>NW_024609879.1:107636373-108236373 GCF_016920785.2 Ixodes scapularis | reverse complement strand
TCCTTTAGTGTCATAAGGATTTCAAGGTTTCCGTTTATTGAAACGAACAACCCGGCTATGTCATCTTCCGACATTTTGGTATTTTTGGTTGGCTGGCTTCTTTGTTTCCTCTTTTTACAGGTGGGACGTTTCAATTTCTCCCTGGCACTTTCGCCTTTCTTTTTAAACGAAGCTTCGGAAATCCCACGACATGCTCCAAAATCGTAACAGTAAGAACACTCTGAGCAGTTATAATGCAATTAAATGCAAAGGTGCAAGCGAGCTGGGCAGGTTGCGACAGCTCCGTCCTCTGGAGGAGGTTTACCACACGGCAAACACTCGTCGCTTGAGCTCTTCATTGTACCAAACACAGTTTAGCTGTACGGCAGCACCAGCGGCAAACAAAAAGATTTGAATAA
This sequence comes from Ixodes scapularis, assembly GCF_016920785.2. NCBI lineage: Eukaryota > Metazoa > Arthropoda > Arachnida > Ixodida > Ixodidae > Ixodes > Ixodes scapularis. The sequence continues at coordinate 108,235,975 of NW_024609879.1, read as the reverse complement.
AAAAAGGGCGTGAAACCAACCTCGAAATGCAGGACGTTGTTTATCGACGCGTACTCTGTGCCGCCGCCGCTGCATGTGTCGGGGTCGTTGGCAAACTGCTGCTTATGTATAGGAGGAATGAGGATAACTCAAATAGTTAACTAAACTCTGTTGATAAGCTTTTAGTAAATTAAAATAAGATTTTAGTTAATAAGATAAACGAGGCTGTCGCCACTAAAAGTTGCCGACACTCTCGTCTGCTACCACTACACTGCTAATGGGCCCCTTGCAGATCTAACTCAGTGACCGACACGCGCGCCTCTCGCGGCGGCGGCGCGCGTACTCATCGGGAAGCGACCTCGGCAGTCGCAGCTTGACTGCAGTGGTACACCGGTGGGTGTTGCAAGGTCGACATGCCTGCTTGGGCTACCAGATTGGCAGAAGTGCGGGAGCGGAGCTCTACCATTCTCCCTACGCTGAATCTCTTCACAGAATCGCAGAATCTCTTCACCGTTCACACTTCGCTAAATAAAAAGGGTTTTTTTTTTGGGGGGGGAGGGGCATTTAGCTACATTCTGGTTAACCCTAAGCTGAGACTGCGCGGTGGGAGCTACGTGCCCGCCGGGCCAACCAGCTGCCTCCCTTCCGTCACCTGACCAGACTCTCTGCGCCTGGGTGCGGGCGGGAGCGTGGCCACGTGGCGAAAGGGAGGCGTATTCTGACTGGCCCAACGAGGACGGGGCTCCCACCGCAGTCTCGGCTTAGGGGTGAACGGAGTATGGGGACACATTTGACAGGTCATTATTTTCTCATCCCATCTAGCTCTTCTCGGGGCGTCATTTTGTTCACTAGCGTTTATATATATATATATATATATATGTCATGCACTTTTTGGTGGTGTGTCAGTTTTATCTATATTTCTTTTGCGTGCTTTAAGGGCCCTTAAAAAGACCTTCGGTGTTGTTGTTTGTGCTACTGTTTTTTTTTTGTGTGCCTGGAGTTATTTTTATTTTTTATGCTCAGCTGAAAATTCTTCTGCATTTTTTGTTTTGTTTTTGTTTTTCTTACGTTACGTATTTTAATTAAGTTTGCCAGCAGGAAGACCACGAGATTTTTCCTGGTCAGTAAAACAACCACTAATTGGTTGATTGATTATTATCATAAATCAATGACAGATTGATTGATTATTATTATAAACCAATGATTGTTTATTATTATTCAATAATTGATTGATAATAATATTGTTAACGGGTACAAGGAGGAGCGGTTTTATTTATAACGACATAAAAATGCATAAAAACGGTTGAAGCGTCCAAGTGCCAGACAGCGGCCAGCGTGCCAAGTCACGTGACTGTGACGTGCTACCCCCGCGGCATGAGTGGGGCGGACTAGACCGAGCCACGGGCTCGTTCTACTTAAATCTTCTCACTTAATCAAGCTACATATACAGTACCGCAAGTTAGTACAAACATTTCGGCCATTCCCTTACCCCCGCTCTACGAAAGCATGACCTACTTCCTTAATTCCCTGACCCGGCGACGGTCCACCAAAGTCTCCCTCTTCATACGCCAAGAAGTCCGAATACATCCAGACGAAGAAAAATACGAGAAAACAAATGCATACACCGAAGCGAGGGTCTATTGTTAGCCAGGCCCCTCTATCATCTCCCGCGGAGGATAGAGCAGCAGAGTGCACTCTTTTCTCTCGACGCAACCAAAAAGAACCAACCCTCTCTGCGAAACAAGTTGTCTCCTTCCCCCACTTTTCCTTGCCGCGCATTAATCAAAAACGCGACACAGCGCATGTTCCGCCACCTAGCGACGGTTGGTGTAACTAATAAACGGGCCGCCGGAGGAGAGGCCGGAAGTTCCGGTCATTCGTTGTATCGGGCGATCGTCCGCTTCTCCGTCTGGTCTCTTTTCGGCGGAACATATTTTCGTACTTGGGGCCGGTGTTTCGGGGGAGAAGGTGAACGACCGCTCTAGAAAAGACACAAAGCTCGTTTTTTTTTTTTTTTTTTTTCTCTCTTTTTTTCGCGCGTGTCAACGTCTTGGAATGGCTTCCCTCAAAGACGGGTCGCCAAAACACACACGAGCAGCGCTATTTTTTTTTTTTTTTTGGTATTGCAAAAATAAAATACGCGCTATTCTGACGTCGAAATAGTGCGTAGATTAGCAGCGCCATATCAGTGCTGTGATGTACACCGCACCACTCCAAAGCGCACATGAAGGCTCCCTAGTTCGAAGTACCCGTGGGGTGACGAGCGTGTGGCTGGCCCAAGGAGCACGTAGCTTCCACGACACTGTCGGCTTAGGGCTGAACGGGGTGGGGAAAGCAACTTTTGTTCGAGTTTTGAGCGACGGGCTAATCTTCTAGGGGAAGAGTGGCTGTGTCCGGTTGCACAAACGAGGGTCCAAGAAAGAGGGGAGTCCTTCCTTTCCGTCTTCTTGGACCGTTCGGTAGAATGCGCGAGTTGTGAGTTGAGCTAGGAGGAAAGCTAAGAAGGAAAACGTTGAAATTCCAAAAGGCGGCGCTGCTCCGAAGGAATCTGCTATGTCACGATACGTAGCAAGTTCCCCGACGTTGCTAGATTACCTCCCAAATAGGCTCCGCATGCATTTACCAGGTGCACATTGAAAGATCGTTTATTTAGCTTTAAAATTTGTTTTCTTGTTCCTTTTAACGGAAGACTGGTGTTTTCGAGGTTAGGGTGCAGCCTGCAACACATTCAAGCTAGAAAATTAGCGTTGGAATCTCTAAGGGTGCTCCAAACTGGTCTACAAAACGTCGTCCGAAACAATGCAAAGAAGGAGCCCGTTATTATATATGTATATATATATATATATATATATATATATATATATATATATATATATATATATATATATATATATAAAACTTCCGCAGGCTGGGTTTCAGGGAATGTGTGCGGAACCGTCTGGACCAGCTAGAGACAGCCGGCGCACCGGCGACGGGTGGGTTGAGCGGCAAAGGGCAAAACGCACATTAGTCTCCACAGGCGGCAGAGGAAGAAAGGGCACCCTTTGTGGGACTTTTGAGGGGCTTTGAGGAAGAAAATATAAAAACTGCTTATAAAAAAAAACTAAAATGAAAAATAGTTTTTTTTAAAGGGCATAAATAGGACACTATTTGTTTCATAAAATAAAAAAATTGCGCAATATTTACGCAATTTAGGTGGAGGTAACAAGCCGTTCTAAGTCCCGCCCAAAGATCAGTGGCCCCACTCATTACTACTGGACTGGCTTGGCTTCCTCACTGATCCTGCTTGCAAGCCTGGTGTCTCTTTTTCGCGACATTCGGTGCGTCTAGTCTGACGTCTATCACCGTCTGCTTTTCGTGCGAGCAGACGCGCGGCAGACTCCGGCATCGTCTGCTATTCCGCCACCGTCTATCGTCATCTGCAATGCCCAGACGCAAACATGAAAGTTGCGCGTCGGCGTCCGTCTTCGTCTTCGTCCGTGCTGCTATTCCGCCCCGTTTAACAACTCCAACGCTCGCAAGACGCGACCATGAGAGCAGCGTTCTAGCTTTCCATCATGCACAAGCCGTGGTCCAATACAAACGTCTGTCAGCGTCTGTCGTTGTGCTGTAAAAAGCAACCGATAGGACTAAAAAGATTTACAAAAAATGTACAGTTCCTCCAACTTTTCTTTTTTTTGTTATTTTTTGCGCATGGCATCCGCGAGCAAGGTGGGTGAGCGTCATGACGCACAATTAAAAACGCGACCCAAAAATATTCGCTTTGGCAGGCCAGGTGCACTGCAAAACTTAAGAGCTATTTTCTTTTCGAAGCGAAATGACGCGAACCTGAACAAACTTGGTGCGAGCCGAACGTCCGATTGCCTACAGCCGAATGGCTCGCAAATTCTTTCCTGTGTAGGTGTATTCTTGGTATTCAAACCATGGTTGCAATCACGACGATTGCACAATTTACAAAGCAGCGGGGCCGCTTTTACGGGAACTAACATCTTTATTCGGCATCAACACGCGCCAACAAACAAATCAATCCAGATCAAGCAAAGTATAGTGGAACTCAATCTTTTAACTCTGCATGATAGAAGAGTTGCTAGATATATGCACTTTTTACATCAGGTTGTGCATGATGTTATTGACTGTTCAGAGTTGTTGATGGCCTTGAGATTCCGCGTGCCCTCTGGGCGGTCATCCAGCTGCCGGGACACTTTTTATCCTCACATGCGATTAATCTGTCCGATGACACGACTGCAGGCAGCAAACCTATAATGCCTTGTCTTTAGACAATGACACTTTTGTTTGCTTTTTTTTTTTTTTTTACTTTAGAAAAATGCATTTATCTTCAGTATTCACTCATTGGACAGTGCACTGCCGTCCAGGCCACTTGACTGTTCACGGGTACTTAATGAAATTATCTATTATCTATTATTATCTATAGTTGACGTCGAATGCTGCTGCCGGCTTATCGCACTCATATTTCTGCTCCGGGTTTTGTCTCTCCCGTCGCAAGTTTATGTCGGACTCCGTCTACTCTGCTGGCCTAATTAAATAAAGGATGCCCACTGAAACGTCGCCTTTAAATAAATATTTATTCGTCCGTGAAATGTGGCGTTCATGTCAAGTATCGTAGTTTGCGATCAGTCGCGTGGTAAATCGGGTAAGCAATATGACTGCCTCGTCCTACCATTGTCGCACATTGAGGCTTCGAGGGACAAAGTTATACAGTCGTGCTCGGCCGTCACCCTTTTAGTTTCGACGACAGGAAGTACAAGCTCTTTCGTCCCCCTACGCAGTTTCGTGTCAAGTAGTGAAGGTACTTTTGCCGCCTCGCGACGATGTCGTTCCGCTCGATCGGCACCGAGATTGGCGTCTCCGATCGACGTTGCCGATTTCGCCACGTCGCGGAGCAGACGACGCACTATTTCCGCGAAGTGCCTCCGCCGCGCACCGTATCCTTTCCTTCCTTCGCCCGTATTTTTCCGTGTGGCCGTTGAAACCAAGACGTACAATACCTCTTTGTATTTCGTGCGCATGAACCAACGTTACTAAAACACTCAGTTGGGAAACTCGCCGTCGAAACCTGGGCCGCTGGCGTCCACCGAGACCGAGCTAAATGCGACAACAGCGCCACTCTTTATCATTTGTCTGTACTGTGGTCACATTGAGCTTTTAGAAAGCATGTTTTTGCGTAAAAACAAACGGAAAAGACTCTTGTGTGAATTTTTTTTGGAGTTTAGTACAAAATGAAGGGCGCGTGATGTTTTTATATCAACATTGCCCCCTTTTGCTTGTTTTTACTTCTCCGGGCAAGCGTATCGGGTGACGTCACAACAGGCTCCTCACGGGGCTCAGCGGTGTCCACGTGATTGGCATAACGCGCCTGCGCAGCGCGCGTTTTGGGAGCCGTTGGGCCGCCCCGCCGTGGCCCCGCCGTTACCGCCGTCTTAACCATGCAGGGTATTGAACGGAACCCGAACTGTGAACCGAAAACCGGAAAAAAACGTTATTTTCGCTCGAACCGGAATTGAACCGGAACGAAATAATATTTTTCGCTCCGCAGCGGAACCGATATGTTTTCCATGCGGTTTTCGGTTCATACGCGAAGTCAGGTCGCGTGAAAAGCGCGTGGCGAAAAACACAGTAATCCAAAAAAAATAAACAAAAAAGGTAAATAAAAAATCTTATTTTCACGCAAACCGGAGAAAGTTGTGCGCTTCTTAAGAGACTACGTGTCCAATGTGTTATGTCCCTGATCAGAAACTAGGATTGAAGACACCTGTGATAGATTGTCGAACGCGGTGGATGTCCACGTTGCATGTGCTCTCCAGGCTACTTGAACTAGGTGGCTTCGCTGGAGGGTTGCTTTCAAAAGAAGAAGGCTCCGGGTCGACTGAAGACGTACGGGCGGATTTAGAAATGCTCGCTGTATCGCGTCGCTCGGCAGAAGCGGCGACGAAGACATTGCACAAGGAACAGCTCACTCACTTGTACGGAGCATGGCTGACATATTCCATGCACACGTCCAAGATATCCTCGCCGTTAGCAAAGGCCTTCGTCCAGTCAATGAAAAAGAGGGAGCGACAACTTCTTGACACGGATGTCATCTGTGCAGCACTGTACATGAATCCCCGCTACCGCCATCTTTTCTCCCCTGAGCAAAAAAAAGTACCGGGCCACGTTGCATTTGACAAAGACTTGGAGGCGGATCACAGCTCTGCAATGCGAGCAAGATTCTACCCTGTCTTCTGAAACTGTTGCGGCTTCAAAAGATCCGGAAGACGCCCTGGAAGTGCTCCTCAAGGAAAGAAAGGTTGAGGCTGGCGTGCACATTCGCAGTGCCAGTAGCCCACTTAATAGCTCTTGTCCTGTATACTTCTTGTTCTTGTCCTTTTTGCGTTATTTTATGTGTTTAACTAAGGTGAACCACTTGACATAGCATGGCTCCTGGAAATGCTAGACAAGGAGCCGCTGTTTTCAAGGCACGCTAACGTGTTACAGTTTTGGAAGGAATGACGGGAACGCCATCCAGAGCTCTGCTGATTGGAGCAAGTAGCCCTGGGAGTGCCTGCAACCCAGCTCAGCGTGGAGCGAGCCTTTTCTGCACTGAAGTTCATTCTATCGTCTCAAAGGTGCCGTCTTTCCCTGGATATGCTTGACGACTACATGCTCCTTCGGTCGGTTGCCTGACATCGAACTGCGATTTTACCTACCGTCCCGAAATGCCCCAGCACTAGCGCGTTCGTTCTACACAGTAATGTGAGCCTTTGCTGTTTATACGTAAAACATGTATATAATATCTTTTGCTGTCGTCACATGTTTTTGTAGCATATGAGTACGAACCGGGTTCGAACCGGTTTGAACCTTTATTTTTGCACTTCGGAGTGGAACTGGAGCTGAACCGTTTTCCCTGAACCGGAACGAAAACCAGAACGAAAAACATTTTGGTTCGACACCCTGGTCACAACCGCCGTCGTCGTCTCACCGTTTGTGATTATTGCCTCTCGCGGTTTCGTCCACACTACGGACAATACCAGTTGTGCAGACGTCCCCGATTGCTGTAGACACCAAAACGTGGTAAAGAGTGCGGTGCAGACGACACTTGCGCCTGGTACGCGCCCGCTACAATCCCGCCCGTCGTTGCGTAGAGGATCACGTGACATCTCGTACCACGTGATGGCCATGTTCTTGGCGGCCCGAAGCCAATGTGGCCGGACGGAGCCGAAGTTTCGGTTTCGATTTATGCTCGTGTTTAAAATTAGATTCAAAAACATGTATCCCATTTTTCGCGAACCAAATGACGTAATGTCTTTTAGTATGGCTTTTTAATGCGAAATCACTCATTATCCCGAAATCTTCGGAATTGAGCGGAGTCTGCTCAGACTCAGTGCACATTCGGTGAGAGTTTGAGCTTTCTTTGGGCAGGCGCCGATTTTTCCGGCTCGTTTTACAGCGGAGGGTCCGCTTGAGACACCCTACAATTTACGCGGAGACAACGAGCAAGTAAAGCGTCATTATCAATGCACCCGCAAACATCGCTTTTCTTTTTGCTTCTTTTTAATCGTACGTTGATGTTTTTGCTTCGCTCCTTATATCATTTACCGTTATTGTTTCCGTGCTTTGCAGGAAAGTAAACTCACAGATATCTTCTAGGGTGTGGCCCTAGTCAAAAAAAGGTTATATGAATGTGTCCATGACATAAGAGCATACGTAAGAACTTAATAACTAAAATCATTTGTATTACGAGAATCGTGTTATCTTTTTCAATAGAAAAAAAAGTCGCCCCATGAACGCCGAGTTGTCGCACTGAACCATATCGTAATGCCACAGTATACACTGCTCGTATACATCATGCAAAAGACACGGAGTTCGCTGCCTACAAGATGACAGAATCGTCTGCTAGTACGCCTCAGGCATCTTCAAAGCACGTTTATGTTATGCACATGTGTGCTCCGAACACGTCTGCAGAAACTTTTTGTGTGACCAATATGGCGGTACGGTCACAAACGGAAGAAGCACACCTCAGTTAATGTGTGCAAACTGTCTTTTGTGTGATGTATTAAGCAGTGTGTTCGCGGCTTTAGACGTTTCACAACACACGCAGAACACTCGAAATAATATAAACAATATATATATATATATATATATATATATATATATATATATATATTTCTAGAAAACATAAAGAAACACCGAGATCGGCCCTTTTCCGTGACTAAACAAACCTCAAGTCTTCGACTCATGTTGACTCCCGGCTCCTCGAACGTCGGTAAAACTCATGCCCGCGGACATTAATCGAGTTTCAAGTTCCCGAGTAAACTGTAAACAGGTATTTTCGTTTCACTTTTTTTTTTCTTTTTTTCTGAGCATAGTTTGTGGGAGTGCAAACACGCCACTGTTTGAACAAACATTTAAAAAGAAACCTAAATTATTTTCTTACTTTCATTTTCTTTTTTTCTTTCTTTTTACTTTGACGTGTTTTTGTTGGCAGTTTTTTCGGCGTTTGGATAGACATCAAACAAAAATGCAGTATAGAAAAGCACGAGTCTGATATGAAGCCTTAACGATACTGCGATTTTTTTTTCTTACGTGTAAGTGCATCTGTGAGGGTGTGTGCGCGCACGTATAGTCCGTACTGCATCCATCTCACCGTTGCTTATAACAAAGCGCGAATTGCAAGCAGCAATATTTATTAATTTATGTATTTATTCAAGCGGGACCCGAAGGCATATTACAGGGGGAAGTGGGCTAGAACGTCTAAGTAACACACTTAAAACCAGGAAGTAGGCAGGTAAACACATAAAAGAAAACATAGTGAATCGTAACACCAAAGAAGATCATTAAATTTAGCACTCTCGGCGATGCTGACGATTCTAATCCACCGATGTCATGGGCAGGAAAGACATAATAGAAGCGTAATGACTGACGGGGGGGGGGGGGGGGGGGGGGGGGGTACTTTATTTTGATGATTCTCTATCAGCAGTCTGCGCTCAAATGTACCATTAACGGTCCGAACCACATGCCAAAGTTTCAGAACTAACTGTTCATTATCCTCATCAAAAGCTGTAGGTGGCTTTATGAAACGTTCAATGGGAAAATGAGATCCCTTCTCGTTTATTTTCGCCATTCAGCCTTATGTGCTAGTGGGCTTTGTCGATCTCAATTTTACTGTTGGAAATTTCCGTGAATAAGATAACGGTTCGTTCTGAAACTTCAACACCGCCAGCGCTACACTTGGACGGAAGCTGAGCGTTTAATAATGCGTAACTTATTCTTTAGAAAGAAAAACAAAATTTGTGGAAGGGGAAATTTTTTTAATTGCAAACGAACTTTTCTATTATACGCAAGCGCACCTAAAAAGACTAATTAGTGTTTACTGGTTAAGAAAACGGCGATAGGTGTTAGCTTTCTCTTATACGACATGAGCCTGACACCTGAGTGACCCAATATTTTTGCTCGCAAATGAACGCAATGATCGCAAATAACCGAACCACAGACCCACAATCATAGGTACAAACATGGCGCGCGCAATGACGTCACCACTTGCTCTGCATGTCAGGGTTGTCCGTGCTCTATTGCCGCTTTTGTAACTCACAGGTTCCGGTTTCCGGTTCGTAATTCTCGGAACGTAAACACTTTAAACGCGTAAACGCTGACGCTTGTCGCTTGTTCTCGTCGGAGGGAGGTATCGACGTATCGCGTTTATCGTCGTGTGCTGCCAGAAGTTATGAGTCATATTATTTCTCCGTAATTCGCTAAACATTTGAGTCTCCAAGGGCGTCAGCGTCAAGATGCGTGTCAGCTTGAAGGGCCCGTACGTTGTCCAAGTCGACGACGACGAAGGTAGGGCGAAGTCTCTCGCGAGTGGACAACAGCTGATCAAAGATGGAAAAATTGGCACTTCGACTTCGGAGGCGGTACCTACAAAGATGCAACGCTTAAAAAAGGTAAAAACAAAAAAGCGATTGCTTTTCCTTGTGTTAAATGCTCTTGTTCATTCGCTAGTCCTGCCGTCCTAAATTTCGCGACTTCGCTTGCACTCATCTGTGTTATCTCTTTGTGCGAGTGACACCCCTTCACCACCAAGGCGGCAAATTCGAATGTTTGTGTTCTGTGTCCCTTGTGTTGACGGTTAGTTTTCTCGCGTTTTTAGACACATTTTGTTGCAAGTTGAGGAAACAAAACTGACATTACGAAGTTCCGATATTGTCGATCAAAAATGCTAAAACTATTATGAGGTATCCAACGCCGTCAGCACTCAATCACGGGCAAACATGATCTCTATGCGGGCAAAGCACTTAGAATTGAGAAACAACGTCGGACAAAAAATTATAAATGCAGAAACGGCGGCGAAGCTCGGGCTTTATTTATATGTTTATTTTTTTCTGTGCGTGATTGGTTTGGCCGCGGTGATAGCAAACTGCACAAAGACGCGTCGAGCGCCGTGACGAAGCAATTTTGGAGCTGCCGGTTGGCTCCTTCGGATCGTAGCTTCGGACAGCTGCAGCTTAAAGGGCGTGGCTTTTTATCTTCACGCTTTGTGATTGGTTCTTCGTCGTTCTGATCGGCGAATGCCGTAATCTGATTGGCCGGGGAGCGATAATGACATGCACGATGCTTGGGAAGTATGCGAGACACCAACGCTGTTTACAAACGAGCCGGCGTTTGCCCATACTTGAGTCGCTTGAGAGTTCCAATGAAATAATGCAGAATCCAACTAAGTAATCACCACGTACTATACTTCGTTTCACCTTATGTCCGAGCGCGGCCGATGTTATGAGCCGAAGGGCCAATCAAACAGCGAAAAAGGCACAACATCATGGTGTGCTTTCTGCAGTTGATAGGAATAGCCGGTATTCGCCGTCCCTCTTTGCGTGCTCCTCTGCCGGCTAGTCCTATCAAGCGCAGGGAGCACGCCATGACGTTGCGCTTTTTGCGCTGTTTGATTGGCCCTTCGGCTCATAACATCGTCCGCGCTCGGACATAAGGTGAAACGAGGTATAGTTCCAAGCGCTGATATTTTTTTTTTTTTTTTATGTTTGAAATTGTTGAGGCTTCCACCGCAGAGAGGCATACAACGTCAGATGATGTGTGCTACTGATGTGAACAAAAGTTGATGTATCATCACGACAAAGGGCGGACGACCCCCCCCCCCCCCCCCCCTTCCCCCCTTTGAATTCTGCATGTGTTAAAATGAAAGGGGGGGATGTTTTCTCATACATCTGATACGCTGACCTCCCCCCTCCCCCCTCCCCTGAAAGCACCTGCAACCGCCCCTGGTCATGACTTATGTACCCGTGACCCCTGGTCACGGGTGCATAATTACACAATGGACGTGGCAGCAAGCATGAAAAATCGCGATGTCCGCGTTGCCAACAATCTTCTTGCTAGGTGTGGCACACGCAGCCATCTTGAAAGAGGTCCGTCAAAACAAGTGGAAGCAGTTTGCTGGCAGAGTAATATGAATTCCTTTGAGGGACATGTGTCACAGCATGCTCATTTATTATACCATGTTTACCAATACATCACTCGTGTTCCAACTTTCATACATTACGAACGAAGCTCGATTTATTTCCCCTTTTGTTTCTTAAATTCCCCAACTTATTTATGTTTACCAATACATCACTCGTGTTCCAACTTTCATACATTACGAACGAAGCTCGATTCGTGATCCCCCCCCCCCCCCTTTTATTTCTTAAATCTTTGCTTGCATACTGTTACCCTGAAACAAACATTGACTGATGATGCTGCGCTAGCTCGTCCATCAAATTAATCCCTGGAGGTTATGTCCGGAGCGTGGAATAACCCAGACTGCCTTGACTGAAAGCCGCGCCCGAAGAATCAATGCCCACCGCGTGACCAATCAATCATTGAGCGTTTTGTCTTCCTCACTATGAAGAGGCGGCAATGCTGTCAAAGGAAGGGTATAGATTACATCGCACGCTTTGAAGCCCCGTCCCGCGTTGTATAATGATAATCAAGAACGACTTGCTCGTGCAGCAGTCTGGAGTCCTTGACAAGATTTAAAGGGATACTACAACGAAATTTCGGCGCTCATTTTTTGGTCTATATGTGTTCAAAAGAGCAGTATCACATGGAACATACCAATATCTTGTTAAAAAAGTCTCGAAAAGGAATTTTAAAACGAATTAAACGATTAGCAAATAGCACCTGGTGGATGTCGCTCACGCCTTGTTTGTAATGCTCGTCTAGGAACCTTGACAGCTAGTGACGGAGGTTGTCTCGTCTCGGGCCACGACGAGAGAAGGGGGGAAGGAGGAACTCCCCTCTTCCCGAGAATCCCTTTTGTGTGTCGCAGAAGTCGCTATTGTCCCCCTAGAAGATTATAGAAGATTAACCCGTCACTCAAAATTCGTACAAAAGCAGCCGCTTCGGTGGCTGGAACGACTAGGCCATCCTCTCGACGTCAGCCTCGCCGTAGCTTTGCTCGTCTTGAGACGACCTACGTCACGATTGCGTTGGATGTCACGTGCTCTAAGCTGGGCCTTCTCCGAGCGCTTGCCAGAGTGGGCCGTTTATAACGAAAAATACAGCCACCAGGATCAAAATACAAACGTGCGATTGTCATTTACGGATATTGTGGATCATATTCAGCCTATTTTTGAACACGACGGGAATATTTCAAATTTCGTTGAAGTATCCCTTTAAAGCGACCCCTGCAGCCCGGCACGCCCGTGTTCCTCTGGAGATGGGACCGCTGCCAGAAGGCCTTTACTCAATGAGAGCATGAGGGTCGGGGACTACGGCACTAGGCAAATATACAGTGTTTCCTTTTAAGCTAAACAGATGTGCTAAAAAAAAAAAATGAAAGGGTGTGGGTGTTTACTTTAGTTACCGGCGGGTCAGGCCCCGCACTGACCGTCCCGAAGGAGATCACACAACGCAAGGTGCGAAAGATCTACTCTGTCACAGTTGGGCGCCTTGTCCTTCACCGTCCCGTCGTCGACCATCCCCGAACTCTGCACCGTGCGGTCTTCTTCTCACTTTGCCCCTGCGGGCCCATATACGGACCTTTCGTGGCCTCGATCCTCACAAGTGGGCAAAGCATAGGGGACTTTTCATCGCGATAAGTGGAACAATAAACTAAAATGTGTTAATGAACCTTTTAATCGGTGAAAATAGACGTTTGGTTCGAATTAGAAGCTTGCTAAGCATCATCGGTCGCGTTTTTGCACCGGTAGCCTTGCTGGTGCTGCACAAGTGGTAACTTTAGCGTCCCACCGCGCTTGCCGCCCCGCGTGCTCCAACTCTTTCTAATTTTGACTGATTTAGTGGTTTTCCATGATGCTCGGCAAGTTTATGCTTAGAACAATACGTTTAATTTTGAGTAATTAAAACGCTAATTAAGATATATGAGTTAATTAGCCGCCTGATCGTTGGGATTAGTCCCCTATACTATGTCCCCAGGCTGTAAACTCGCCTGCGGACACTGCACTAATGTCGCTTTCAAGTTGTTGTTGTTTTTTTTTACCCAATTTTTGTTAGTGTTATTTCCATTTTCTTCGGCTGCCACGCCGCCATGCTCTTCAACAAATCTGCACTGTCATGTGTGAGCCGGCGAGCGGTGTCCATTTGATCTCAGGCCTTCCGTCGACACGTTTCGTTTAGAAATACCTTTTTACTGTTGTCTTGGCGAGGATGGAAAGATGGCGCAACAAATCCCCCCTACGTCATTCGACCTCTCATCTTTTGTCGGCACGAGTGTGCGGAGCTAGCATGTGAAAGCAAACATTGTGCCTTACAACACGGCTAGCAGACGACAGAAGTTCAGCTTCTATATACCGCGCACTTGCAGTTTTGTTTAGATGTTTTTCGCTCACATCATTAGTCGAGGCTCTTGATGGTCCTCTCAAGGCTAGGTGGCGTGATAATGCTCCTGGCAGTGGCTGCAGCAGTGACAATAAACATTGAGCAAAGGAAGCCATTCACTTTTTTCGTTTTCTGTGCTCTGTCATCTGTAGCTTTCACTCTGAGAAGAGAGCCAAGGTGACGTGTTCTTCCCTGGCAGCAGCTTCAGGTGATGCAGTATTATGTTAGACCCCCAGCATTAAGCTTAGCTCACCACTAAGAGAGAGAGAGCGAGAGAGAAAAAGGAATCTTATGTTAGTTACACTCTGTAAAGTTATGAATGACGCAGCATTATTCGACTTGCCCAAGATGGCTGTGCTCTGGGTCAGCTTAAAGTCCCTTGATACTTCTACAGGTAACTACAACCAATACAAATGGCAAAGCATATTCTGCTGGAACAAAATGGCGGCATTCAGTTCAAACCGCTGCTGCGCGGCGCCATTCGCTTCCTAAAACCTGCACCGTCACGCAGTCGGCGCTTCAAAGAATGTCGCTACTTGTAGAAGGCTCTTATCTAGGGACTTTAGGTCAGCTAATACTGCTTTAAATCAAACGGTGCTGTTTCATTTATAGCCTATTAGCGGCGAGATATTTCGGCGGTGCCCTCGTTTGGTTACCTTTCGTGACGTCATTACCTTGTGAACAGCAAACGCGATGGTGTTTGTAATGAGCATTCTGGAAGCCCGAGATCATAGCGGTCTCAAAGCAACACTGCCAACGCCGTCAAAATTGAAGTTCTTACATTCCTCTTATTTCCGTCGATGAGACATCCTTTGCTGACGTCATAGTCAGCATTCAGCCAATTGTGGTGGGCCGACCACAGCGACGCTTTCGATCGCTCTCGTCGCCAATATAATATAGACCAATAATCGCCTTCTGTGGGCTGACATATCTCCTGAGCTGTAAGAGGCGTTCTGGGCGTGCGCAGTAGCTCTCTTCTTCGAAATATGAGACGCCGCGCATGCGGCCACAGCCCAGTGAATCAGCATTTTTCGCCTGTGAGAGAGCAAAATTCGCGTTAAACGCCTAGCATTAGCTCATCGCTTCAAGCAATGGATCTGATTAGTAGTGTGTGAAAGCGATGAATGATGCAATGTTATTCGATTTGATAACACAGCTGTTCTCTAGGTGAGCTAATAGTGGTCTGAATTCCCAAACAGGGTTGTTTCACTCCTAACCTACACGCTGCAAGAGAGCCACAGTGATGGAAGTGATGCACCATTTGCGCCAAATTGTGCCGTGAACGAAAGTCTGCTACATCGTGCGCCAAAACGCCAAAGTGCGTCACACCTGCGCCAAAATAAACTTATAAAACCCCTACAAAAAAAAAAAAAAAACTGTTTGGGTGGGACACGCGTGTCGAGAAATAAATTTTACGCCAAAAAATATTTTTTTTAGAGCAGTATTGATGGCAAGAGATTTATTTGAAATTCTGCGCGCGAAGTCCATGATGTCACAGGTCATTACGGAATGACCATCTCGGTCGTGAAGGCAACGCACCTCTCCTCCACGCGTCCGAAATGTCGAGAGAGAAAACAAGTGGAAAGGATCTGACTGCCAACTAAATCGCGTCTCTTTGACACGTGTGTTTTAACGAGATTAAAAAAAAAAAAACTTTGGGGCTTTTTAAGTGTCATTTTAGCACCTGGCCTACACGAATGCAGTTCGAACCACAGTCTACATGCATTCGGTCACAGCCCAGCACGCGCATGTTCGCAGCTTTGGAAGGCGAGCAAAGCACGCGCGCAATCACCAAAGAGCATATGCATGTTACAAGAGTAGTCACATGTGCTGGCGTCTGCAACAGTAACTTTTCTAA
This sequence comes from Ixodes scapularis, assembly GCF_016920785.2. Lineage (NCBI taxonomy): Eukaryota > Metazoa > Arthropoda > Arachnida > Ixodida > Ixodidae > Ixodes > Ixodes scapularis. The sequence continues at coordinate 108,220,317 of NW_024609879.1, read as the reverse complement.
AGAAAATCTAAAACACGTTCCTTCAGGTAACACGAGCGTGTGGGGCATCTGTACCTGCATTCCGAGCATTCTCCGTAGTGCTTGGGTAATTTTGTCAAAGAATGTATTGCGTGAGTCTTCGGCCTCTCTTCGCCGGCGTAACTGCCAGCTGATAAAAGGATAACGGATTTGCTAGCGATTCCACAAAACTAGCGAGCTGTGGCTTGAGCGTACCGAGTTGCAAAAACGATTTTCTCAAAAACCCCGTTGCTTCCGTTTTTTTTTTTTTTTTCTTAACTTTTTTTGTAGTTTAACATGTAGGCCAAGGTCATACTTTGTGCAACTAGAGATTATTATAGCACGAATGCCCCTGTATTCTCGCTATTTGACGCGATAAAGGCAGGCACGAGCGTACCCGATTGCCGGCCGCGCGCATCGCTGCCCGCCGGTGATGTCACGTTTGGATGACGGGAAAAACTAGGGAAAAACTGGACAGAACGATGTATTAGTTTTGGAAGCCAACAGAATATCACTTTTTGTTTAAATTAACTAGAGTGAATCTGGAAGAACGGAGATAGCGTTTCGGAATCAGGAAGCCATCCGCATTCAACTGATGCCTTTGAATTAAGTAGCTCAAAAATCGGCGGGGTTCAAGGAAGAGATGATGTTCTATTATTGGTCGACCCTAATATTAAGAGAAGTAGAAGGAAAGAAAGATCGTACAAATGTGAATTTTACAGCGTCTCTACTCACCGTGTAATTTGTTTCGTCTTAGGTCAGAGCACAGTCGAAGGCTCGAACACGTACAACTACAAACACACATACTAAAAGCGCAAGTCACGGGACATTCGCTGCACCCGACTGGTTTAGCCGATGAAAGAACTCGTACAAGGAGATGGCGAATGCCATGATGTCGCTCTTTGATGCTGCCAATCAACCGGCCAGAGCCTTTGATGCTGGCCATCAATCGCTCTGGCCGGTTGATCGCTGACATCGTCTAAATTTCCAGACGATGTCGCCGATGTCAGGAAATAAGGGTCGGGCCCGAGAAAACTTTGCAAAATTGTAGGATTGCCGATTGGCAGTCCTACAATTTTCTCCTGATAAGGTCACTCGATTATCACGTCTGTCGCATGCCTTCGTTCCCTGGCTGCAGAGTAGCGTGGCACTTGCGCCGCTCGCGTCATCCTTCACCGCCTCTCACGAGCGTGCGCTTCACCGCTTTGCACCGGAGTGCTAGGAGCAGCGGCTGACCTGGGGGAGCACCTGGCATAGAGCCAATACCAGCTAGAGCAGGTAGAGCGCGATTGGCACGCATATTATGCTCGGGATTATTACGGGTCGAACTTGTTTGTCCTAATTGTAAACTAATTTCTAATTAAAAAAACAGCAGTGAAAGGGAGCGAGGATAACAAGGGTCTATATTTGGATGAATACGGTAACCACGGTAGTTCCCGTGCAGCTGTCGATCGAAAGAGCAGCGAACTTTGACTTGACTCTGGTTTTATAATATTTTAGGGTGACTGTTTTTGCAGTTTATGATATTAGAGTGTTGGAGTTTGGTATGTGCATTGTGGGACACATTTTTATTGATAAACGTATTAGCGGATATGCTGATTCTTGCTGGCATTTTACAGGTATTATATATTTACAGGCTAAACAGACTGCCGAGTGTAAAATGGAGAGAGGACAGAGGGTTTATTCTAATGAAGTGTTGTGCTATGATTCACTGTTCACCAATTTTTTTTTTTAATATTCATTGTAAATGAAACCTACTCTGACTAGAGCCTTATTTAAGAAGACTGTTCCTTTGATGTTTTATATATTCTTGTCAAAAACGGTAATAACTAATATGGTCGAGAGTATGAGAGAGAACCTTTGATCACTATCATAAATGAATTCATATTGATGCAATCCCTTTCTCATTCTCAAGTGATGGGCTAGAGATGTTGGCATCTGCTCCAAACGAATATTTTGCCTGCTACAAAATGTCTAATGCCACTTCCACCCCTGAAGCCACAAACTAACATGGCTCATCCCTCTTCAATTTAAACTATAATTTGCACACCTCCAGGACGCTAGCTTTGAGATGCTAAACAGGAGCTGATCTCGAGGTGTGCTAATAGTGGTTCAAATCAGACAGAGTTCTTCAAGGGCACATGGACGGACAAATTGTGTATACTTGTTCATTTGTTTATTGCCACAACGCAGCAGTTTCCAGCAAAGTTAATTTGTCGTAACATAACACATTTCAGCAGTTGATTAAGTGATGCTATCTGCTTGCAAGTGTGGAATATGGATTGAATAATATGAACGCAAGCCCCACAATATTCACTGCATAAAAATGCAGCATCCATGAGACAAATACATGTTTGTAGTGTCTCCTGCACACTGCACATGCTTTTTTTTTTTGTATTTATAAAATTAGTGTGAGCCAGTGGGCAGGTGATGAATTCATTTGAGTGCCTGAACTTGCATTTTTTGTTCATGAGGTCTTTTTTGGAATTAGCGGTTGAATATTTTGCATTTTTTTATGTTATGATCTTTTTGTTTTTTACACACAAAAAAAAGCTTCCTTGTATACTTTATTTAGTCATTATAACTGGATTTTTGTATTTTTGCACTTGGTTGTCCCTGTTTGTGCTTCTATGTTAGTTTAGTTTGTCTTTTTTGATAATATTTTTGTCTTATATTTTGTAGACTGTTTCTGTGTTAATATTTATGAACCTTTTTTGCACTTGGACCCCATCTTGCCAACTGTGAGTGACGGAACATCTGTCATGCCACTGCAGCAACTTTTTTTTTTTCTGCTCCCTACCCCACTGTAAACAAATTCTGATTATTTTATAGGTTTTGTTGACTTTTATCTGCAAAGCTAACAAATGGTGTTAGGCCATACCCTTTGACATGTCATTTTCCCCGAAGCCATTGTGTTGGCTGGGTAGAGAAAGGCAGACGGCACGTTTTGTTGCGCTCGCCCCTTGTTTGCCGCTGAGCTGACAGTGCAGTTGGTGCTATATGTTATTGAACCAATCAGCCACCTCCCTTTCATCAGTTGAACCGCTGCGCGTGGTTATCGGTGGGACTTGGGAGTATGATCACGTGACGAAAAATAGGCATAGCACCGGTCCAGCGAGCATGTGGCTGCCGTTGTACTGTCAGCTTTGGGGTGAACAGTATAGCCCTACCTCGCGCGGTGGCAACAGGGTCACTGGTGATAGTGTGCCAAGATTTGAGTGTGTTTCCAGCAGCTCCATCGGCGTCATGTGGTTTAGGGGCCGTGTTTGGGACACAAGGTGCAGGAGGTGGCAAAAGTGTCAATCGTCCTGAAGCGTCTCCGAGCTTTACTCAGCATCCCCCACCTGCTATCCCCCTCGCCACGCAACACTGCACGCATGCGCGTGAGCAGCCAGTCTGCTCGGGAGGTGTCCGCCATTCAATTGTAAATGCTTTCCATGGTTTGAGTTGCCCCCTTCCTGAAATCTAGGCTCTCTATAGAAATAAACACATCGATAAACTTTGGAAAAGGAAGCCAACTACAGAACGGCGTCGTCTTGTCTCGCCCATTTGCAGACGGTGTTGGACAGCGCGGGCAAGCTAGACTTTGGCGAGTTCGAGCTGCAGCTCTTCGACAACCGTTACATGAACAACAAGCACCAGCCCAAGCCCGACATGAAGCTGGGAGGGTGGTTCCGGCCGTCGTGCATCCCCATCTCCGTCATCCTGGTTCTCATCGTGCTCGTGGTTCTGTTCCCGCTCTTGGGACACTCCAGGGACCAGAGTGCAAGCCACGGGGCCTTCTCCAAGTGCAAGCAGTCCTGTACCCCGTTTGACTGCCTAGACTCCTGTTCGTGAGTGCACCTATTTATCCGTCTAATCATACCTTCCAAGTTTCGTGTAATATCTGGGAGACCCCCTGATTTTCGCCATTTCGTATGGTTGTTCAATTGGCAGGAAAATCTCCTGGAAAAAGTAAGTTAAGCCCCTTTCCTTACTTCCCAACCCACACACTCACGCTTAGAGAGTTTTTGCCGTCACAACAGATGGCAGCAATGATAACAAGGGCCAGCTGTATCTTGATAGCATGAGCAGTGCAATAAAAAAGCAATGAAGTTGTCTTTAGGTAAATTAATTGTCAACATTTATTTTAAAAAAGTTGAGAAATTTCCCGGATTCGGTTTCTCCGAACATGGCAGGTATTTGCATCTTAAGTTCACACATTTGTGTTGTTTGACCATGTACAAGTGTGTTCTGATCTTTTGTGACCGCTTACAATGAAAGGTTTAGACCTGTACATAAGGAATTACAACTGACTCATTACTTGTACCTACTTACTTTTTTTGGTAGTGAAGTAACCACTTAGTTACTTTTGACAGAAGGAGCGGTTAACATATTTTCGTGACATTTTGACAAAGTAATGGGCAACGGTATTTAGTTACTTCTGGAGTGCACAAATACTACCCAACCTAGCTTTCACCCCAGCTTGTGCCTGTATTTTCTACGACGAGGAAATTCTAGATGAGACGTAAAAAGATGTACATAAGGTATGTCATTATAGCCACCGTTATCCCCGAATTAATGCTTGAAAAGACGAGGAATTATTAACGACGAAAAATATTGGAAGCTGCTACCGCTTCATTAAAAAACAACGTAATCGAAAATAACGAAAAAAATAAGGCGTTACTTTCAAGCCAGGGTAACCCATTCCTTTTGAATTGTAGTAACGAGCTTACCAGTTACTTTCCGAGCGGGTAACAAGTAACGGTATTTAGAGTTACTTTATCATCTACATGTCTGGAGAGAACACAGCACAGACCAGTGGAACACACTGCCACGCTGACACCATCTGTCAAGCAGCCCCGGAACCGCATACAACTAGACCGAAGGTCTTGCAGTAACAGCAAGATTGAATCCACGCACTATCTACGGGAAATGGTTGCTTATAGTAACATTGTTGAAAAGTACTTCAAGCCCATGGTGAGAACGATGCGTAAAAATTTAGGAAATATACCTACCTTAAATTGGAAGTGCTCCACGGCTGCCCGTTAGATGGAGCCACCATGATCACTTGTCGTAAGCGGTCACGAGAAAACACAACGAATGCAGTCAGTCAAACACAAATATGCGGACCAGGTGCCCGAAACGAGTCTTTGACTGGCGTCCACACCGCATTTACATTTCCGGTTCTTCAATTTTTGCTTTTGTAACGTCAGCATCGGCGCACTAAGTCGCTGGCCGCAATCGTAGCTGGTGCTGCCACATGGATGAAGCAGACGCTCGCTCTGCAACCAGCCGGTCGACGAAAATAAAAGTAGAGATTGGTCGAGATGGGCCGCGATGGTAGTAGTGGCCCTTGCATCTGCTCCTCTCCCTCGCCGGCACTTATTTATTTATTTATTGTACCCTCAAGGGCATACAGCATCGTAGGGGGAAGTACTTAAGTGGGAACACTACTCAGAAAAAAAATATGTCTGCAAAAAAAGCTAATTTTGAAAAATGCCCTATTTACATCTGCCAACATTTAGAGTGTATTCCCAGAAAGTTTCATTTTTTTACAATGCATAGTGACTTTTTTATAACTTATTTTCAGTCCACCAATACTAAAGAAAAAATAGAGGTTCGAGCACTTTGAATGTGTTTTTCTCCAACCCACTTTTTGGCATAAATCCCACCCTAATAACTATCATTTCAGTATGAAACTATGGAGAGACTTACTATTTGTGGCTTATATGCCAAAAGTTTATGGAGCCGGTTATTATGAACTTAGATTTTGCATTTTCATGTTCCTTTATTATGAAAAATTGTAATTTGCAAAACTTGGTAAATGTGAAAAAAAAAAAAGTTTTTTCATACATTTTTTTTTTACCTGAAAAGTGCATATTTTTAAAATTGCTTTTCACAGTAGCCGGCAACAAGTATTCCAGTATGCATTCCATCAGAAAAATATGTGGTTAACAACACCATTTCTCAACGATAGATTCATTGAGCAGATTCCATGCAAAGCTTGGCTTTACTTTGTTCTGAGGGTATAGTTCTGGGGGTGCCTCATAAAACTGGTTCACACGACTGAAACTTTGCATGGTTTTCTATATGGCTACAAACACCACCTGCAAATATCATGCCAATTGAGTGAGCAGTTCAAAAGTTGACATTCCCAGGTAGTGTCCTCCCTTAACATGGACATAGAAATTAACCTAAGCACATAATAAATTAACATACAAGTGTAATTTCAGGTGACATTGGATGCGAAACTGGGGCCAGTGATGCTAACTAAAGGGGCGGGAAGACTTGTATAACCAAACACCAGGAACTAAATAAGTGCTACTAGCTCCTGCGACACAAGCTGAATTGCTACGCCGGGGTACTTTGATTCCATACATGGCCGATGTAGGATGCTAAACACGCCAGGCAAAGCAGCGTTCCAAGCACAACACTCGTATTAAGCAGCGTTCTACTTACGTATCTGCCTTACACCTGAACTCTCTCCCGGTTATTAAAGCTCAGTTTCAGAATTTTTGGGGTAATGGGTAATTTTCAGTGTTGGGTAAAGTATACATCTAAAAGGTACTTAAAGTATGAAGTCAATGAGAGGTTATGTGCTTCAGGTAAAGTAGTAAATACACCGGGTGCAATGTACATTTTAGTAAAGTAGCTATCAGTACAATGTAATACTTTCAAAGTAAAGTACAGGTACTTTTTAAGGCAATCTTGTTTGTTTTTAACTGGTATGCGTGCTTTAGGGATAATCAGGGATGTATCAGTTATATTTGGAAATGGTGACTGTTGTAATATTCCAAGATAGCCCACCTAAAGTCGAAAGCAAATCGGGTGAAAATAAGGAATGGGCTAACCTTCGGTGTGTGATAAAAAAAAAGGTTGAAAGAATTCTAGTTTTAAATTTTGTGATTTGCGAAGCTTGTGATTGCAGGGAACCGAAGATGTTACTGTTTCGCTTATCTCCTGTCGTAGCTAAGTAACACCATTTCTGCCAAGGTCACCATTGGCCAGGGTCCTGCAATTACTAGAGGTGGGCTACCTTTTGGTGTTTTCAAAAAAACAAATCGTGCCAAAAATAGGGGGCGGGTTATCTTTCAGGGGTCGGACGTCTCTCGGGATATTACGGTAGTATTGGATAAAGTCAAGCAGCCACGGAGTAGTTGCTTTACTCTCACTGACGAGCTATTTAACACCATCTACTTCAAGGCACTTATTGTTGACAAATCATTTTGTGATTCAAGCTTAACAAGACCGAATTTGGGGTATGTACTTTTGAAGTTGGGAGTTGCACTTTCCTCAGAAAGTTACGGTAAAAATTATTTTTTAAGTGAAGTATAAGTACATAGTCGGAGAATGTACTTCAAATAAACTACAAGTTTCCTAAATCTACCTGAAGTTGTACATTAAAGGACAACTCCAGTCAATCCCAAAAATTCTGGGATTACGGGCAATTGTCATATCAAAACTACTAATAAACGGCTCTATGTCGTTCATTTTCCAAAAAGTTAAATAGTTTTCTTACAAAGATCATTTAAACGAAAATCACGAAGTGAAACGTAAGCCTTGTTCGTGGCACACAACATTGGTCCTGTTCATCAACTACTGGACATCACGTGGTACGGAGACGTCGGCTATGTGATGAACGAAAGCAGTGGACAACGCCCCACACTCTTTTTTTTCCTCTCGCCCTTGCGCTCTGTGCCTCGGAAAGTGAGAAACAAACAAAACAATTCTTCCAGTTGTTAACGTTCCGCGCAGTGTTGGCTGTGTCCACACAGAGGGTTTGACTACGCTGCTCCACTCGCCACGCGTCGCCAGCTAGATTGGGTGGATTTTGGTGACTGTGGAGCCGCTCAGACTTGGTTGGCCGGTTTACTTAACTTTGAGGCGGAATCGCGTTATTTTTACGTATAGGCTTTTCAGATGATACGACGTAGGACTGCACTGTTTTTTCAACATAGAAATTTGACCAGAGTTGCACTGGTCATTTTCCATTGAGAAATGCTAACGAACGGCCTTACATTATTTGTTTTGCGAAAAATATTTTTCTTGCAGTCTTGCTTTAGACAGGATTAGAAACTTAAACCGAAACTTTGGCTGCGGCTGACAGCATTGGCCTCACATTGCCAACTATATGGTGCACACACCGTTCTGGAGACGTCGTCAGAATGTCCTGGTGTTCCATAGATGTCCTCTTGACTTTTACGGGACATCTGCGCTGCCCAGTACAAGTAGTCGTGATTTTCCATGCGCATTGGCACGGTGCACATTTCATCCGTTCAAAGGCTCTGCTGCAAAGTCTATAGACCGCGCCAGGTGTGCCACTTATAGGCCCTCGTACGACACATGGAGTGCAATATACGCTAAATGTCTCTAGTAAAAATGAGTAGATTTTGTTGACTTGGTGCATGCCAAGCCTTGTTGTCCAGCTTGATAAATATTTAGATCGAATTATATCGCAATATTTGACTGGTGGTCTTCCTGCATGACACTGCCACAGAGAACTGCATTATTTTCTCGGCGACAGAAATTGAGCGGAGCTCACATTCCATTGTAAAACCCGGTCTGGTGTTCATGTCATTTCCTGCAGATTTACGCTCGTGGAAAGCATACCTGAAAATCTCACGTACCCCGACGGCTTGCCAGAACATGTGAGCACCTTTGAAGCATGGAAGACTCTTCTGGAGAAGGCGGAGAAAGAGATCTTGATAGCGTCTTTCTACTGGACTCTCCGTGGCAGCGATCTCAACGACACATTCCCCTCCGCGTGGCAGGTCAGTCCAGCCTTCTTTTCCCACTCAACTCATTGCAACTATGGTCACACCAGTTTTGAGAAAATGTTCTCGCTCTGCGGAAGTTGTACCAGTTGTACGCTGCTGAAGACCTCACACAAAAGACTGTCTACAGACAATGGCCAAGGCACGTTTCTTCCTCGTATGACGGTCCTGCACGCGGATCATACAAAAGCTCTACAGACATGCTCGAAGCCTACACATAAGTGTGGCATATATGATATAAATACTTGTATAGAGTCCAATCTCGTTAAATCATACTCGAGGGGGACCGAAAATTTATTTGAACAAAGCAAGGTTTGAATTATCGGGAGTTTCCTCCAATACAGACAAAAAAAGTGATGTGATTGCTGCGCCAATTGCGCCAAACTGCGCCAAGGGGCTAACTCTGCTACATCCTGCTACATCTTGCCAAAATATGGGTAATCTGCGCCCAAGCCTGCGCCAAAGGACCAATTTTGTCGCCTTTGAAAACCGAAACTAAACTGAGTACCGTAATTGAGCACGCATGAGCTAGGTCGCACAAGCGGCCGCCCGACACAAAGTACCCTGCATCAATCGTTCATCCGGTCTTGCATGGCTTTTCACGCCATCTCTCGTCTCGCGTCTTTTTAAAATTTTCTCAATGATAGACGCGGGCGTATGCGGACGCTCTGACACTAGCGTGTTGGGTACCAGCCATGCCGTCATGCTGTGAAACGAAACCATGTTTTTGCGCGGCGGGACATACTTTATGAGCTGAAACACTCGCTCCTAAGAGCAACGGCCGTGGCCTAACTATATTTCGTCCCTGCCTGCCAGTCACCGTGGTCGCGCGACGTCGTGTGTTGCCGTCTCATGTCGCTGTAGATGGGGCGCTTTCTAAACTGAAACGTAAGGACTGCCGCATGTTCATCAACATTCCTTTTCTTGTTTAATACGCTGCAACAAAAATCTCTTTAGCTGAAAGACTGCTGTGTCGAAGTATTGATTACCTAGGTTTCTCTCGGTAGGCTTTCTTTCGAGACAGACCCCGGTAGGTGAAAAATCTGCCGCGAAAGGAAGTTGGTCAAGAGAAGTGAGCTAAAGCAAAGAAGGCGATGTCTGCATGCTGAGCCCGCACAACGTGCTTATTTGTCTCGAGTTCAGTCGTTGCACAAAGCGCTCCAAGCACTTTTTGATTCTGGCTCGCGATGTCTTGCATCGATCCACTGAGGTTCTTTTTTTTCTCTGTGTTTAGCTTCTACCTCGCCTGCCGACCTGGCAAGCACACGCCGCTGGACTGTTTTTTGTCGTATGCTGGACAGTTACATTTTGCATACAATTATGGGAACCAGTTGGCGACGGAGCGGAGTGGCGTGGTTTCGATCGAACAGCCATCTCCACTCGCGCGATAATTTCGCATTGCACGGCAGTAGTTACGTTGCTGTGATATTTACTACTAAGCTGGTCATTTTCAAGTTTTAATATGTGGAGTTTGGTTCTTATTTACTGAAGCATTGCAAAATGTGTAATGTCATTGGCATTTCAGTTACATGTTGAAAGACTCCCAGGTAGTCTAACTTGACTATAATTGGTTTATTGCGGCGAACAATGTGTCCTTCGTTTGTCCACCACTTGAAATAAATATTTTTATTCTTCTAAGAATATCTGCTCCAAAAGCCACTTTTGCTTCTCCGAAACACTGTTTTAGCTGCTCCAAAAGCAACTTTTGCTGCTCCAAAACACTGTTTTAGCTGCTCCAAAAGCAACTTTTGCTGCTCCAAAACACTGTTTTGGCTGCTCCAAAGGCCACTTTTGCTGCTCCAAAACACTGCTTTGGCTGCTCCGAAAGGTGCTCCAAATCGGCTTAGGCCAATCGCATCACTGCACATAGGATGGGACCTGCATGTTAGTTTGAATTATCCACAAGTTTGAATTAAGAGTTTGAATTAACGAGATTCGACTGTATTTATTACTATATTATGCCAGTCAAAGTCAAATTGGACGTTTGAGTGATTTATACAGCGTAAGGTTGGTCTGCCAGTAGGGGCGACACTGGTTTACACTGTAGAGGAGCAATTTAGCCAGTGCGGTACAACCGCTAGCCTGGGGTCTTTAACGTGCACCACGCAGTAGTGATACACGACCGCACGCCGGTACGATGCTCATCCAGATCGAAACGGGCAGGGGTGGGGCTCGAACCCAGGATGCCTGGGTTCTGCAGCGCGAGCTTTCGCTCCACGCGCGTCGAGCTGGGTGTGCGCTTCAGCCCACTCGGCCACCGATCCCCCGTATTATGCCAGTGTGGCTGTAGCAAATACACTTATGCAGTGTAGCATACATCTTTATGCTACGTTGCATAAACATTTTAATGGAATAAAAGAAAAGCATGTCGATGTACCTCACTGCCTTTGTCTAAATGACAGCGGGCAGCTGCTAAAACTGCATTTTTTTTTCTGCTGCATCGCCTTTTCAGGGACTAGTAGTTGCAATTTCGGAGTACCCTTATAATCTGTACTGCACAGTAAACTTTTTGTGAGACAGAAAAGCGTGGAGCAGACTAAAGTCGTTCTTGCTTTCCACTCACAATTTTACCCGAGGCATCGGAATCTTTGCTTTTTCTTTTGTGACCAATCAGGGAGAGGAGATCTTCAACAAAATCCTGGAAGCGGGAACCGAGCGCGGCATCAAGATAAAAATTGCCCAGAACCTGCCTTCACTCCAACAACCAAACTATGACACGGAGGAGTTGGCTCGGAAAGGTATATGTCAAACTTCGGTACTCCTACGGATGATTGTTCACTTTTAGCTGGGCCATCAATAACTTTACTCTGTGTACTGAGAACAGCATTCTTGGTGTAATTACCATTGAGATGTTCGCACAAAATGTCTTAAAGTCACTGCCCCCCCCCCCCCCTCCCACTCCCAAAAAAATAATTAAAACCTAGAATGTTGAGACTCTTCCCGAAGCTTGTAGCATTGTCCTTTAAATATTCTAAAGCGCCGTTCACACATATGCAATCGAGTAAGACTCAGAGAGACCAGACCAGTTTTTAAACCTCTCGCGACGTCTTAGGGCCGGATGCACTGCAGTGGAGCAGGTCCTAAGACGTACAAGAGGCTTAAAAACCGGTCTGGTCTCTCTCGCTCTTACTCGGTTGCATATGTGAACGACTCAAGTCAGCCTGTGCCAAGAACAAAAAAATTTAAAATATCCTATTTTCAATGGAAGTGCGAACAACCAACTACGGCTGCCCACCTCTGCCAGGCTCTCCTTTGTCACAAAAGATGGCATCACCTGTACAACAAACTCCGGCAGACTTACAGCATTGTGTCCGATTTTAGAGGCTTGTAAAAGGGCAGCGTTCCGCTCAATATCTGGCCCGTGATTGATTCATATTAATAATCGGGTTTTTATTTTTTGTTGTCAAATAAAATCATTACGATTATTATTTTGACGTAGATGAACTTGACCATTGAAATGTGTGTACTACGATGTACTAACCAGCGAAATTTGTTTTTCGGGAAAATTCCGTCATGCCAGGACTTGTCATTAGCTTTTTTAGAGATACCTTAGAGTTGTTGTTGTCCTTCCTTTACAGGGGCGGCAGTTGTCCGTAGCCTCAACTTCACTCGCCTACAAGGTGCAGGAGTGCTGCACACAAAGTTCTGGATCGTGGATGGGAAGCACATCTACTTGGGCAGTGCGAACATGGATTGGAGGTCCCTCACGCAGGTATGTTCCAAGGCCACGTCTTAAAAAGGCTGCTGTGCAAAATATTTTTCAGCAGTGGTGAAAATCTTGATCTTCCTTTGCTGTGTTCCTCAGTCTTGGGTTTCTTTTTGTTCTTTATTCAAGACAAACAATCGTCAGCTCGCTTGTTTTATCCGTAAGTATTGCTTGGATAGAGGGTGTCCCAAATATTTTATATGCCTGTGAGCCCTCAAATGATTTCTAAATTTTCAAACGAGCCAATATTTTTCTGTAAAGGTGTGCCAATGTTTGTTAGTGAACAAGCTCCCTTAATGTCAACTGGTAATTTCAGAATGAATGCTGCTAATTGCCGCTCCCTTCTTACAGAAACACAGTTGCACCTTAAAGTTTCCCTGGTTAGAACTGACCCCTAAAGTACACTTTCAAAAAAATCTCAGCATGGTAAATCCAAGCACTGATTTGCCAAGTTGAATTTACAATTAAAAATTTTGAGCATGAACTTTAGGGTAGGGTGTTATATAAGCATACCGAATAAGCAGAGTTTGCATTTGCACACGGATTGTAAAATGCCCTTAGCCGTGCGGCTGGTATAGGCACCTACATGACGTAGGGCACAGCAATATTCTTGTAACGACTAATGATCAAACAGGGTGCTTATAGAAAGTGCTTGAGCTTTGATCTGTTCCCACGTGCACCTATTTTAAAGCGAAAGCATTTTTGCCCCATGGAGTGGAGCCAGCGGCATCTGTAATCGCAAAAAAATGGCACCTAAATTGGCTGCGACGCATCATATCGGATGCCCTGCTCTGGAACCCGGCGCGGCCACTCAAGGTCATAGCGGACGCGCCTTGGAAATAAAACGCAAAGAGAAGCACAGCAACGCAATGCTTCGTCACAGAAGCCGTTGTGAGGTCGGCAAGGTTCGCCGCGTCTGCACAGTGGGGGAGCGTGATATCACCGCCGCAGCTTTGTGTGCAATAGGAAGGCATGGCGTGCTGCTTGTAGGAATGCACTGCATGCAGGAATGCTTTTGCATTCCTACACGTAAGCAGTCTTATGTGTTTCTGCCTAATTGTTTTTGCAAGCTTTCACTCTAACGGTACACAAACCAGCACAAATGCTCTATCGCTAGTTGTCCCATTTTTGCAAAAAAGAATTTGTTGTTGGTCAAGTTGGTACACCTTAGATACGAAAAGTGCCAAAAGACAAGGACAACAGGAAGATTTGGACGAAATGCTGTGCTAGTGTTAACTGAATTTTTATTTGGAAAAGACAAACATATATACACTCTTAAGCAAACCATCCACTCACAAAAAGAGATAAAGAGAATATTCTAGGCTTTTAAGATCAGGGTGAAGGGTGATGAAGCATGCATAAGCACATCGTCAATCCTTTTAGCAAATAAAAAAAAATTTGAATTCATCTTGCAATAAGTTTGATTGCAAGTGAATGATTCGCTTGAAAGTGTTATATGTTTGTCTTTCAGTTGACAGTAGCGCATGGTTTCGTTTAATTCTTCCTGTTGTCCTTGTTTTTTGGAGCTTTTCGAATCTAAGACGTCCCAACTTAAGTGCCCACTGTCCTCAAAACTAATGATGTGAGAAAGTGTGGGTATCTGTGGCATAAACGAGGGCAGTAGAGTTTGATGCTCGGCGCCAGCGCACGAGTGTGAATGACGATGCAAGCGACAACCTGCGTTTTTGGCTAGCTCTTCTTTGATTTCAGTTTTGTTGACTTTTATACTCGGATATTAACTCAGACATACAAAAATAGTACATAATCATAATACTACATTATCATAATAACAGATCCTTCCTTGTTTTGTCATTTCTGGTTTAAAACCCAACTCCACATCATGTGCATGGGTCCAGTCTGCCAAATGCAAGAACAAATTACGGATTACAAATGCTTTGTCACATTGTCCCATCTACAATCAACAAACTTGTTAAAAAGAATATTCATGCAACACATGTGTCAATAAATGCTCAGATAAGGCAACTGTTCATTAACAATGTTTTAAAAAAAACCTGGATGTTGCAGGCTTCATTTAATCTTTGTTCATGAACTTCTATTACGCTGTAATTTTTCGGTAAGCAATTTTGTGTAACTTTGAATAATTTTTGGGCTGACAGAGATGTCAAATCCTATATCGGAAATTTGATTTTAATTCAAACCAATTTTTTAAAAATGCGGCGAGGGTTAGACGAGTTCTGTCTTCACTATGCATTTATCAGGCTAGGTGCATATTAGATGAGGGGATAATCGTAATCGTAAGTTGACTGATTAACTAAAATCTGTTAACTTTTTAATTATTGGTGTTGGGGTCACATTGCAAATGTAGAGTTGATGGCAATTGTTATTAGGGGTCAGACCAATTAAAATAATTTGCAAAAGGGTAATGGCTTTTTTAAATATCAATCTCTCAACTTTTGTGTTTTTTCGCTGAATTTAAAGACTGCAATCTGAAAGAGCGTCGCAAGCCCTGCCCACAACGACCCTTGAAAGGGTGGCGTAGTCGTTTCAGTCATGTCGTAATTACCTCAACAGGGCGTCCTTGGAGGGTGCGCCAACAACACGAGGTGACCGAAACGACCGATGGTAATTGCTGTCAATACTGAAATTGCAACATGACCCCTAAAACCAATCATTAAAAAGATAATTAACAAACTTTAGTTAATTAGTAGTCAACTTAACATGACAATCATTCCCTCATCTGATGTCCGCCGAGCCTGATATATAAAGACACGTTGAAGACCCAGAACTTGTCTAATCCTCACCCCCTATTTAAAAAAAAAACTATTTTAATTAAAATTTTATTGCCCGATATACATATAGTAACTGACAAGTCAACAAGGGAAGGGCGTCTTTTTTAAACTCCCAGCCTCCACCACGCGCCCATTGGCTTTCGCCATACTTTAGCTATGCATGCATGCTCGAGGCTCAAGAGACGCTGAGGTTTTGTTGGTCCCTTTGGAAACAAGCCAGCTGGAAGACATCCCTGCCGTCCTGGTCCCGTAAGTTGCTGTACGAGGCAGGGACTCATCAAGCTACGCCGTGTAGCATTTTTTTCTAGTCTCCTTCTCCCCGACTATGGATTTAAAAAAAAAATAATAAGTTGAATTGATTTGGAATTGAAGTGCAAGACGAGATTCGAGTCGAACAGATTTCCATCTGGGTTTCAGGTCAAGGAGCTGGGTGCCCTGGTGCTGGACTGCGAGTGCCTGGCGGCGGACCTGATGAAGGTGTTCGAGGTGTACTGGACGCTGGGTGTGCCCGACGCGACGGTGCCGGCCCACTGGCCAGCCAACCTGAGCACCCAGATCAACGCCCTGACACCCGCACGGCTCTCGCTCAATGGGACACAGACCCTCGCTTACTTCTCTGTGAGTACTGCGCCTGCTTAAACGAGGATTTGTTGGTCTATGCAAGGAATTTTCTAAAGTCCAGCGAGATTTTGCGGCGGATCCTGCGTGCGTTTCGTGGACACTGTGGCCTGCTAAACTTAGTATCAGTCAATTGCTTTCCTGTAGTGGACGTAGTCAGTCAATATTGTCACACTCAACATTCCTCAAATCAGAAACATTGCCACATTATATGTTGCTACATTGCCTGTGTACCAAAAGTGCCACAAACGAGCTCTCGGGCTCAAATACAAACTCAAGGTAACGGAGAGTTGTGTGCAACGTGGATCATTCTTAGGTTGCACATCTAAAAACCGGCGTTTTTCCAGAGCTCCCCGCCAAGCTTTTCGCCCGACGGACGGACGCAGGATATTGACAGCATCCTGGATGTTATAGCCAGTGCCAAGAAGTACATCCACATAGCTGTCATGGACTACTACCCCGTAATGCTCTACGGAAAAAACAAGACGTAAGTCACATGCTCAAGTCTATCTCCAGCTTTGTTTTGAAAGCATATATAAATATGATGATTTCAGGAAGCAAAAAGAAACCTACTGATAAAGTCCATAAGGAGCTTGAAAGGTCCGACTTCCTCTTGCAATAAATATGCCACAGCACAGACATCGAGCCCATTCATATCAATAAAAACCTTCGTCTTGACTTGGAAAGATTTTGCGAGATGTAATGTGGTTATGTGTCATGCTTGGCCAGTGGCCTTCCTCGTTAAATTTAGCGAGTAGTGTTCAGAGACACTTCTAATGTTCCGCTATTAGTGACAAACCAAGAGCAGGGCAAAGTAAAAAAAAAAGTCAAATTTGGGGGTTTTACGTGCCAAACCAACGACGGGCATCTGGCACGCCCCAGCGGAGGACTGAGGATTAATTTGGACCACCTGGGGATCTTTTGACGTGCAACCAAAAGCTCGGTTACACGGCGCCTTCTCCGCAATAATCCTCCGTGAGATTGCGGGCACCTCGGCCGGGATTCGAACCCGCCACATGGGGATCCGTAGGCCGGCGCTCTCGCCTCAGAGCCACCGAGGCGGCTAGCAGGGCAAAGTCTTGTGCATGTTTCATAGATAGTGTTGAGTCAGATGTCATGTAGGATGGCAGTGGTGTTGCATTGTAGGCTTTAGTGAAAATAAAATTTTATACAACAATAACACACTGTGTAGGGTTTTTTTGTTTTTTTTACTAAAATGCTTTATAATCTTTTGATAACTGCTTTCTTTGATGTAGATTTTGCATACTATTTTCGTTTCCTCTTGTTTACCTTCAAAGCTAAAAAGGTTGACCACTGAATGTACCAGGCAATCTAAGTGTAGCGTTAGCACATGCTACAGTATAAAGCGGTATATGTAGCTGCTAGAAGCTCATGCTGCAACTTTGTAGCACGCTCTTTAGCATGCCCAATGAGCATTAGCGCACCCCTGTAACACTGTGCTAAAACTGCCTATGATCTCCAACGGAGTGAAAGGAGCGGAGCATGCCTTTGGAACACCTCACCTCCAGCACAGGCTCTATGCCTTCCACCATGCTTTGGCAGCTTGCGCACACTCGAGATGCACAATTAAGACGCCAAAAGCGCTGTCGAAGGTAGGAAGCTCACGCTGGAAGCAGGACAACTGAAGCTCCTCCCTGCCATTCTTACCTCGCGAGTGACTATAATGTCTCTACTTTGTGTCCCATGACAGTTCCTACCTTGTTGTGTGTGTAGAGACCACATCAGAGACTAGAATTAATAACACGTTCCATTAAAGTTTTTCTATCGATATCGACATCTCTTTTGGTCCGATCATAGATCAGCGAGTCCAATAGACATCTCAATTGCTCAAATAGACGTGTTCATTTGTTCCGACAGATGTTTCTACTAGACCATTAGAAGTTAGTTTCGGACAAGCAGGAGTTCCTGTTGGCTCAGTAGGGCCCTCCTAGAGTGACTCTAGGACTTTCTTTTGGACCAATGAAGCTTTCGACTTGGTTGATTGACAGAATTTTCTCTCGGTTCAATAGAAATATCTATAGGACCAATAGCCATTTCTATTGAACCAGTAGACATCTGAATAGGACCGGCAGACATCTTATTGAACCAGGAACTATCTCAATAGGACCAGTAGACGTTTCTATTGGTTCAATGAAATTTTTTATAGGTAAACGCAAGAAAGGCAACTGGCTGCCCCCATGTAACCGCTCGTGTGGAAAAACCCATGCGATTTCGAGCTTGACAAAGCTATGATTACGTGCACGCATGGGGCACCAGTCGGGGCACCATGCTTGCAACTGTCTATACACTCCGTGCGACGCGACTGGCGCGCCGCCGCGCGGCCGGTACCGAAGGTAGGCAGCGAGAACCCCAGAGAAAACGAAACCGAAACCACGCCGCGTACGTTGGTACGCATTGAAGTCGGAGTGGTGCAGTAGCGCTGGGTTCACAGCATGAAGCTGTGCTGCGTCATTAAGTGCTTCAATAGTTATGCGTCGTATCTCGTGGAGTCTCGTGGAGACGAAGTTTCACAGTTTTTCACCTCGCCGATGTTTTGTGGGACAGCGACAACGATGGAACCGTGCCGTACGAAGCGAGACATTTGGTCTCCCGATCATGTCTGCCACTGTGTCGGCACGGCTGACATATTCTACACTGCCGCTTGGCGCTCTGCGTTTGTTTTCGTACCAGTAACGCCTACATGTGTCAGCGCCGATGGGACGAACCCACACTCGCAGGTATGCACTGCCAATTTTGTTGCAGGAATGCCCTCCAAAGAAATTTCGTCCCCATCGTACGTGTCGATGATATTTCCGGACAAGTATGGCACGAAATCTGTACTTTATGAAGAAAGATTCGAAAGGTAAAAAAAGTGACAAATATAAATCTAAAAAAAGACAACAATGAAACTCGGAATCACTGGAGAATCGACGGTTAAGTATGAAAGTTTATGTGGTGTGCTTTCTTTCTTGACCAGCCTCCTTTTGGATGTGGAAACGCTGATACCCCGAGTTCTGTAGACAACATTTTTTTTTCTCGGCTTTAGAGCCACCTATCACAAAGTGGTTCGAACTGGAAGTACCGTCCACTGGTCCCTTCCCTGTAAAGTGTGCACCTCCCACGATGAGTGGTATTATCTGACAGCCTTTGACGGTCAAAGCCAGTTCCCATTTAGTTACGCCGCCCAAACTAAATTTCCACCTGGTTTCGCTATGAAAACTCTTTTTGTTATAATAAGTGTTGTGCCAAGTGACGGTCATGTCAAAGTACCTGTGCGCCGAAAATCAGCACCTCGCACAAGAGGTTATTACACAACAGCTGACCGCAAAAGCCCTTGGCGGCCAAACCGTGTGTTGGCCGACAACTTTGTTTTCTCGGCTTTGGAATCACCTTTCGTAAAGTTGTTTCAATTGGAAGTACAGCCCACTAGTCCCTTCCTACCTCTAACGTCTCCACCTCCCCCGACCAGTGGTATTCTCTTGACAGCCTTTTCATGATCAAAACCGGTTCCCTTTGAGTTACGCCGCTCAAACCAAATTTTCACCTGGTTTCCCTATGCCACCTTTTTTTTTTTGTATAATAAGTGCTGTGTCATGTTACTGTCAAGTCCCAGCACCTGTGTGCCCAAATCTGCACTTTGCGCAGCCCGCTATAACACAACATTTTGGGTTCAATATTGGATATCCCGTACAGCTTTATTTCTTTATCCGTTAGAAACAACTTTCACAACTGCTGTCTTAAAGAAACTTGGCACTCTTCGTGCACAAACTTAGTGAATATCTCACTCGCCTCCAAATATCATCTTTGCAGCAGTCCTAGGTTTACAGCGACGAGCGAAATAAATTTCCCACTCAGAGCGATTAAGGTGGCGGCCGTCTTTGTTTTTCGGAAAATTACTCCAACTCCTTTTTCGGCCGCAACTAGAGAAATTACCCCTAATTACGACTCGAACTCAATATATAAGAAGTGGAGAACAGCTAAATGCCCTTCTGCCCCAGCACTCATGCAACCGTCACCCTCAACTTATCGGCTCAAAAAGCAAAAGTTTCGTCCGTGCGCGCTCCCGCCGCCACAGCTTGGCACGCGAAAAGGCGCCGCAGGCTGCTGAACGCGCCTCACAGTCGAACGCCAGCTCCTCCGCTAGCGGCGCTGCGCGCGTTTTTCAAAGCGCCCCCTATAGTTCCCGCACGGAGTGTATAGGTCCTTCCAAATTTTCGCTAAGGATGTAGGAAGGTTGTTTACGCCCGATTGCATGTGTCGCAGGTTTTGGCCCCGCATCGACGACGCACTGAAGGCGGCAGCTGTTGAACGCAATGTGCGAGTTCGGCTGCTAGTGAGCAAGTGGACGAGCACCAGGGGCTATATGTTCTCCTTTCTGCGGTCCCTTGCGGCCGTCAGCTACAATTCCAAGTATTACAGGCCCAGCATCGAAGTGGTGAGCGCAGCTTCTGCCGCATTTAGCGAGGGCATCTCAAATGTGGCAACAAAAACATTCTTAGATGCATCATTCGAGAAGCTCCACGAAAGAGCACCATTCAAAAACGGTCCTTCCCTGTTGCCTGCGCGCGAGCAGGTATGGGCGGATAGCATAGCGAGCGCCTTTGAGCGGATGTGCCATGAAAAGGGGCCAGGTGTTCTGTGAAGCTTGTAAACTTTTTTTGATCTAGTAACGTTGGTGCGGCCCACGTTAAAATAGCTCTGCGTGTAACAAATTGTGGTTATAACAAATGCCTCCTGGAAAGCATCAAAATTTGAGCAAGGGCTAGCCAGCACAAATTGTGCGCTCCAATACAACGAAACTTGGCGAAGGGCAAAAGCTACAACTCCCGCGAACCAGCTAGAACGACGGAACGAAGCATGGGATAGCTCCCTACAGGAGCATGCACCGATGGAATGTCGTTGCATGCCTCGCTCAGACATTCTGATTGGCTCGCCAAGGCCGCAGCTATGCTTTTGCCAAGTTATGCTAGAATTGAGTAGTACATCCTAGCAGATTCGAACCATCGATACAACAAATGTATTTGGGGAAAATTTGAAGTTTGCTTTGTGACTGGGTTGTGCAGTGCCAGCCTTGTCACCTAACGAGTGAATTACTTAATTAAGTATCAAAATAACAGCCTGTATAGACCACTCCAAAAATTGGCTTCTGGCCAGCGTAATTTGTTGTTTGCGTGTATGGCTTGCTTTGCTCACTTTCTGAAGAAACAAACGTGCGTGTGCTGGGCCGCAATAGTAATTGAATACTGGACTGATTTTGTAAACATTGAAGCGGTGTATAAAGAAAACAATGCTGGTAGAACTCTAAGGGACTTAAAAAAGTATCACCCGAATGCTTCAGAGTAGCAGCCTACATTTCACAAGACTTAGGTTTTCCAAGGGCTCAAGAGTTGAAAATCTTTACAAAATGTCACTCTGAAGCACCGCATATCAGACATACCATGTACATAGCTGTTGGTTTAGTAAAAAAAAAGTCAGCCTAAATTATAAAATCAGTCATCTTAACTGTTCAAAGTACAACACAATGCCGAGGCTCATCAGGACGCATAGTAAAAAGGTGGCACGTAAGCGCTGAACGATGAAGTGTTACTTCGCATTTCTTTCAGAAATACTTTGTGGTCCCAACTTTCACGCCAGAGCAGGAAAAGGTACCCTACGCCAGGGTGAACCACAACAAATACATGGTGACCGACAACAAGGCTTACATCGGTGAGTTCAGCATTGTCACCGTAAAGAAAAGTATGCCAGGTTCACAGCGTGAACGTTGAGGAACTATCCCTGGGCATTTTTCTCGAATGCCCGGCCTCCAGCACGTGCTCATTGCCTTCCACTATGCTTTGCCTTTCACCATGCTCACGAGACTCCAAAGTATCATCAAACATAGAAAGCCTGCCCTGTAGGCGGGAAAACTGGAAGGTCTCCTCCGACTCTCTCATTCTCTCAGCAACTACCGTAAAATACCGGGCAAGCGCCCGCTCAAAATTTAGAGATAATCGTAAAAAAATTAGGGATGGGTGCTTGTCCGGCCATCAATTTTACATATCAATGTACTGCGCATATTTTATCAGATCTTACGAATTTAGGAATGGGCACTTAATGTGGAATGGGTGGATGCTCGTTATTCTACAGTATATGTCAGATACATCTTCGGTTACCACGTCGAAGCTATCGACATGGACACTCAAACGATTTTACATTTCTGTGCTCAGGAACGTCAAACTGGTCTCCTGATTACTTCATCAACACCGGTGGCGTCGGGCTGATCATGGACCAATCCCACAACAGCTCGTCGCCGAGCCAGCCAATCAGGGAACAGCTCGAGTCGGTGTTCGAACGCGACTGGCACTCCGAATATGCAGACCCTTTGTAGTGCACGGTACCAGCAAACCATGTCAGGAAGATGCCAAGCTATGGAACGCATGCCGTTCTGCGGCATGCCGTGGACTCATGTACAGTGTTGACGCAAGGTCCATCAGTGACAAAGACATTCAATAACGCCGACAATCTTTCAACTGGCCATCCTTTCGGATAACACGTCAAGTGCGTCGTTTTGATGGAGCAGCTCTCTGAGGTGGCAGTCTTTTTATAGCATGGACATAGGTTGCAGATCAGCAAATGCGAAGGGAGCTATGCACGTAGCTCCGTTCGCCTACCGGGGTACGACACCTTTTCTACGACCAGTGCAGTTATGAGGCACTTTATACTTACCGTGTACCCAGTACCATTCTCGAGTGTCTCCATATTATTTGCATCGACGTGATCTAAGGTTTCGAATGCCCTTTCTCATTCAATGTGTACAGCTATTTTTGTTGTTTTATTGTTTCCACAATTCGTTTTACACCGACAGAAGGACGCGGCGATGCACACGTGCGAGAATGCAGCTTCGTAAAGTGCGTTATCCGCACAAGCTTAAATGGAGCAAAAGCAACTGTTTAAATTATATTTGTAGCCCATCGTATTGTTCTCACATTAAGGTAAAACAGAGCACAGCACGTTTGTTTTCAACTCTACATGCACTCATACACATATTATGTACCTTATGCAATCAATGAAATGTTCATAACGCAGCTGATGAATATTTCTGTGCCAACTCATAACTTCTTGTAATGAATTCCTACTGCCGTGATTCATACTCTAGTAACGCGTTTAAATGCAGTCTTTGTAGACTTTTTTTTTCATATCCTCATGTGTGGTTACCTGTATATTATTGTTACATGGATGTAAACAAGATTATCATAAATATAAACTCTCAGACGTACTTAACGGCAAACTACGACGAGCAACTTTGACCAATGCCGTGCTTTTTACGGCTTGTTCAAACCACTACTTTTTTGGCAGACGAGTTTCCAATTCAAATGTACTGGGAATCAATGTGAAATACTAGTGGACCCTTATTAGACAATTGAAGCCTACTCCATTGACTAGAACAGTCGAGGTAAAACGGCAAAGCGATATTTCCATTTGGGTCTGGTTAGTTTACACACGGACATTCCGTAGTTCAAGCTATAGATAAAAAAAATTTGATTTTAATGTAAAAAAAACTGTCAAATTTCTTTTTTTTTTTTTGGTGGTTGCTTTGGATGCAAATGATGCACAACTCATTGGTGGCTTGTAGCGTCAAACAATTCGTGGAACACGTTTGAGTCCCCACGTGATATCTCGGAGTGCAAAAATGTGCTGCCATTTTGGGCTTAAAGGCCTGTGATATTTAGTAGTTTAACCATGCTGCACAACTAGCATTACAGATATCACATTTTCATCTCAAGTGGAGGAGCAGAAAAAAAAAACATGACTCCGATTGTCAACAGCGTGCCGGGGGATAAACCTGTCGAGTACTGACGGCGGGAGGCAAATACTGCAGAACCCTGAAACCATCTGACAACCTCGATGCATAAAAAAAAAAAGAAGACTGAAGAAGAAATTGATAAGATATTGTACAGCCTACCATTCATTTGCAACAAACTGCCAAAGGAACAAACATATAAGAGGGGTTCATTGTAAATAGTATGTAATTTGTGATCCTGTCTTCTTGTTTTTTTTTTTCTTGGTTCCCAATGTGCTCTGCCGTTGGATGAGGGGCTGAGAATGATTTTGGCTCCCAGCAACTGACAATGCATTCGTTGTGCTCTTGTAAAAGGCAGTGTGCCATGTTGGTCGTGCAGATTGTTGCTATGCAATAAAGAGAGCTGTCTTGTAAGAAACCAAACCGTTTGTTCAAGTTTCTGAGAAAATAAAAATGTTTGCTCCGCAATTTGCAGAGTTCTCTGTAGCACATGTTTTTTGCCGTCAGAATTTTTGTATGAATGTGAATTTCGGAAGAATGGCAAGACAATTTGCAGAATTTTTGTATGAATGTGAATTTCTGAAGAATGGCAAAACAATTCGGGGGAAGACGTTTCTGTTGTTAGTCTCATCAAGCTGGAGGCTTCTTAAAGTCGGGGCATAACAGTTCCTTCACACAGAAAACAGTGACATTAGGTGACACAGTTCAGTGGCAATTTATGGCAATTTATTGTAGAAGAATACCGAAAGCATAGTCTTGATTGATGTAAAGGGAATTGATTTATGATTCTAGGCTACCACCGTTAATCAATATCTGGCTTCAAACGGCAGGGACCGATATTGGTCTTGTAGCCGATTGTCAATAAAATCGTAAAACGAGTGACCACAGTGCTCGCTTCACAACAAAGTTACTACAATGTATGTTCAAATACTAAAGCGCTATAAAATGTTGGCAACACTTAAAAGGCAGATTTTTTAAATGTAAGAATGTTCAAGAGGTCAGGTCTCCTCGTAAACTGGAAAGTTAAAATAAATTTGCCTAAAATCGGAGTTGGATCTCAGAAGGCCACATCTCCAGTCACAATTTCTCCACAATCTTAGCGAGGAAGGTCGTCAGCCCTAACCATGGCTTCAGCTTTGCCTGCACGCCGCTCGCTAAACTCGAAACTTCAGCAACAACAACTCTATCGACACAGTCCTTCAGCGCCGCCGCAACGCAGACGTGCTGATAAACACGGATCAGTGGCGGATCCATGTGCCTGTTCAGCAAAAGCGTGGTCTTGCTGCTGAACACCTCATTCGCTTCACTGCTGGACCGCTGAACGCAGCACCTGTAGATGTCTTCTAGAGTGACGCCGCTTGCCGACACCAAATTTTTTAGGTCAGGTGGCAGGTAAGAGAAATCTTGGCGGGCAAAAGTAGTTCCGGGCAGGACTTGGGTCGCCAAAACTTTCAGCAACCCGCTACACAGCTCAGTCAGCGTCACTTCTTCAGCGTAAGTGTTCAGCTCTCCCTTTTCAAATGGCTGCTCATCACTCTGCAACAATTGCACAATCACCAATTTTTTCTTACAAATCAAATACAGAAGAACTTCTCTATAGTAGCATAAACTAATGGAGCATTTTCTTCACGTTTTCATGGTCTTTGAAGAGGAAATACATAGTCAAAATATGGAGGTAAATGAACCGTATATTCGAATGGGTGCAAAATTTAGAAAGCCACTGAAAAGGGGTCTCAAACTAATATGAGCGTGGGTGCCAGTGATATCCCACCCACAAAAGGTTGAGGGCCAACGTAAAATGGGGCGAAAAAGATTTTATAGAGAAGGTACCTTGTGCTCTCTGCCTGTGACATCTTTGGGTTTGATATGTTTATAAGACTACTTGGGCCCTTACCTGATGCGATACCTAAGAATTAAAATGACACCAGATCGCCACCATGCTGCATTTTTTTTTTTTTAGAACAAGAGTGCAGGCACAATGTAGTTCCTGTTGCTTAGATCACTTGGGAATTAAACACAACATGTCTGAAAAAAAAACCTATTCATACAACAGTTCTTGTTTTCCTGACAATTTCTATAGCAGCAGTCTGATAAAATACTTGTATTTTAAAGGTGCCAATTTTCGAAGGTGAGAATCCCAAGCTCATAGCTTTGTTTTCGGCAGTTGTTCCTCCTGAGCAAGAGTTTGTATAGCTGAGTTGACAAAGCTAAAAGGAAACACACAACAAATTAACAGTATAAACTATATGAATATGTTATAACAGTAGAGCTAAGTTTCGAGCGGAAATGAATCGGTGACATGGGATTATTATGGCGAAGGCCATTTCTTGCGCTTGACACATGAGAACAAAGGCTCTCAGCCGGTTACTTGCAGTCCGCTTCCCAGCGAGTCGCAGGTCACGCGTTTGAGATCCCTGCACTACATTTTTTACTACTATCAGTAGTAAATACTAATATAATGGTAGCACAGTTGAAGTATTCTTGTAATACTGCTAGTACAGATATTTTTTTTAAGAAAACCGGCTTTGCTACAGACGAGTGCTACTGTACTTGCAACATTGATTTCTAAAAAACAGAATACGGGTAGCTTTGATCGCAAATGCACCGACAACATGAACACTTTAAAGCTGTCATCCTGGACAGCTCTAAACCTGTCGTTCTGGCAGAAAGCCTCGTTGCTTTTTATCGGTTATTCAAATGCAAGCACGTTGGTACTGATAATATGAGACACCAGTTCCCCGGTCTCAAATGACGATTAAGAATGTCCGGCCATCAATGCCGTAATCACGGCGTAACCACGACTAGAACAAAAAAGAGTAAAGGGAAGAAATAATACCTCCGCTTCATGACAAACGTCTTGGCACGTCAGCATCCAGTCGACCAAGCAGGGAACCACAACCTCTACATTGCCCAGACGCGCAAACAGACGAAGCGCGACGTCCAGCGGTGTCCGGCGAGAAAACAAAGATGGTGGGAACTCTGGATCACCTGGAAAGGCAGCAATTAAAGATTTCTGACAGCATTAAGACTTTTTCAAGCACGCCTCGCGCAATACGACGACAGCGTGTTGAAGAGCAATGTTTATTTTTGACCTACTAGTTTTGTTTGATTTATTACCGGACTTTTTACAAAGACCAGGATGGCCAATGTTTGCAGGTTCATGCTGTTATATGGTTCAGCAGATATTGCTGAGTCGTGTTGCACGACATTGCTGCCGCAGACACTGCAGACGCATGTCAGACATTGCCTAGTTGTGTCGCACAACAGCGATCACACGAATGTCGCCGAGTCATGTCAGACATTACTAAGTCGTGCCTGTTCAGCCACTCACCCAGAGCTGCGAGGAGGTTGTACACAACAGACACAGCATTATCCCGAACCACCACTTCGTCGTCCTGGAGGAAATTGACGAGGGCCTTCCAGAAACTGACAGCGATTCCACCTGGAAACGAAAGCCAACAAGACAAAATGTGTCAGCCATGCTGTGGATGTCAAAGAATGTTTTCGTGTCCCTCGAATGGTATTCACATTGAAAACCCGAACATGGGACAGCTGTGAAAGATTTTTCAGATAAATGACTTAAAGATGTACGGTGAAAATGAATCTAAATTTTCTTGCACAAACATGGCTTTGACAGTAAGAAAGGCTCAAGAAATTAGCATGTTCTTACAAACCTATGTAAAGCACGCACAAAAAAAAGGCAACATCTTTCTCGACATACAGCAACTGTGCACACTGTTGTTATAAAAGGTCCTCTTGCAGCAAGGAGCAAAAAGAAATGTGGTTTTCATGTGAGTGCACATAAAGCAGTTCCTGAAACAAGACACTTGTTCCTGTACTCCCCTCAATGTATACCTCTGTCTACAGAGTTTGTTTCTCTCGTACAGTCAAATTTGACTTCATGACATAATCAAGCCACAAAACCATTAATAACTATATAGTCGGTTACAAGTCATGAAGGTAGTGGCAAATGCCCCTCAAAGAGAATTTGCATTCCTCTGCCACCAATTCCGTCCCATCGTTTCCGTGACGTCACGACCTGCGCGAACCAACCTTGTTCTTGCAAACAAATATTTCCAGCATGGCTGTCAGGCAGAATTTCTACGACTCCAGCATCTTGCAGCCATTATTCTGCTCTTTACCACGGTTTTACACTTACCTGGGCATACGTCACTAAGTCGTAACTGCGCCCACTTTTATTCACAATACGTTTTGCACAACAGCGTGAGAATCCAGCGATAGCATTGCCATTGAAAAGTTTGATGCGGGCGTAAGGCTTAGCATCGTATGTCGGATGCCGTCTGCTTCTTCGGCTGCCTCAGGTGGAGTCTCAACATCGTCACGGCATCGGCTTTTCTTCGCAGTGGTTTCCATGGAGCGACGTTAAAATGCAGCAATCACCAAATTCTTTATAAGTGTAGTGGGCTGTGTGGGATGGGCATGAGTGAACCACCAACACAGCGAGCATCTTCACCCGATCTCGGCCGTATCTTTGCTGGCGTTACTAAATAGTCTGTCTACTGAAATGACGCCTTCAAAGCAGATGTACCTAATTTGCATAGGAAGGTTTTCAAGCCAAAACCAACAACCATATAAGCATTACATAAAAAATTAAAATTTATATTTATTTAAAGAGCAAAGGATGCTTTCTTTTCCCCTCTTATTTCATATAATTGCACTACCGCTCCAACTGAGGTCTGTAATAGACAAGCATTTTTAATCTTTTTATGAACGAACAATTTTCGTGGCCACTAAAGCATTCTTTTTACTTCAGCCTTCCGGAGCGAGTAATGTAGGAGCCTAAAGTACATCATTTGACCCGGCCAGGAGGCGCAAGCTGCCGCCTGTTACAAGGTTAGCCAATATATCTCCACTGGAGCAGAAGGGGCGTTTTAAGCAAACAATTTTTTCGACTGCGGAGGCATTTGAAGCGGGCGCATCAAGCTTGTGGGGGCAGCTTCTACTACCTTCTTGACTTGTAACAGACTATATGAATACATCACCTCAATTTGAAAAAAGAAAAAAAAAAGAAGAAAACATTAAGGGTGAGGACTAACAATCACTTCCTTTCAGTTAGAAATAATATTTAATGGGTACGAGGAGCAAGAAATTCACTCCCAACACGTTTTCATTGATTAAACAATAAAGTACTACATATCTTGTTCACTGGACAGGAATGCATTGCATGGATTGCTGTCCTCAAATATGAACTGTCCAATATGGCAAGACTGCACTCACCTTGCTTGCCCTCGGATACAACGGTTTTGACGAGAAGCCCCAGTCCTCTGCTGGCGGTCACGCGCATTGCAAGATCCTGAGTTGGCTCAGAGCAGTTCAGCAGTTCCAGTGTCCAGCGCTGAACAGCCATCTTCTCGGGCAATCCGACGACGTCGTCCATAATCTGAAACAGAAAACCAACTGTGTCAATGACTGGTGCCTTAGTTGATTCGCCGACATAACAAGAAAAAGACCGTCAATTGAGAACCTAAAATAACATGACAAGAACATCTGCTCCAAGCGGCTGAGAATGTTAACATACACCAGGTCAAAACACGTGCAGCAAACTCGCGCTGCAGAACCCAGGGATCCTAGGATAACCCCCACCCCTGCCCGTTTTCTGTCTGGATGGTCACTGTCGCTAATTTATGTTTCATTTTAAAGACTCCAGATGGCAGCGGTATTGCACTGGCTAAATTTCTCATCCACAGCGTAGACACCAGATGCCGACTTGGGCTCACTAACTTCCCACTGTATACATAGACAGATACAGGACACAACAACTTTTTCTTATACGTCATTGAGACAAACGGTGGAACGACCATCATAGCTACATCATTACACTTCAAAGAGTAGCATATACCGACATGCTCGGAAAGAACAAGCTAAATCATATTTTTACGGTGTTTAATACTTACATGTGAATGAATCATCTGTTCAGCAATGTTGCAAGACAGATCCAGTAAAGACTGCTTGGTGTGCTCACTAAAAGTGTAAGCAAAATAAATAATTAATAAACAGCGTGATGAGGCACATGCATTGAGTGGCATTTGGATATGTTAACATGCTTTATCTTTGCTTTGTTGCATTTCTTGCTACATTATGCAGGGTTTTTTTTCTACCACACAGAATATAAAGCAACAAAATGATAACGTTAGAGACAATCAAATAACACTAAACAGTGGAATGGAGGTTACATTCGCAAGATCGTGCCGAACCTGTGAAGATTCTCTAGACGGTGATTTAAAAAGCGCAAATGACTAAGAGAGGAAGGGGACAGGACAGAGTCCGTACTTACCAATGTCAGTTTAATAGAGCATGTAGAGAAAGACAAGGTGGAAGTGAAAAAGAAAAAGAGAAAGAAAGAAAGAAACTCCCATCTGCTACTAAGACAACATATTTAGCTTTAAAAATCATAATAAATATTATTTTAACTTCACCTAAAGTCAAAGTAATACTTGTCAGGTAAAAATTGTTGATAAGACAAAAAAAAAAAAAAACAAGAATAAAAAGAAAAGAAAAAAAGGACACAGAGCAACCGACAAAAAGGTTGGAACTGAATTTCTTTTTGTGTTTCAAGTCCTCAAGAAAAACACCGAAGGGACTGAAGTTCTTTTTGTGTTAGGGTCACTGATGGAGTGCTTATGCATTTTTCACCACTGGTGAGGATTTTGAAACTCTTACAGTTCTCTAGTGTTTTTGTCTCGGAACTGCTTCGGAACATTAAAGTGGCTGTAAACATTATTAGAATCTTACTAGAGCCTGAAGGTCAACTCACAGTGTCAGTGTGTCCATCTGGTCAAGAAGGAACTCCAGTACCTGCCAAAACACGGTAGCCAAAAATTAGTACAGAAGAAATAGTGACATCAATATTGTTTGTTTGCTTCAAGTTTCAAACATACACTTTCAAGTGTTGGGCAGCCTCTCCAGCAAAGCAGAGCATAGTCCGGC
The DNA here is from genome assembly GCF_016920785.2 of Ixodes scapularis. Classification (NCBI taxonomy): domain Eukaryota; kingdom Metazoa; phylum Arthropoda; class Arachnida; order Ixodida; family Ixodidae; genus Ixodes; species Ixodes scapularis. The sequence goes on along the minus strand of NW_024609879.1, from coordinate 108,189,762 downwards.
TGCTTGAAGCTCGCCAGAACTGCGCAAGCCTAAAAGAAAAGAGATGGTTTTCTTTAAGAAAAATCAATTGAAGTGCCTGATGCTACATTAATATACAAAGAGGAGAGGATATATAAACAAAACATGAAAAAGAATACAAAAGGGTGAACAACACATGGGCATAATAACGGTGGTATTGGCATGCAGAATTCCAACAGATATACACTGTGTAAAGAAACATCCAAGGAACTAATGAAAAGCTTATATTTTATGATTCGGTTACTTCACTGCAATTGTTGTGACAGTTCAAAACATCAAGGTCTCAACTGCAGTACAGACTAGGCTCTACTAATCAAAATATCAGAATATGAAAAAAAAAAAAAATATATATATATGTACCGTAATATCCCGAGTCATCGCCCATCCCCGAGCCATCGCCCACCCCATTTTTTGGGCCAATATCGATTTCCGAAAAAACACCGAGTCATCGCCCACCCCTTCAAATACCCCAGCGCGGACTCTGGGATCCGCGAACACTCATCCTACCCGAATGACGCGGCCGCGGACCTTACAGTTGGAGGACGTCCGTGACAAAGTAAAACGAAGGAGGGAAAGACACTTCTTTTTGTTTACGCATTTCCTCCGTGAGCGACCCCAAAGTGGTCGTGTATCCGTGCGAAAAGAAAACGATGGAGATAACAAAATAAGAGTTTGTTAAGGTAACCGCGGAGTGTTAGGTCAAAGTCTGTCTTTGCCGAAGTAAGGTCACCGCGAACCCGCTCCTTCTTCCCGCCCGTCGCGACCGCTGTTGTGCAATATTTTAGGCAAAGCCAAAGCGTAAATAGAGCTTTGCTGGAACGTCCTACACAGACGTTTGCAGAGCGTCCCAACCGTGCATTGATAGCCCGCCGTGCACGGACGCACGTATGTACCCACCAAACAAGAAAGTTGCGCAAGAGCTTGCAATTGACAAGGCGCCCGACTTGGCCCGACGCCAAAGTATTTGCCAACGCGACGGCCGGCTTTCCCGCTTTCCCGGCATTGCTCTTGGTCGCTTCTTTGGTTCGCTCGCTCCCTCGCTCGTTGTGCCTGGTCGGTTTCTCTGTTTTCTTGTAGACTTTTCTTTCTTTTTTTTTTTTACTAACTAGGAGAACATAATGGTGACATTCTTTCACGGAACAAACGTTCGTGCTATATGCAGATCGGGGGTGTTTCTAGCGCGTATGCAAGCAACGGACTTGGCTATAGTAAAATATTCTTTCGTGAGCATTTCTTTTCTATAAAACAATGAAACTAAATCGAGTTTTGAGTTTGATGTATCTCTTGTGCATCAGCGCTAGATACGCAGAGAAAAATAGGCGGTTTTTTCCGTTTTTTTTAAGTGTTTGTGCTCACCCACCGAGACATGGCCCACCCCACTTTTTTAACGAATTTCAGGCGGTTGGGGGGTGGGCGATGACTCGGGATATTACGGTATATATATTCCTAAAACACAGAGTTCTAAATACAGGGTGTTTTTATTTTTAGCTTTACAGACTATTTTTTAAAAAAAGCCATCAAAGCTACACAAATGCAGTTTGTGCAGGTGAGTTATACAGCCAAAGGGACATAATATAGGAGACTAATTGTCACAATAAGTTTGTTAATTAACAAAAACCTGTTCATTAACTTTTCAATTACTGAAGATAAACATATGGTTCCAATTACAAACTTGCCGAGCATCATTGAAAACCACTACTAAATCAGTCAATTTTAGAAAGACTTGGAGCAAGCGAAAAGTGTAATAGAGCCCTAAAGTTACCACTCGAGCAAAAGGTGCAAGGCTGTGGGTACGAAAATGCGTCCGCATAGCTTTTCAGTTTTTTATCATCCACTTTTTTGCATAGTCAGCTTTCTGCCTGTTGCACGAGCGGGAACTTTAGCGCACTACCGTGCTGCTCACATGCTCCAAATCTTTCTAAATTATGAGAATTAGCCCCCTTCACTAAGTCCTTCGGGACATATTACTCACCAGCACAGACCACATTAGTGTAACTTTTGCAGCTTTGTTAAAAATAGTCTGTAAAGCGTAGAAAAAACACTGTGCACAGTAAACTTGGATAATTTAAACTAAAATATTTCATACTTTCAATTAATCTAAACAAATTAAAAAAAAATTTGGTTGTCACACTTTGTTTTCAATGCATTTATAAAGTGCTTAATTCAAACAGCGTCTTCATTTAATTCATACTATTTGTTCACTGAGGCAAGTTAGCCCCGTTGAGTGCGCCTCTCAAAAACGAGCACCTGTGTACTGCGGGAAAGCAATACCCAGGAAGCGCGCTCGTTGCTTTTCCGCAGTACGCAAGTGCTCGGTGAGAAGCACACTCGATGGGATTAAGCCACCCTGATTATGCAAGCAGAACTGTCCTGACAATTTGCTTTCATTATTCATACTTGTTTTTTTTTAATTCTTCTGAGGGTTTAAATTCGAGATTAAAGAAAGAATATTTGCATATAGCAAGCCGATTCATAAATTCCCTCGATTAGGATAGCTGGGCAATTTTATGTCAAATCTGTCATTTACATGCCACCCTAATGAAGGCATTGGACTTTCTAAGGCCGCGGTTCATAAATATAGTTATATTAAAACTAACTGAGCTTAGAAGTAAACAACTGGAAGGTTGGGAAACACCTTCATGAGTTCAGCTGAATTTTTGTTTCAGCACGGTACAACGGTAGTAAAAGGCCTGAAGAAATTATATGACATTCAATTAAAAAATATTCGGCCAAAACCACTACTATTCACATTGGACTTCACCAATATTTTATGTGTGTGCTTGCTTATAAATAGGCCCGTGTAGAGAAAAGTGTAAAAAATTTGCTTGGTATGTGTGCTTGGTATGCTATTCCTATAGCAAATCACTACTTTGCCTCACATCATAGCTAAATGAACTTCTGATAATTCAAACTTCTGATATTTCAAACTAAAGTCTGTGGCTTCTTGAAGTTTGAATTAACGAGAGTCGACTTAAATGAAGAGTATAAATTAAAGCGAACCTCAGAGTACGAAGCGGCGCTTTCCTGCTTCCTCCCGGGACCTTCCTGCACCGTCTCGACGATCAGGGTGGAGAAGGACCTCCAAACGTCTGTCCTCGACAATTTGGACTCGCACCGGAGACAAGCATCGCAGATGCGCTGCACGGTCGCCCTCTTCACAAACTGCAGCGTCACGAACCTGGCCTCTTGTGACCGTGATGACAGGGCGCACAAAAGGAACTGGAAGTAGCTCGTCGCTTCCGGCGAAAACAGTGAGGGGTGCTGAAGCCCGAGCTCAAGAAGAACTTCGTGCGCAGTCGCCGTGAAGAACTCCTCGCACGTCGCCACAGCGTGCCGTTGCGTCGGTGTGATGTCGGGGAGGACGGCCCGAATCAACTTCGACGCGATCGAGCGACCTGGAACGAGATGTCGGCATGCGTGTCGGCAAGCTCTGCTCTCATCAATCGATTCCTCCAAATCAACCGACAAAAAACAATTCATGAAGGTGCAAGTTCTTTTGTGGTCTTACTAACTGTATGCTTGTAGTGTAGGCTTCGATCATCGAAATAAAAAGTTTCGAAATTGGGCCGATTTACGGCATTTAAAAGCACTAATGCAATAATCAAGTTACTGCTCTTGTTATAGTACACCAAAAGGTAATGTTTATACTTTCTTAAAGCTTTACTACGATAGCCCCCGTATTTTTTGTTTGATGTTGGTAGAGATAAGTTCTTCTAGAATCTCGCAGACATCTGCAAAGGCATGCAACTTCGCTCGACAGAAATGTGAAATGTGCCGTGCTGTCCCGACTTGAGAGGTACACACTCACTCAACGCAAATTTTTCCAGGAGGCTACGAGAGCAAGCCAGTACCACGCTGAGGTAGGCAGCCCTGGTGGCAAGGCATGGGTTACATCTGCAACAAAAAGAGATTGGAGATATGTTGTCACAGGGGCTAAGAATCTGAAAATAAGGATGAGGCTGACATTCATAAATGATGGTTCACCTAGAATGAACCATTCACGTACGTAGCAGGCTCAACAACACCTTGCATAATGGTACAGTGCACAATGTGTTGCACTAATTAAATATATTTATTGCACAAATCTTCGTTGCGTGCAAAATAGCACAAATCAAAGGTGTGACGCAGAGACCAATCCCTCGGCAATCACCTTCGGCAAACGATGGCAAATACCAAATTTCCGACACAAAAGCCTTTGGTTAACTGTCAAGCGACACGAGCAAAACGATTCGGCCAGCTCCGACTTCAAGAGTGCAGCACACTAGTTGCTATACTCTGTTTCACCTTAGGATGGACTGCAGTGGACACTACCCGAGAACCTATCGCACGACTATATACCACACACGTCGCTACATCCCTCCCGGAGGTCACACAATATTCACACTACATTAAAGGGACACTGACAGGGTATTTATGCTCGCCGAGGTTTTTAGTTGTACGTGTCATATGAGAGCTCAACTACCCAGAACAGAATTTGCGGCTCGAAATTCGGTTTCTTTCCGCCCGAAAACCGCCGATCAGGAACTGGCCGGTTCGAGTCTCGCTCACTCTCTTTTTCGCGGTCACGGGCCGTTTTCTAAGGTATCGATGCGACCACCAAATTTAATCAAAGTCGTGGGTCACTGAAGGCACACACTCAATATTAAAAATAGAAAAAAATATGAAACCCATTTTTTGTGGCTTCTAAAAAGCTGTAAATACGTTGATTGAAAAAAAAAGTTCCACAGACAACCGGAAGCATTCTGTGCGTTCGTCGTTTCGCGTATCGTGGGACTCGCGGGGACGGCGATGGCAGCGGACGACGGGCGTGGGGCCTCTATTTCAGAACTGTCGTTCGCGGTACCGGCGAATTCTGTCTACCTTTAAAAGAGAAATTTGGGACTGATCAAAAGAATTGGTATTCATCCCGTACGACACGCCCGGCCACCAAGCCGATTTGCACGAAGACGTCGCCGAGCCGTCGCTCCCTTCTCGTGGCTGAAGACATCGCTCGCGCAAACGTCAAGCACGACGTGTCTACTTCGAGTTGAATATGCACGCGTACGATTTCTTTACTAGGTGCGAATGTCCCCAAAGCGTGGTGCTTCCCGACTTCGACTCGGGAGTACTTTTGTTAGAGAAAAATCGTCAGCAAACTTTCCAACTTACAGTTTATCGGCTGAATTGTTACCAAGGAAAGAGATCCCCCCGTATCGACATGCCCCAGTAGCTCAGTGGGTAAGACGTCCGCTTCACACGCGGTGGGACCGGGTTCGATCCCCCGTGAAACTTTTTTTTAATAATATTTTCTGATGTTTACATTTCTTTTTTTTACAATTATTACTGAAGAAACAAAAACAAAACAAAAAAAAGAAACAAATGTTGTGGACGACACGTCGCTGAATTAAATGGTACGGGATTTCCTTTTTGACACCTGCGAACTCAATGTAATCACTTTCCACAAAATGCAAGGAGCATATAAATCAGGTAGCGTCCGCTTTCCGAGGTGCCCGTAAATGGTCTACAGGAAATGCAGCCAGCCATTGGTCCCGATCCCGTTGATCTTTCGGAAACTGTCGCACAATGCCACTTCTGTTTCGGACGCAGGACATGTGAGCCAGCTCTTCACGCAACATCTTGGGTGTATTCTTTTCGGAGCCGATCCAAATTCACCACGGGCACTCACTACTCATCTCCAACTCCTTAATGTACAAAACAACTCATCTTGGAGTACAGAACAACGAGCGGAACATACATAACTGCAAAAGAATCCCACGCCGAACAGTTCCCGTACGCCGCATGTCGTCTGCTACAAGAAGGAGAGAGAAAAAAAAACAAAAACAAAAAAAACACGGTCGGGTGTAGCCACGTGACTTCCGCCACTCTACTCTCTCCTCTCCACTTCTCCGACCTCCGTCGGGTTTCGGTTTCGGTTTCGAGCAGTTGCGTCTTTTGGCTTTATTAAAAAAATACGCTACTCTGTTGCAAAATATTAATTGGGTAGTCCTCCGACACCATAATGAAGCGCCTGGCAAAAAATGAAAACTATTTTTTGGGGGGTGTCAGTGTCCCTTTAAATGGGCTTCGATGGATAGTAGTGTCCTCTGCGGTTCATCGTAAGGTAAAACACAGTAAAGTACAGTAGCGTTCCCCTGTAAGTGCAAGGTGCCACAAGGAATCTGCTCACCCCGAGGCCAGCCACACTTTCTCCTCCAGTCTGCAACAGACGGAATCCACAAAGTCCTGCTCCGCAAAGAAGTCCCTGGAGTGGTTCACAATTTGCAGGACCTGCGTGTACGCGGAGATTGTCACACCATTAGGCTTACGCGGGTTAAATTAAAGACGGCAACTACAGAGAGTGGTACAACGTCCCAGACGTTTGAAACCGGAGGCGACGGACGAAAGGAGGGACAACACGGAACGGGTTTGAAGTTCAAACATTCAAACACTACATGCGACATAAACAGGATCGCCCGTTTGTCAACTTGGCCTTGTTTTTGTCGCCGGTCACCTGAAGAAGGGTCCCATGGACGGCGTTGTTCTCCGGAGGACATGTTGCGCCGGGTAGGGAAAGGATGGCACCGAGCAGGAACTCCCTGCGCTCGGCGGGCGCCACCAGGGGAACGACGGCGCGCGCTGCCAGCGCCCGCACCTTCCAGGAGGGGCTGCGCGAGCAGCGGACCACATGGGGCACAAACGCGTCCAGCCGGAAGCCGCCCTCCACCACCGAGGGAAAGAGACGAGACAGGAGCAGCAGCACGGGAAACCTGCTTGAGCCGAGGACCCTAAGGGAACGAGGAAAATGAAATGTGTAATTGTTGACAAGCTTAACATTAGACTTCCACAACTCCCAGCCGATCCAATTCTCCTTCATTTTAAATTTCCCCAAGGGTAAATGTCACCAGAAGAGCATCATCAACAAAGAAGTGCTCTGTTTATCTTGTAAGCACAGACAAAGGGGGTAAACCGAGAATGAGATTCCACGGGATCCTTCAGAACTCAAGGAGGACATTGCAGTTTCTTTTTTTTCCTTCTTTGGTTACCAGCATGTTATTTTATCCCAAACTCTGATCTTTTTTATGTGATGGTGGGCATGTCTTGGATTTCTCATTTCTTCCCACAAACTGTTCGAACGCGAACGCTAGCATTCACGCTTGGACAGTTAGTAGGTACCACCGTGACAGCTGATAGACTCAAAGCTTTGAGTCTATCCACTATAATTGGCGCAAATTCTCTTACTCAGTCTGCTTCGGTCGTAAATCAGCTTACCTATTTTTAGAAGTGTATTTGAAAATGCATCTTTTGTAAATAAATAATGTCCGGCAATAAAAAAGAAAAAAAAAAGAAATGACCACATCTCCACGTGGTGAATGATGTTGATTGGGGCGAAGCTCTGGTGGTGCTGATGATACTGATTTTGTTCATAGATAGTGAGTTTTTTTTATTGCTCATAGGTAGTGCTGAGTTTCAGGTTGCATTTCCACTTCATTATTACTGCTTAATGGTCGGTGAAATGCAGAGCCAGCGGTTCTTCTAGCAGATCAGCTTGGATCCGCTAGAAGCCGTGGGAACGCATCTCCACCGCTTAAGTCAACGGTCCATGTCAGAAAGAGAATGTCTGGTATGGAACGTGGTCATATACACATTTTAGCATTCGACCGCAGCGCCCTCTCGTCTATAAACGTTGAGCCAATGCATGCAAAGTTTAACGCGATTATATACACATTTGACCGCAGTGCCCTCTCCTGTATAGACGTTGAGCAGCTACATGCAACGTTTCATCCATGACATCCCCAGCTCTTGAGTTACTACCGCATCTCACAGCCCCCTACTCGTCCCGCAGTCGGGGCCGAGTGGTTAAGGCGATGGACTAGAAATCCATTGGGGTCTCCCCGCACAGGTTAGAATCCTGTCGACTGCGCAAACATTTTTTCTTTTTTTTTAAAAAGACAGATGGGATGGCAATCGATGTCAGCACGGACGCCGGACAAGGCTAGACCCTAAGGAGCTTCGCCCCTAAAAAATCCACTTAGTAATTGGTGCAGGAGTACAATGTCGAGCTCCCAATCATTGGGTCGTGGGTTCAATTCCCATTGGGGCGCATTTAGAAATTCATTCCTTCTTCCCTATTTACCACCCTTTTGTACAGATTGTTGCGGATGTGAGCTCGGAACAAGGGACAGATGCACGCACACCCACACAGAAGCCCATTGACACACATACCGTGAGACTCGGATAGCTGTACATTCTTGCAAATACATAGACACAACGTAAGATCCGTCTCCCCAACAGTCAATGAAGGAGAGATAATAAAGACAAATTTAAGCTTGTTTTTTCTTTTGAAGGTGGCATTAGAATCCTACCATATCTTTGGTTTGGAACACCGATTTCTGGACTATACAATTCATATAGTAGCCAGACACACTTCTATTGTTGCTGCTGAATGATTGATTGACTAGGGTTTAATAGAAGATTTCTATCTATGCTGGCGACTGATTGATTGGAGTTCAATGGCACATTTCTATTGGTGCTACTGATAGATTGATTGGGGCTTAATAGAACATTTGTATCTATGCTGGTGACTGATTGATTAGAGTTTAATGGTGCATTTATATTAATGCTACTGATTGACTGATTGGGGTTTAATCAAACATTTCTATCTATGCTGGTGACCGATTGATAGAGTTTGATGGCACATTTCTACTGATGCTACAGTATAGACCACTTACAATGTAACCGCTTATAGTGCAGGACCGGGTATAACGCGGCTTTTTTAAACCACCGATTCGCCTCCCATAGAACTCCATGTAATTACATACCGCTTAAAATGCAGGCGCGCGAAGGGAAATACCAGTTATAGTGCGGTTTCTCGAACAGCCCGCCGACCGTGCCGACACTAGATAATGGCGCTAGCCGCGAGCGGCACTCGCGGGGCAAGGAGGTTGCTCGAAGAAGCGGGGGGAAGCGAAGAGGGAGGCTTCAGTTGCCATAGCGACGGAGGGGCCCATCCACGTGTCGTTCACGTGCGTGCGTGCGTGCGTCCCTCCGCTGTGTTGAAAACAACCGCAACGACAGACCAATCGCAGATCGAGGAGAAGTGTTCGCGCGCGTTGCATGCCGGTCGCGGGCCGGCTTCTATACGCAAACATGGCGTCGGTTGTGATCGTCGTCGTAGACGGCATGGTGGAAGTTCATCGCTCCGCGTAAAAGCGCTATCCTTGACTGTGAATTTTTGCTGTGTGTCGCTATGATAACCCAGCACGTACTAGAAGGGAAGATCCACCTACTCGTGCGGCGATGTTGTGGCGGCACTCTCAAGACGGCAGAAACGCCCGTGTTGTTGTGTGTGTTTACTTCGACTACAGTGGTGCTTTCTAAACATTTGTGTTTTCGACCATTGCCCTGATTTCTTATTTGGAGCATTTTGTGCCTGTGCTCAAGTTGAAGGTATTACTGGCGCGTACCGTATAAAGGATGCGAATTTTCACGCGTTTTCATCGCCGGAGAAAAGTGATTAGGGTTAGCATTTCCGAACGCTCGCGACGTCCGTCCGCAGCCCGCGACACCGTTAAAAGGTTGCGCCAGGCAAAAGTCACCCATTTCTTTCAAAATGTGTGACAACACTTGAGACAGAACTGTACTGGTCTGGAGAAATGAAGACTTTTCTCAAATTAAGCTTTATTTTTCATCTAACATAGAAATGAATTCTTTTACAGAGGTAAGTTGTTTGATGGCATGTATTTTGGCCTGAGAAATTGATGTTTTGGTTATAGCGCGGTACCGCTTATAGTGCGGATTTTCGCGACTCCCACGACATACGTTATATGCGGTCTGCATTGTACTGATTGATTGAATGGGTTTAATGAAACATTTCTATCTATGCTGATAACTGATTGATTGGAGTTTAATGGCACCTTTATAGTGATGCTGGTGATTGATTGATTGGGGTTTAATAGAACACTTTTATCTATGCTGCTGACTGATTGATTGGAGCTTAAAGGAGCTGTGCAACGATATTCAATTGGGATGTTTTCTCTCTACACGAGCTTACTGGCACACCTGGGACTCAAGGATACTCACACGCAACGCCATTGGCCAAGAAACTCCTTTGTTGAGGTGTAATTTCAAGGACAAAAGCGATCCTTTTCATTCAGTCTCTCCTTTGCAAAATTTGATGACGTAACTCGGGGATCGCAGTACACCCAAGTGACGATATTTGAATGCGGTTCATAGATTGGACCCGAGCATTGCGTGGGCACTCGACTTGGGCTCGTGACAATTGCTAGCTCGAGAAGCATTCGGGTTGTGACCCGTGTCCAATCGCTGCAACGACGACAACAGCCGAGCCATAACAATGTCTGGAACTCAGCGCGTGTCCTGCGCTTTGCCAACCCCAGCGCGTGGCTATGATCAACACTGGCGGCATATAATCGGCTCCAGATCACGTGGCCGCTTGTTCTGGCTACGAGTTGAGGGGGTGAACGCTGCTCCTTTTTCTTTAATTTTTTTCTGGGGCTTCTATTGCGTGGGGTGAAAAACGAACGCGTGTTTCATGGGTCATTAACGTTAGGGATCCGTTTTAAGCGGTATTTGCGCAAAGTACAAAAATTGTTGCATCGCTCCTTTAACATCATATTTCTATTGATGCTGCTGATTGATCGATTGGAGTTTAATGAAACATTTCTATCTATGATGGTGACTGACTTACCAGAGTTTAATGGCACATTTATATTGATGCTGGTGATTGATTGATTGGGATCTAATGAAACATTTCCATCTATGATGGTGACTGACTTACCGGAGTTTAATGGCACATTCATATTGGTGCTGGTGATTGATTGATTGGGATCTAATGAAACATTGTTATCCATGCTGGTGATTGACTGATTAAATGGGATTTAACGGCACACTTCTGTCGATGCTGGCGATTTTGATCAGGCTTTGATGGCACATTTATACTGATGCTTATGATTATAATTTATTGACCAATCAGGTTTTCGATGCTGGTGCTGGTGCCAGCCATCAATGCTGCCGCTTGGAACGGAAAAGCTGGGAAGCCTTTTTGAATATTTAGTGGGTCTTCGAAGCGAGCACAGAGATCCCTCTAGTTCCCCCACTGGGTTCCTTGCCCAACACGATCGGTTCACCCTCGGTTCTGAGAGCAAACCTCCGGTAGCTCAGTCTGTCCCTCGAGAAAAATCTCCAGGAACAGGCTCCAAAAGCATGACAAAATGTTTTTACGCCAGAGATTTCCAAGAGCTGTGATGGCATTTTTCCCTTTCTCCCATTATATTACACTCACCGGTGGTGCAAGTGGTTGCCTGCTCGGTTCAGCTGGTCCAGGAGAAAGTGGAAGAGCGACGGGAAGCGGAGGAAGAAAACGTGCGCCGTGAGGCAGTTGCGGCGCTGAGGTTCGTCCCTGCTGCGGTTGACACCGAATATCCGCGTCATCAGCGTGCTAAAGAGGAGCGTCGCAGCATTCCTCACCTGCGGGCGCCGTCCCGGCAAAACAGGGTCAGGAAACGTGGCAATCAACCCAGAGAGCAAGTATGGTTTCCTCTCGTTTAACCTACAGTCGCCACATATGCTCCACTTCAGAGTACTAGTAACTACACATTGTAACAATATAAAGTAAACCGACTGTCCCCGAGGCTCGTAGGCTGTAGCGAAAAATCGTTTTAAAAATTTAACCTCCGAAAAAGCACTGGCAGTGTTGGATGCTGCAAAAAGGTACCGTCAACAGCTTAGTGGTTGTCGCATCCGACGATGGTAAGTTTGACACTTCCCTGTCTGTCTAATAAAAAAAATGAAGATTTTTGTTTTTTTCTTTAAAAGTTTAATTTGTTTTTGTTTTTTTACTGTTACCTTTATTTTTTTACTATTTTCTTCTCGTTGACTTGAGATGTATTTTCCATGTACACCGACATTGTTGCTCATTAACATTAATCCCCTTGCCTTCCAAGACCCTTACAGACCAGTGGCGTCAAAAAAACAAACAGACTCACGGCCCAGACGTTGGCCTCGAAGCCCAAGACGGCCACCCTGACTCCGTCCGCGACGTACGGCATGACCACATCTCCCAGTCGTGCCTCCCGAAACAGCGCCCTGAGCACGTTGATGGCGTGCACCTGCGGAGGAGCCCGGGCAACTGAACTTTGTCTTTGCCTCAAGCTGTGATCACGCTGCTTGTACGACATACAAAAAACGCAGCATTTGCTACGGACACGATGACGGAATTATCTTCTGCTTCAAACGTGCGTATGCTTCCGTGTCTGCAGACGGTTTTCGTGTGGGTGACGCAGCAGGGCTGGCATACAGGAAAGAAACATGGTCTGCAGGCCGCTTATCGTATGATGGATTAGCAGCGTGAGTGCGGCCTTAAGGCACTGTGCTGCCGACGCTACGAGCCAGCGAGGCCAATCGAGAAGCACGAAAAGTTCAATGCCAGGGCGTTCGTCGTCTGTGCATGTGTCATCGTCAACTAAAACAACGAAGTGCAGTGAATGCACCGTGACCTCACGCTTTTAGTCCGTGTTCGCATGTCTTCTATCCTTTAGCTTGGACCGACTTATGGTGAAACGAACAGTGTTATCACAAGTCACTTCTTCAAAACGCCAAGCCCTGTGGAGCGCAAGTTCGTCTGCTTTTTGTGCGGGGTTTGCACCGATGTCGGAACGCCGAGCTACGATTGGAAGGATAGTGGGTTGGCCTGAAAGCAGCTAGCATTGAGGTCTACCCACTGTCCTTCCAATCAGAGCCAATCAAAGCTCAGCGTTCTGACGTCAGTGCAAGCCCTGCGCAAGAAGCAGACGAACTTGCGCTCTGTGTATATTTGCATCTCGTAGTTAGTGGTCCAGGTCATTGAGGTTACCGAAAGGCAGCTATAAATGCACGCTACATATTATTATGACAAGTCAGTGAAAAAAAGATAGGCACCGGAATTTCGGTAGACCGTTCAATGTTAATGTCCAAGGTTCCTGGCGTCTTCTTATGTTAGCTATTGTAGATATAATATGAGTGTAGAGAACTGTCATGGTAAGGCTATTTTGTGGAGAATATGAGATCAGATGACCCAAGCAGCCAACCTGGGTGTTTCTCAGTTCTACGCTTTGAACACAGAATGTCTTACAAAGCCAAGTTTAATGAGAGAAGCAACACGCTTCACCAACAGGTCAGATGACCTCATGACATGACATGACTCAAAATGTCACATGACGCACGAGATCATATAATGTGACATCATGACGTCATAGGTCATCATGTGACCTCCTAAGGTCACACAAATACAACTTGCTCATTCACAGCACATTATGTGTCTCTGAGTTTATCAGATGTAATCGAGACATGCATAAATATTTTCACGGCAATGTCCATATTAACGTTTAGTCACGTACAGCATCATGAAAACAGGTGCCATCACAAGAGATGAGCAGTTTTCTGTTGAAGCTTCCGGCAAATGCCACCAAAATGGTTCAAAAGTCGGGCAGCTGAATTAATGTGATGCTGAGTCCCACCTTTGGTTCCACAGCTGAAGAGTTCTGGTCAGCGAGCTTCAAAAACTCAGCCATGTATTGCTGGAAAGCAGCAGACCCAAACAGTTGTGGTTCTGACACCAGCACAGCCTAGAAACGGGAAAAGAAGACAATAAATATGTTGCATGGCTCGAAGAAGCAGCCAACAATGTAATAAAAGTGTTTCTTCATTTCAATAATTACTGGGAAGGGCAACAAGAATGTTGCATGAGGAACAATGGCAACTATATAAAGTTTGCATTATTTCGGGGATAAAAAGAAAAGTAATGTAAAATTATTGCAACACCTCCAGAGCAACCAAACGTCCAAGTAAAAATGCTGGAGCAGCCCAAAAATAAAACAACAGCACAGAAACAAAACAAAATAACTCCATCACTTCAAGGTAAGAGCAGTCATGGGCACGTTACCAGTAAAAAGTAACAGCGTTACAGTTACAGTTACCTATGGGGAAAAAGTAACTCTGTTACACTTACAGTTACCGGTTTCAAAACGTAACGTGTTACAGTTACAGTTACTGAAAAAACAGTAACGCCGTTGCTTTCTCGTTACAGTACAAAAATTGGACTCAAGGAATCACAAACCAAAACAATATTATTTTATTTGTTACACTATAGTGAGAAGAAAGCAAACTGAGAAATTAGAAAAATTGAAACCCAAAGGGTGTTTCTTTTTTGTGTCATTCGCCGTTTCAGCATTCTGAGGTGCATAATTTATTTGCAATACCGTTTTTCAAAATTGTCATCGACCCGCGTCAGGGAACGTTTTGGTTTATTTTTCACTCCGAAACGAATGAGGAGAGAGATGGTCACATAATTACCTTATAGGATATACTCGGAAGCAGGCCTAAACATATCAGGTCAAACAGCTTCGGAATAAAGAGGGAAAGGAGACCACTGGCTTCTTGTGCTTTACCAGTGTATGACGACCACCATGTCCGAAACGCCAACTGTGGAAGTCGCGTTCACTCGAGTGGCTCCGAAGAGAATGAATAAGTTAAAGAAGCGCCGGCTTTCTGCACACTATGGGGACGGCTTTCTTGAAAACTAATAGGAATGAGGAAACGCCGAACGGCTGGGTGTAAAAACGACAGCATGGACATGTTCCAGACACAGCCCAGACGGAATACTCGGAGACATCGCACGACCACCGACACCCGCAGGTGGCCCCCACGAGAGAAAATGAGCCAAAGTCAGTGAAAGAGACATTGTTTGCCGCCCCTACCGCAGCGGGCGCCGCTTCCTTTATCTCCCGGTTGCGTGCTGACTCGTCCGTCGTCCATTCTCGGTCGTGGGCTAAACCAGGCAATTTTTTATTTGTTTAATGAGCGGCCACACTTTTTATTATTTTCTTTGTCAGCGAGGAGTTTGGAAAAAAAAATACTTCAAGATGGCAATTTCTCCGTGTCCGCGGCAGTGGGTTCTAATTTACATAGTACAAAAAAAAGTAACTGTAACGGCCTAAACGGTTACAGTTACCCAATAAAAAAAGTAACAGTGCTACAGTTACAAGTTACCAGTAATAAAGGGTAACGCGTTACAGGTAAAAGTTACCGAAAAAAGTAACTAGTAACCGGTAACGCGTTATTAGTAACTAGTTACTGCCCAAGACTGGTTAAGAGGTATGCAAATATTGTACAATGCTCTTGCATTGCTTCGAGACAAAAAGAAATGGCAACACAACAAAAATGTCACATAACTCAAAGAGCAAGAAAACAGTGTGACAAAGTGTCGCATCAACTTGACAACAAACCGAGAGACAGGCCACAGGCCAATAAAAAAAGGTATAATTTCAAAGACAAGCAAACGACATACGAGTACATTAAAAAAAATGGCCCATAAATTCAGCAGAATGTAAATGTTACAACAAAAACATTCCCTTCCTTGAAGGCCGAGCAAACGGTAAAGCAAAGATGCTGCAACCCCCTCGAGAGAAAATTGGGCAACATGAACAAGAAAGAGACCATCAATACAAAGCCTCACCCAAAGCCTCACCATGAAATGATTTTAAAATCGAGTTTCATCCACCGCACGTCGTAAAAGGTGTGAAAAGAAACACAAAAACACAAAAATAGGGAGCCCAAAAAAATTATTTGCTATAGAACTTTTAAAAGAAAACTGGACTCTTTTGCGCCTTCCTTCCTTCGCCTGTTCACTACGATGCATACGCAGAATCGGTGCACGTCAGCCGAATCCACATCGCCTATTGGGTAAGAGCCTACCTCACCAGCACCGCGATCGTAAACAATAAATAGCCGGCGAATGTTTCCTAAAAGTTTTGTTAAATAATATTCAGATCCACATTTTGTAGCATAATTAGAGATGTGTGGCGAAAATTGCCAAATTTGATAATGCTGAGAGCCAAGCGCCATCTATCGTGTGGTAAACGAAGCAACTACTGCGCGTGCGCAGTAGGGCAGGGCCGCCAGCTACTTGGGTGACGGCGACCGACGAACATTTATTTTCTTTGTTTTCCTTCCTCTCAAAACTCTGACTGACTGAACGTTTATTTTTCTACGTGTTCTTCCCGCGCGTGCCGACTTCAAGCAGCAAGAAAACAGTACTGAAAACAGACCACGACGAACAAGAACGCTGGATTCACCGACTCCGACGAAGCGTATAGGCCTAGCAGGCATTCCGACTCGGCGCTGCGTTGCTTCGTCGCAAGACAGTCTGCCTACGACCGTCTGGCGTGCTAAATGGAATATGCCCGCGCGACCCTTGTGGACCCTTCCCATATTATAGTTTGATCACTGACCTCAATTCTAGATTAAGAGGTGAGGAGGTCAATCTCTTCCCCTTGTTTTCCGAGGCAGTGTTGACGAACACTCGTCGAAAAGGGACTCTCGTCGATTCTATCTTCTTGTTTTGTGTGATATAGAGCTGAAATAAACGCCGTATGGATTGCCTTCGTAACACGGTATGTACACTTTGTTATTGGTATGCCATTTTTATTCTGACAGACTGCACGTCACTGTCGACCCCGGTCCAACCTTTCTTTGCCGAGTGTCGCGTCAGTATCGAGTTGCAATCGTAAAAGAACGGTCCCGAAGCGCTTACCAACAGCGCGAATACAAGACTTCCATCAAGCGCGCGCGTCCGCTCCGAGTGTAAACAGGTATTTACGTGGCTCTTGCTGACACTCGTAGTTCAAACGTATCTTTTTTAACGTCGGCTCGCTCCTGCATCTCCGAGGCCGCGAAAAACGCCATCTACGTCGCTTTGCAAACGACTGACACGGGCCGGCCCTTCTGCCAACAATGACGGGGTGGTGACAAGACTCGCTGCACTTCCCAACAGGCATACCGGCGTATGGGACTAGTCCCATGCTGTCGCTGTAGCGCAACATATCTCATTGAATTTCGCTCAGCTGCGATGCGGCGATGAGAGGCGCCGATTCAGGAAATACGTCGGTGACATCAGCGCAGTAAAACCTACCGGCGCACCCCAACTCGTTGCCGCTAACACTCCCATTCTCCTACTGCCGAGAGAACTTCCGGTTCCGGAAACGGTCTACGTCACGGCTTCTTTTGCGGTCAGTTGGAGAGAATGAAAAAGTCGATGTTTCAATAATTTTTTGTGTAAAAGTTAATAAACCGAGACGAAAACGGATGCCTGTTCGGCATTCAGTGAACATTGACGGTTTAATGTAAAAGTTATCTGGAAAAAGTAAAAAGGTCATTTCATGGTCCCTTTAAGCGCCTGGAATATAATAATCGCACCTGAAACATCCAGTACTATCACGAATACAGAAGCATATTTGACCTGAACAATGTATGGAATTCCTGCACTCCGGCGAGTCGAACTGACGCCTCCTTCCCTCACAACGGTCACAACGTCCTTCAGCCACGTCATCGGCAGCTTCGCCAATTCTGGGTGGTTGCATCTGAAAGATTTTGACAAACAATTACTGATCTGCCAATAATGCAATAATGTGAGACACTGCCGCCCGTCACCCCGATACTCTTGTCGACGTTTCCAAGCATCCCTTCACACGAGGAAAGAAGTGACTCCTTGTCCAAGGTAGCTAGATTTTTCTTAGTGTACAAAAACACTTGAGGACGCCTGTTTCAAAGGAATGTCAAAAAAAAAAAATTCCAAAATGTCTCCAAACTTTTTTTTTTCTTTGTGAACCAAATGGTTTGCAAAGAATGTGAGCGAGTGAGAGTTAGTAAATGATTAGAGAGAGAGAGAGATAATATCCCTTTTCAAGACTATTAGAGACTGGAAGGTCACGAGAACCTTTCCAAATTTCTCCCATTACGTGTGCACAGCCCTTTTAGTCAGGGTGTCGAACCAAGCCCGAACCGAAAAGCGGATCAAAACCGTTGTTTTTGACCGAACCGGTACAGAACCGAAATAGAACGCTTTGTATTGAACCCAAACCGGAACGAAACCATAATCTGATGTGCCGGTTACCGGTTCAACCAAAGCGGTTCAGGGCCAATTCTGTCAATAATTGGTCTTAATGGGAAAAGTTGCGGGCATTTTTTTCTTATATTGCCAAGACTAATCCTACATACTGTCAGATATTTTTACATTTCATGTTTATTGCATACCTAATAAAAAATACATCATGATCATCAAAAGCGGAGACACAAAGAGACCGAGTGGTCAGCGAGCTTGTTCAGTTCCCACCTCTACTTAGGCATCCAGAAAACTTCAACTTCAGTTTGTTTCTTAGATAGACCCTGGCGGTGCGGTAGCGGCGGCGGCGATTTTAAAGCACCGCTTGGCCGCTTGGCTACGAAATGTCCAAGTGTCGGAGCGGATCGCGCCACTCTAGGGATGGAGGCCTGCGTGCCCGCGAATGTTTGACCTCAAGACGGACCGCAGTTGCAGTCGATGAGCCATTTAGCCAATCGAGCACCAAGAGCACACCACGTGATCTTCCGCTTGAGTGCAGCGACACGCTGAAGGAAGCTGGCACCGCGCTGCATCGGCAGTATAGTTTGTAGAGTCACCTGTGGTCCATTTCAATGAAAAACAATCTTTTCTTCAACATGCTCAAGATGTACCGTATTTACTCGCACAATGAACGCACTCGCGTAATGAACGCACCCCCCAAGTCGGCTCTCAAAATTTCGACTTTTTTTTTTCACTCGCGTAATAAACGGACGCCCAACTCGAACGTCAAAATTTTGACCCCGTCCCCCCACGCGCGCGAAATGAACGTACTTTTCTATCCTGGTGCAGCGAGGTTGCAAATGCATGGGCAGCGTGGGCGAACAAAACGCCTTGCAAAAGGCCTTAAAAAAATTCGCAAAGATCCAAGGGAAGCAAGCAAAAAAAACATGGAGAGGAGCTTTTTTTTTTTTTTTTTTGCACAGTGCAGTTTGGATTTTGGTTTCGCGCGCCACCCCGCGCAAGGAGGTAAAAAAGAGAAACGAAGAAGCGCTCTAAGCGAACAAAACAGCTTGTAAAAGGCGGCCAAAAAAAAAAAAAAATTCACGGAACAGAAATAAAAAGTTTTTTTTTTTTTTTGCACAGCGCAGTTTGGCTACGGGGTCGTGCATCCCGCGCAAGGAGATAAGAAAGATATGCGGATAGCCCTCGCCTAAGCAACGCCTAAGCAAACAAAACAGCTTGCGAAAGGCGGCAAAAACAAAAAACAAAAAAAAAAATACCAAAGAACTAAGAGAAAAAGAAAACAAAGAGGAGTTTTTTTTTTTTTCTTTTTTGCAAAGCTTAGTTTGGTTACGGGGTCAGGCGCCGCGCGCAAAGAGATAAGAAGTTCGATTTTTCAGGATAAAAGGTCCGTTCATTATGCGAGTAAATATGGACGCAAAAATTTTACTTCGCGTAATGAACGCCCCCCTCTCCCCCAACTTTGCATCGATTTTTCGGTAAAAAAATGCGTTCATTCTGCGAGTAAATACGGTAATCTTAAAAAAAAAAGAAAGAAAAAACATGAGTTGTTGGAGGCAACGTTACCCAACGATGATTTGCCTATAGGCAAATCATCGTTTTTGTAGGTTTGTCATACTAGCAAGTCACCTGTTCAAACATTTTCTAATTTTTGTTTGAGTCCTCTTTCATCGTCTTCAAATGAGCATTAGAGAAATGTTGTTCGCTGCGGTGGCATTACCGAGACTGTTGGGTGGTTGACAGTTTCAAATGTTAGCACTGTTATGATATTATCACGGTCATAAAATTAACAATTCATGCTATGTAACTAATTCTGAGTCCCTCAGATTTGGTCATTTGCATAGAGCGTTGTTTGCGATAAAAAGTCAAAATGACAAGACAAAGCATCGCCACGAGATCTTTAGAACTGCGTTTTTCCGCCGGAACCTGAAGTGCTGTCAAGATGTAGTCATATTTCATTATACGTGCGTGCTCACGTGCCCGGTCATTGACACATCGGCCAGTCCGGCCGACGTATACATGACCACAGCGGGATTCGGTAAACTACCCCACTGCGCACTCAACATACTTGTTTTTGTGTTTTACGGCCCATTTGTTTCCTCTCGTTACCCTGTCAGCCACTCCGGGGCATACTGGGAGCCGAAAACAGGGGCCCAATGTTGCGCTTTTTGGACTCCCATGGCGACTAGGGAGAAGAAAGTGGTCAACAATGCAGCAAACGCAGATTGGATGTTGATTGGTGAGAGTCGCTGATGACGAATTTCCACAGAAGAAAACAAAGCTCACTTTTTCTTTGTTTTATTCTGCGGAAATGCGTCATCAGCGACTCTCACCAATCACCGTCCAATCTGCGTTTGCAGTGTTGTTGACGTCACTTCCTCCTCCCTAGTCACCGCGGGAGTCCAAAAAGCGCAACATAGGGCTACAGGTAGCATGTCTAGAAAACACGTCTGTGCACAGCAAAACAAACAAGGACATATAAAGGGCAAGCAATTCAGCTAAAGAGTTTTTTCCGGCTTACAAAATTACAGCCCAGCGTGCGATCTTCACAGCCCAGCATGTCCGTGTTCGTTGCTTCAGAAAGCGAGCAAAGCATGCGCTATACACCCAAACACTAAAGATGGCACCGGCCACAGCTTTTTTGAAAGGTCTACAGAACCATCCCGAAATTACGCCCTCTTCTGGCAGAGTTTGAAATACTGCACAGCTGCGTGTGCGAAAGACACTCTAAAAACGGAAAGCCGACCGCTTGTATATAGTTCACTTAAGAACAGTATTATACAAGTAATAGCCTTGCCACATTAATGGTGTCTTTTGAGCGTATCACTGTGCAGGGTTTTCAGATCTGCCTGAAGAGGGAGTATTTTTGGGATGGGTCTATTGCAAGTATCTTGTGCTCAGAAAAGGCTGCAGGAAGTGCTCGGTCAATATTCAAAAGTCGAGTTAGGAACCGGTTCGTGCTTATTAAAACTGGTAACCGGAGGGATATTATCTGCGCTACCCTAAACCGGAACCGAACCCGATCCCGAACCGAACTGAAATAATGACTGGTTCGACACCCTGCTTTTAGTTGGTTGGTTGCTTCTGTAAATTACCTATGGGCCAAGGGATCATCTATTTCAAATTGATCGGTTGTTACTGGGATACCTCTGCTATGTGTCAAGCATGCAACAAAACTTTCGAGATTAATTTAGTGTTACTTTAAGGTAAAGCCTGGGATTGCATATTGCAACAAAATTTACGGAGAAAAAATTAATAAAAAAAGACCTACCTCCAGAGCATTTGGCATAGCTTCTGGAAAGCAGTGTAGGCCTGCTCAAATGCACCACGATGCCTGATGCTAGACATCTGCTCCATGAAGAAGGACCCAATCTTCAGCACCTGCACAAGAAGTTTAAAAGAGGGTCATATAAGCTTAATTACACCCTGACGTGAATTATTAATCATCCTGACTTATGCGAGATTTAAAAATTTTCCAAGTGATGCCCAATACTATAGTATAAAACAGGTTTTCTCAAACTTTTCGATCTTGAGGAACCCCTCCAAGAATTGGCATTCATACAATAAAGCGGTGCAGAAGTCTGCAAACCTTGTAAACAATAACGTAAGCAGTAGAAATTGTTTGGCTGCATGAATCGGTGGCTTAGATCCGTTGAAATAGTGCTATGAGAAAACACTTTCCTTTGGGGCAGAGATCGTCAAGGAAATTGGGGAATTAATGACCTTCTTTTGGGAACCCATGGTTTGAAAAACCATGCTTGATACAACTGGGTCCAAGAAAATATTTTTTGCAACATTTTCAAAAGTCAGTCGCGAGAGATTCGCTTTTCCTAGTTCATGGCACAATCCCTCGAGAAGCCATGCATTTCATTTGTGCAAAAGGATTGCACAAACATCCACGGATCCTTGTACAAATCGTAGGGCAATGCTCGAAAAGTAAAATGTCCGTCGTGCAACAACTACGGGGAACCAAACATATGCGCGGCAACATTAGCATGCAACCGTATTCAAGAGCACGTTATCTTATTGCAAGTTGAACTGTTTGCCATTTTGACCACATGTTTGTGTGTTATTTACACACCATTCCTACAGTGGTCCTGAACAAGGACCAGTACTAGTAAGTACATATGTGTGTGTGTGTCTATGTGTGCATGCATAAAGGAACGGCAGTGGCTTCACCACTTTTACTAAATCTCACCTGGTCGACAGACAGCAAGCATTGTTTGGAATCGTCCGAAACGTCGCCAAACGGACAGCCCTCGCACAGCTCTCCAAACAGGAGGGACACTTCCCGGTGGGCGCGCCATCCACACAGCAGCAGCATCTGCGCTGCCACGGCCGTGCTCTTTACAGCGTCTATCTCGGTGACTCCTGTGCCGCCTTCTCTGTGTGCGCCTTGCACGACGTCGAACCTACGGCCCAGCCCCTTCTGCAAGGCGGCTTGCATCCGCTCCAACATGCCTGTAAAGTCCCAAGATGTGCACGCCTTGTTCTTCGTGTCCGATGCATGTTGAGGCATGTTTCTCAGTAGTCACTAACAGGATGAGAACAGTTGGGCGTCTCTTTCGGGCGCCCGACCTCCAGCATGCGCTCGTTGCATTCCACCATGCCTTGGCTGAGCACACTCAAAGCTCACAAGATGCTCGAGCATTATCAAAGATAGTAAGCTCGCGCTGGAGGTGGGACAATTGAAGCTTCTCCCTGCCGTTCTTGTCTTGTCGGCAACTGCAGTCGCAGTACCATGAAATACCAAAATCACACCACAAGTCGGAAGATAATTTTGTCAAAACCGAGCACACAAAACGGAGAGTCGGTGCTTACAAGCGCCGACACGTGCCCGGTGTTTCGGCACACCGGCCCCCCATTTCTACGAATTGCAACCAAAAGGGAGGAAAGGTGTGTGCATACCGTTTCTATACTATGCCAGCAGTAGCTGACAAACGATCAAACGTCACACACTTTTTGCAAGCCGGGTTTTTTTGGGGTAACTTTTTTATCGACAGCTTCGCGACGATCTGCATACTATGGTGCTTCTCGAGAAGCCACCATTTGTTACGGTCCACAACAGCAACGGTGAATTCCCTCATAAAGCGATCTGTGCTAAGACATGCGAAAGGCGACAATCCTTACTTTGCCTTTCGGTGAACGAGTTCACATTCACCCCATGCATGACTCAAATTCATCGCTACGTTAAAACAAGCAAAACCATTTTTGCCACCTAGAGTCGGGTCGACGTGTAATATTTACATTCCCAGCTCCCACGACGTGACCCAGAGAAAGGGAAAAGACGAAAGTGCCGGCGAGCTAGGAATCCCAGCCGCCTCTCAGCCCTAAAGGCTGGTTTACACACTTGTGTTTGATCGTGCTATGACTGGTTGTAAGAGAACACCCAACCAATACGCACATGACTAGACCGAAGGTTTAGCAGCCTTTGCGAGATCAAGTCTACACACTTATCTACGAGAAACGGCCTGTTATAACGATGCCAAAATTTTTTCAATAGCAGTTGTAGCGAGCTCGACCCCAGTCAAACTTGAACGCGTGAACCAGCCTCGACTCGTCGTGCGTGCAGAGAACGGGTGCTCACCAGGATCGCCCTGAACGTCCAGCTGCCCTTCCGGCGATGCATTGGTGACAACGGGGCTCACTACTTCGGCCACTCCAAAGGCCAACGACACAGAACAGTCCAAGACGGTCTTCCAGATCTTCACGTCGGACGTCGACAGATTCCTGCAAACGTCGATTGCAACATTTTGTAGCTGCAACTACCACTGTGCTCCGTGAGCGAACAATGAGTACCTGAAACTTTCACTTCTGAGTGGCTCGTATACTTAGGCGATTTAAGTTAACCCTCAGTCTAGGGGAACTAAACGTTCCAAGAGTACTTTGAATGTTCCAAGAGTACTAAAACTACTAAACTACTTTTTAAGAGCCGCGCTGCAATATCATGGTTGAGGGCTTACAATGGAAGCCCTAGACAAACGAATCGAGTCGGGGCGGGAGAAACTGGCGAAGTATGCATAGTCGATCACCGTGCTGACTCCGCAGACTCTGCATCGACCGACTTGTCAATCACTTTCCTACTTTCCATAATTCACCAGCTGTTCGAAGCTCCAATGTAAACGTTTAACACGTTTGATTTTCTCGGCATCAAGATGGCCGATATCAGCCATCTTGATGACGGCCATCCGACAGTTCGAGCGGGCAGGACCATACACAAACATCAAGAAGGCTGACTTGAGCAAGCTTGATGTCGGCCACCTTGATGCTAGTTCCAGCGGGCTCAATCATTTAAAAACATCAAGATTACCGACTTCAGCCATCATGATGTTAGTTCCAGTGAGCCTGACCCTTTAGGGACATCAAGATGGCCGACTTCAGCAATCTTGATGTTAGCCATCCTGACGCCAGTTCTAGCGGGCACAATGGAATGCAGCGCTCTTAGGACCATTTAGAAACACCAAGATGGCCGACTTTAGGCTACTTGTTGTTGGCCACCTTGATGCAAGTTCCAGCAGGCACAACGAAATGCAGTACTCTGGGGCATTCACAGACTCTGCCTAATGCGTTTGCAGGGTTATCCCAGATGCCTTATGTGGGTTCGGGGAATGTAGATTCTCAAAATTCGGTTCTACTTAAAGACCGACAACCCGTTAGCGCTTTCCACTTTCCCCCACTTCCTCCTCTCCCCCTTTTACCCTGTCCAGCGTTGCCTGTTTCCTCCTCCACCATGGTGAGGAAGATCTTCTGCCTTGCAGAATCTCGGGTCTGGTCGTCGGACTTTAATGACGATACAAAATTGGTTGATCAACCCGTCTCTCACCTCCAGGACACCTTCCACAGCAGCGTCCTGAGCGAAATCATCACCCCGTAGAGCGGACCACTCGAAGATGCCTCCAGCAGGTTCCCCCTCGCCACTTCCAGCTGGGACTCCAGCTCAGACAAGAGCAGAATAGCCATCCAAAGGAGTCCGTCGTCACCGCAGTCCTTGCGGAATGCGGCATCCGAAAAGAGATGCAAGCATCGGCTTTTGAAAGGTGTCCTCAAAGTCGTTTCTGACAAAGCTCCCGAAGACATTTCTTGCAGAGCTTCAGACGTTTCGGACGACACATCTGGTGCTTGTTGTGGGATTTGTGGCAAAGAGCATGACGTCTGCGGTGCCAACTCCGACGTCAGCAACCGAGACAGCTTCCATACGACGGGTCCCGCCACCTTGAAACCCGACAAGAAGGTCAGGAGGTATGCCGCGGTCACTGAGTCCGGAGGCCTTGCGCTCCTGGTCAGTTCGACTGCCGCGCTGAGGAACTCTGCAAAGGGCAGTTCGTCCTGCATGGAAAGTGATCCAGAGGTCACGTCATACTTGAAGGTACTGTCGAGACCAGTTATAACGAAGTCAACGAGAATTGGAAGTCACTTAGCTATATCCACTTCATCGGTAACACGCAAAAAAAAAAATACACAAGCCGTCACGGGCACATGCTTATCGTGCGGAAAGCGGTCAAGGCTTCCCTGCACGTGCTCTCTGGTAGATCGAAGCCGCTTCTCGCCAACAGCGAGAAGCTCCGATCGAGGAAAGATCCTGCGAGCTACATGCGGACCGTGTCGACAGCTGCGACTGCCAACCATGGAGGACGCCGGTGGTGGACGACGCTCTTCACGTTTATGCGCGCTTTGCTGAGGATTGCACGCTTTTGGTTCAAGGAGATTGGCTCCGTCTTCCCCGTCGAGGTGCCCGGACTCCCCATCGTTGAGTGGCGATGATTAGCCGAATCGGTGCTTGAGCGAAGTCGAACTTTCGCGCATGAGCGACCACACCGACCAGCAACGCCGACACGGAACACGAAGCAAACAAAGAAGCGCGCACGGCACCAAGTTTGCACTCAAGCTCGTCATTCGTCGGCATAGAGAGCCTAGATTTAAGAGAGGGGGCAACTGCTTGATGAAGGTCACATGGTTTGTGGACCGCGTTGGAAAAATGAGCTGCAGTATGTAAGGAGTCAAAACTCAAAAGCGTTCACCTTCTGCAAATGTGTCCACCTCTCCGCCCAGTTTTCTTACCACACTGGCCACGTGACAATCAAACGCAGGTGCACTCATGCAAATCTGCCAGGAGGCGTCTGCCATTAAATTGCAAATGCTCTCAATGGTTGAAGTTGCTTCCTCTCTTAAATTTAGGCTTTCTCCATCATCTCCGCTAGTATGTTGTCACTAGCGCTCCGAACATTGGCATGCCACGATGGCTGCCGATGCGGAAAAGCCACTTTCCATATAAGGGCCCGTTCTGGGTAGCTGCTCAACCGCGGCAGCATGAGTGCAGCGGTCTGAAACTTTCAGAATTTTTTTTTTTTTTTTTAAACTATTACAAAATTTTTTTTCACTATATCCGTGGGAGTCGCACCATTTCTTTCACTAAAAACAGGTACAAATGCATTTAAAAAGTGCAAATGGGAATGGGAAATCATGATCGCTTCACTGTGTCACTATTTTGTTATAACTGGTCTCGACAGCACACTAGTGGTTCATTTATCCCAGAAGGAGCCGCATCCGGACTCGCTAAGACAGCAAAATATCTACCAGGAGTCTGTCTTTGAGGATTGAGTTTCATAGATACACCAGTCCAAAACTAACATGCTCTTCTTTGAGTCAGAAAGGTCAACTTTTTACGTGATAACAAAGACAAGATGCAGGAGTGGTAAGGTGCGTGTCTGACAACCATAGCACACGCTAGCCCAAATGTACTCTCGCATTGTGCAGCGAAGCAACAGAGCAAAAAGCTTGTATGTGTGATTATCCCTAAAAATAATAACCTCAAGCAAAAAATTTTGAAAATACCAATGTCACTTGTGCTGTCTCGATTTTCCATTATCCCATTTACACGCTATGCATTGGTGACCAGGTAAAAGTGGCAAAGCTACTTTTTTGCAGAAACATCACATTCAAAATATTAAAGAATAACAAGCAAGGTCATTACGCAAATATCACTACTACCGTAAATAACAATATGCTATTTGTGGGCTCAACTTCATTAAGCGTTCAATTTTCCCGTGTTGCCTTTCAAAATATTTGGTGGGGACAAAACTAAGGTACTAACCGGGCTAACCTTATCCATGTAAACGTGAGCATTTTATCCTCATCATCAATCTATCGCAATTATATTTCATCTGCAAAAGTCGAGCTGTCGCAAAACACCATAGTCTTTCAACGTCATAATATCAAAACACAAGTCAACGACATCTACGTACGTGAAACTCGTGCAGTTCCAACGGAACAGAATGCAACACCTGCAGCACCGCGGATTTGTTGGTTTCGTACGGGTCCTTGAGACACTGGAGCAGTGTGGTCAAACATTCCCGAGTCCAGGGTAGAAACAGCTTAGAGCCAGCACCTGAAATTACAACAATAATCTTTAATTCATGCCTTGCCTAAAAAAAGAAATGAACTCCCCTTGGTTAAAGCGTGAAAAAGCTCCAAAGGAACGTCATCTTGAAAAGATCATCTACCCCGTCTTTCCGACTAAACATCTTCATAATGGAAAAGAACACTGAAAAGAACGCTGGACCATGGCTCGAACGTGCACTAATTGAAGCACATTCTATTTCACTGCTATCTTAGCGTGGCAATTAGGTAGCACCAGAAAAGCACGACAAGTGATTTCCCAGATTCCTTTGTTACCATTTTATATCTCAGCCCATTGCATTCGTGCAAGCAGATCAGAAATTCGGAAAGCAGGAAAGAAAAACCCACCACCCAAAGGCTAGTGGAAAATAGAATGAGTGTAGAGACACTTCAACCTTTTGTGCACTGGGTTGTTGCAAGCAAGCAGAGGATCTCCACCGCCGTGGAGCGGCGGCAGAAGTTGGCCCCGGGGTACAGCTGATCAATGGCAGTGCGCAGCAACCAGCTAATAAACTCCTAAAAAAGACAAGAGAACAACAAAACTGGATAAAAGCAACTGCATCTGCCAACGGATGCGAAATCAAGCAAAAGCTGTTGTCGACACAAACCTGATGTGCTTCAAACAGCTCCAGCCCCAATGGGTTTGGCTTGGACGGGTCTCCTTTTCTCAGTTGCCTTCTGAGCAGTGTGTTGCTGTCATAAATTCGGTTCACCAGCTGTCGGAAAAGAAGAGTCCCAGAGTCTGAAGACCAAGTCTCGATGTCTCCGTCGTGTCATTCTTGCTGAGCAATGCATAATCGAGCAGGGAGCCAAGCCCTAATCCAAAAGAGAACAGAGAAGAGTTTCACCTTCTTAAGGGAAGCCAGCATCTGTTGTCTGAAGGCAGGCAACTGAACAGCCGTGTTGAGATGCAGGAACCCGCGCAAAGCGTCAAGGCAGAAGGGTTTCGGGGGTTCGCAGGACTTTGGATGATCTACAAGGAGTTGAAGAGTGTCTAGCCGAACCTGCGAGCAAAAGCAGAGTCAAATAATGTTTTTCAAGTGTATCGAAGCAACAAAAACTTTATGAAATATCCTACAAATCAAATGAGCTGCCTATGTGAGTGCACACACAATGCTTAGCTTCGACATTAAGGGAAGCTACGGAGGTTCTTGAAAAAAAACGAGTTAGAAGTGAATACTAATGTATTTTTACCCTGTGAATCCGAATACCC
Source organism: Ixodes scapularis (assembly GCF_016920785.2). NCBI lineage: Eukaryota > Metazoa > Arthropoda > Arachnida > Ixodida > Ixodidae > Ixodes > Ixodes scapularis. The sequence goes on along the minus strand of NW_024609879.1, from coordinate 108,161,260 downwards.
ATACCATTTGTTGTGCAAGTATTGTTAAACACGAGAAAATGCGAAAGACAGTCGCTGTACGCTGCCCAAGGCTAGGGAGGTGGGGCTTCAGCCCTATATTGAAACTGCTCTTATGGCTCTCCAGCGCATCACATTGAAACACAATCGTGGTATTTGTTATTCTAAAGGCCAAATGAACGCAATTCAAGTGTTTTTTCTCAAATGCAGAAGTGCCCCATCCTCCCTTTAAGGGGGGACACTACCCAAAAAAGTAAAATTTTGAACCCCTTGTCTGATTTAAGCCATATTTACAGGGCTTGTTTCTGTTAATGCTGAGAACATTTCTGCCAAATTATGTTAACCTGGGTGAGGTACAAAAAAAACTGCAGACATTCAAAGATGAAAGTGGGCGTGCCTGCATAGGAAAACTATCGTTTTGAAATTACTTATAAATTTGTTATTTTGATGAGTTATATTGCATTAGGACAGTTCAGAGCAGATAACTATGGAGCTATATTTCTATGTTATACCATCTTTCACGACAAAAAAGCCACATAAAAACAAATACAGTTTTTTAGATTTCCATCCTTTGTCCAAAATTTTTGTTTTTGAGCATGAAAAATTACAAAAATAAAAAATACAAGCTCATAGTTATCTTCCCCTTAAAATTTCACCCCAGAAAAACTCATAAAAATGAATCCAAGTTATGTAATAACAAAACGATAGTTTTCCTAAAGTGAGATTTATGCCAGAAAGTGGAATGGAGAAAAATACGTTCAAAGTGCTCCAACCTCTACCTTTTCTTTAGCGTTGGGGGACCGAAAACAATTTATAAAAAATTAACTATGCAGTACAATTTAATGAAACTTTCTGGGAATACTCTCTGGATGTTGGTGGATGTAAATATGAAATTTTTCAAAATGAACGTTTTTTTGCAGAAATTGTTTTTTCTGGGTAGTGTCCCCCCTTAAAGGTGCCCGACGCCATAGCAAAAATGCATTTTATATTGTTGTGTGAATATTTGAATAGTAGTTTTGAATAATAAGCTATACGATATTTGCTTTGAGATGAACTGCGATATTCTTACTTTTCGAAGTGTTGATCGCAGCAGGTGAGCCCTGTAAGTGCACTTCTCATCGAGCACCTGCGCGCTGCGGGGAAGTAATACCTGCGAAGCTCACAAGCTCCGCAGGTATTGCTTCTCCACAGTGCACCAGTGTTTGGCGAGAAGCACACACGGCGCAGCCCACCCGCCGTGAATATGCATAAGTATATGCTACACAGAGATAGGCATTTCTTTTCAATTATTTACGATAACTGAATGAAATGTACACATTTTTTAGTGTTCAACCTCCTTTTTATAAATCTGGTACTTGCTTTGATATAGCTTTTTTTTATGTCCTGGATGCTGTGTATATGCAGGATTAACCATGTTCTTGCACACATGTGGGGCCTGGCAACACACTTAAAAGAGCCTAGTAAAATATGCTAATTCAGTTGTTTTAATCCACTGAGTGCAATGAACAACAAAAATAGTGTGTGAGAGACCTATTTTATTTTAAAATAACTAAAAATTGCAAAAATGTCATATCGAAAGTTGGTTAAATATACATTCTAACCAAGCCATGATAGTTGCACTCTACGCATCCTAAAGCATATGCATGCCTAATTCGGTAGGTGGTGTGCACCAACACAAATCTAGCTTGTGCACACTCTATACACAGATGGACAATTAGAATATTAGAGCTGTTAGAGCATCACACAAAGTACTGATTCGTAGGGGCACACCAGGTGTCGAATAGATGGCAATGAAGTCTAAGTACGCCCATGGTACTAAGCCTGTGAGCAAATTTTGCATTCGAGGAAGAAATACCTCAGGTAGATGTCTCCCATTTTATTTAAACAATGAGGCCAATGTTCAGCTAGGACGTTGAACAGCCCCAAACCACGACAAAAGCCCAGACAACAGACCTGGACGTTCTTGTGGCACATTCCCTGGTCGATGACGTTGCGCCACCGTTCCAAGTCTCCGGCTTCGATGAACGGCCTGTCCAAAAGCAGGCACTTGAGAATGGCCGGCACAAAGTCACCTGGAACGTTAACGGACGAGCGTCACGAAATAAAATGAAATGCTCAGTCATCCCGAGAATGAAGTTGTCACTCGACATTGAGTGATTCACTCACCCCCGCCTTCGGAAAGCTTCCCAAACACAAACTGTGTCGTGCCCGGGTGAACGGTGATCAGGGCGGGGAGCACGTGCTGTTAAAAGAGTATGAGTTGTTTGTACAGTCGTTTTGTCGTCTCTAAAGAGAAAATAATCAATATATGCGGATGAATTAACCGTCCCAATCAAGGAGGATAACTGTTACAAAGCCGCCGAAGGATAAAATTCTGGTGGTGCCAAAGATTGTCTTTCTGCAGCTTTGTAACATTCATCCCATTTGATCGGTGCAATTAGTTTATCTGCATACGCCGAGTGCTATAAAAGCATACATTTCAGTTCTGTACAAACCAATTCGGAAAAGTAATGTCCTGCCTTCTGTAAATTTGGAATCAAAGGGGAGGATTAGCCCGGTATCTATTTTCTAGGCTATGTGGCGCAAGCTACAGCCCATTTAAAGGGTACAGCCATTAGTATCTATCCATTCATCTCATATCCATACTTACTATATACAGTGCACTGATGTAATTGCCATAACTTAATGTTATGACCTTAGACTAGAGCAAGAAATCTCAACTTTTTTTTTTATATTGAGGAAACCCTATTTGGTTTGACTGAAAGCCGAGGAATCCAACCAGGTCTTGGCATTAATGAAATAAAGCAGCCCAGAAGAGCCCAGATGTTGTAAACAAACTTATTTCATAGTCGTGCATCGACTGATGGGTCAGATCTGCTAAGATAGTGTTTCATCTGTAACCGGGGGACCTTGACGGTACATGGAGAACCCCTGGGTTTCCAGAAACCCAGTTTGAGAACTCGTGAGATAAAGAATCCTGCGACACCCTATCTGGATAATTGCGCGAGGAAAGGGGGAGTTTCCAGAAGCTAACTTCTGTTTCGTGGTCCCGCGACAAACGACCTACCTGAAACAGGGGCACCGAGAGTTGCCTGAAGGGCTCCCGCGTTGACTCGAGAAAAGGATCGAGCCAGGCACGCTCAAACTCGGCAGCGGAGACTTCGCTCTTGTGCAGGAGGCCGAGCTTCTGCACCAGGTCTTTTACCTTAAAGAGGAGAAAAGGATGCCAATGCTTTTGTTCTCACATCTTGGATTTCGTGATCTATGACCGTTTTGGTGCCAGGTAGAAGTGCGTCCGCCACAGTGTGTGAAACACGATATGACTTCAAGGTTTTCAGTCACTGATATCAAACGGTGATAGCCAAATTGCAGTAGGACTTGTCTTGCCTTATCCTCGACATGGCTAAACTACCTGTTTTGTCGCACTTTGCTTTCACATTTCTGATTTTCAAAAAAACTTGTTAGATTTCTAAAAAATGAATATACAATTTGTAATACTATGCACTTGAGCCTCTTCGAGTGCAAGATTTTTTGTATCACGAAGCAGTGGCACTACATATTTTCTGACGTTCATTCCGGAACGAGCTTCGAATACCTTGAAATTCAGCCGCCGTAGTATTTTACTGAAAAAAAATACTATACCCAAATGCAGTTTTGCAAACTGAACGCCTGCATTCCAATACAATCGGTTCTGAGCAGAGCGAGAAGCTACGGTTAAAACGATACGAAAGCAATGCACTCCTTACGTAAGAGCACATGGCCGGCTCTTCAGCCGCCGAGAGGAGTCCGCTGACTAACTGCGGCCTGAGCTTCAGCAGGCGCTCGCAGCCCATGAGCTCGGCGATGTAACCCAACGTGTCGTACTTGCCCTTCCGATGCCATGGGAGGTCCATCAGAAACAGTACCATTTCCGTCAGAAAAGGCTCTGCTTCCGTTGCATCTGCATTCATAAGATTAAGCAGCTGGTGAGATTTTTGCTTACGGTACGTTGAATGCCACAATTACCGAGTATGTCTGCCGTTCATGAGCACACAAAATAAACAAATAAATCAATGAATGAATGAAGAGTAGAATCCAAGGAATGAAGAAAGAACCCATCTAATGTTAAGTACAGGGTGTCCCTAAAAAACATTTACAGCCTTTTTTTCACAGCGAAAATAAACCATGCCTTGCCAAACGCTCAACCTCCACCAAATCTAGCGCTAGCAATCCAGACTAGGTGCCAAAGTCTCGGAGCCTCCCACTATCCAATTTAAAAAGTCACAAGAGGAATTTGCAGTGCAAGAAACACTGCAATTTTTTTTCAGAGACACCTGGCATACTTTTATTCCACATCACACGAGGACTCACACTGGACAAACCGAATGGCTATTAACATTGCAAAGACAGTAACACCTCTAACTTGAGTAAAAAAGGCAGCATTATCAGCTCCCATTGCCAACCAATAACAGCGAGGAAACCAGTGTTACCGGTTTTATATTTTTGTCGGCGGCAGGCACTTTCGGCATTTACTGGTTACCGTAATTGAAGTCCAACACATGCTTTGTGCTTTCCACTTTTGCTCGCTCACTCTTTTCCCGTCTTGACCCCTCCCCAGGAGTTTGACGCCTTCTTTTAGAGCAGAAATTACACTTAACCATACCCTCCTCTCCTAGACCCTCCTTGCCTTGTGCTGCTACCCTTTTCAGTCTGGGTGAAGAGAAAGCTGAAAGGATCTTCAGCAACATAGAAAACTGATGCTGAAGGTCGACCTTCGACGCCCGAAAAGGTTGCGACCTAATTATATGTACCATATTTTACGGACTAGAGTTCGCAGACTATACACAATTAAAAGTTAAAACTCTAAGCGATGCAAACTATCTACTGAGGTGGACTACACTAGGATTTGCATTTTTTCCCAGATCGTTCATTACGACAAGACGTGACGAATTTTGCAAATTACAGACTAAGTTAATGGTAATTTATCTACAACACAAGCGTCTTTATGAGGTAATAGAGCAAACATGTGTCAAGGTGTGCTGCATATAAAAAAAAATATATTTTTTCGTGCAGACTATGCATTAGGTGTGCAGACTATAGTCCGGAAAATACGGTAAACGATGCCCAGAAGTAAATCATACGTTTTTTGACCCCCGTTTCTATTAATATGCCAATGAAAATTGAAACCAAATTATTTATTGACCTGATTGCAGGGCGCCTACATTAATAAAGTCAAGCCTTTCATTTATGCCCAACATTAGTAAGCACTAATCGAACACGGTGAATGTGCCAGTGGCCTCGGGGGCTAGAACCCACACCAAATGCATGTGCACATTGTGCGCATGACAGATGACGGGAAAAACGAACGTCAATCCACAAATCCAGCCGCCCGAGAAAAGCTCACCTCCGGAGAGAAGCACGTTCATGCTCACCACTCCCTTGAAAACGAGTCTCGCATGCTGGCTCACTGCCTGAGTCGTCGGGAACGCATGTTGGAGAAGAAAATGTTCACCCGATCAAATTCCGGCACCAGAAACGACAGAACAAACTCGCCTAAGCAAATGTGTCCCCAGAAATTGCTCAGAAATGCATTCCGAGAATTGTCCGTTTTTGTCACAACGTCGCTGTAAAGGCTCGTTCATGCACTTGCAACCGCTTACGAGCAAGTGTACTCCAACCTTCCGGGGTTTCTTATGATGACTGAACATGCTGATGGCGCCACCTGTTGGGAAACCGTGGAAGGCTCGCAGATTCTGTACATTTTCTTTTTTATCGTTCTTTTGAGAAAATTTTTACGTTATAAACGACCATTTCTCGTAGACGGTACATTCATTTGGTCTTGTGAATACTGCGAAACCTTAGCTCTAGAAAAATGCAGTTCCGGGATTGAATCATAGATGGCAACGGCTTGTTGTTTCGTCACAAGTTTATCAAAAAAAGTTTAAACGCGCTTGGTCGTTAAGCAGTCAGGAGTGTGTCAACCAGTTTTAAACTTTGAAGCCTTACAATCCGTCTCTAAAAAATTTTTCTGGGGACCTATAAATTTGTCGTCTCTTCGACAAAATAAAATCAGACATGCAGCGAGACAAAGATGAAACGAGAAACTAAAATCTTACGTCGATGTAATGCTCCCAGTAGGACCAGACGAATTCCAACAACGGGTCGGTAACCCGCGACCTTTCGACGAGAACAGTCTTCATCGTCTCGAACTGGCTACCAGATCTGAGCATTTGCCTGGAAGAAAACGGCACGAAAACTATTCTCGGCTCACAAGCTCCCGCTCGACTAAGGAAAGTGAAAAGGCACTGAAAAACCCCATCTGCACAAGGTGGCGACCGGTTCGCAAGAATGGAGTAATCGTGCAATTTGCTATGGTAGAGATACGAGCAGAACAATGCTCACTTCACCCATGTGGTGGTTTAAATTTTTGGACAAACATCAACGTACAAATTGGCCAGGCTACAGCTGTGAGGTGTGGTCCTGTAGCCTGTAAGGTGGGCCCATAGCAAAACCAGTGTATATTCTCAATTAGTCGCTGAAGGTTCACAAAACACACGACGTGCCGAGCTTCGTGCACTTCGCCATTGCTACGCAGCCAGTGAGATTGCAGCATGTTCCAATAAGAGTGTGAACGAATTACGAAGCAAGAAGAGCCATTGTAATAAGCTATGCCCTTAGCTGACAACAACCGTGGCGGCATACGAGTGCCGGAGACGACACCAGAATGCTAGAAAATTTGAGAACTTGGTCCAACTCACAAGATGCGATTTACAAGCTGCAGCACGGTCTTTACGCACGTGAGGAGAAATGCCGGCTCTCCTGACCTGAAGAAAAACAAAAGAACAGGGTGCTTTTACTTTGTCTTCCTGTCAGCCACACACTTTCGAGTAAGTAATCTAAACAGCGACGACAAGAAAATCAAGCGCACGATTAGGGCACGTAGACGGAATCGGTTTGCTCGTACGAGGTCGTCCCATAAAGATGCTCTAAAGTTTCCGGTCTCTCCTTGTTGACCAAGCAACACTGTTGGCACGAACGTGACGTTGGCGCTTTTTTATGTTTTACGTCAGAAGCGTATCGACAGGCACCACTTTTACTGCTTCGGTTATTGCTCCAACTGAGAACTTTCCACCACATAAACAGTCTTATTTACAACCTTTCCATTCTTAAAAAAAAAATTGCCAGTTAGCATTAATAGTTTCATGCCACGTACATACTTGTGTATCATATCTGGCATAACAAACCAACAAGCTTCAACATGATGCGCAAATACTGAAAACTACCGAGCACTTGTTAGGCTAGAGTGCAAAAACACATAAGAGGGTGGGCTTCACCGCTTTGCACCGGCGTGCTTGGAGATGCAGGAGATGTAGGCGGGACGCTACAATCCCTACAACACTACTCGCAAGGCGATATCTCAAATGGATGGCCGTAATTTTGGAAAAAGAGGTCGAGATTAAACCAGGCCGACGAGACGCGTGACACCAAGATACCGTGTTTCCTCCTCTCTTTGCTTCGCTCCCTCAAGGCCGCGAGACGGAGAAGACGCGAGGCCGTTCCCTCTCCTTCTCAGAGAAACATGACGTCAACATTCCCGCCAAATGCGCCTCCTTTTTTGAAAAATACGGTCATCCGTTCGAGATATCGCTCTACGAGTGATGTTTTCGTGTTTGTAGCATCCCGTTGCACGCTTTTGCCGCGTGTTTTGGGAAATTCAAATTTTGGTTCAGCATCCCTTTAAGCTCTTTTATGAAATATTAAAGAGAGCAAGCTGGATGAGCATAATGAACAATAAATACCACAAAGGGCACATACAGCCAAAAACACGAAGACGGGACAAGCACTTGTTTTTTTCGTGTTCCTGTCCCTGTGTCTTTTGTGCTTTTTGTTGTTCATTACACTAATTTATGACACGGTGCAAGCTCAATATTTTACGGCAAGTCAAGTCTCCAAAGTGGCCAAAGGTAAGCAACCCTGGGGGCAAAGCAGACAAACAAAGAATAGCTGTCTGCGCAGTGATAACAGCCTGTTCCTGGCACGGAGGGTCGCCGTGAGCAAACTCGTTCAAAACGTCAAGCAAAACCGAAACATACATACATAAACTGCACAGCCTACGAACCTTCGATGGACAGACAATGTTCGATAGAGTAAAACGTCGACGAGAACAGTTCCTTTGTCTCCGCATCCTCGCAGAACTTCTTCGGGTGTGAGGCTTCCGACGAGCCCGCTCAGGAAGCAAACCTCGGCCAACGGCGACCCGGCAAACCAATCCACCGGCCAGGGATGGAACATCTGAAGACAAGGACCCAGTTCGTGTACCAATGTCCTGACACACCGCTTCAAACATCTGCCATCTATGTTACGCCGAGGTCAGAGTAACTATGTAGGGTATGCTTCGAGTACTGGCAGTTCATTCCCCAATTTTCTTGTGGGTGCCGCCATTTTTTATCTCTAGTGCAGAGAGAGCACATATGGAGATCAATACAATTCGAGAATGCGACTTCCTCAGTTTTAAACACAGTGTTGGAAAGCTCAGGCGATATTGCTTTGCTTTTTCGAAGATTGTTTTATTGTTTCTGGAGGACGGAAAAACATTTCCTTCAATTTCCGAGAAAGCTTCGGGCAACCGACGAATACGATTTGAAGTGCAGAGGTGGCTCAAGGGTCATTGCTCGAAAGTGTAGCTCATATGGCGGCTCTAGCCAAACCAAGCACGTACCTTCTGGAAATCTCCGACATTCGTGACCTTGAGGACGAGCGGCAACACCGTGCCCGTGCTTAGCTTGCATGTCAGTATGGACGAATCTGCGGTTGAAGAAAGGGGAGGGGGACAACGTTGCCAACCGCACATCGAAGTATGGCACCCGGAGTGTGCCTCCAACACCATTGAAGGCAGTCCCTTGGTTCACACCCGACAACAAAAGTGTTGCGACGCTGTCCGAAGCTTTCTGCCGCGAGCCGCTATGTGACCGGACGGTCAATGGAAACCAGAGCAGACGCGGGACGGGACGCCGCGGTGAGAGCGATCCCCGCGTCCACTCACCTTTTTTGCCGGCACTTCTGCGACCTGGCGGAATTGCGACGTCCAAGGGCGCGACACTCCGGCTCCTGCGACGCAACCTGTTCTCACTTCGGGAATGCTTTCAATGCTGGGGCAGAATAGGACTCTACACACACCACCCGGAGACGTGTTCCCAAAAACATGCCTCAAAAGAAAAGAAAGAAAAAACGGCCGACCCCAAACAAAAGCAAATTGCCCGGTAGAGTTTGCACGGCAGCTTACCTTAAAGGGATGCTGAACCGAAATCTGGATTCCCCAAAACACGCGGCAAAAGCGAGCAACGGGATGCTACAAACACCAAAACATCACTCATACAGCGATATTTCGAACGGATGACCGTATTTTTAAAAAAAAGAGGCTCATTTGGCAGGAATGTTGACGTCATGTTTCTCCGAGAAGGAGAGGGAACGGACTCGCGTCTTCTCCGCCATGCGGCCTTGACGGAGTGAAGAGAAGAGAGGAGGAAACTAGGTATCTTGACGTCAAGCGCCTCGTCGGCCTGGTTTATTCTCGACTTCTTTTTCCCAAAATACGGCCGTCCATTTGAGATATCGCCTTACCAGTAGTGTTGTAGGGATTGTAGCGTCCCACCTACATCTCCAGCATTGTTTTCTTGAAATCCAAATTTCGGCTCACCATCCCTTAAGCAGACTGCTCCGACCGCATCCTTACACTGTACAGCCTCGGCACAGCAAAATCACGTTGCTTTCTTTTTACTTTCCACAAGGACAACAATTGTGCCTCGCTATCTACATATCTTCGCAATAGTGAAGTTTTACTGTATTAGTGCTACCCGACCCATCACAAAATTAGGCTTCGTGTTCACCAATATTTGCTACCACAATGTCGCAGCAGACCAGCTCAACCTCTTAGCTCCTCGCACCCTTCTCAAGACCTCGCATGAAACCTTCATTCAAGTAACCTCAAGCCGAGTAAAGCAAGAAGTGCCTTTAAAATACCTCCTCTGCAAAATGTATCGATTACGTGACCTGGGATTGGCGACAGGGGGCAACCGAATCGAACGGTCAGGTATGCTTGCTGCCATCTGTACGATCAGTAAGTCACTATACTCTGTTCACTTTTAGGCTGAGACTACGGTTGGAGAAAGGTGCCCGCCGGACCAATCGGCCGCCTCCCTTTGGTCACCTGACCCGACTCTATGTGCCTGGGTGTGGGCAAGAGTGTGATCACGTGACGAAAAAGGGGTACAACTCATCTCACGAGGACATAGCTTCCACTGGAGTCTCAGTTTAGGGCTGAACCGAGTACAAAGTGACACCAGGATCTGGTGCGCAAACCCGCGGACGACCTGGTCAACGCAACGTCAGTCACAGTGCCCGAGAGAAGAGAGGAGTTGATACTACTCACTCGACTTCAGCAGCTCAAGAAGAAGGGGGAAAATGTTTTCGGCCCACTTCGGCAGTTCTTGATGGCCAGCACCCAGCTGAACCACAAGACCGACCGCTTTTGCCACCTTGGCCAGCAGCTGATAACAGTCGCCGATCACTTGGGTGTCTTCAGTGTGGCTGGAATCGCAAATGATTGACCGGTTCAGAAGCCCGTCGACGCAATGCTGCGTTCGAAGCGACCTACCCTGCCCCTGTACTAGGAGTGCCAGGAAGAGACACAACCGAACCACGAATTAACTGTAATTACGTTGTTCGTTTAGACAGCAGGAAGTTAGAATGCCTCAATGGGTGTCTGGGGTCACCACTTCAGATGACAAACTTAGCCAGTGCAGTACAACAGCTAGCCTGGGGTCATTAACGTGCAACACGCAGTAGTCATCCACAAATTAAAATTAATTAAGAGGTGATCCACAAACGCACTCTGCTCGTTTAGATCAAAACGGGCAGGGGTGCGAACATAGCTCAGGATCTTTGTGCTCTGCAGTGTGAGCATTTGCTCCTTATGCTCCTAACTGTGATGCACTAATACGCTCGGCTGCTGATCCCCCCAAACGACAAAGAGAGCGTGCCAATATGTCACTGAGCTTTCTTTGCCCAATTGAGAAGTTTGATTGCAAATAACCCTGTCCCTCGTGAAGCCGATACAAATGCAAATAAGATCTGCAAAACTGCAGACCTGTGGTGAGGCATCATCACAGCCTTTCCCCTCGCTCAAATAGCAAAGTGCGAACGCAACCAAAACTCGAGTTCCGCCATGACTCCGAGCTGTCGATTTGATTTGCTGGCAAACATTTTCCCTCGTACTACCTGATGATGCCGACACCCGTGACCAGGAGTACTTTGAGGTAGTCGAGCACTGTAACATGGTTTAAAAAAAACATGTCAGCCACACTTCTAGCCTGTGGCACAAGATGCTGGGCACATGGCATTCATTAGTGAGGTCATGAAAGCTCACCTTCTTCAAAGCAGTGCTCCACAACTCTCAATCCTAAAAAAAAAGAAAAAAGGATTTGTGTGAAAATGGAGATTTGTTATGTACATAAAGTGTTCAACTGAAGGTTTTGTTTTGTTTTCTTAGATGACCTCATAGAAGAAAACACACTGTGATGACAAAGATCATCACACTGGCATTAAGAACCTAATTAGCATGAAATATGTACTTCTCTTTTACTTTTCTTTGGAACTCTCAAGATGGGCTTTACTGGAGTTTTCAGATTGGGGACAAAACACTCTAACCCTTAAAAGAATTATACGAGACAAGAAGGATAAAAAAAAGCCCTCTTGAACTCTAGAGAAACCAAAACAATGCTTGTCGACATTTAGCGCACTTGAAAAACTGTCACTCAAGCATTCACACACCCAAAGAACACTTTTCTCACACAGCACTCGCTGTGTGAGAGCTGTGTGAAAAAAGTGTTCTTTGGGTGTGTGAATGCTTGAGTGACAGTTTTTCGAGTGCGCTAAACATCGACAAACATGAACAACCAACTCGCCTAATCTCAAGTTCTTACAAAACAATGCTTACCCAACGAAGTCGAAAGAAGGGTCAAGACGTTCTCGACGCCGTGCACGAGTTGCTCAAGATGAGGCTCTCGCTGGTTTAACACTTCTAGCAACGCAAGCATCATTGCATCGAGGGTCTCGGGGTCAGCAGCGTGTTCTTCTAGGACCCTGAATTTGATCAAAGATCAAACCATGTTAACCCTTGAGAGCCATGCCCAAGTATGCTAGGGCATATTCCCATGTGGTTTCAGTGTCGGTTTGCTCCCTGCCGCCCAACTGAGCTGTCTTTTTTTTTTTTTTTTTTAATGTGTAGTGGCATGTGTGGGCAAGCAATAAAAACAATACTTTATCTTGTTTTTTTTTTTCTTTTTAGTTAGTCTATTTTTGTTTTGTATGTTCTTTTTTTATTACAGAATGGTGAATATACTTTGTCCAGTCGTGTGCTTCATGACAAACAGTGAGACCTAGAAATTACTAAAATGAACTGTTGAAATGAACGACTGCAAAAACGAGGAAGTTAGAGTTCCCAACAAACAAAGGCCGAGTAAGGCCGCCGAAAAGAGTGACCTCGGAGTGCGAGGTCAAGGCGCCGCTGTATAGTGTCGTGCCTCAAAAAGTACAATAAGAGAAATACGCCATACGTAGGAGACACGCAAACATTGATTAACTTTTAGTCCCCAAAATAGTTACGAATAAATATTCGTCATTGAGCATATGCTACAATTTACTTTTGGACCTTCCCATACAGGAAAAAGAAAAACCCGGCACTCAAAGGGTTAGTCATTCATAGCCGTATTTACTCATGAAACAAATAAGTCGTAGCGGTTACGGCATTTACGAAGTCAGGCAGAAACAATAGATGCTAACCTGAACGCGGCTCGCTTGACCGGATGCCCAATGTTGGCAGCAACGTGAATCTTTGCCAGGACGTCTGCCATCAGTTGCCAGCATAATCTGCTCGTGGGATCCTTAATGTCCCGCAAGGACTTTCCAATCTAGGAAGGAGTGCCCAAGCCAAAAGTATGTTAGGATTAGCGCATCAGCTAGGTGCAGTACAATGATGACGTGGCTAGAACCGGAAGGCAATTACATTTGATCAGTGGCAACAAGCCCACTGAGCACAACACATTCTGTAGACCAAAAATAGAGAGAGCATGAAGATCCATGGCTACAGGACTGCTACAAGACGTTTCAAGACGTCTAGGGCTGTATATGTTGTTAAAATGTCCACAGGACGTCTAGCACATCTTGCCAAGACATCTTATTTGCGACTCCAGCAAAACGGACGCCACCCAGCGGGAAAACCAGGAACCAGCCGGACCAGGTCGCTCCACGCCCCTCCGCGTCTCTGGTGGCTTTCGCGGACACGTGTTGGTGCAGTGGCGAACAATGTAGCTTGACGAAGGTCCGAATACTTCTTAAGTTTGCCTGAGTGTTCATTAGTGTGGTGAAGCCTCAGAAGATTCTTTCCTTCCATCACGTGTTTGAAAGCCCCTTTACTCCACAACACATGGTCGCGTGCGTGCTTTCGATTTCTTGCATGGGGAGGAATCACGGAAAAAAGTTTTGATTTCTCGTCTGTCTCGAATCACATTCAAAGTAACAACTACTTGCTAACTGATAAGCGGTTTCTTTATAAGGATGTAGAACAGTGGACTGAGGACGACAGACGAGGAGTTGCAGTCAAGTGAATGGAAAGGTTCGACAGCTGGTTTTCTTGAATTTGGTTGTGTTCGATTAGCTTCAAGTTTGAGCCACCCACGCAGGTCGGAGCGTTGGCTATTAATCTCGGCTGCTTTTCGCCGAACACGCCTCTGGACCGCACCGAAGGAGTTGGGCTGATTTCGAAATTACTTGATTCAGGAAAACCTGCTCGTTGCATATGATTAATGAGGGAAATTATCTGCTTTCAAAAGGTGGGAGACGCATCTCGCAAAGTTAGAAGCTGTCACGGCATTATGATCTATCGCGCCTCCAATATTTATATTATACCCCCGTCGAAGCCAGCAGAAATATATGTCTACATTGCTCAGGTTGACCGGCCACAAAAAATACTAATTTTCTCCTTTCAGGATTCGAAGTCAAGTTCAATGCAGAGAAGTTCTATGTGAATCTCCGATGAAGACACTCTTTAGTTTGTCCGCATTCGTCTCTGTGCTACCCTCTAGAACTATTTGGCTGAGTTTAAGTGGTATCTCTGTCTGTCAAATATACTTTTATTCAGCAGTTCACCTAATAGCGAGTCAACTAAGCTCATATTTCAACCCGAAGAATATACTAACATCATTTTAGTGGGACATACTACGTAATATAACACATAACCCGCTCGTCAAAATGACTTCTTGATTGCTACTAAAACCTGAATCGAAACACGAGTATCAGCTGCTTAGTGGGGTGCGAGCGGGTTAACATGCTCCTTGGCTCAAGAAGCGCTTGCTTAATTTTTATAGTTCTCCTGCAGCCTGTGTTGTTGACCGAGCAGACGAATGGAGCTGTTTCTTAAAGCGGATACGCAGAAAAGCTCGATTTCGAGGACAGATAAGTCGCATGGTTGAGGCATGCGAGCTAGCTGAATATTACTCTCGGTGGAACAATTCTGTAGTCATCGCCGCTTTCCTTAGCTGATCAAAACTGATTAGAGTCTATTACCGCCTCTCCTAAGCCCATAGTTTCGGTTTTGAACAAAATCTCCGAAACAAAAGTTTAACTTGAAAAGAACAAAAAAACACCGGGAAAACAAAACTATGCTCTGCAAGTTTATGTTCACCGGCTACACCGTCTCAGTTCAAATACATATAAAATTGGGCATTAAACAAAAGAAAATCTGCTAAATTGAATGCGCCACCCGTTCAGGCGGCGCGGCCGAGCCGACGCGACCTGGACCCAGCCGTCATGGATGGATGGATGGATGGATGAATACGGCAGAGCCCTTTGGATTGGGCGGTAGCTTACGCCACCTAGCCGTTTTGTTTTATCATTTAAGCTTAGAATATTTAAATGTGAAATCTATATTCACTCCGCAGTGCCATGTTTGTTTTGTGGTGGCACCCCCTATAGGTCGCTGGAGTCACGAATAGCTGCTCAGGGAGGGGAGGGGGGGGGGGGGGGGGGGGGGGAGGGGTACTCCCAATTGTTGTCACTAGCCAGAAGATGCTTCCGACACAAGTTACACTTCATTGCAAGGTCAAGCTCACTTTTCTGACTTGACCACCGTCGCTACAAGCTGAACATCTCAGCAAAGGTGCTTGTACAATTATAAAAGGGCAGCTTTAAATATTCTTGAATGGTTAAAATCGGGCAAATCTAACCTGTTTAACTGCAGCAACCTGGTGAAGGCCATCGGAACTGTCGAAGATTTCAATCAACTGCTCGTGAAGATCACCCTGCAAGCCTCCAGTCTTCAGCTCTGAAAACGAAAACAACTTCTCTGTCACTGACATCGCCTCATTAGACCCGGTGTCGCACGCTTTCAGGGTGTACGCTACTTGCCCCCTATTGTGCCGCGACTCTCAATGAGCCAAAATAAATAAATACTACCACCATCTCACAATTCTGGTGCTTGTCAGCAACGTAATCAGTTGCGCTTTCATAGGCATCGCCACTAAATCTCGACACCTCGGGATATCTGAAGTGCCGAAGTTCCAAGAGCTCTTGCACTCGAATTTCTTGGGCATATTTTATGAGGAACAACCGAGTAATTGAAGCTAACTCACCCTCCAGTCGCTTGTAAACATGAGCAGCTGAGGAAATCAGAACTGTCTTTGGCGCTTCGGATTTTTTCCGGCCCATAATTTCTCCTACGCGTGACTGGCGACGAATTGTTCTTTGAACTGTACTACGTAATTACACCTCAATCGCGCCTAGGTTCGTAAAAAAGGGGGTTTACAACCCAACGAGACGGAATGAATGCGGCACATTGACAACACACACCAACACGCACGTGTGCAGTCTGTGGCTGGCAGCCTGGCGGCCTGGCCAGCCTGGCTGTGACTTTGATGGATACTAATGGCTAAAAATAAAAACTTCCTAGATGTGCAGTCTAATGGACTACAAAATAAGCTTTTAGTTATTTTATGCTTTCTGCTCTTAGATCTTAAAACTCCTAAACCCAACAAGCCTAAACCATTCCAGCAGGAAGGGCGGAGAGAGAAAAATAACCTCCCCCTCTCACCCCATGCGTCGTCTGCTTCGCCTAGTGGGCTGTGCACTGGCTGTGCCTCGCATAAACTCGGTTCAAAAATCGCGTCAGTTCAGAAATTTCAAGCGCAAATGCGTGGATTTTGATGTGCAAGTTATCGTGTAATGCTATTTCCGATGAAAAGAATAAGCGGGTCCAATTCCGCTGTTACCTGCTGGGCAAATAAAAAAAAGAGAAAAAAAGAAAGGAAACATGGTCGGTCTTTCCCCACCGGCGAAAAGTAGACCCGGTTGCAGTAGCTTTTTACTATATATAAAGGTCGTACTTGTGTAGGCCTTCAGCAAAAATGAGTGAGGCGTCTGGAATAAATAAATAAAAACATGCTCCCCTTGAGGGTAGTACTGCCGGCTGGTGCCACTGCTATTGAAGTAACGGAACAAAGATAGGCTAGCTGATCAGCTACTGAAATAAAACAACAGAGCACTATAGGCTGATTCTGGAGTATCCATAAATATTCTAAAAACACGAACACTTCGCAACTGCAGCCGCGAGCGAGAGTTCGATGTTCCGTACAGCTCGCCGGTACAGCTAGCCCAGATGCAGAACAGTTTGTCGTCTGCTAGCGGAATCAGGTGCGTGCCCTTTCTCTCGTTTTACCTTAGCGAACCTACTGAAGTTCCCGGATGTGTGGAAAGGGCGCATCGGTCGAACAAAATGGTGCCGCCCTGAGAGCCCTTACGAACACTGTACCCTTACAGACTACCAGACACGCGATTCTCCAAGGCAGAAGATCTTCCTCACCCTGGGGGAGGAGCAAACAGGCAACAGTGAACAGGGCAGAAGGGGGAGAGAAGGAAGCGGGGAAAAAGTGGAAAACGCAAACTGGTTGTCGGTTGTGTCCTTGGCTACACCATGCAGACATCTCTGATCCTCGGACCGTGTCGATAGACCCTTCCCGAAATTCAGTGACATCTCGTGGCTAATGGCAGCTTAACTTTTTCCGTACTAATGGCGGCAATGAAAATGGAGTCTGCTGTATTTTATTGAGCACCGTCACTTTAGCAAGTCAACGGCAAACGACAGTGTGCACTTCACAGTACATTTCCTTCTAAATCTCTTTCAGTGACGACAGAAACAAAGATGCAACCAGCCAGAATGAAGCGTTGACTCACGTACACGGCTTGCTAAAGTACAAATCAAGGGGTTTTGGAGCACCTTGATGCTACCAACAGAATGGCTGGGCCCAAGCTAGAAATGGAAGCTTAAGCGAATCTTGCTTCCAATTCCTGCTTCGCATCACGCTAACGTCACGAATATATAAGCCTCGAATTATCTGCTAAGGAGCATCTTCAACTTCTTCGTTCATCAGTAAACAGAAGGCCGCCATTAGTATGGCACATATGCCATTTTTCCGATGATGATGGTGATCAAAGTGGCCAGAGTGAATTTCGGAAAGGGTCTATTACAGGTCTAACCTTTCAAAGTTTGTCCTTCTTTTTTTCTTCATCACTGGTGGGGATAGGGTCAACAAACCTCAGCCGTGAGCGAAGGAAAAAGAAACAGTCTTTTGACACGTCGCAAATGCAGGGAACTTTGGCCTCAGCACTCCAATACATACGTATTCAGGGGTACTTCAGACACGCCATAACAATGCATACACCCGAGAATTTCCTCATTTCCTCGGGCATGGCATTTGCAGAATTGACACCTCCACTGTCCTGCACAACTCTTAGATTGGTGTAGAATGTGTACTGTCAAAAAAGTCTTCACTAAAATACTGCGTGAAGTAAGTGATGGGAGTCCAGCCATCATGGGTGTCAAGAAGTGAGTCCTCCTCTCGAAGGGTCGTCCAGGTAGGATGAAAGCTGAAAGAGGAATTAAGATCCGTGCGGAGCGCAAGTTCGTCTGCTTCTTTTGCAGGTGTTGTGATGCCAGAACACCAAGCTCAGATTGGCTCTGACTGAAGGATAGTGGGCACTGGGTAGACCTCAAGGCAGCTTGCTTTGAAGTCTACCCACTATCTTTCAATGAGAGCCAATGAGAGCTCCGCGTCGTTATGACGTCACCGCAACCCCTGCGCAAGAAGCAGATGACTTGCTCTCTAGCTGCATAGGCAACGCAGTTTGGCACTACACGTTGCGCCATCTGGCGGCTGCAAAATAAAACACTGGGTAGGCCAGGACGGCCCAGGTCGCAGGGACTGCAGGGCGGGCAAGCACATTTAGAAACCATGTCCGATTGTAGCATTTCGGATCGGCGTGAGCCTTTTTCGGAACCGTTTTTCGTAAAAGTAAGTCCCAGCTCCACGTCTCTATGACCTCACTGGGTTCCTGCGACATCTCGCCTACTCCTGGAGTTCCCCCACTCAAAAACCTTGCTATTGCTGCGTGAAAGACTGCCACAGTCACGAAGGTGACTCAAGCGCACAGGCGCCGACTACGGGGCGGGGGGCTTGGGGGCCCTCTCCTTTCGTGCTCTTCGGAAACCGAAACCTCTGTGTGCACTGGTGCCCGCACATATCAATAGCTGGCGCCCAGTGGATAAATGTCTGTGGACCTTAGCACCTTAGTGCCCTCGAATATAGATAGCTGGTGCTCAGTGGATAAATAAAAATTTATCCACTCACCAGCTGTTTACTAAGTGACCAGAGCTGGCGAGTATAAATTTTTCTAACTATTTGCGCAGCCCTGTTTGAAGACCCTGAGTAGTATTAGCAAATACGATAAAGGCTAGTGCTGGAATTTTTTTTCGAGTCATTGGAAGTAGTTGCGAATGACAACAGTGGCACCTTTAGTGAACCTGCAGCCTACGGAAGTAGACGACATGGTGGTGCAGGCCCTCTTAGCAATATTGCCGTCTCTGCTCTACCTGTCAACCCAGGGTTCGGCAATCATGGCCACGAAGACAAGAGTAATTTGAAACAGCTGCTGGAACTCCGTGCTAATGACATCCCGTTGCTGCGATCGTGGCTTGAACAAAATACAAATGGATTTCCTATCAGATTCTAAATGAGAACTTGGAACTCATGGCCAGCGACTTAAACTGTAACCTTAATCGAAACTGTTTAGGAAAAACTTTTTCAGTAACCGTAACTGGAACGAAACCGTTATTTGAAATTTATAAAAACCATAACTGTAAAATATTTACCGGTAACCAATATTAACCTATATTAACCGAAAAAACTAAAATATTAGTTTTTCTCTAAAATGACCTTGAGAAGGGATCTTGAAACGAAGTGGCCATTTGAGGGTTGCAGTCAGCGAGCTGTGTATATGGTAATACGTTTCCGTTCAATCTAGATTCAGGATTAAGAATACTTAGTTGGAATCAGTGGTCAAGCTTACAATTAAAAGTCTCCGTTTCTGAATCTGCCACACTACTACAATCGCTAGATCGTTCAGTATGTGTCGCTTTCAGGGTATTAACTAATAAGTTAGAATTCAGATATGTTCATATCCAACTCGGTTCTTTCAAAACCACCGATGTTCCTGACCTACAACTATATAGGGATGTTGCGAACCGATTGAGGTTAGAGTTCGACCAGGTTGGACGTTTTTGAACTTTTATTGAAAAGTTAAAAAAAGTTTGTTTATAATTCGACTGCTGTGCACGTGCACGACAGGATGGCTCAGTTGACTGTGGATCCGATGGTGATGACCAAATGATGAAGTCAAACATTCTACTAACAACTCGGTCGGGAAACTGCCATAAAGCCTGCTTCGAAAAAGTGGCTCGGATCCGTACTCGAGAACCAACTAAAGGCGATCAAAACGTTGCAGCCACTCCGGGAACTGCACAGCTGCACGTATTGGTTCCATCTTGGTCGCTGCAGCGCGAGTGACGCCGCCGGATGGCCATCTTGTATCCAAAAAAATTGCGGTTTTGGAGCGTTGCGGAGGCTAGCGGCAACGTGCTGAAAACATGTTTTCTACTCGTTCGTCGTCATTCGCCGAAGCAGTTCGTTAAAACCCTTGGTAAGCCCAGATACTTGCTGTTGAGAACATGTGGATATTTTTAGGGAAGCACAGTGCCGCAGGAAAAAGGCACAACTCGTCGAGAGCAAGTTTCGCCGGTATCGCAGCATGATCAAAGCCTCCTTGGCACTCCGAAGTGCCGAGCTTCTGTACCTTCGCACGCTTGGATACCAATCAAGAAACGACACCGTGTAGATGCGTTTTGCGACTGCAATGTGCGTGAAGCCATATGTACATCTGGAGCAGTGTTTTACTTTACTCCGACGACTGTGTTACTAACTTGCAGCACTCGCGGTCCAAAAAACAAACTTGATCCAACGTTCAGTGGCAACACAAGAGGGGGAGGGAAGGTATGTCTTTTAGTTGTTAGACAGTTTACAGAATACCACGCACAACAGTTTATCACTGATCAGTGCTGGCTCATTAACCTACTTTATTGCACTTGAAGTTTCAGCACGGCTTGCCCAATTGGGATTGATCAACAGATTGCACACGACTGTATGGGCCGCGCTTCAAAAATTTTAATTCTCGCCATCTTGTAGTTTTGCCTTCCAAAACCCTCTCTGCTTCACAGCGTGGCTCTATTTGTGCTGGCATGTGATCTCTTAGTATATTTGGAACATAGCCATGGTTGATAATGCATAAGAGAAACCATACAGATTGTTTTCCCCCCTTTGATAGCAACTCCCCAGAACAGCTGAACGATCCAGAACTTCGTGGCCGATATATGATGAAAAGACATCTATGCGTGACACACCTTCAAAACTTTGCAGTGGCGCCGATTGCGAAGGCAGAGATGCAGCGCTTCGGCGTGCCAAGGAAGCTTTGATCACAACGCAAGGCTGGCGAAACTTGCTTTCGACGAGTTGACTTTTTAATGCAAAAGCATCAACTGTCCGATCAAACCGACGTCAGCTTTTGAAGTTGCGCCCAACGGCACATTCCCCTGTCCCAATAGAGCGAAGCCTGTAGCCTGTAGCAGAAACCTGATGGATAGGCTACCACTGGCTGGCGCGCATCATAGTTTCAAGGGACGAGGCTCCCCTTGGCTCTCAAGCGGCATAGTTCCAAGGAACGCCACCAGAGAAGCCTGGCCACAGAGCCCGCACGGGCAAACTCCGGAGAGGCTGCATGGCCAAGCTCAGTGCAGCGCGGCCACTTCACGAGCGCACAGCCGTTGGCCTCAGCAGTAGCAAAACGTGGCCGTCCATGCCAGTCCGCCGCAGACAAACTAAGGGAACGGAAGAACATTCATTGTTTCACATTCACAACTCACATGACAGAGTAGAAAATATGTCTTCAGCATGCTGGCGCCACTTTGCAACGATAGCAAAAACGCGATTTCGCACCACGATGGTCGTCCGGTGGCTTTGGACCACTTGTTTGCCTGAGTAGTGCATGTGCTACCCCCACGTTTGTTTTAATTTTCATAGTGCACAGAAGCTTAGTATTGCAGGTGCTTGCACCAGAAGAGGAAGTTAAAGTATGGTGCCAGGAGCAAGTCTTCAGCAGGTGCGTTTCAAAAGTGGTCCCCAAGTGGCAACAAATAATGTCACGGAAGCCGAAGTATCGTGCTCTTGCATGTTGCGATCCTGGCGGTTGGTCGTAGAAATGCTGAGATGCTGCGCGTAGCGCAACCAAACGAGTGTCGCTGCCGCCACGACGTCCCAACTTCTGGCTGCCGAAGCTCCAGTGAACTGCACACTGGAAAGCGACCTGCAGCAGAACAGGCGTCCGCCACATACACCACAACTGTTGGGACGCCACCAGGATCGCTTCCACGTCATCGGGCAGAAATCGAGGGACCACTTTTTTGGACGCTGTAAACACCAATCGGGGACTGGTTCCGAAATCATAGTTAAACTATCCTCACTCTAGGTTGCGAAAAAAATTTCACCAGGCAGCGGTACCCAAACTTCTCGCCGCGAATACACCAAGTATGAGAGTATAGAAAGATTAAACTTTCACCAAGTGTTCATTGAGGTGGTCAGTTTTAGCTTGCGAAATTTCAAGGTATACTTCTTTTCCTGTAAAAAAATGAGACCAACTCTACGAACTTGTACGCAGATGAACTGCAAACAGCAGTCTCTTACTGCCAAGGTGAACCGATCCAGCACTACAACCAGGGGCACCATTACAACCTAAATCACCCATCCCCCTTCCCCCTCCCCCGAGAAAACCACCACCACCATCGAATGATACGCAGAGGTATAGAGGCGGCCTCTACATTTCTATGGCAACAGCAGAGACATGGCACTATGGCTCACAAACACCCCCCCGGACATGAAGCCACGACTTTCACAAAACATGCCCGAATTCCACTGCAAAACCTCAACAATAACAAATGTAATTTTTTTGTGTTATAAAAATGTGATTTGCCAATCTCTGTTCCTTGAAAGTTGAAACATCCATGCGTAGTCCATTGCAGCTCAAGAAAGTAGGGCGAAGGAAAGAAAGGGCCGGGGAGGAGGAAGCGGACAATGCTGGAGGAGAGGGACAAACCTCTTCAGCGTTCCGTCTGCTTCCTCCTCCCTTGCCCCAACTTGAGTTGCAACGGACTATGGTCACTGAAATGTCCTACAACGCAAGTAGCCGAGAGCACATAATCTCGCCTTGGAGAAAGGAACGAGAACACCAAGAGAAATATTTAACATGGCAATTTCTTTTAGCCTTGCATAACCAGCGAGGAAAACTAATTACTTGAATATGTTGTTAAGTTACATAACATTGCAGAGAATCTGTTGTAATATCAGCTTCCGTTTATTCGCAGAAGTAATTTATTCCAAGGGTTCTTGTCATCAAGATCAGTTTAATTTTAATGCAGCCCTACTAAACTCCACGGCAACTCGTGCAAGTATGTATTCGAAAACAAATTTTTAAAAAGTTTCTTTAAGCATAGCATAGCAAATGAAGCTATGCGTTTAACTGTGAGCTGGACATTGGGCCATTAACTTTTGTCAGCGACTAAGTACTTTGGTGCAACTGTATCAAGAAATACTAACCAGAAACCCTACACTGACGTGACCAGCTCTGTCAGGAGGAAGCTAGATTGAAGAGCAGTTACTGCATAATACGGCGACAAAACTTTTTTTGGGGGAAAAAGTTATCACCATACACTGAAAAATCTTGGAATTGCTCACTTAAGATATGTCCATCAGTATTAGCACAAGGCATCAATTTCCATGACATAAGACCACCAAGGCATAGACTGCCAGTAAGGCAGACATTTTCCATAGTGAGCCTATTAAAAATAAAAATCTGCACTAAATCCAAAAAAAAATTTTCAAAAAATTTATTGTCTTGGGTTTGGGCAGATTTTACACAGGGACAGAAGATATCGCAAATTGACAAGTTATGTTTTTTCATCAATGGGGGAAGAAGTGAGAAGCTGGCCAGCAATAGAAAAAAAAAAAAGATCCCCTGCAAATAAGTTGCATGCACTTTTGTATACATACTAAAACGGGACACCATCATGATGTTGCATGCACTCAAGTATAGAGAGAAGGTAAGCGTCCAAAACTCGCGTTTTCAAACTGAGGCGTCATTTCATTCTAAAAAAAAAAAAAAAAAAAAGGCATAAAAAATTGTTTCAAAATACTAAGAGCCAAACAAGTTAGAAAAAAAAAAGGCCGGTTTCATGCATCGCAAAGGAAAAACCTAGTGATTCAATAAATAGTTAGCAATTAACACACTAACGCAGGATAATCAAAGTAAAAACAGAAGAACGCAAAAAACCGTCCCAATACACAAAAAAAAAAAAAAAATACAAAAACCACGCTGTGGCAAAAAACCGTTAATGAAGCCCTCACACCGTTCCCTCCCAAGCTTTGCAAAATCTTTTGCACCTTCACTTTTCATTTTTCCAGAAAAAAAAAAAAAAAGGAAACACTGGCAGCCAGCGCGCAAAGAAGCGCTGCAGAAATCTTTACCACACACTAACCAGACAGTCGGCGATTGCAGACCCAACAAACAACCTGTAATTCTTTCACAACACGCATACAAAACAAAGGGTAAGGTCAAAGCCAGCTTCGTCGGGTAGAAAAGGACAAGGTAGAAAAAAACAACAAGAAACGATCGAAGCGTACAAAGAAATTGTTCTGTCTTCCTCGGTGGGGCGCTTGGACAGTTTTCCACTTCCCAAGACCCCTTGGTTTCTTTTGTTTGTCCACAAATCCTTTCTCATATCCTTGAGGCAGGACGGGTTTCCAGGGGAGTAAAAAAGGCTCGGGGTGGGGGGAGAGGGAGGGGTGGGTGTGGAGGGGAAGGGAGGAGGCGCATCCTGCGTGTATTTCCGTTTCTTCGTCTCCCCTTTCCGATCTACTTGTTCCCGCACTTAAAGCATGAATCTATAGTGGCCTTGCTGGCCTCTTCAAAGTCACACGCCTGGACGTATCTGTAGATGCCGACCAGGGCCTTCTTGAGGGCGTCGTAACTGCTCGAGTACAGCATCTTCATCTTGATCTTGGAGCTCTCCGGACACCTGTGGGAAGATGCAACAGAAAATGCTAGGAATCCGCCGTTCAACACAGCAACAACAAAATTATGAAAAGCCTCGCTGAATGATGATCATGACTAGGGATGCAGCAAACTTTTTCCGAACTGAAGTTTCGATGGTCGAACCAAGCGGTTCGAAACTTCGAATTTTCAAACTTGTTAAACTAAGAAGTTTGACGCTTTTCGAACTTTGCACGTTCAGAAATGCAATGTTTTTCAAACCTTAGAGCTTATTACGCTAAAAATTCAATCCTTTTCGAACTTCCAAACTTATTACACTGCGAATTTTGATGCTTGTCGAACTTTCGAACTTAGACTAAATAATTCAACGATTTTCAAACTTCTTGCACAAAAAAGTTTGATGCTTTTCAAACTTCCAATGCTAAGAAATTTGATAATTTTCTAACTTTCGAATTCTGAAATGTCAAAAGTTTGACGAACTGCAAACTTTTAGGGTAAAAATTTGAAGTTCGAACTTTGAAAGACCGGGGAGCGGTTTCACTTGGATTTAGGCAGCAAGTACCTTCACATTTTTTTTTTCTTGAATTTTTACATGTGGTGTCTCATTCCTTCCGAAAGACAATGCCATTTATTTCAATGTTCTGGCATACTTAGCTTTAAAGAATTTTCAAAGGAGCGACGAAAGATGACAATTGTCAATTGTGCCATATTTGAAGCGCGCTATAGTTGAAGCTAGTTATGGTAGAGATGTTAAACTTTTTAAGAATGACTTATGTATAGCCAGGTAAGTGTCGTCTTAAGATACGATTATTGTTATTCACGACGAGTTTCGAAGAAATGTCCAGACACTGATCTACGGAAAATTATGCCCAAAACTTGGCAATTTTTTTTCGTCTAGATTTTTCGAGGTATTGCATTTACATTAACACTACAGACAAAAGAATACAAAATAATGTATTGTTTTTTCACGTTGAGGAATAAATTCTCATGGGGGAAGATTTCAGATATTGTTCAAGTTCAGCAAGTCATTAAAAAAAAAGCCATTTTATTTTCTCAGTTTACATTCTTGGGACGCGTTTCTTTTAGCTTGTACACGTTTTGGTAAGAGTAGAATTTGTTTCATAGTTCTGAGCCTATGAATATGCAAGAATACAACACTTCCGGAAAATTCTTGATAGTTTTTTCTTTCCAGTTTTTCATTTTCACATTTGTTATGTTTAATTTTTTCACCAATGGCACAGTTATTTAGGTTGAAAAGACATAGCTTTGAACTTCCGAACAACTAAGCATGTGACAAGTAGTGCCTTTTGACGAGTTTCCGACAATGACGACCTACGCCAGTGGTTCTCAGCCATTGATGTTTTGCGGGCCCCTTCTGGATCGGCGGAGACGAAAGAGGACCCCGTTCGCGGTGCGAGGAATGGCAAGTATAGGTTAATTATGATAGCGATTTAATAAATTGATATAACTAGGGGCTAGTGTGAAGTAAACTTCTCTTATTGACATAAACATGAGAAAATGCACCCACAAATTGGAACGTTCCGTCTCAATCTGAGAAAAGACAACTTTTACTTCCAGGTTCGACTAATCGTGTTGGGCTTTGCGGACCCCTAGAGTGCCTTCGCGGACCCCAAAGGGTCTGTGAAAGCACTCTTTACCCATTGAAACACATTAAAGGGCCCACAGTTCATTATTTTACATGACAATTTGAGTGAGGGAAAGCAGCAAAAACTCAAAAATATCAGCGTTTTTTTTTTTTTTTGACAAATAAAATATACTGATACCTTTAAGGTGTATGAAAGACTTCTTTAAAGGGGGGGGGGGGGGGGGGGGTGTAACCATCAAGATTAAAAGAATTTGCATCTGATCATTTTTATGTCCATGATTGTGTCCCGGAGGATGGAGAAAACGTCTCCATTAAAAATGTTGCGATTCCACTGCATAATCGCAGAGCAAACGTCAATCTTTTTCCCCCACCCGCAGCTGCGAGTGGCAGCCGAATGGACTACGGTGAGAAGATTACGTGACCTCGCTCAGCGCTAAGCTGCAGCATAACGCCCGCTAATGTCAGCAGAAAGAGGGAGAGCAAGCGTCCTCCGAGAGAGCACACGAAAACCTGCACAGCACCTCGAATTACATCCCTAGGAATGCGACCATCAGTGACGCTGAAGACTGGGATTGAGTTGAGGGATGCCAGAAATGCCGCTATCTCTCTTTTTTTTTATTACACAACTAGGACACGCAGGCAGAATCGGTTTTCTGTCCTTTACTTCAAAAGTGTAAGGGAAACTTGCAAATTTTCAACCGAAGTCCGGAAATCGTTGCACCCCCCCTTAAAGGGACATTGAACTCAGCAAAACATTTGAACTGTCCCGAATTAAAACGAGCCTCCTGGCATTAAGTATTACGCTAAAGATTGTCTTTGTTTTCAGGAGAAAGAGGTGACCTGCAGGATTAACACCCTAGTTTCCTCGTAGAAGTGGGGACAATTGGTGTCCCTCGGTGAAGCCAGCACACTAGACAGGCTCGGCAACTAGCAGAGCCCTATATGTAGAGAGTTTGGCCATTTGTTGGGAAGTATAGGAGACAAATGAGGCGATGCTATTGGCCGAAAGCGGGCAGGGCGTGTTCCGGGCATCTTCCCAAATTCGAAAGCGGCCAACCAGAAGCCGAAAATTATACCCTGGGTGTTGTCGCGAGAAACAAACAAACTTGATAAGTGTTTTGGAGTAACTGACTGAAAACGTGGCGCCTGTGATGTTTAAATCATGATCATTCAAAACTATGTGGAAGAGTGTGACTACCGAAATGATTGACATAATCCGTATGCCAAGCGCCGAGAATCTGCCGTCTGAGTGGTCACACAGTGTCAGAGTAAAGCAGTTGAGCGACACATTCATTTCTTACATCTTTCTGCATGATCATGATCAAAACATCACGTGGATCCTATTTTCAATCATGAAGGGTTACTACACTCCACTCTTACGCGCTTATTAAAACTATACTAACATATACCTTTGATTAAAGCTGTTTCTCGCTACCACCGCTAGGGGATTCTTTTAGGCTTTTGGTTGGCCAAGAAAGCATGTCAAGCCCACTTTCTGCGTCTGGTGCGGGCCTTCGCTCAGCCCGCGCCTCCCATTGACCAATCTCTGTGCACGACTCTGGCAACTGGTATACCACGCCACTCCGACCCTCACCATAACAGTCATTTTGGAAAACTAGTGGCGCCACCTACAGAGTTGGAGTCACGAATTCGGTAACTGTGAAACATTTGGCATTTCCTAATCTTGCTTTTTTTTTTTTTTTGGTTCGTGCAATTTTTTATTTTTTTTTTGTTTAAAAAATTAGACAATGACAACCATTTTTTATAAATACCGCATATGAATGACTGTGTAAACACAGCAAAACCTTTGCTCTAGTGAATTTCAGTTCCAGGGTCACCTAGATGCGCCAGTTCTAGAAAGCCCCAAACCACAAAGAATTTGCAATTCCATGGAAAACACCTGTAGATTGGTTGCAAGTGCACGACGAAGAGGAAAGTGGGTGGAAAATGTTTGCCAACAGTCTGCACTTTTGGCACGTCACCGCAGTTTGTGTCGCAAACGAGGCCTTTAAACCACGCGACCCCGATAGAGCAGTTGGAAACTTCTCAATACTGGAGTTCTCGTCGTTTAAGACTGCATGCACTTGGCCCCGAGCAAATGCAAGTGCGGGAATGTGCTTTAACCAGGGGAGTTTTGAGCTCATTGAGCCATTGGGATGAGACTTCGCTGCCCGACACTCAGTAACACACCCACCTCGACCAAAAATCTAAGCAGAAAGGGTGGCAGCCTCACCAGGTCATGAGGATGAGCCGGTCCACAGACATGCCGCTTTCCGAGGCGCCCTCGGCTCGCACGGGCACGGGGAAGTCGAAAACGCAGTACCGGCACTCGTTCTTGAACTTTTGCAGTTCCTCGAGGAACTCGCTGTAGGTGGCATTGCGGGGACCCGTAGACTCCACGTCGATCACCTTCTCGTCCTTGATGTGGTAGATGATGTAGCGGTACTTCTTGTCCTTCTTCACCTCCTCATACACCGTCTTGGCCTCGTTCGAGACGGTCACCCCTGACGACTGCGCAGACAGAAAGACGTGTTCAGATAAACAGTCCCAAGCTGCGCTAACGGACAGCAGGGTATAAAGTGAAACGCAGCGTGGGCACAATAGAACCTTTCCAAAATACCGCCGAACGACGTTGGCAGTCGCCATTTCTTGGGCATGAAGAGTTTTCGATTTGAGCTCAGCAGAGTTTACGTCGAACGCTAACGCAGCCATTGCATCGCGCTCCATGCTCACTCCGATTATGTGCCAAAACAATGGCAGATTCATGATAATTGTTGCAGCAGCTATGGCACACCTTTGAAAAGGGCCTATTGCTGCCTTTTCCAATTTCCTTCTCAAAACCTGAATGCTTCGATTTGTTTGTTGGCAGCGACTATTTCGACGTCCACTGTCAAAATTATTTCGACGTCTGATGCGACTTCCGTAAAACTTCAAAATAGGGGATTCATAAATTCGACATCCCCCCCCAATGCAGCCGGCGCAGTGGAAGCAGTTTTGTGGTTTCGTTCCGTGTAGTTTCTGATGGTGTTTTGTTGACGTTGCGACGGATTCATGTGTCGCGTGCCCAAGGTGTTTCAGTCCTGGTTTGCAGTGGAAATATCTTATTCTGCGTGTGTCGGACTCACTCGATGGTTCAATCATTCGCATGTGATGTGGCCCAGTGGCAATGTTCCAAGCTCCCACGTGATTTCGACACGCGTCCCACCTAAAATTTTGAATCTACAACAAAGACAAGCTGAATATTCCCGTCTTGTCGGCACATAACAAATACAAGTGCATACGGGTGCATATGACACAACGTTTTAGTGAACAGCAGTAATTAGAGCGAAATCGGAGTTTGGTTGCAGTCTCTTTGCATCTGGCTCCTGCCTAGTTTTAAACCGGGCTTCCCCAAATTCGTTTCATTCAGATTTTGTTTGGTTCGCGTATAACACGCAGAATGATCGGAATGTTAAATAAAAGGTTGTGAATGCAAACACTGCCTCCTTGATGTTTTTGACCGGTGCGAACGAACAAAGGTTCTGGTGCGGTTGTTCAAGAAATTATTTTGAAAGTGAACATCGAAATAGTCACTACCTCGTTTGTTGAGGCAATCCCAGCCAGTCCGGCACTAGGAACGTTACCGCGTGACTGCTTGCTCACTTGCCGCTGCATCTCTTTCAACGGCAACACGACACTCCTGTGGCATTTAATTGGCTCTCATGTCTTGCAGCGACCTAACTACGTGCTTGCACCAATTGTGCTGAAGCAGTAGCTGCGTCCGATTTACCAACACCTCCTGCACCGGTGCAGAAAAGTAGGACAGTGTACTTCCGGGAAGTGTATTAAGATACGACTGAAGTTACACCGCCCCACACTTTTCTGTACTGGTGCATAAGGTGCAAAAGAATCAAACGAGCCTATTGTACACCTACAG
Organism: Ixodes scapularis; assembly: GCF_016920785.2. NCBI lineage: Eukaryota > Metazoa > Arthropoda > Arachnida > Ixodida > Ixodidae > Ixodes > Ixodes scapularis. Next base: position 108,131,222 of record NW_024609879.1, on the reverse strand, counting down.
AATGTTTCACAAGCATACCTGTGACCGAGCGAACCTCCCTATAATGCAACCCATCACAAGTTTGTGATGCAAGCTAAGGCTTGTGTGTTGCAAACAAATTCATGTCACCTACAAAAATACATAGTGGGACAGCTAGACAACCAATTTCAAGATTACATTACCTAAACTATTTCTAAACTGGAGTCTCCTACCCATTTTATCGCTTCATGCAGGAAATGGTAGTCAACTGGAAACCCATAGATTCCCTGTAGGTCTTCCGCCCTTCGAACATATGCCGCCATGTGCACATGCACTTGTTAAATTTTTGGTGCCTACCCGCACTATAGTCTCTACAGTATTGCAGTCCTTTTCTTTTGCTGACAACCTTGTTTTGTTGCAGTTGGCAGTGGAATTGCCTTATTCGGTTGCAGTTGGCACTGGAGTTGCCCTTTTGGTCCCATATGAATTTCAGAACCAATCTGAATGAGCCACACCTTGATCGCAGTAATGTGACCAAAAGCATTTCTTGTGATTGTCACTGTCCCTGGCTCCCGCATGCTATTAAATGCAACTGTGGAAATATATCTAAAATAGTTTTCTAAAAACAATACTGTTACTAGATTTGGGATGACTTGCTCGGAGTAGAGAGTCCAAAAGCAAACTCTGCCAGCACATAAATACAAGGTAGCAACGCGCTGCCCACAGAAAGGGGTTTTCGTCACTCTGCAAGTCGCCTCCAGTCGACGACAATGTGACAACGGCAAGGATATACAATGCTTTCGGTGTTTCCCGCACCTTGAGCTCCTGCCCCCAGACGCCACCGTGTTCTAAATACACACCCTGCCGTTCTTGTCCCGTCTGAAACCAAAGAGACTCCGGCGCAAAGAGCGGCGGCAACAGTTGCCAGCGAACCATACCGCTTGTAACACCCCCAACCGACGACGACCACCACCACCCGCTGGTGCAACGCCCCCCTTTTTTTTTCTCTCAACAGGCAGCCACAGCGTGTCGCCCCCATCGCGGACAATGTTGTAACAAGCCTCCAGTCAGGGGAACTAACCCAACCCTCCCGCAATCAACTGCAGCTGGCAACTGCACGGGCGCTCACGAGGACGACGAAAGGCCGAAACCTTCCCTCGCCGAGCAAAGCCAGAAATAGGGCCCGAAAACCCCCCGCCCCACTCCCACAGGCACTCCGCGATTCCCAAAATAAAAGCGCTCGCTGCCCAGAACGCAAGAACGGCCCACGCAGCACGACGCTGCTCAACAGGTCCAAGAAAGAAGCCGTCGGCTCGCTAAGAACTTGAAACCTGCGACCGCCACGTGCGCATCTGAAGTGGCCTAAGGACCTTTCACCCTGTAAAACATTAGTAATGGTTCACAACAGTCACATGCTTATGACCAATGTGTTTCAGCAAATGAGGATCGCATGCAACAAAGCGTGTATCCGAATGAATCTTGTTACTAGGCAACGGCTCACTGTGCTCGCCTTTATATAATGCAGACAACGTTCTGCAGCATTTCAGAAGCTGAGCAACCACTAATGTTTGTGATGCGACTTGCCACACAACAATTAAGCTATTTGTTAAATTTATTCGCAGCCTATGGCCAAAAACCCATTGCTCGGCAATGCACCTGGACATGTCCCTATAGATAAGCTGACAAGGCAATGTAAGCTGACCTTTTCGCTGGACCAGATTTTTCATGCACCCCACAATTCAAGCTGCACATGCACAGAGCGGGGGGTCAGACATTGATTGGTCCGGCAGGCGTGCAGTGTCTAACCCGTCCTCTTAACGGCGAATGAGGTAGTGTTACAAATGTTTGGCAGTTCACCTTATACTGACTTACAAAAATGACCAAACGTGCAAGTTAGCCAGAACAAAGCCCTGCCTGCCAGGTTTCACTTTCAACAGCTACTTCGCTAGAGCAGTTTTAATAACAGTGAAAGCCAAAGGCTATCGCTGTTCTCCTTAGGCCAGGTAATTCGGCCAGTCCAATTAGCAAAGGCAGCGAACCATCAACAGCAACCTGGTAACCAGCAGCCAGGAAGCAGAAACAAAGAGTCAGTGAAACCATACCCCAGCAATTTGAGCTGTTTTCTGCCTCAAAGAAAAGTTCCTTCAACCCCCAGCAGTCTGAATCCTACCATTTAACAGAGAATGAAGGAACTTCACAAAGAAATGAACATGCAAGTTAATACCATGGTTGGTGAATACAGAGGTTTAATGTATCTGAAATGGCTGAAAGAACCCAATAAAGGTCTACACTGTGGCGGCTCAGTGCCTGGGGATCCACACAGCCTGCATCGGGTTATTTTAACATCAGCTTCCATGCCCCTTTCCAAATGCTATTGAGGAGTCAACGTTCAAATGAAGCTGTATACTAGCTATGTAGATACCACAAACAGTTGTCTAATTAACTTGTTCCAGCAATGAACACTACAAGCTTAGACTGGTGGGCAGAACTGCCATGAAGGCCACTTTTACTGTTTCGGGGACCCTGACACACTGCATGCATGTGCTACCCTTTTCTACTTTGTACCACCTTAGCTGGGTAAAAGGCCTCAAGAGAGTAAGATGTGACTCGTACGACCTCACTGCGCATGCTCACCAGGTCTGAGCAATTTTGGCAAGAATGACACTGCACTTTTCTGAGAAGTTAAATGATGCACGCATCAATAAAGAGCAAGTGGATGCTGAAAACACATTCCCGCCCAAGAAAGGATACAATGCTTCTTTAAAAACGAGTTTCAGCAATATTTGCCAGCACCGTTAGTTGACTCCCATTTAGCTATCAAAACATTTTTAAGGGCTGGCACACAGCAAGCGTGACGTAAACCGAGAAAATGGCAGTGTCCTCTGCTCCGCACAAACAGGGAAAACGGCAGCCAACCAACAGCACGTGCGGGACTTTGGTTGTGACCAGATAAACTTTGAAAGATGGACAGTAATGACTGCAGTAAATAGGTGCGTCTCATATGGAACAACGCGAAAATGGAGACTTCATGACACTAGAGCTGTGACGCCGCACCTGCCGCTACGTGGGCTTTTCATTTTTTTTTTGTTTTGTTTTCTGCCTATCAGGGAGGCGAGAGTTGGGAGGAATTCGCTTATCGTGAAGGCGCAGAACGTCCTGTGAACCCTTCCGCCGCTCGCTCTACCAAGGCCAGTGACTCGATAATAATTTAAAGAATAAATAAAAAAAAAAAAAAGCGTTACCGTTAACGAAGTAAAGAAACCGAATAACGCAAAAAAAAAAAAAAAAAACGCAAAAAGCTTAGCAAGCAGATAGTACCGCACCGACTGCTAACCCGGGAAAAAGAAAAAAAGCACTTTTGTAAAATCGAGAAATGAGGTCAAAACTCCGTAAAGTTCGCAAGAAAAAAAAAAAAAAAAACTTTCCTAAAAATAAAAAAAAGTTGAAATGAAAGAATACAGGCGAACTGCGCACCGCACAGTAAACTAAACCAGCCACCGGAATTGGACACTACGCTTACAAAACAAGTTTCTTTTGCTTTTTTGCCGATTATTACGCACGATTATTTATCGTCTGCCGGGACCGTCAGAAACTTTCAACGATGACAACTCGCAGCGGAACTTAGCGAGCAAAGAAACGCACAAGACGCCTGCTTCTCGGCGACTCGGTGCAAGCAGACGTGGGTTAATGGGCCCCCAAAACATTCTCGGGTTCAGTAGCTGAGTCGACAGTGAACGTTACTTACAATCATAACACAAACACACACAAAAAAAAAAGTTCAGTGACGCCGTTAAGCCTAACGCTGGAGCGGCGGTCTCCCAAGTCGTTGTTAAGCCTCGTCCGCAAGAACCGCCCTCCAAGCTGCACTGGCAACGGTCTACAAGCCCGTGACGACTGCATTCCACCAAAGGCGCGACCACACGCCAATTGCACACACATTCGCCATTGAAAAATACAGCTTCGCGGCACCAACTACAGAGGAACACATCGAACCAAAAAAACCTATTTTCTTTCTGTTTTCTTCGCGACACTCGGCAAAAGTGCCCTCCCGACTCGTCCGGAAGGGCTGATATGTGGCTACTTCTCTAAAAATAGAACATTTTCTGTTTGCCCTAGCACACACTCGCTTCTTGGGTTTCATTAAACAGCGGAGAGACGGTCAACGAGCAACGAAGCGGGACTGAGCCGAATTAGTTGTTTTTTTAAAACGGTGCCAAAATTAGCTCCTCAGAGGGGCTGCATTAGGCTTCGCGTGGCCTACACAGCTTGGAAGATAGCAACGCCGGCCGGTGGGCCCAGTCGAGCAAGCTACAAACTTTAGGCAAGAACAGCGAACGCTAACCGCACGTAAGGGCGCGTCGTAAACCGCGGTTTCCGCACCGAGCGATTAATGGAAAGGTTTCGAACTCACCATGGTGCTGGTTTTCTTAAATTAATGGGAGGACAACAACTGAGCGTACCCACACCACCTTCTTATTTTCACACTAGGCCTTCTCTCAGACGCTGACGGGAAGGGTGTTGTAGACGAAATCGGCTTCACATTCGGGATGTATCCCTCCGCGCGGCAAACCCGGCGCCTCTGATTGGTCGAAATTTCTGTTTTAATTTTTAGTTTTTGTTTTTATGTTTTTTAGTTGGTTTGTTGTTTTTGCGTTTGCGGGATCCTCAACAAAAATAAGCGACGAAGAAAAGTTCCTGATTTTTCTACAAGCACGACATGGCACTGTTAATACGGCGATCTCCTTCTAGTCTCACTATTGCGCAGCTGGAGAACTCACGCTGCGGAGCTGGCGCTTGTTATTGAGGATTATTTTTTGTCACGCAGGCATCGCTAAGCGAGGCGCGATGACTCAACAGAGCGAAGAAGGGTCATGTGATGGGGCGACAGCCAATGACGTCGCCTTACCCTTATTTGGAAATTTGCGGTCTTGTCAAGGGGAGCGAGCGCGCGTCTGCTGATGCTTCGCCGCTTCGCCCCTTGGCGGTGGGCTCCGAATAGTCATTCATTCGAGAATGTGGCGTCCAATCTCGGCGAATTAAACTCGCGTATAAATTAAAGTAGGTGGTGCGTGACGCCAGGGACCACAAGGGCGCGGTTCTGCTACACACTGTTAAACACTGATCTCTATGTCTATTTGCTGGATCGCGTTTGACCAGCTCCTCCTATGGACCGGAATGCGGTCACTGGCGGCCATCTTTAGGTAGAGTTATATCATCTCTAGCCATCATAGTAATATGGCGGACAGCGCAATGGCGGCAGGCTGCCATGAAAATAGCCGTAGATCTAGTACACTGTACCGTGGGTGACATTTCGTGCTTGATTGAAGTTGTTCGACGAAGCAGATTCTTGAAACCCGGCGTGAACGGTAGCCTCATTTTTGAGGACCCGGCAAAAGTTCTACGAAAGCGCAGCACCGGGGGAAAGCAGCGCAGCTCGCATCAAAAGCAGACTCCGTACCGTCGTCTGCTTTCGATGCTTCTTTCGATGCGACTTTCGATGCGTGCTGTGCTGCTTTTCTCCCGGTGCTGCGATTTCGTGAAACTTTTACCAGGTCCTCAAAAACCGGACTACTGTTCACGCCGAGTTTTAAAAACACGTTTCGTCAAATAATTTTAATCAAGCACGCAATATCACCCACGCTATTTTGACCGCAGCCTGCCAACCCACCTGCCAAAACGCTCTCTGCCATGGATGGATGATAGCGGCTGCAGCAGCTTACATTGGCTAGAGGTGATATAACTCTACCTAAAGATGGCCGCCAGTGACCGCATTCGCGGAGCGGGCAAACGCGATCCAGCAATTGTCATAGAGATCAGTGCTGTTAAAATTGAAAAAAAGAAATCAAGTTTTTTTTTTATTGTTTACTGTCTGCTAGGCATTTTTGCTCATGTTAATTTCCATGCAATATCTTTAACGTGCATGCATAGCATTGGAATGCGTATTTATGCTCACCAAAGCAGTCACGAAAGGGGCACAAACTTTTGTTGTCATATGCTCTTCGTAAAATTAGGTTTTAGAAAACATTTCCCGTCCAATCTTTAATCATGCGCCACCAGCGCGCCACACACAAATCGCGTGACTTTTTTTCCCCTCCAATTTCAAGCAAATGTGAGCTGTTTCTAGAGTTATTATAGAGTAACTTCTTCCCGTTACATATAGCTGTGAGATGTTAAATTGCACCTGCATGTAAAAAAAGAAGAAAGAAAACAATGTGTTTGTTACATCTGATTCTGTAACTGCAGAGTGACGAATCTGCCAAGAATGGAAGCTATGCCGTTTTATGCTGCAGAAACCAGAAACTGATGCAATAAACTCAATTTTAGTTAAAAAAAAAAAAATCCCCATGTAAGAAAAAAATTATGTTTTCCTAGATTTGTCTTCCTTCAGAACGGAATGAAACCTACTCAAAATGTAGCTGTGCGAATATGGTCCGCACACTTGAACAACAAATATGTGCGTGCATGAGCATTTGTCATTAGTCACTGCTCTTAAATTGTTTTGAAGCATACAAAAGCATGATAGTTCCCTTGTTGGAACAAATAAAATAGTTTTCACCGCTGCCATTCATGTAATGAGCAAAACAAGTTTTTGAAGATTAGGCTTCCTTTCCCAGTAGGGGAATGTCTCAAAGGGTACAAAATAATAGAATGCAAGCGAGCGGTGAAAGTTAAACCACACCATTAATTTCCGTCGCAAGATAAATATCGCGTCAATGGCATTTGTATGTCATGAATAATCAGAAATTCCTTAAAAACTCCCTTTCGACATCAAAATTCATCTTGTGCTGCATATCTGAGCGGTGCACATTTGGGTGCGATGTGTGTACACTCGAAACAAGCCCCCATCAATCTTGAGAAAAGAACTAAACTTTAGTGAATGTTTAATGCACGCTGCAGAAGCCTCGTGGAAGCTCATCGCAAACTCGTGCTCAGCAGCAAAATTTTTTTCAAGAAGTGTTTCAGCTTCCTATAAATTATGTTATATAAATTCCTATAAACCTAGGAATATAGGAATTTATATAGGAATATATAAATATAAGAAATTCCTATAAACCTGACCGATTTTGTTGATGACAAATTATGTTAATGAGATTTTCTGAATGATCGATACAAGCTTATTTGTCTGCCAGCAACGGACTCAACTATGGCAGCCAGTGAATACTACCGACATCCAACAAATCCTCTAAAATGGTCAAGCGCATTTACAAAAGGACCATTGGCATTAATACCTCCGGTAACGGCAATAGACCTTTCTGGAAATACGTGGTACACCCACCATCTGCTTTACGCATTGCAACTAACAGAAGTACAGCACGCGAAATTATCTAAGCGAAGACAAAGTTGACGTTGGATTAACAGTCTGCAATTTCAGAACACAGAGAAGGCAGAAGTGAAACAGTGTACTTGATGAACTTGTTTTCCGTTCACTTTACTTTTTTGCGTGCTCCGAGCTTCTAATGGTAAGAATGCATTGTGTCGCTATCAGGATATACAAAGTGTTTGAGCCCGAACGACTCACATTCGAGCGTATATCCAGACAGCCCCACAATTCCCTTCGTTGCAAGGTCTCCTGGAATTTTCCAAAGGGCGTGTTGCTTCTTTCAAAGCACTATAATACTGCCAGAAAATAATGAGCATACGCCCATTTCGCAATCAGTGCCCACCCCTAAATTTTATAACATTCGGAAAATGCACAAAGTATGTATCTTCACATACCGTTGACCTAGAGAGTGTCCATCCTCGAGTCCTACACGATTCTCTACAAACTTTAAGTGGGCACATGCTCGGGGCTTTACGGTAGGAGACAAAGACTCGCCTGCACATTTCGTGGCTTTCGGGGAATATGAGACGTCAGTACATTAATTCTACCGCAAACAAACGTCTGAAGGTGCGATTGCCAACTCACCTGCTTTTATGAGCCGTTGGTTGCTCTCCTAGAAAGTACAAGGTTCTAAGTATTTCTATGAATTGAGTTCCTGGAGAAGAGTTTTCATGAGCAGTAGCAAGATCTTCCAATGAAAATTACGTTCTGCAAAGTGTCCCCCCTCAAGAAAAAAAATTAAAAAATACATACCGTAACTTTCTGACAGATAACCCACCTAAAATTGAGAGCAAACTAGCTGAAAATAAGAATGATGGCACACCAACTTTTGGTGTGCCATCAACAAAAGTTTAAAAAGTGCTATATTTAGATCATGTGTCCATGATTAACTTAACGCGGCAAGGGGGCAACGAAGCAAAGACGGCTGTACTTTCCGCCATGGCTAGCTAGATGCATTATGCCGAGGTCATCATTGATCCAAACACTACGACTACTAGGAGTGGGCCATCTGTCTGTGCTGAAAAGAAAATAGCAAATTAAGTCAAAAATAGGGAAGGTGACCTTTAAGGGCGGTGCATCTCTCGGGATTTTACGGTAGCTTTTTTTTCCCCACAAAAATGAATTATGCATCGCCAAATGTTTAGCCCTTGTCCAAATGTGGCACTGGAAGTTGGGACCAGATGCCAGAAGTTTAATGGTTTGCCGTTATCCAATTGAAAAGTCACAAGCAATTTCAGAAATTTTCAACAGAAAAATGGCGGCCGACGTCATACACGACGAACGACGTTTGTTAGAGGGGCCCCATTTCCTCACTGAAAGCTCCGGAAAATTGTAACTTCTGAGGGAGTGACAGTTGGTTCTGAAAACTTGATTCTGGTCCGAACCATTTGGGCAGCATTACTATTTTTTTGGGGGGGGGAGACACATTGTGCATACAGCTGCCGCAGCACATTTAACCGAAGAATTCGTTCCGTGAAAAAATGCAACACACAAAAGATAAAGTGGACATGTCACAAAATTTTTATTACTCCTTTCATTTTTATACATTACGGTTTCCCAGTCTCACAAGTGTGTTGTCTGTGTGACAAGTGCTGCTTCACAAGCCACTGGTTAATGGTCAATAATAATTAAGGTGTGTAAAAAGTGTCTCACAAAAAAAAAACAAAAAAAAAACAACAAAGAGGTAAAGGATCATCCTTTCAGAACTGACATTCTTTCGGACTGCCAGACGCCTTTCAAAACCACACCATGCTTTATAAAAAAAAAAAAAAAAAAAAAAAAAAGGGAAAAAAAGAATGTTACTCCCAAAATGGGGACATCTTGGAGAACAGGTCACAGAAAAAAACAAACATCAGCAGGTCATTGTATAACATTTTCTGTATGTTTGCGTTCACACAACAACCATTCGCTCCACACATTTTTTTTTCTTCTTTCCTACAAGGTTGTGCAGAGCTGGGCCAAGTTTATCAGACAAAAAGTTTGAAAAGCAAAACTTCCTACCTCAACAAACTGCGGCTATTTACTTTTTTTCGTTTTTTGTATGTTACACATTCAAAGGAGGAAAAGGGGAGGCTGGGATTTTCTCGTTAAGGGAGGGAGGGAGGGAGGAAGGGGGGGGGGGGGGGGCAAGAGGGAAAAGGGACAGTAAAGCGCCTAATACACAAAAAAAAAAAAAGAAACACAACGCTAGTTCTCTTGTTAAAAAGACGGAAGCAGCGGCGCAACTTTGAGACAAAAGCGCTCCGGCAAACCCGCAAACACCTTCCCGTCGTTGTCTGCTAAGCTCGCAACACAATGTCGTCAGCTTCTATGCGCCCGCACCGCATCATCTGCTACGCAGGAATGCGTCGTCTGCTAACAGCAATACGCTCGTCTGCTAAACGGCCTCTTCCGAAATCTTATCTCGTGTTAGTGTAAAGTCAAACCTTACTCATCAAGAAACAACAGGGCCCCGCAAAGGGTTCAGGGACCCAAAGAACCCTGCTCGCACATACACAAGCACACACAGCACATTCCGAAACATTTTTCGAAAGCAGACAATCATTTTTGGGGTGCGTGCCTCTCTGAAAACAAAAGACTCTAGATGAAATAATAATAATAATAATAAAAAAAAAAAGGGAAAGGAAACTTGACAGAAAAACAACTTTCCTAAACACAAATGTTTGCACAGTGGCCTAACTGACTTGCGTCTGCTAGTGAAACCAAGTAACGACGATGGTCGGTATAATGCATTTCTCGGTTAAAGAGCCTGTGCCGCTTCACATCGCGATTCGGCATCATCACAGTACAAAGGAACGCGACGAAGGAATGGGGTGGGCGGGTGTAAGGGTTGGTTGTACTAGTCTGTGTTCGCAAACACTGAATGAGAACTGAAAGAGTAAACAAAGAGACTGACAAACACGAAGAAGTGCGTGGCAGGTTTGAATAAATACGGCACAAGCTCGCACGTGGATGAAGCTCAGCGGCGCCTTCCTAGGGTAAGGGACCGATTTCGTGCCTGCCCGACAGTCTCTAAAGGTGTGGAACTTGGATCTTTCAGACTGTAATCTGAGCTCTCGGTTGCGCTATGGTGCAAATTCAGACAAGGGAGAAAATTGAAAACAATGTAAAAATTGAAAACACCAAAAATACAAACATTCGCATAAAAAACAAAACAAGGAAGTATAGGAAAAAAAAAAAAAAAGAGCATCTGGGGCAGTGAATACAATAGTGTCAACAGTGCCAGTGGCCCGTGCGCAAGCCTTTGGGATCTCCCTTGTCATTCCTGCCTGCTCTTTGCCTTGCACAAGGATAGGCCCAGCAGAATGCATCATCAGGCCTAGCCGGACCAAGCAAGTAGCATGCAATGTTAGGCCAAAACAGAACCCTAAATCAGGTATCATATTGTATCAAACAAAATTGTGCACAAAACTTAGCATGGCAATCTTGCACTCTGCAGAGCCAGTAGGCTTAGTGAAGGTCAACTGAGCATGGTTAGGACTAGCTCGGCTGAAACTCAAACCAACAGTTATTCGTGCCAGGTATAATATGGACTGATATCCAGCTCAGCAGGTCACCATTTATGGCCCAGCATATCATATCACACAATCAAACTGATCTTGATGGCAGACCTTGCACTGTAGTGTTACGTTAGGCTTAGCAGAGCACATTTTTCAATGTTAGCTGGGCCTCACCCCTGCACAAAACATGAAGCAGGCCAGCCCAAAAGGAACGAATCTCTAATCTCTTCGCGATCAGTTGGCTGGCTGAACATCATTTTGACATTCAGCCCAATCGAGAGTATGCAAACAATGTCGTGTGGTTGGAAGGATTTGGCATGAAATGCGACTAAATTGCACGTTTCGTCCAGCATCTGAAATATCAAAGCACGCTGCACCTTCTAAGCTGTTCCTTGGGAACCTACACTAAGTATCTCAAAAACTAGTCCTTATTAAAAAAAAAAAGAAAAGAAAAAGTTGTAAAAAGAAAACAACTAATTAGCTGAATGGCTTTCCACAGCTGGTATGACAAAGTCCTACAATGGGTCCCAAATGTCACGAAGGTGCTACTGTCCACGCCATAGTTGTGTCACCGGTAACGTAACAAAAATGCCCCCCTTGCACTGCAAACAGGATGGGAAAAAAAAAAAGGAAATGCCGATAAAAACAGAAACGATTGATGGAAAATCAATTGTGAGCACATCTCTTGGACAAAAAATAACGAAAGCGGTCGGTACAATCTTGAATCGCGGTAGCGGTAGAAGCAGGAACGATCCACAAAGTTTACAGCCAGTGAGCCAGCCAAGAACTTTTGCATCCGAAAACAGTGTTTTATCTTTACATATGTCGTTTTAAAAAGAAGTCCGAGCAACCAAAAGGGGAAAAAAGGGAAACACACGTGTACGAAGAAAAAAAAACAAAAAAACACCGCTTGGCAGCAACGGCGTACCGTCCATTCCAACTACTTCGTCGTCGTCGAAAGCAAAATTACAAAAGTTTGCGGAGAGAGGCTCCACACAAAGAGAGTGCGGCAGACGACACTGGTGAGTGGATGCGGCGGCGGCGCAAGCAGACAGGAAAAGGGCACCGAGCACAAATATAGGAAACAAAAACGGAACAATCACAAAAGAAAGAAAGGAACAATCCAGGAGCCGGCACCTAAAGTTCTCCGCAGCGTTGCAAGTCCAATCGCAGAATGGGAGGCAAAGGAGGGACAATAGGGAAAGGAGGTAGGGACGCGAGAGAGAGAGAGGGGGGGGGGCCACTGTTGTTTTTCTCACTTCCACCGTCGTAGGTTCCACTTCGTTTCTCGGCTCTGCTTTCCCCTTCCCCTTCCTCTCGCCGGGTACCGGCGGTCGCGGCAACGACGGATGCCCTCGCTCCTCGGTGCCAGGAACGCGCGTCGCCGCGGCAACGGCGGCAGTGGTTGCTACGGCGACGGATCGACGCCTCCTACGGTCGCCGACAACGCAAAGAAGGCAGGTACGAGCTTCGGTGGCCCCGCCTCCGACGCCTGCCTCCTGCCTACGACGAAGCATCAGCGTCTCGTGCACCTCCAGCGCATGCGCGTGGCTAGATCGCTGCGGAAGGCACGAAGCGCTGACTGGAGGCCCGGTTTTCGAAAGACGCGCCTCGTCGTTCTCGCTCTTCCGGCAACCACAGACGACAAAGCCGCAGTGCAGAATTCTCTGCGTCGCAGGAGAAGGCCCACGTAGGGCACGAATCGTAACGCAAGCGCTGCACCGGTGTTCGGCTCAATCTCGCGCTCAGTCAGTGCGAACGCGAGTTCTGGCCTAATGCCCGGGTTCCGCTAGAGCGGCAAACAGAAACAACGGACGAGCTTTGGACACGCACAGTGCATGCGCGAACGCACCTTTGGCAGGCCTGCAGTCTATAGGTGCTTGTAGAGTAAGCACGAGCGATCGCACTGCACGTGCTCCACGCTCGTTCGCACTGGTTCCCTTTGTTCGTGGCTCTAGCGGGACGAGGGCACGACACTGACGTGGCGCTCGCGTCCGGCCCTTGCCCTGTGGCAACAATCTTCGAGCGATGCCGACGATTCGGCGCCACGACTCTGCTGTCTGGGAGGCGCCCGACGGACCACCCGGGCGGGAGGAAGGGGTGCGAGGGGGGGGGAGCGGCATGTGCGGCACAGACAGGAGGGGGCGGGAAGGGGTCAGTGTGAGGGGGGGACGGGAGAACTAGTTCCCACAGGGTGCACCGCCGCCTCCCCCGGTGACGGAGCTGTTTGTGGGCGGTGAGGTGCCCGGGCGCGCCGGCGTGCCCGCTCCGCCGCCGGCGAGCCGTGACTTGTGGTTCAGCTCGAGCTGCGAGAGCTGCTTCCACAGCTCGTCCCGCTCCTTCTCCCGCTTCTTCTCCCTGCGCGGAACGTGGTGCTGTCATGTCTGAACCGGCCTTTTATGCCAGCTGTTACTTCCCATATTCACAAGAAAAGAAGGAACGCTTTTCAGGAACAAATTTCCAGCGACGGTGGAATTCCAGAAAACATACTGATTGGCAAACAAACTCCTATAACTTACTAATCAACTTTTTAATTAGTGAAAATAAACGTACGATTCAAATTAGAAACTTGCCGACCGTCTGCAAAAACCCCTAAATCAGTCGATTTTAGGAAGGCTCGAAGCGCGTGGGAGGCGTGAGGGTCCGCCAGAGCTTCCACTTCTGCAGCAGACTAAAGGCCGAAAATCGAAAAACGCGGACAATAAAAAAAATGGCGCGCATTTCCGCGTTGCCTGCCTTGTGCCGGCAGCACCGAGTGTGTCTCTTTTCTGAACCATCCCATTTGTAGGGATTTCTTTAAGTATTTGCAGAAACCACCCGTACATGTTTCCACGCGCTTACCCGGACTGGCCTTTACCTGGTGTCGTGTCGTCACACAGAGCGACAACGGCGCTACAGTGGTCGCTCTCGTGTCGCACTTCAAGCGCCACAGTGTTAGTCCATCGCTAACGCTGCCCCCATCCCCCCTCACGCGGTGCAATGCCACAGGTTGTGTGTGCTGCAAAGTCAAACCAACAGCTCTGCTTTGAGCGAGCAAAGTCCGTCCAGAGTTTATTTATTTATTTACCGATGCAGCCAATCCCATCCTAGTGACCGTGGCAGGGTAGAAAATCGTACGGATGGGAAGCTTCGAAATACTAAGACTTGCACTTAGTCAAAAGATAATGCAGAAACATGTACAAAATACAAACCAACAGCAGTGATGTTTCACATTGCAAAGCAGTCGACTGTCTCAGCGAAATCCCAAAGATTTTCTAGAGAAGGAACCTCGTGCCTTCAGGTATTTATAAGCTCACGGTTTTGCCACCTTTAGCTTTTATTTGCATATATGACTACGTTGGGCCCATGTCCGATGTTATGAGAAGATTTAGAACGCCACCACACCACGGTACTGGCAGTTTTCAATAGAACGAGAGCAAGCACACCGTCCTTGCCACGTTGCACAATTCACCAGGTTCAACAGGCATACAAAAATATCTCCTCATATGGCAGTTGTGTACTCTCTCGACAATTTCTATAGCAGAATTCATATAAGGAAATACTTTCATTTTAAAGGTATCGTCTGACAGATCGAATCCCAAGCTCATATCTTTATCTTTTTCAGTTGCTGCTGATGAGCGAGAGTTTGTGCAGCCAAGGTGCGTCCTCGGGCAAAGAGCTCGCACTTGTAGCCTATAGTCAGTTACAGGTTAAGAAAAGTATTTGAGGGAAAGAAGGGCTGGGAAGGAGGAAGCAAACGGATTGCTGGAAAGAAGGAAACCTCTTCCTCTATCCAGCGTTCCGTCTGCCCCTATTCCTCAGCCTTTCTTTCCCTCGAAAACTTTTCCTAGCCTGAAACTGACCATAGTAGTGGTGCTGCCATTCCGGTTGATTTAGACGAAAAAAGAATGAGAAGACAATATTTAGAAGAAGTAATACTCTCTCCAAAGGACCGGAAAACAGTGCAGAATGCATGAACACATTAAATGAGAACAGTTCCTTTTTGAGCGGAAATAAAGCTACAAAATAAAACCTGTTTTTGGTGCATGTGGGGTGCATGTGGGCCCCATGCGACCTGCAGGCCGCGTGTTTGAGACCCCTGAGCTAAAGGAATAGGACGTCTGTGAAGTGCAGATTTTATGCAAAAACACTAGTCATGTGTGTATAGTAGATTTTGAGTTCGAAGCGAATAATGCTTTCAAATTGGGATGGTGCATGCGCGCACCTGCTGTATTTAAAAAGAGACGGCAACTTTGTGAATGTTGATATCTGCATTGCAGTAAAATTTTCAAAATTAAACTGTGGCTGTTATGCAAGAGTATATGTTAGGCAGAGATGCCTAGCTATACTTAACTGAGTGGATTTACAAATCTTGCTATATGCAAATAATCCTTCTTCAATCACAAATTAAAAAAAAAAAGAAAAGAAAAAGAATCACGTATGATGATTACAGGTTGTCGGGGCATCTCTGCCTAACATATCCTCTTGCATAACCGCCACAGCTTAATTTTGAAAATTTTACTGCAATGTAGATATCAACACTCACAAAATTTCCGTCTCTTTTTAAATATACCAGGTGCGTGCACCACCTTGATTTGAGTGTGCTTTTCCCCCAAGCATGCAATTGCGATATTAATAATTTTCCAAGTGTTGATAGAGATGGGTTACGCCGTTAAGTACGCTTCTTACCGAACACCGGTGCACTGCAGAGAAGCAACACGCGCGGATGCAAGCTTTGCGGGTGTTGCTTCTCTGCAGTACACCGGTGCTCGGTAAGAAGCATGCTCAACGAAGCTAACCCGCTGCTATCAACACTTCAACAAATGTGAATACTAGCATTGCAGTTCATCTCGAAGCGAATATCGAACGGTGTAATACTGTAAACGACTTCATTTTTGCGGGCTCAAATTTTCACGAATCGGGCCAAAGCTGAAAATTTGAAAATACTCGCGGGTGCTAATTTTCGCGAATCGAGTGTAGCTTCCATAGTGTTCACATATTGCCCGAATTGTTCGCGGGACGTATTTTTCGCGAATTGTAGGCGATTCGCAAAAATTAGGTCCTCGCGAAAATTTTGTCGTTTACAGTATAAAAAACTACTAGTATTCAAAATTTCTTCGCACAACACTAGAAAACACTAATCGGGGGCCAAGCACCAGAACCTATTACCTGGTCAGTCTATCGTTCGATATTTCTTGCAAGATAAACAACCTGTTTTGAATGAACCACCGGGCAAATGCTTTGGTGCGAGCGCAAGCAGAGAAGCGCTATATCTTGGTGCACGAGTCTCAAAAGAAGGCAATTAGGTTCGGCCAAGACTTGTGATTTCTGAGCAGAGACTTGATCCGGCACTCCGGCCGAATTGCACGCAATCCGCGTCACACCAGACACACATCGTTTGCGGTCGCATAGAAAAAAGACAGCTCAATTTCCCCAACCGACGCCGGTTGGGGAGGGAGTTCCCCAACTTTTCCCCAAATCTTCTAGAGTTGTCAAAATGCCCGATAATCCCGTTTTTTTTTTTTTCATTATCCAAGGTTGGCAGACCTCCCGAGAGAGAGAGAGAGAGAGAGAGAGAAAGAGCACCTCTGCCGTTCCGTCTTGTAGGCCCCTGTGAGCTCGTCGAAGAGCTTGGAGTTCATCTCCATGAAGGTCTTGAGGACGTTGTAGACCAGGGCCACGATGGTCTGGTTCCAGTGCTCCTTGGAGATGCGGTACAGGGAGGGGAACATCAGGGGCATCACCACCTGGTTGTTCTCCTCGATCAGGCTCAGGATGTACTCGTTGTTCCAGAAGTACAGCGCCCGCTCCGCTACCTGAAAGTTCCCCCCCCCAGGGTGGTGGCAGTTAGTCGGGCATGGAGTCACGGCATACAACGGCATCGTCTGCCAGAGTAACACGACGCTTTCCTCGATATCGCTCTGCCACGATTGGTTGATTAGGACTGCATGCATTAGGGCTGGTTTTTACACTTGTGACTGCTTACGACTGCGCGCCTCAAATCCTCTTGGAATCTCTTTCGACGAGAAAACACAGTGCCGCCATCTCACGAGACGGCATTTCCCTATACAGTCAAATCTAGCAACTGCAAACATCAGATTACCAACTTTTTCAGATTTACAAAAATTTTCAAAATTCTCTTCGGATTTTCTTATGGCTTCAACGTAAAAATATTTTAGTACAAATTTCAAAATGCTGGATATTTCGAAACACTGTATATAATTTAAGCGCCCTTGCACATATTAAACACCTCGACATTACCGAATATGTTCACTAAAATACGAACAAAAGGTTCCGTGCGTTCCCGCTATGTGGCAGCTTCTGCCACTAGGCGACTCCCAAGACTGGACGCTATCATCATCAGCAGACAATGACCGGTTACAGTGTGTCAACCAGCGGGGCTACTTGTCGACTTCCTCGTGCTGCGACTCTAGTTTAATTTTCTGTTGACGTGTTCCTCTTTTAAAAACTCCAGTCCAACCAGAAGGTAAAGAGCACCGACACAAAAGCGACGCAAGCAGACTCGGGACTTTGGAGCGAAGTCGCCGAGAAGCATGCCGTGGACTTTCCGACGGAGTTTGAAGATTACGTGCTGCGTGGCGGAGCACCATAGACGTCGGCACAGCCGACGATTAACATCAATCTAAACATCTGCAAAAAAAAAGAAAAAAAGAAAAAAAAGTTGTGCCAGACATTGAAGATTTTTTTACGCGGTTCCCTATGGGCACAACGCTTTTTGGTGTCGGTTTCTCATTGCGGTCGACCGTTACAGCCAAACAATACAAAAGTCCGTAAAAATCGGCTGATAAAACACATTCTGTGCTAAAATTGCAGCGGCGAGGAAGACGCCGAAAACAATGAGGGGGGGGGGGGGGGGCAAACAGTGCTCGCAGCTTGATGGGAAGAATTCGTCTCCGCCTCAGACGTCCCGAGTGCAATCGGCAAGTTGTGCACGTTCCTTGGAAGCCGTACCGATGCAACCGACGCGCCTTACGAGAATGTAAACGACACGGAATTGTTTGCTGTGCAATATTTTGTGCTGCACCTACCCAAAAATTATTAGAAATTTCTTCTAATAAGTACGCATTGTTCCGTCGCGTTGCAGAGGTAGGTTACATCATTTGTCTGATTTTTAATCATTAGTATCTACACGACGGCGAAAAGCCGACGGTGTCTGTCTGTAGACAAAACAGTGCAAAGGGAAGCGCGCCGCGTAGAGAGGAGGAGAGTAAGGATGGACAAAAGCGAGAGGGAGGCAACATCACGGGGTGGAAGCCAATGCACGCACTGAAAACCGGTGAACACCGAAAGCAGCGTCAAGGGGTGTCCAAACAGGACACTACAAAACGCACGACTCCGACAAATCGTGAAAATTGAAGCGGACGCGCCTGCTTCAAGCCCACTTCAATTTTCACGATTTGTCGGAGTCGTGCGTTTTGTAGTGTCCTGTTTGGACACCCCTTCAGGTAGCAGATGCCGCTGTTAAGCGTGCAAGGCGGGCGAACGAGACAGCGGAGCGGAAGCGGCGCCTGGATCGGTTGGTCGAAATGCGGTGCAATAAGCGGCAGGCCGACGCGGGTCTGCGTGCGACAAAGGCTGGGGCGAAGAGGGCTCGGCGAGCCCAGATCGCCGGGAAAAAATTTAAAGGAAGATCCATTCGTGGATCTTTAGGGAATGCGTTAGCATGACCCTTAGTTAATGCCACAGATGCCCCCCTATGGGAAACGCTGACTGACCCCGTGACGAGACCAAAAAGAGGCAGCAAAAAATAGAAGCAAAAGAGAAAGCCAAACAGAAAAGTGAAGGGGTAAGCGTTTTAGCGTTTCCCAAAGGGGGACCTGTGTGTGGGGGTTTCCCAAGGGTCATGCTAATGCCTTCCCTAAGGATCTAACAATAGATCTTTATTATTTTAGTGGCGATTGGCGAATGTTTTACCATAGCAGTATTTCAGAATAACGAACAATTTTCTGTAGTCCCATGAAATTCGTTACATCGAGATTTGACTGCATTTCCTGTTTCTTTCGCACGTGATTCTTTCTTTCTTGACTTAAAAATCTTTCGAGAACTTTATAAACAACCATTTCTCGTAGAAGTATGTACATTTGATAAAGCATAACCTTTGCTCTAGTGAGATGCAGTTCCAGGGCCACGTCATAGATGGCGCCACACTATTCTTTCGTCGTGAAAGATCGTGAGAACTTCCGTCTTGAGCAAACGCAAGTGTGCGAGCGATAAAGACGGCCAGAGGTGGCTGGGGAGGTTGCCGAGGCCACTCGACTGGTATTTAAATGTTTTTGCTAATCTTTCCTCCCGACGATCGATAGGAACTTCTCAGATGCACACAGTTTAGGGCAAACTTGGTCCTCAAACTACATCTTTCTCCAAGTTCAATAATCCATGCCCATAGCCACGTAACTGCACCGGGGCAGGCTCGCTAGAAACAGCATCATAGCTGACGCTGTGTGTAAGAGTTAGTTAGCCAAGCCAGAGGCATGCGAGCGCTGGAGATTCAGTTTCACGTGTCAACCCGCTCGTGCGCTTGCTTTGATGATCCTTATTTTCACGAAATCTTAACCAGGACTTTGTTTTTAGCAAATTGGCCATGTACCAAATTAAAAATGACATGCGCGAGTGAACGGGGCGATCAAACTCGTTGCTAGCGATCCCATCACCATGGCGATCTATAAGACAACAAAATTGAGCACACCCATGTTAATCTACAGTAGTCAAGGCGATAGCTGCAACGTGTTGCGGCAAGGTCGTTGGGCGTCGGCGTCACGTTTGTACACAGTGAGATGTGTGACCAAAATAGATACCCGACCATTTTGTTCTAAATGCTTTTGCTTGTCGTTCCGGAGAGCGTGAAAGTGCGTCTCCCGGCGCGAACTCTTGGTGTTGACAGTGCTACAACGGCATTTTGTTATCGACAATTGTGGTCGGCTGGCAATCTTTCTTCAAGATTTGGCAACATCCACAACGGACGTCCTACGTCGCCAGCTACGACGACAACTACTATACATCTACTACAACGTCGACGATGGATGTCGTTTCCCGCGGGGGAATGAGCCCGTAACAGCTATCGTCGTAAAATGGAGATTGCTGCTGCCGCCTACGACGTCGTATGTCAAGCGCATTTGGCTAGCAGTGGTGGGGTGGTGGGGGGGCTCTGGCACCTGGTAAGGCCGGGGGCTGCCTCACCTGGAAGTGTGGACTGCAGACGCACTTGGAGATCTGCTTGAAGAGGGCCTCCTCAATCTTGGCAAACTGCGTCGGCTCTATCACATCCAGGATCTCCTCGATTTCGCCCAGGAACATCACCTGCACAATCACGCCCGTCCTACCTCGTTGCAGTGGGTGCCACAGGCAGGCTGAACACATTGTCTATTGTACACACACGCACGACGGCTGCGCCCTTAGCTCTAAAAAAGAAGAAAAGGTGGCGTAAAATAAATTGCTTGGCTTAGACATTCTGTCCAGCGAAATGGAGGTGCTAAGGTACTTCGTAGGCCTCTAGAGCAGCACAGCATATCAGAACGATGTCTGATGCAACGCATGGCGGAGGAAATGTGAATGCGTAAATGACTACTTAGGCATCTGGAGGTTAGGCAGCCAGAGAGAGATGGCCTCCCACTCTCCAGGAGGAGATTAAAACCCAAACCGAAGCTTCAATATCACTCACCTCTTTCTGACTGCAGGTCTTTGGCCAGAACTTTAGTAAACCCTTCATGACCTGGAAGAAAAAGAATGAAATGAGACGCAAAATCTTGCTACAATTATCCGCACCAAAAGTTATCAAAATTCAGTAAAAAGAAAAAGAAAACACACAAAAAATATTCTAGTTTTACGGGCAAGAGTCGGGAGATGCAAAGCGTGCGGCGCATCATAAGTTGCGCCGGGTGTTTGCTTCCGAGCTCTTCCGAGCTTGGGAATCGCAGTAAATTCCGGTAAATATTGCGCGACGATTCCGGCCGCCCATTTAAATTAGGGGGGAATCCGAATCGGCGTACAACCATACGCCAGCCCGATTTTGCCGCTTAGATTAGCGCGTTACACCGTCACGTTCACTTTCGCATAAAACTGTCCTCAGACGCTAGAAACTTTAGTCTTTTTCGGCGACGAGATTAACTTATGGCGGGCACCTTGTTCAGCTCGTTTTCCCCAGAGTTCGGCGTTTGCCCACAGAGGGGCTCGTGGACAATATTCTTAAAGTTGTCTTCCTCGATCGGCCGGGACTCGCGTTCGATGCCGATCGCCAGCACAGCATTCGGCCATGCGCCATCAGATGTCGCGATCCTCACGGTCAATCGCAGAAATACCGGCAAAAAGTACGAACAAATGCGACAATGTCGTCGTCGCCGCGGCATCCACTTTTCGGACGCGGTCAACGCGCTGGTCGGAGACGTGTCCCAGGCGCCATGTCGGAAATGCGAACAAATAACTTATGCCGTCGTCGTCTCCTTCCGTTCAGTCGTCGACTCGGCCGTTGCGCCCCACCCCGACACACGTCGCCCAAAAAAACGTGAAATCTTTGACGGACTCCGCAAGAAACAAGCTTGGCACTATGCGAAGTTTCGACCCGCCTCCATCGAACAGCGCTTCTACTCCAGCAAAAGCGGACTTTCTTTCGTAAAGAAAGGTCACTTCATGGAGTCCGCGGGTCACCAACTGTTGCGAGTACGAAAGCTGTGTGTTTTGACCGGATGCAACGACGCGAAGTGAGAAAGCCGCCGTCGCAGGCAAGGCGAGGACGGCAGGGAGCAGCTCCGGTAGTCCTGCCTCCGGCGCAGGCTTTCTATTTTCGACGACGCAACGAGCATGCGCCGGAAGCGGGTAATCCGAAAAAGACGCCCCGCCGTCCTCTTCCCGTTGGCAACCGTGGTTCGTTGAAGCGAGGCGTCGTCACCCCGAGACTAGGCACCCAACAGGAAGGAGGTTGGTTGCCTCCCCTCGTTTCGGTCTCTCGTCACAAGACAGTCCCGCTGGTCCAGGGCAAGTTAATTTCGAAAAGTAGTTAGCGACGGTTCCTTTCAGGAAAATATTCTACGAGCTCGATCGTGCCGAAGAAGACCGAGGAGTAAAGAACATGTCCTGCACAAACCGCACTCCGTGTCTGGTTTGTGCTAGATTCTTTGTTCCTTTTATAACCGACTTTTTAATTTTTTTAATTAATTTTTTTTATATACCGTTAAATCCCGTAACGGCGCCCTCCCCCGAGAGATTGCCCATCCCATTTTCTGGCTAAATTAAACATTATGAAAAAAAGGCTCAGATAAACAGAGACGAAGAACAGGTAAAGAATACGACAAAAGGCCCAAATCACCACCCTACTTCTGGCTAAACATCTGTAACTTCAAAATTCTGAAACATCACCCACCCCAATTCCCGTTGGATGTCAAGCGATGTCCGACGGGAATTGCGCACCAACAGTGCGATCGGTGGTACCGGTGTGTCCGAAAAGCAAGTTCATTGCGGGTTTTTGCGTTTTTGTCCGCTATCTGCATGCGATATCAACTCGCGCGCGAGTTGTTCCCGCGTGTATATTGCCTCGTAAAATGCGAATCTGCTACGTTCGCGATTTGCGGTATCCGTTCCATAGTTCATAGCGGATTCCCGTGTTTTTGTCCGCGATCTGCGCGCGCGATAAAGATTTTAGCTGTAAGTAACACGCGCGAGTTGCTCCCGCGTGTATACTGCATGGTGAAATGCGATTCTGTTGCGTCCGCGATATTTGTTTCCGTGACATGCGAGTTTGTAGCGTATTCTTTTGTTTTTGTCCGCGATATCGGTTTCCGTGGCAGGCAAGATTGTAGCGGGTTGCCGCGTCTTTATTGCACCATGAAACTTGAATCTGCTGCGTCTGCGATCTGCGGTATCCGTTCCCGTGAGATGCGAGTTCCCGGCGGGTCTCCGCGAGTCCTTCGCACCATAAAACGCGAATCTCCTGCGTCGGCCACTTGTGGTATCCTTTCCCGTGACACAGGAGTTTGTAGCGAATTCCCGCGTGTTTATCGCACCGTGAAACGCGAATTTGTGGTGTCCGCGATATGCGGTACGAGTTCCCGCGTCACATGGTTTGTAGCGGGTGCCCCGGTGCTTATCATTAATATTTTATAAAGTTTTGCTGTGGCATTCCCAAAGATAGCCCACCCCATGTTTTTTACTATTTATCTCTGCATTTTGGGCGGGCGTCCTGACGGGATTTTACGGTATATATATATTTTTCTGTTTTGCATAATTTCCTTACTTTCAGTCAAAACCTATGGCAGTCGCCAGCACGTCTTCATTCGAATAAAATCACTTACCCTTCCAGACCAGGTATGCTAGTAGTTCAGTGGCTATGTGGAGTGCAAGTTCACCTGGTTGTTTTGTAGGCGTGGTGGTGACGTCAGAACGCCGAGCGCCGATAGGTTCCGATTGAAGGACAGTGGGTAGACCTCAAAGCAAACTGCCTTGAGGTCTATTCACGACCCTTCAATCAGAGCCAATCAGAGCTTGGCATTCTGACTTCCCCACAACCCCTGCAAAATAAGCAGACGAATTTGCGCTCCGCATAGTATAATACAATCGCACCGACCTGGGTTTAAGGTGAGCCACCTAGCCCCTCTCCCCCCCGGGCTTGAACTTTATATGTAAACTTCATATATAACTTTCATGTCTAAAACTTTATATATAACCCAGTGTGTCGCTCGTTCATGACCCTCACTATGATCAGGGGCGGATTTAGAGGGGGAATCCGGATGTCCTGACCCCTTTCTTGATTTCTCAATGTGTGAAATTTAGGGCGTAAAACGAAGAAGAGGGGGAGGGGGTTCCTAAACATATGGTATGCTGACCAACACCTGACCCCCCCCTCAGGAAATTCCTGCATCCACCCCCGACTATGATGCCTTTACGTGAAAATTGTTTCATAGAAACCGACTCATAAAACAGGTGCTAAGAAGTAGTCAAGTTACCATCACATTTACCAAAATGAAAAAGTAACTTGGTACACTTACATTAAACAAAATTTAGAAGCCTTGCGTTAAACCATAGTACAGCCACGGCGACGAGTCACGGCAATGTTGTTGGGTGTTGTGTTCACGTAGCGTGGGGTTTATGAACAAAAGCGCTGGGAACAAAATAGATAGTCGGCCATTTTGTTCCGAACAATTTTGTTCCTTTGACGCTTCGAAGCGCGTGAAAGTGTATCTCCTGGCATGAGCTTTTGGCATTGACAGTCCTACAACAGCATTTTGTTATTGACTCTATATATTATATATATATATGTGTATATATATATATTTTCTTTTTTTTTCCAGAGAGAGCGTGCAGTGGTCATTGGGTCAGTGGCGTCACAAGGGGTGGCGGACCGCCCTGGGTGCAGGGCTCAGATGGGAGGGCCATAAGAGTGGCGGGGGGGGGGGGGGGGGGGGGTTGCGGCGGGCTGCTGCTTTGGGTGCTGCTGACCTTAGTGACGCCACTGCATTGGGTGCTACAAAAACACCAAATATAAAGCGGGTTGTTCATGCTCTGGCACAGCTCTAAGGTAAGACCTCCGCTTCGCACGCAACGGACCCAGGATCGATTCTTGTGAGTGGCGGGCGACCTTTCTTTTGAGGGTTTGGCAACATCGACGATGGACGTCCTACTGTGCCAAGTACAACATCAACATCAACAACGATTGCAGCTACAACATCAACAACAGACACAATTTCCAGTGGTGAGAAAATCCCATAACAGCTATCACCATAAAAATATTGGCACTATCACGGAATGGCAAGATTCTACTCGTTCAATGATATCATTAATCCTCGAGGAATCACAAAAAGTACAAATAAAACTAAGGTCCTTCTTGTTGTCGTTACTTCAGAAAAAGTAATAAGACTACAGTTACAAGTTACATTTAGAAAAATTAATGCGTTACAGTTAAAAGTTCCCACAAGAGTAACCAAGTTACAGCAACACGTTACTAACCAAGACTAAATTGCACTGGGCAAGCAGATTGTGGCTCTCCAAGAGCCAACCCACGATTCCTGGGTGCATCAAAACATGAACCAACAACGTGCAAATCCCAGAGCTGACGTAAAAGGGGCGAAATCCACTCACTTGCTCTGTGAGCGTGGCGTCCTTTTCAAGGAACTGCACTACGCAGTAGGCCAGCTGAAACGACAGTGGGCCACAGATTAGAAACAAGAAAGCTTGTCCTCGGAAAAAAATCGCCAGACTTAGCCACTTTGTCAAATGCAACAAAGATATGATAGCACTCGATGGGGTTTTTAATGAGCAGAACTTTAAATTGAGTCCAAGCCTAACAGATTATTCTACTACGGGCATGTGTGAACGCTGGATCTTGATTATGAAGCGAATTCAAAGCAAAGAGTGGTTTTGGCTTAATATTCTTTTTTAATATCTAATGTTTTTTTGAGCCTTTGACTACCGTGCACCATGCTTAACAAAAATTCAGCCACATTCCTGAAGGTCGTTCCAGCCTTCCACTGGTCGAATCTAGGCTCAGTTAATTTTAATATAGCTACTTTTACAAACTCTTGCATACGTAAGTAGTAAAATTGTCGCAGCTATCCTTGTCGAGGCAATTTATATGTCTGCTCGCTATATGCAAATATTCTTTCTTCAATTTCAAATCTGACAAAAAAAAATCTTTCAGCCTTCCCACTCTGGTGAAGACCAGAGTGGAAAGGCTGGAAAAGTTGCCGCCATCTATGAGTGACGGCGGCAACCAGACAACTGACAAGAAGGTTGTCTGTTTGCCGCCGTTGCTCATAGATGGCGGTAGCTGTCCAGAGTTTTGTGTCGACATTTGTTTGGTGACGGACACAAAACTGGAGAGACTAGCCCTTAACAGCTCCGCTGCAAAAAATGTTTTAGCTGCCCCGTGTTAATTCACAGTCCAGTCCTGGCGAAGTCGTTGAGCGTCGGCGTCACGTTCACGCACCGTTGAACAAGAGAATTCGGAACAAAATGAACACCTGATCATGTTGTTCCGAACACTTTTGTTTCTATTTTGTTCCGGAGTGGGTAAAAGCGCGTCTCCCGGCACGAGCTATTGGCATAGGCAATGCTACAACATTTTCTTATCAACTATTATCTTTTACAGAAAGCATGTGCAGTAGTGGGCTTCGGGTACTACGAAAACCGCAAAGCCTGGAGCAGGCTATTAACGCTGTGACGTAGCTCAGTGGCAATGCCTCCGCTTCGCAAGCAGTGGACCTGGGTTCGATTCCCGCGGGTGGTGGGCAATCTTATTTTAGGGATTTGGTGACGTCGACAATGGACGCCCTACAACACCAACAACGACAACAACGGCATCAACAACCACTAATCATCTACAATAGATGACATTCCCAGTGGTGGGAAGATCCCATGACAGCTATTGCTGTAAAACACCCTGTATGTAACGACAGACCTCTCTCGCTTTCACCCCCATGCTATGCATCGCTAGATAAGATACCTTTAAGGTAAACGCGAAAGGAGGCGACACTCACCTGGGCATGGTAGAGGCCCAAGCACTTGGGCTTGTGCAGCGGGATAAGCACCTTGACCAGGAACTGCTTGTGCTCAGCCTTGAGGGGCAGCGCAAAGCCATTGATGATCGAGCCCAGGATCTCCAGCAGCTCCCCCACCCCGTTGAAGTGCTCCGTCTCATAAATAAACCTGCATGCACAGGAGAAATGTGCATCCATTCAGGGAGGATACCACCCAAAAAGGTCAACTTTCTAACCTTTGGCTCAATATGAAATAAATTTACAGCATACATTGGCAGTTGCGAGGCAGAATGCAGTGTGAAACTTCATATGCGTACGTGAATTGTGAAAGAAATTAGTCGTTTTTTTATCAGGGATGCACGGACATAGTTTAGAAAAACTTTCGTTAGAAAACTAATGTAATACCTGACATTTTTATTCACTAGATACTCAGAAGAATGCCTGGAGAGTGAAACTGTGAAAACGAAATGTTTAAGGGGGGACATGGGCCTGAGCTTCAAAATGTCTTGAAAAAATTCATTTTTCAATTTTGAGGTTTTCAGTTTTAGAAACTAATTATGTACCCTTACACTAAATTTCATAACCATGCGCCAAATAGTTATGTTGATATAAAATATTTTCAACACATTGTGAGGCAGTAACAAAGTAAAGGAGTTCAATGTTTGAATGCATTTTTCTCAGTTCCACTTTTTGCTGCAAATTTCATACGAAGGAATCTTTTGTTTGAAAGTAAAATTATTTTGATATCACAATCAACATGTTTCTTAACTGAAATTTACTGGGAAATCGGGCTATCTACTTTATTTTGTTTTACATTAAAGTCCTCATTGAGAAAAAACTATGTTTTCAAAAATTGACATAGGACAGATATGCATCTCATATTTTGAGGTAATCACTCTTCCTGAAATATTTACATTTAAGTTATAAAAACTAGATAGCCCGAAGTCCCACATCCCCCACTTTATACTCAAGCACTTAAAATTGTGCCTAATAGCTTCCTTTGCATATCATAGATTTCTTAACAAAGAGTGACGCATCTTCTTATGCAGGTATGTAAAGTTGCCCTAGAGAGCTGAAAGTTTGCACAGTACACCTACATCTGAAGTTAAATCTCCCCTGCTAATTTCATTCCGATCACTTGAGTAGTTCAAAAGTTCAACCTCTAGCCAGTGTCCCCCCTTAAAAAGGAACTTATTTTATGCTAAATTTGTACTGAAAAATCAATTACATTTTTTGCCTTTTATGTTGTCGACGAAATCTGATCTTTTATAAAAGACATCCACAAAGTAGCAAAACAATGCCACAGTTACATTGCCCATTGAATTCCAGTTAGGAAAAACAATGAGAGAGCTTTTCCTATTGTCCCGTTACCAAATGATAGATTTTTCTAAAGTGAAATTTATGCCAAGAAATGGAAGGGAGAAAAACGCATTCCAAGTGCTCGAACTTCTTTCCACCTTTTCTTTAGCATCAGTGGATTGAAAATAAGTTATAAAATAGTAACTATGTAGAGCAAACAAATGAAGCTGTCTGGGAATACCCTTTAGATGTTGTTTGATGTAAATATAACTATTTTCAAAATCACCTTGTTTTTAATACATTTTTTGGGGTACGAGAAATGCAAGAGAAAAAAACATGTCTTTCTATTACTAAAGCCTCTAATGCTTCTTAACGAAACCTCCCCATCCAGTCTCAGAACTCCGTCCATGCACTTCCCGCTAATGGACAAATTAACGTCACTTGACACGACGTCAAGGGACCTATACACCTACGCAGTTTCCACGCGTGACTTAAACATCCGTTCAGCTTTTCCGCTTAATTTAGCGAGGAAATGAATTTGGCAGGACCTAAAGGCCTTCAGTTTCATTGCACTGGAGGTAGCGGAGATTGGAGTAATGGCTCTTCGGGTTCAGACTTTAAACCCTTCTTGGACTCTGAGTTGGATGACAGCTCGACATCCTGCTTCAGGGTCTACCACACTTTGAAGAAGTACTAGGAAGTTGACAAATCAAAGTTTTAGTCTCTTTGTTATGTTCAACCCTGAGCGAGCATGCCGCAGATGTTTTAAAGTGTGCGTTACTATTTATGCGAAGCTGTTTTATGCTAGGATCTGGGAAAAAATGTGTCCTCAGAAGCAGACAGAAAACTCCCCCATTAGTCGTGGCAAGTATGAATAAATAAAAACAAAAATAAAGATCAAGTATGAATTAATTAAAAAAAAGAGAGGGGGCAACCAGCACGAGTTAGCCTTCCTTGGCGTTATTATGTAGTGAGGTCCTGATCCCTTGTTATCATCTCTAGGCATCGTCCTCGAGGTTGTTTTAGAGGTCATCCGAAAGGTCGTCCTAGACGTTGTTGCTGTGGTCGTCCTAGAAGTTGTCCTAGATGTTGTTCTTGAGGTTGTCCTCTAGGCGTCGTCCTCGAAATCGTCCTAGAAGTCGTTTTTGATTAGGGATGTCGCGAACCACCCTAGGTTCGATTTCAAAAGGTTTCGATATTTGCGAAGCGAACTGAGGTTCGATTTCGAAATATTTTGATATTTTCGTACCGACCGAGGTTCGAATTCGAAAAATTCGCAACTTTTGACCACAGCGGAGTTTCGAATTCGAAAATTTCGAAGCTTTCACGGTTTCTAAAATTTCGAATTCGAATATTTCGAATATTTTTTTACTTCAGGTTCGATAAATTCTAAGATTTCGAAATTCTTTGGAAAAAAATTCGAAAACTTCGAACGCTTCGAATTTTTATAGACATTAAGTTCGAACAATTCGAAGATTTCGAATTTCTTTCTGCATAAAGTTTGAAAAGTTCGAAGGTTTCGATTTTCTTTTAACGCTAAACTAAAAAAAAAAAAAAAAAAAAAAAAACTTCGAAGATTTTGATTTTTTTTTTTAATCCAAGTTTTCAAAGTTCGAAGTCCGATTTTCAAGTTTTTCCACAGTTTCAGTTTCAAATAACGTTTTCACGACTCACTGGTTTTTACAAAATCAAGTTTCGAAAAGTTAGGGTGTGATATCTAGATTCTGCGAAGTTGGTCAGGCAATTAAATGAGACGACGAGTGCCCCGGGCGTGCTAGAATATTTGTCAGTGCAGAATTCTGACCGCCAGCCCCGGGGGGGGGGGGGGGGTTCTTTAATCTGCATCACGCAGTAGTGATTACACGAACACACTGTTTTACGAGACTCATCCAGTTCGAAACGGCCAGGGGCGAGCAGGAGGTTGAGGCTCAGAAGAACCTTGAAGCGACCTGGCAAACTAGCTCGCCACCCCTTGTACGCTGGTAGTAATCTGATCGGGTAAAGTTTATAATTGTCCTGGAGGTTTATTTTCTGGGACGGAGGAATCGCCTCCCAAAAAGCACAAAAGCTGACACAACTCGAGGTCGAGGAGCGTTCTACCATACAAGTGGCGTCGGAAGAGGAAAAGCGGGGGGAGGCTTGAGCCTCCTTCTTTCCCTTTCAGGTATTTCGGACTGTTAAAGAAAACAATACGGGGAAAGAGGGCGTGGTCGAGCTTATTTTAATCTGAAATTATTTATGCATATGTGTAGCTACAGTCGCTCTTCACTGCATAAAAGGTTGCGTAGATGGTCATTGTTAGAAACTCGTTGTCTGAAGGTACTACTCGTCACATGCTTAGTGGTTCGGAAGTTCAAAGGTGTCTTTTCAACCTAAATACCTGTGCCAATAGTAAAAAAAAAAAAAAAGAAAAAACGCGGGAATAAACGCGTGAATAAAAAGCAGGAGAAAAACAAAAAAACTATCAAGAATTCGTCGGAAGTGTTCTATTCTTGCGTATTCAGAGGTTCAGAACTTCGAAACAAGTTTCTTTTACCAAATTGTGTACAGGCTAAAAGAAACACGTCCCAGGAACGTGAAGCGGAAAAAAAAAGGTTTCTTTTAATGACGTGCTGAACTTAAACACTATTAGATATGACCTGTCTGTGGTGTTAATTTAAATACGATACCTCAAACAACTTAGACGAAAATAAATATCAAGTTTAGGTCATAATTGCATGCAGATACATGTTTGGACATTTCTCCGAAACTCACGTTGAATAACAATAATCACATCTTAAGACGGCACTTACCTAGGCTATACATAGATCATTCTTAAAAAAAAGTATACCATAAATATCTCCGGCTAGAGCGCGCTTCAAATCTGACACAAACGATAATCGTCAAAAACCCGTCGTCCTTCCTCGCCCCTTCGGGGGTTTATTTCTTTAAACCTAAGCATGCCAGAACATTGAAATAAACGACATTGTCTTTCGTAAGAAACTCAGCACCGCGTGTAAAAGTTCGAGAAAAAAAAATTACGAATGTACCCCACTACTTGAAATCAAATGAAACCGTCCGCCGGTCTTTCGAAGTTCGACGAACGTCGAACTTTTACCCTAAAAGTTCGAAGTTCGTCGAACTTCTGACATTTCAGAATTCGAAAGTTCGAAACTTTTCGAATTCTCTTGATAAATAAGTTCGAAAGTTCGAAATTCATTAAATTTTTTGGTCAGTCAAGTTCGAAAGTTCGACAAGCATCGAACCTTGCAGGGCAATAAGTTCGAAAGTTCGAAAAAGGTTGAATTTTTTAGCGTAATAAGTTCGACGGTTCGAAAAGCGTCGAAGTTCTTAGCTTAACAAGTTCGAAAATTCGACCTCCGTCGAATTTTACGATGTAGGAAATTCGAAAAATCGAAATCTTTCGAACCTTTCGATTCGATCATCGAAACTTCGATTCGAAAAAAGTTCGCGGCATCCCTATTTTTGATGTCATCCTTTAGGCGTCCTCCTCTTGGCATCGTCCTAGACGTCGTAAAGATAACAGCTTCGCTGGTCCTCCATCTTCATGTGAAGTGGAACAGCTCTACAATTTTTATGTGACAATAAACTAGTGTATTCTCTTTGCTATCGCAGAGTAAAAAAAAAACAAAAAAACAGTGGCTTAGCTTGGCTATGCCAGGATATACATAGCGTAAGCTTAGGTTCAGCTGGTTATTCTTAGCTTCCCTGGTTGTCTAGGATTAGCTTGATTATCATGCTTACTGCTGCTTCAATGACACACACACGGTATACGCATTATGTGACTACTTCGAAATCTGATGAGTTAAGCTTCTCCGCTCTTTTTATTGCGGAGGAGGCGCCGTGTAACCGAGCTTTCGGTTGCACGTCAAAAAATCCCCAGGTGGTCCAAATTAATCCTCCGCTGGGGCGTGCCAGATGCCCGTCGTTGGTTTGGCCAGCCGTGCGCCGTGTTGTTATGTATCAGGCAACCGAGCTGCCACCCAGAACAATCGGACAGCGCGAGCCATGATCTCGAGCGGGTGCACGTGCGTGGCGCGTGCATCAAGGACTGACCTAGGCGCCATACGAGTCCTGCCCGTTCCGTCCCTGCTCCTCGCGCATGCGCAGCACGGTTCTCCAGGAGCCACGTGAAACTGCTCAACCTCGGCCAGAGTTGCTCACGCTACAAAAAACCCGACCACGAGGGCACGCCTTTCGACAAAAAATGCAACCATAAAAGGGTTCAGGTTCTAAATGTACTATTTGCCCCTATAAAAAAAAAAGAAAAATGAAAAGAGCATTATAACATAAGCTAATTCACTTGTTGTGAACCATAGCGGCCAGCACTGAGCTAGTACGTGCTCAAATTCTGAGCTTCTCAAATGGGGTCTGCGGATGTTTGGGGTCCCCCGAAGGCCTACTTGGGGTCCCCCAAAGCCCTGGACCACCCGTCGAGCCGAGCAATAAAACTCTTTCTTTCTCGATGCTGGCCGTCCCCCAAAAATAAACAGACCAAACCATCTACGCAGAGTGAGTAAGGTTGAGAGCCTCAAGGTTGCCTTGCACGCATTTAGTTTTCCTCGGTTACCTTTCCGTCATTGTAATCGAGGTCAATACCACAGCCCCCTCCCCCACAAAAGGACGGGGTTCCCCGTCACTTCCGCCGATCTAGACAGGATCCCCAAAACCTCAGTGGTTGAAAGCCACTGCTCTAGGCGATTGGACCAAATCCCTCCCCAAAAATTAGATCTTTAGGGTGAAATGACGACAAGGATTCAGCTCTCTTGCTGGGTAGGCGCATTGTACGCAGGCACTACATTTGTTATTTCCCTCCCAGTTTGCTACGCGTGGACAAATCTACCCACACACCGTACGCTGCGCATTCCCCTCCTTCCAGAAATGTTTTTTTTTTGTTGCTGTTTTGTGGCGGTTAGGCTAGTGCAGTGATTCTCAAATGAGGGTCCGTGGACCCTTTGGGGTCCCCAGGGGCATCCAGGGGTCCGCGAAGCCCAGCCTCATCAGCCGAGCCCGGAAATAAAAGTTGTATCTTCTCAGATTCAGAAGAAACGTTCCAATTTTTGGGTGCGTTTTCTCGTGTATATGTCAATAATTGAGGTCTACTTCACACCAGCCCTTGGTTACATCCATTTACTAAACCATAATCATAATTAACTTATAATTTCCCTTCCCCTCACCACGAACGGGGTCCTCCATCATCTCGGCCGATCCACAAGGGGTCCGTGAAACATCAATGGTTGAGAACCACTGGGCTACTGTATTCCAAGACCTTTTGCAGAAGTGCCCACCTGAGAAAGATGTTGTTGATCTGCTTCCTAATGAATGCCCTGAGCCCCAGAAACTTCCCGTAGATCCGGTGGAGGACCGTCTTGAGGAAGTCCCGTTCCCTCGGATCTTCGCTGTCAAATAGCTCCAGAAGCTGCGAGCAAAACAAGAGGTATTGCAGAACGCTTTCCGCAATAAGTAGATTTCAATTGCAATAGGAACGAGGCGAACGGAGAGGCAATTTGTCGCTTTCAAACTCAAGTGCAACAGTCCTTTTGCAACAATTCCGGATCACGGCACACAAAGTCTTGTAGTAAGCTAGTCCACTCCCGCGTGACATTGAAAGGGCAGAGGGCAAGAGGGTAGCACAGTTGCATGCCTGCCTTCACTCATCCGCCATTGCCCCCAAGGTTGCCTCTGTCATTTGTAACAACCAGTTGTACATCGAGTACCCGCGATCCTTTTGGCACCGCGGATGGTGCTGCACGCTTTGCGAAAGGTCTATTACGAGGCACCTTGTGGCTCCTCCATTTTTTTTTTTTTACTGTTTTTCTGAGGCTTATGGGCCCTTCGGGCTCAACCGAGAGCAAGAATGGCTAAGCACACTAAGTGTCGCCAATCCTTTCCTTGATTGTTTTGATAAGGAGAAGGACCAAACTGGGGTGGGGTGGGGAGGGAGAGGGAAGCCAAGAAATAAGAAGCGTACATTTTAAAGGCCACTTTGATAAAAAGCACAACTGCAAGCAAAGGCTGATGTGATTATTGTACACAGTAGTTACCCAAAAAGTGAAAAAAAAACATTTATGTCCCTTTAATTAATAACTAACCACTTGCCTACTCATTTTTTTTCTTCAAGGAACGTACAGCAAAAATTCGTTTGAAACAGGCAATTTGCATTAAAACAAGACAAAAACATTTCCTAGACTTTCAGGCGTTATATCTCGCTCCCAATCAGGACTTCTGGTCAGAGTCCCACTGACTAGCAGACGCCGAAGTTAATGGAATGCTTTCAGGATTCAATTGTTTTCATCACTCCTGACCATCAAACTATTGTCCGACTCCTAAAAATTGAAAAAGCTGATGGATTCGTCGCCACATCTTTCAGGCGTTATATCTTGCTCTCAATCAGGACTTCTGGTAAGAGTCCCACTGACTAGCAGATACCGAAGTTA
This sequence comes from Ixodes scapularis, assembly GCF_016920785.2. Classification (NCBI taxonomy): domain Eukaryota; kingdom Metazoa; phylum Arthropoda; class Arachnida; order Ixodida; family Ixodidae; genus Ixodes; species Ixodes scapularis. Next base: position 108,097,246 of record NW_024609879.1, on the reverse strand, counting down.
ATGGAGTGCTTGCAGGATTCACATTGTTTTCATCACTCCTGCCCATCAAACTATCGTCCGATTCCTAAAAATAGAGAAAGCTGATGGATTCGTCGTCACATATGCCTGAGTACTAATCCCTTTCAAAAAGAAGGTTTTGTATCTCTTTGTCAGCTAGAGCGGACAACCACACCAAAGCTGTGTTGTTTTAGCATGAATGCTCACAAGTGAATGTTTTTTCTTTTGACTAAATGGAGAGTTCTCTCCTTGTGAAACAGCAAAACAAACGAGCAAACTACCCAAGGTAAATGGAGCAACAGGGGTGGTTCTGCCATCTGCCAGAGAGCACGCTAAACAAGCGCCAAAACCGAGACGCGAGTCACACTTGTGGTTGGGCTTTATGGTCCATAAGGGGTGGCACAAGTGACACTCTCTATTAGTAGGGAAGTGGTTATTAATTTATAAAAACAGTCCAAGGCTAGCAAGCCATTAAAATCCAAAACTAAAAATAGGAAAAAAAAAAAAATTTGCTGCACGAAATTGCAAGAGATTTGACGAAGAAAACTAGTTACACAGCTCAGTAGATCGACAGCGCATAAAAATGGTTTGTGCCAGGCAAGCACGGTTTCCCACTTGAGCCGAGAAACACAGTAAGGAAGACGTCGACGTCAGTTGGAAGGAGAGGTAGGTGACCAGGCATCCAAAACAAACAAGGAAAGGGAGACAATAAGAAATACAAATAAGCAGCCAAGGAATAAGGAAAGAGTGTGGCTTCCCTTACCTGTAGAACAAACTTCTGGTCTATGACTTTCTTTCCGATGCTTGGCTGGAAGTCCGGCGATTCTAGAAACCGCAGGAAGAACTCGTACACAAGCTGCAACGACAGAGGCCGAGCGCCCGGTTACTGCGAGTGCGCGCCGGATGGTTCGACAAACGACGAGCGGTGCCTCCTGTGTCCGCCTCCTTGCTGGTTGTCAGCAAACAACTAATGGATGGCGGCTGTCGCAGCTCGGGCTCCAAGTTGGACACTTAAGGGAAGGCACTCCCTTGGAGGGTCTACTTTTTAAGTATTTGTGCCAGGTCAATGAAATTTTTAAGGTATGTTAAACGTCAAAACTTAGGAGGCTACACCAACTTTCAACCCAAAAGGTTTATTTTTTGGCAAGTTACAGCCTTATACGTTGAAAAAAATGAACATGTAGCAGTGCCAAAGGAAAAAACTATCGTTTCAAAATATGAATAAAAAGGCACAATTTCTTTGTTGGGATATAACACTGAATGACTAAACTAATCGGTAGTAGGCTTGAAATAATTTTTAAGGCCATATTTTATGTAAAAATTAACTTTAAATAACGGTATAAATTTTATTTTTTTTTCTTGTTTCATGAACGTCAACATTTTTGTGTGAAGAAATAACAATTCGCAAAAAGTAAGCGCATAGCCGAGTTCTCCAGTAAATTTCATGCCAAAAAAGTCATACATTAGACTTGGGGGCACTTAACTCATCGAACGATAGTTTTAGAGCTGTGAAAAAATGGTGAAAACATGAAGCTGAGAAAAACGGGTTTGAAAGTTCGAACAGTGTTTTAGTTCAGATGGGGCTTGCCATTTCATCTAAAATGCTCCAGGGGCATATGTCACTCCTTCCTCTGCACGGTCCCTCTGTGCCTTGGCCACAGCTTCCATCTTCCTTTTTTTGTGGGACATCTTGGAGGACTTGAGCGCTTTCACTTGGGCCTTCGCAACCTTCATCTTGGTGGCCCTCTCTCCGTATGACGCTTGGTAGCTCCCTGGCTGTATGCCCATTTCCAACAGAGCTTCCTGATTCGCTAGGACGAGCCACGTCACGTGGCTTATCCTAGCGAATCAGAGCTCTTGTTTTGCCAGCTTGACCAATAAGAGCGTGCACAGCTATGTTTTCTACGGGGTTTTACGGTCTGCGAGCACGATATCGCGAACAATGCTACGAACAGAACGAAAGAGGGCGAGACGCTCATTCCAACGAGGGGGGCCTGTCCATGCTAATCCTAAGAAACGCGGAGGGAGCGCGCTTTGAAAATGGCACATTTTCGTAATCGGCCGCGTTGTTGGCGCGCACGTGCGGCCGCCAGCACCTCGAAAATAATTTATTTCGGAGTAAATACTTTACTTACAGGAATAAAATTTTTGGACAGCATTCTTTATGAGTTGTAAAAGCTGGTCAGCCTATTTTCCAAAAATGTGACTTTTTTGAAAAAATCGCGATTCCTAGGCCGTGCCTCCCCTTAACAAGAAAGTTGGTGAAATCGCCGACTTTCTTGTTAAGTGTCTGAGACTTTGAGCCCCTGTTCTGACCGCTCCTTTAGATTCGGCAGTTCCGGTTGGGACACAAATGAAAAGCTGTCTGTTCGGGGCAAAGTGGCGTTTCACACAGGCTCCAATGATCTGCTGCATCCGACTGTGATCCTATCAAATGTCGAACTCGACGCTTCGGCGACGGCATAACGCAGCTTCTCCCCGCAAGCAGGTGTGGAGAAGCTACAAGGTTTCTAAAGCGGCGGAACTCTCTAACCTAGCGAAGCTGTGAAAATGAGATACCTCGCCCCCGCCGAGAACTTGCATCTCATGGGAACAAAGACCGCAAAGTGCGGAGGCAGCAGAATTGTGTTTCACAATGCAATATACACGCAGGACCAACTCGCGCGTAATCAAGATCACACGCGCAGATAACAAACAAAAACACAGCACGCATTTTACGGTGCAACATACACGCGGGAACGACTTGCCTATACGGGAGCCGACATTGCACACGCAGATCACAGACAAAAACGTGGGAACCCGCTATAAACTCGCTTGTCAGACATGCCTGTATAGAAAATAGCGCGGTTGATGCGACTCCCGTCGGACATAGCGTGACATCCGGCAAAAATCGGAAGGGTGGGCAATGTTTCGAAATTTTTATGTTAGATATTTAGTCAGAAAATTGGGATGGGCGATCTCTTGGAACTTCACGATACTGCGTTATCTCGTCGGATACCGTCGCCCTCACGAGCCGATTGCGGATGTGAATTCTTTCCTTGCCGTTCACTTCTCGCTCGATTTATTTTGGTTTAGACGGTGACGAAGAGGAAATTGGTCTCCCATTGGTGACCTGACCCGAGTGCATGGCGACAGATTAAAAGACCTTTACCAAGAGTGTGTGCCACCTGCCGTGCCAGTTATTAGAGTCCACCATTGTTTGACCACATTCCCTGAACATGTATTGGACACGAGGGTTGAGTCAGTATTCTAAGAGTACTTGGATCCAATTGCACAGTTCGTGCCCAAGAAATGGTGGCCACCAAGGTTGCTCGATGTGGTTTTGGAAAGGGTCTATCAGACTTGAACCCAAGAAGAATGTCGACACAGCGCCCGTACCTAACAGACCTTTTGCACAAATCCCAAAAGCCCAAACACGCAGCGCGACGAATAGCAAGAGTTTCGGTAAGCCCCTCTCGTCACCTTTACTCCTGCTACCACCTGGCATACGCGAGCGGGTGCAGGTTACTACGGCAACAACATTCAGGCAGCCGAGAGTTGAGTCGGTGCTGAGCGCACCAAAAATGGGGGAGATGGTGTCGCATTGGCTGTCTCGCGAGGCTGCCCCTTTCTTGTCTGTCGTCTGCTGCACCGACGCTTTGTCGAACCTAGTTGAACCCTGCCACGGTTGCGGTGCAAAATGAGTAGATGTGGTGATACTGCAAGACGTGAAGGTAAGTTACGACGAATAACGTATCCAAATGAGTGAATAGCTTCACCTGTCACAATGCGTTTACGCTGCAACGGATACGGTACGCTGCCAACGACATACGACGTTCCGGCGGACGGGCAGGATGGCGGACGGCTGTGACGGCTGCTGCTGGGACTCGCGCGCAGTTGCGACGAGAAAGCGTGTGATCTGTACCAAGGGTTCCCAAAAATGCTCTGCAGTCATGGCACTGCAAGTTTGCAGCAGGTCTATTAATCAGTAGCACCGAGCTTACTTTTCGAATATGCAGTCATCACGGGACAGACCACCGTTTGTTTAGCATAGGCACCGCGAGTTACGGCAAGAAAAGCGACTGAAGTGGCCAGACTCTTTTGAGATTCAGTCTGCCCACTTTCGTCGTCAGGACAGCTGTGACAGCTGGTGTCCATCAAACAAGGATGGGTAGGACGTTGCAGCTAAGTGCCGAGGTAACAACACGATATAGAGCGACGTAAAGTTAGAAGTTTCGGATGATTCATGGGGGAAACCCCGGCCGATGCCCCCGCAGACAGTGGTTGTTTGGGAGGGCCCAGCCTTACCTGCAAATGGGGCCAAGAGGCCTCTAACGTGGGGTCGTCCTCCTCTGGATCGAAGTCTGGGTTTTCACTCGGAGGTAGTGTCCGGAACAGGTTGGACGATATCTGTGCAACAACGGACAGGAGACATGTTACCATGGTAATGCCACAAAACAGCCACTTCGAGCGACATTACTAGACGTCGTCAGTTCGCAGTCAAGCTGCTTGGACAGCTTTTTTTCCACGGTTCCTACCATACTTCCGTGATAAATAAACAATTAATATTACTATTATTATATTTTGAGGACTAAAGTCCACGAACAACAGATGTTTAGAAGCTTAATTTTATGCGGTGTGGACTACACAGGATTTTGTCTTTTCAAGATCATTCATTACGACAAGACGTGCCAAATTTTAAGAAATGACAGACTATGCTAATGATTTGAAAGACCTGTTATTGGGCTAGTTCACTCATGGTACTGAGTGAACTTGTGTGCACAAAAACAGGAAAACGTCATGTGAATACAAAGGGGTGAAGGAGTGTAAGGAAACCCCTTTTCTTGATTCTGCCAAAATTTGCACACCGTGGACTTTACTTCGGGAACGGACTATAATCCAGAAAATGTGGAACTCTGCATTTTGTTCTGCGTATTACAATGAAAGCTGTAAGTGCAGGCTGGCTTGCACTTAGAGCTTTTGTCGTAGTGTGTTATAGCTTCACAAGGCTCTGTTGTGAGACGACCTTGGGAGAGAATACTCTCCAATAAGTAGAGCCCTGCGCGGGTAACAGTTAGACCTGCATGCGATCCCCGCCCGCAGACTTTGTATCTGCATCCAAACCGCATCCCCAAAATTTCAAACCCTATCCGACCCATAATTCGTGCATTCAAGTTAGATCGTAAAATCAAGCGCGAATGAAAAGAAAAAACTTTCAGCCTTTCCACTCCGCTGAAGAAGGAAGACCAGCGAAGCTGTACTATGGTGGGAATGAAGTTATGGCCGGGCGTAAGTCGGCACGCCAAAGTAAAAAGGCACGGGAAAAAAAAAAAAAAAAGTCTGGATGGTGTTTTAGAAGATGCTTGGTTATCTTTGTAGAACACTTTGACTAAGAATATGGTGAAAGTCATTTTATCATATTATGTTTTGTTGTATTCACATTATAAGCGATCACCCTTCCAGATCTCATAACCCAACCATCTTTGCACCAGTTCACACTGGTGCAAACATGATTGCGGTTATGAGATCGTCTTGAGAATCTGTGACACTCTGCAGTCTGCACAAAAGATGCACTCCAAAGAAAGTAAAATTTAATATTTTGCTCTTTTTGCTTCCGCTCCAAAATGGCATCAAACATACTGGTTTGGGCAAAATAAGCGGTTCTGTTCCAGTTCCAGTTCTACACCCTGCACCCTAGTAGAAACGTCGCAGAAAGAAGTGTCAAGGCAATACCTCGACAGGTTACAAACAAACTTTCACAACTTTAAGTGTTGGATTAAGTACATCTAAAAAGTATTGGAAGTACAAAGTAAGTGAGATGTTATATACTTCAAGTAAAGAAGTGAGTACATGAGGGGCAATGTACACATCGTGACACTGTTAGTGCGAACACGACATTGGAGCCTTTTCGCATTTTACTTCAAAATAGTATTAGCCAGCACAAAATGTTCTCGCTTACATTATACAACTAAACAAGCTCTTCCCATAGCAATAATAACTTGGATGACATCCCTTGGTTTCAAAGAGAAAAATTGGAAAAACCGGAAATCGCTTGCTTGCGCTAACAGTGTCACGCTCTGAACTTGAAGTAAAATACCGTAAATACAATCTACTTTCAAAGCAGAGTACAAGCATTTTTTAACACAATCTTTCATGATGCCCTTTCACTCTTCTAAAGTGACCAACTCATGTTTACAAAGAAACTGGAACACTCCTAACAGACGCCACCGGTGCTGCGCATGCCCGATGGAGTGTGGGCAAGAAACTCGCAGTTGCCCATAAACAAGCCATTGGAATGTGATGCTGTCGGCGTCAGTGCGAGTGCCAGTGTTCTTTTTCGTGTTGGAATTGTTGATTCTCCGTCTTTTTGGCAATGTCAGACTACTTTAACGGTTTCAGCAGAATTAACGAGGCTTGTTAAACTGCAAAACTTTGCATGGACACCGCAGAACGGACGCTAAAGCCTGATTCGCATGATAAGGTTCTGCAAACCATTTTCGGTCATGACGTAGCTCGGACTGCAAACACGTGAATCGTAGCTGAGATGTCAAAGTCGATACTGAAAATCGTAAGCAGAATCGGACCAAGTGAATCAGGCATAACAAGTCGGTGATGGCCAAACAATTATCGACATCTCATATCTACTGCTTACACCGAGCCTACTTACCCTATCCAACGTTCAAACTTTAACATCTTTTGAGGCCTGCACCTACTTCTTATTGCAATTACCATGTCAAAGTATGGTCTACGGGCTGCTGTTGTTTGAACGATGGACGACAAGAAGAAGAAACGTTTGAGAAAACAGACGACAGCTCTAACTATCAGGTGGCCGTTAGGACTTGATGACGAATTGAACTTAGTACGCAGGTGGTCCGTACAACTTGTCAATAAACCTGACGACAACAAGTATCCGTGAATTCAACCCAAAGTGCTTCCTGCACAAGCAATCGTGGTCCGACGGCGTCTATTTTCCTTTTTCTTGGCCGCTATCCACGTTCTCGGACGAACCAAGCAGGTAGAAAACATATAAAAACTGACTTCAAACTTTTCCCGACTCTTTTAGTACAGCTCCAGTTGCAGCATTTTGACGAGAAGGCAGGTTTTTGTCCGGTTCCTTCCAAAGTAACACAGGAATGCACGTCCCACATGGTGACTGCTGCCCACAGCCCCAGACCGGAAGTGCGCCCCACGTGCCACCACTGCGCCGTGACGTAAAGGCCCGTTCACACTCTTCAACCTCTTAAACCTGGATTCCTTAAAACTTCTTAAACCAGAGAATACACTGGCGCCATCTATTGGGAACCAGTGTAAACTCGCCGGTCCGGCATATTTTTTTTTTATTTCTCGCGCATTATCTTTATTTTTTTGGCTCGAAAAACTTTTGTCAATGTTATAAACGAGCCTTTCTATGGGTATTACGCACATTTGACCTCGGAAATCCCGCAAAACCTTCGCTTTTGTGAAAGGCAGTTCTAGGGTCACCGCATAGATGGCGCCACAATGTCAGTGTGTTCCCTCATTCTAGAAACATTTAAGAAGTTGTAAGAGATCTCGTCTCTCTCAGTCGTACTCGGTCGCAAGAGTGTGAACGGGCCTTAAGAGCTAAGTTTCTTTATACTGATTTACAGCAAAGTTGTTATGCACTAAGATCTAAAAAAAAAAAAAAAAAAAAAAGCGTCCACAGATGTTGACAGAAAACTCCCCATTAATCATGGCAAGCAGGGATGGGCAAAATACATGCAAATATATATTGAAATACAAATACAAAATACTTTGTAAAAATGTATTTAACTACAAATCTAATTACATTTCCAAAAAAGCATTTAAGTACAAGCTACAAATACAACCAAATGTATTTGGTCTCCTCCAAATACTTTTCCAAATACATTCCTCAAAATTTGCGTCAGCGACTGACTTCAGGGCACCTGCAACGGGTTTCTGGGTATCTCATTTTAATTTTGCATTGCACACTCAGGAGTTAGTGTACAATGTAATCAGTTTGGATGTAATAGGTGAAAAAAGTTCAGAGCTTCAAGCAGCTTTTTCTGTCGATCACATTTTGGTATAGACCAACCAAAAACCAAGACGACCAAGACACGCAGCACTAGCTAGAGAATTTTTTTTTGTTGCAACTCGCACCAGTTACGAAAATCTGGACGACCCGCGCATTTAAAATGTTCCAGGCACAAATATGAATGGAAATCAGGCTCGAAAGCATCCCAAGTTGTCACAGGCACTTATTTAGCCAGAGTGCCTGTGAACGTCGATTTCGTCACTATTCTTGCCCTGGACTAGCACCGTAATCACAAAGTCACTAAACGCTTGTGCTTGATTGAGAGACACTGCATTCGGTGCAGAAGGTAGTTTTCTTCCTGCTCTGGACAGTGACAAGAAATTTGAGGGATGTATTTTCACCCACAAAATTGTATTTAATTACAATTGTATTTGAAATACTCCTGTTTTAGTATTTAAATACACACGTCAAATATATTACCCAATTTGTAATTAAATACAAATGCAGAATACAGAAATATTTGAAATACGCATTTTAAATACTTGTATTTGAAATACTGCCCATCCCTGATTGCAAGTATCAATAAATAAAAAATAAAAAAGGGGACAACCAGCATGAGTCAGCCTTCCTAGGAGGCACTATTAGATCAGGGGTGAGACAGGTGAAACAGGTTTTGGAGCAATTTTTGGAGCAGAAAAATCTGGACTTGGGAGCAGCTTAGGAGCACGAAATTCTCATTTTGGGGCAGTGTTTATGCATTTTGGAGCAGCTTCGAAGCACAAAAGTCTAGAGTTTGGAGCAGATTAGGAGCAGAAAATGTTAGAGCAGCTTATCAGCAATTTAAATCATAAAAAATTTGATATAAATCACATAAATCAGATTTTTCTTTTATAATCATTATTTTTTTTTTTATTAATTTTTTTTCTTTTATTTACTTAACATAGGGTTTAGATGAATGTCTCAACATAGTATACTTTTTGTTTCATACAATCATTATAATTCATGCATCAGAGGATTAAAAACAATGTACACTCTCCGGCGATATGAAAGACCCACTCGGAGCGCGTGGCAGAGGTGGTGGCTGAGGGGGGCGCTGCTCGAAATTGGGCAATTCCATGTCGCTCGGAGGGGAGGCCTCACTCGGTGCTCAGCGAGAAAAATTGATAAAAGCGCCCGTGTTAACGAGACTTCGTTCGAGCCTCCTTTACAATGCTCCCAGGCGTGCCATGCAAGAAGCGCTCTCCTGCCAAACCGAAATCAAGATCTGTTAAGCACGTCTCGGCACGGCTGGTGCAGCTGAGCCCTTAGTGAGGCCTCCCCTCCGAGCGACATGGAGTTGCCCAAAGAGCGCGCAGTGCCCCCCTCGGTCACCACCTCTGCCACGCGCTCCCAGTGGGTCTCTCATATTGCCGGAGAGTGTACTTAAAGTACACCCAACACTGACAATTTTACAGCTTCCACACTTACAAAGCTGAAGAAACTATATTTGTTAAAAAAAAAAAGGAATGCTGAGAATTATTTTAAATGTTTTACATTCTTCTCACAAACAACTATTCAAACGCTTTCAAGCACTACACATGTAAACATTACCGTCATGTCTTGCCAATATGCACACCTCCATTTCCTCCCCCCCAAAGAATCGTCCATAATGCGAGTCGTTCATAACAACGAGACAAAAATGCATTTATTGTGCATGTTTGTCCCTAAAACATTTGTCTGTATTGTCCTCATCAGACCAGCTAGAGCCAGATTAGGAAACTCGTGCCAGCTGGACCGGCTACAACAAATGCCGTCGGGGCAAAAAAAGCATACATTTTTCTAAAAACAAATGTGAAAGTTGAGGCGGCGCGAGCGACTGCTTTCAGTTTGGACATCAACCACACGAACAGCACGGCTTTCCTGCTTGCCGTCGTCCCTTTCCCTTTCTCGTTTTCGGGAGATTGGGGACAGACAACAATAGCGGAGGCCCGGAGGCCTTGACGACAGCCAGCAGAGCGTGCGAGTGGCTGTCCGTACCCACGTGAGGAGCACGCTCCAAGTCTCTGCTCAAGGATGCAGGCGGAGGGAAGCTTTCCCCCCAGGCAAGAAAAAATGTTCAAAAACGGACCGGAACCGGAGAAAAACCTCCACTTCAGGTACAACAAATGCTGAGATTTCAGAATGCTTGTCCTGTTCAGACCGCACCTAAGAAGACACTAAAATAATTTTTTTTAAGTGTCATTTTTTTGTTTGTAAATTTTCCACTAAAAATTATTTTAGCAATATTTACGTTAGACATAATTTAGGTGGGGGTAGCCCTGCACTAGACCCCGCCTCGTGCTTAAAAAAAAACAAAGCACCTTTCATTGGAAATGTTTTTTATTTTTATATTTTTATTGACAATATCTTTATGTTTGAGAAACAAGCAATATAGATAGAGTCATTATTGTTTTCCTAAATACCCTGCTATTGCCTTTCCACTTTGGCTTCAAACGATAACAAGCATGGCTGCGGGCATTTGCCGCGTGCTCAAAGAATGTAGCTCGTTTATTTTTATGAGCACGAGTCGTTCTGTGTTCACCGAGGTTTTTAGAAGATCCCCTCAGCCGACCTAGTTTGCAGCAAACAACCGCCGCAAGGATGCGCCTTCGGAAGCACTGTGCAGGTGCTTGAACTTGTAGCGGGACTGGCCTAAACCTAGCGCCCCACGCTTTTGGAAGCGCTGTGTGGGTGAGTGATTGGATTTGTAGAGAGACTGGCCTAAGCCTAGTATCCCACGTCAACTATATAGCTTGATCTGGCCTGATCTGCTCCTTTGCACGTGTTGGTGATGAATAAAAATGTTGGTTCCCCTAAAGTGGCCAGCTGCTCTGTGAATTGTGCAACCGTTGTGATTGCAACTATGGTTTAATACCGAGAAGATACCTACCTACCTACACACTTAAGAATTTGCGAGCCGTTTGACTGGAGACAATCGGGCGTCAGTTTGTCTATGTTCCCGTCATTTCCCTTTAAAAAGCAAGTAGGTCTCAAGTTTTGCAGTGCACCTGGCCTACCACAGCGAATATTTTTACGTTGCGTTTTAATTGTGCGTCATGACGCTCACCCACTTTGCTCGGATGCCATGTGAAAAAAATAACGAGAACAGTAAAGCTGGAAGGACTGCCTATTTGTTTTGTTGATTCTTTTAATCCTCTTGGCCGCTTATAACTGCATATCGATAGACTCTGACAGATGCTCGTTTTGAACCATGGCTCGTGCATGATGGAACGCTATAACGCCGCTTTCATGGTCACCTCTTCCGAGCGTTGCAGAAGTTTTTAGATGGGGGCGGAATAGCAGGCGGACGGAGGAGAAAACGGATGCCAACGCACAGCTTTTATGTTCGCGTCACACGGGCACTGCAGACGACAATACAGTGGTGAAATAGCAGACGATACCAGTGGCTGCCACGCGTTGTCTCGCACGACTAGCAGGCGGTGTCAGACGCCAGACTAGATGCACCGGATGTCGCGAAAGGAAGACCTAGGCTTTTTAGAATGTTCAGTCGAGCAGCCAAGCCAATCCAGTAGTAATGAGCAGGCCACTGCTCTGTGGGCAGGGCTTAAACCGTGCCGTTACCTCCACAAGATAAATATTAAGCAAAACATTCTTTCTTATTTTACAAAAAAAAAAAGTGCCCCATTTATGCTTTATAAAAATATTTTGTTTTCATTCCAGTGTTTTTTTTTTTAAGAGCTAAACTGTGCAAGAGAACATGGACCACAGCACATCAAAAAGAAAGATAGAGAGCATGGCCTACCATGCGTATGATTTCTGGGTAGACGGACTCTGTGAGGACGCCCCTGCCCGCTGTGATGTAGTCCACCAGCTCGTTGAGGGTGGCCCTCTTGATCTCCTTGCCCTTGATGTCTGCCACAGGGTCCATGAAGTCGAACACCACGCTGCACTGCCGCAGCTTGCGGATCAGCAGCTCCTCCTGCTCCCCACTTGCCACATCTGTGCCAACCAGAGAAGGAAGAGAGGGTCATGGGGCTAGGCCTACAGTAGTCTCAAGACAAGGCCTGATTGTGAGGAGCACCAGTAGCATTGAGACTCAAGATTATGCCTACGGTAGTCTGAAAGCTAGGCCTAGTCGTGAGGAGTACCATTACCATGGTGACTTGGAATGAGGCTTATGGTACTCTCAGGATTAGGACTAGTCATGAGGAGTAGTAGTACCGTTGAGACTTGAGATTAGGCCTATGGTAGTCTCAATACTAGGCCTAATCATGAGGACAACTTGGGTCCTCAGCACAGTGACACTTTCTAGCACACAAGACAAGTCTCAAGAGGAAGCCTGACCACTAAGTAAATTTGGATCCAATGTCCAGTCGCTTGCCAACTTTTCAGTATGCGGGAGACGCCTCAAGATTATACCGATCTGCAAGGTCAATTTGTGTCTCATTGTCAGCAACTCTTCAGCATATGGGACCAATATCGATTAAACCTATCAGAAAAATGGATTTGGTTGTTATCAGCCCCACTGGCACAGAGACACTTTCCAGTGTATGGAATTAGTCTGAAGAGAAAACCGAACCACAAGGCGGACTAATATCTTGCAATCCGTCAATGCCACTACAAAAAAACACCCGAGTGGACTAAAAAAAAAAGAAAAGGAAAAAGCTGCACCAAGAATAGCAGATTTCAGTAAAAGATGTATATGTCTAAATTTATACAGAAAGCCTGTTTGAATCCTTAGAGACACTTTTCATCACTGCTGAGATTTCTGGTAAAATAAAAGCACGCTATCATATTTGCCTAAAAAAAGTGAAAGCCGTTTACAACTTCCTGTAACGCCGAATTGGAGCGCAGCTCTTGAGGAGGAGAAGTGGAGGGTATATTCCTCCTCCTCCCTCGTGATCATGCCTGCTAGTCCTCCCCTCCTGCTCCCCCTCCCTCTCCTTTACTACCTCCTCGTCCTTCAAGCTCCTCCCCTCCCCTCGCCTCCGCCTCCTCGTCTCTCCTCCCCCCTCCTCCACCTTCGTACTGCTTTCCTCCTCGCCGCTGAAGTCATGTGACCCCGTCCCCCCGAGGTCACGTGACCCCCCCGAACCAGACAATGAGGGGAGGAGGAGGAGGGGGAAGAGGAGGAGGGCAGAGGTCCGGGGGGGTCACGTGACCTCGAGGGGACGGGATCACATGACCTTGGGCGGGCCGTCATGTGACCGGCGGGGGGAGGGGAGTCACCCCCCGGGGGTCACGTGACCTGGGCGGGGGAGGAGGAGGGGGAAGGGCGACGCCAACGCCGACGCCGCACAGGCTGGAAACGGGTCATGTGACCCCCTCCCCCCGAGGTCACGTGACCTGCCCGGACCATACTACACAATGAGGGGAGGAGGAGAAGGAGGGGAAGAGAAGGAGGAGGGGAGGAGGAGGGGGAGGAGAGGGAGGGGCGCGATTACGCCGACGCCGACGGCAACAACAACGGCGACGCCGACGCCGACGCCGACGGCGACGCCGCTCAGGCTGGAAACGGGCCCCTAAGAGCTGCGCTCTAAAAAAAAAAGGGTACTTTTTTAGTTGAGTGTGCATCGCGCATATGTGCACTTTCCAGTTTGTTATTTGTTGGCCATACTGTCACATGCTAAGTTGCCCTCTGTGAAGACAGCCTCATCTCATCAATTCTGGGCACACATCTCAGCTAGCCAAACCCAATGTCCTAGTTAGGGTTCACAAGTTCTTGCTGTTAATTTTAATACCAGAGAAAAATTAGATAGTTAATCCAGTCACAACTAAAACAGAATGCTGATTATGTCCAGACCTGCAAAACAAGCATTCATGCTTTTGCATACTTAAAGACACAAAACATGCTCTCAGTGTTTACCAGCTGTACATCTTTCATCCTGAATATGCCAAGTCTTTGGAAACCTAGGGAAAGTCACCGTTCATATGTCGGGCGTAAAAGCGCTCTTTCAATGTCTGCCAAATCCAAAGAAAGTATTTCACCAAGCTGATGATGACATCACAAGAGCTATCAACAATGGAGACAGAACCGCTACTGAAAGGATGTCTCACACGGGGACCCGAATTGTTGGATAATATAATTACAGACACCCGTTAGCAGAAGGGCGACAAAAAAAAAAACAGCTAAACGAACAAGGACATCCGTTTTGCTACGGTGGCACGCATCTGCATTTGTGTTTCCTCGTTTGTCACTTCAGGTGGGACCCATTTCAGCGAGTGACCCCCTGCTGTGCGTACGGCAGAAGAATGTTTGGCGAGGCTTGAACGCACGTTGCATCACCACAAAAAAAGGATCAATAATACGAGAGGCTTCCATGAGCTACCTGCAAAGTTAAAAAGAGAAACAAGTCAAGCCGATAGAGAACTCAAGGTTACAACAGCAGCTTCCGACATCTTTGTTTCGAGTTGCATTTCACAACTAAGGCATTTTTGCTCATTCAGGTGTAGAAAATGTTTGCCGACCGCATTAATCAAGCTGCTAGTTACAACCCTATCCACTGCCAATAAATATTTCAAAAACAATTCCATGGTAATAGGTAGTTCAAGATAAAAACAAATCATTGGCAATGCCGAGTAGACATAAGTAGTGTGGCGGATTCCTCATTTTTTTATAATAGCAACGACAGAAAAAAAACAAAAATACATCTACACTAACTTTTAGATTTGATGTTTGCTCTTTGACACTGCCAGAAACAGCAGAAGTAGGTGCCAAGCTTTCTACAACAGTGTCCCATTGTATATGTCTAACGACTTCATTTGATGCGTGCTGCCATTTACAAAAATGTGACATCATTAAGTCGCATTCGAGCGATTCCCGTCGGTGGCTTGCTGTGTGCGACAAAGCGCTAATGTTAAATAGAGCCCGCTGCAACTAACTAAAAAGTTGGAAGAACTCGATTCCCATGACTTTTCAATGTTACAACAATATTGCCGACCTCTTTTGATCTCTTCGTCAGAACACAATCTGTTTTGGGTATCTTCATTTCCCTCCTGCAACCTGCATGATGTCTTCTTCATTCACGAGATCTCGCAACTTGAAGGCTTTGCAGTGAGGTACGATCGCTGGAGATCAGAAGGGTTGTGGGACGAAGCACAGGAAATCTGCTACTGACTGTCAGGAAAGTGTAGTGTACGACAATCTTCTGGCGTGCGGGTTTCCTTACACTGGGCAAACCGACAGACACGTAAACAAAGAAATCGTAGAGTGCAAAAAGGCGGTTCTGTTAAAATCTTTAAATTCAGACTTTAAAACATGTGGAGGAGTGCAAGTATTGTTATCCAGAATAAAAATTGACCAAAGTGATCAGCAAAAAAATAAAAATAAATGAAGATTGGAAACCAACGGCGAAAACATCCACCAGTATCACATCTGCCAAAAATTGTGTGTATTTGCCCCTTCAGCATAGTGGGACAAGCAAGTGCCAACTCTTTTTGCAACTGTTGCATTCTTTTTTTTTTTTTACAGTTTCCTTGCAATTGTTTTAAACTGTCCAGGTTCTTTGTGCCGTGGGGTTCAAATTGTACAAAGAATGGTTTGATGAAGCATCCCGTTACATCTTCTTTTTGTCCCATAAAACAGGGCGTTGTCTTTTAAGATGCTGAACGACAGCATGCTTTATTTTGTCACTATTTGTTGACTATTTCGGGAAAGTTGATTCGTGAAGAGCTTTCTAACTATGACTTAAGGGTGCATACTTATAAGGGGTGTTCACTGGATGCCATATTTGAGGGCACTGTTTAGAGAGCATGCTCAGAACAAGGTCACATTAATAGGCTGCCAAGACTGGCAATTTTTATAGTATGGAATGCACATCGAAAAAGAACTATGAAAGCTTGCCATCAGCATGCACGGAGCAGTCACGCACACAGCTGTGGCCGCAAGTGAATACTGCCTAGAAGAGGAGACAGTTGGCAAAAATGAATTCCAAGCGGTATGGCACTCTTATTGTACATCTTCCTTTTCTTGCCTTCCGCATGTCCGGTTTTAGTTAAGTCTGTGCATCACCGGCTTGACTGCACACTTCACACTCTTTCTTAATCAGAAATTTAGACAAATTCAAAGAGCAGCACAGACATTACTAGACACAGACAGTTCAGTAGGAGACTTCCGGTTTTCAAAACGACTGTGTCTAATGAAGTACCTGCTGCTATTAAAACTTCTCTCCCTCAAGGCTCATAACTTCTTGATGAAAAAAGATTTTAGAGTACATGCAATTACTCAGTTATAGAGGTTAGAACCTAGCTCTGTCAACAATGTTACAAAACACCCAACCACAACAACCGGATTCTTCCGGAAGCTGCCTCCCCCCCTCCCCCCATGCAAACAAAGAAACAAAAAGGCTTCCAAGTGGAAAGGGTTGAGAGGAAGAAAGAGGAGCGAGGGTGAGAAGGCACAGCGGCCTAATTGGAAGCAAACATACACCCACCGTGCAACTTGATCCCCCACATGCCTAACGCGACACCTGTCAGAAATGAATCTGTGACAGAGTGTGCTTCCCTCTTCCAAGTGCTTTCAATTCCTGTTTGCAACCAACCCCTACCGAAGCCACCCATTGTTTCGAAGAAGGGGCTGATCCAACCGCTGGATTCTAGGCTGCTGCAACCTGGCTTTTCGTTTAAGACTCCAGTGAAATTGAACAGAATCAAAAGCGACTGCATGGACGGCCCCCTTAGCAAACATTTTCTTCCCTCCCTGCACAAACTTGGCAATCCTGAGTGGCCTTTAAAGGAAAACTAAAATAAATTTAGGATACGCTCCATTTCCACGATAAATTTAGGATTGTCTTTTTTTTGTCTAAACTGAACTTATTTGTTAGATCCCAGAGAACCAAAAATTACAATTGTGCGGGGTCTTCTCGTTAAAAAAACGTGACCAAACTTCGTGACATGCCCCTTGTCTTACGTAGACCTCAGAAAAAAGGGGCGGGTCGCAATGTTTGGTTGCATAAGAGGGAAAAAGTTCACCCATCATTGTAATTTTTGGTTTTCTGGGATGCTTTGGGCAAGGGGGCAAGTTGCAATTTTTGGTCGCATTTTGATAGAGAAAAGGGCCACGCTCGATTTTGTTAGGGATCTCCTGGGATGGTTCAGGCATGAAGGTTGAGTTTACACCATAAAAAGATCTCAAAATCCACTTTAGTGCCCCTCCAAGACCATTAAAAATATCCAACATGCATGAATTGAATTTCCTAACAATAAAGAGCTGCCAGACAACCCACTCAAGCATCCCTTCGACTGATAAGTAACGCTTATAATCAGTGCAAATGACACCTAATCCGAGAGCGGCGATTACGACCCGACGTACAAGTACCTGGGATGAAAGCAGGTGGCAAGAGGGAGTGTTGTTTCACACTTGCTCACAAGCAGTTGAAGCGTTCTCAATTGAAAATTAAAGATGCACAAACAGGGAACTCAATGCCTTTCACGAAGGAATATCAGACCGTCTCTTTACGTCTGTATCTAAGGGGATGCACAACACATGACTGGCGGTGGAAACAAGACTATACTTTTCAAGACGTCACCCGCTTGGCATTCCTGATCTATCAGTCCTCTGGACGCACGTCGATTGTTGCTGAATGAAGCTTCCGATTCCGGCATCTCCTTCAACATGGTTTTGGGTCCTCCGTTTCTCAACGTATGACAAGCTGTTCTACAACTATAATTTTGACAAATGTCATGTCAAAGTGAACGACCTTGGCAATGTCCTTGTAATACCTTCAGAATGTCAAGGTGCATGTAGCTGTGAAGCAAGCCTCGTGCCCGAGGGGAAGCCTAACCCAAAGTTTGGAGCCCCAGTCAAGTTTGCAATTGTTTTTCACAACCAAAAAATTTTTTCCCTGCGGTGTCGTTCGAGCGCGTCTATTCAAAGTGTTCTTTCTGTGCAGCATCGCGAGAGTTCGCACTCAACCCAGTGTTCCGAGCAGCATAGTGGAGAGCTTCGAGCACTGCTTCAAAAGAGCTTTCTGGGATAAGCAAGCGCTCCCGCAAACAATGCATTTCACAGCTGTGCCTCTGACAGCGCTGAACACAACTTGGAAGACTGAATGTAATGCATGCTCCAGAGCGGTTCCAACTGTTAACGCACAAAGGGTGCTACGTGGACCGCCTGAGAGTGACAACCTCCGCATGGTTCTGTGCCCCATTCTTTGCCAGGGTTCCTTCACTTGCTCGAAAATGATTGATCAGTGAGCCAAATCATAAAAACATGGTGCACAGGCTTCCACGGCGATGAACCAGAAGCTATTAAATAATCCAATTCTTTCACTTTTTTTTTAAAGTTTTGTTGAAAAAATGTTTTTTTTTTTTTCAAGTGTTTTTCAAACACTTGAAGAGCTTATTTCAAAACACAGTATACGAAATGGTATCTTATAAAAGGATAAAACGGAAACTGAATGGTAACAAATACCACTTCTGGCATGCTCAGTGACTGCCTGATGACGTGGCGGACATGTGCGAGGTGCAGAAGTGCACGATGTGCACACTCCTCGTGTGGCTTTGATTACTTCATGAGAGGTACAAAGGTATGCTGAAACAATCTTAATGCCAGTGCACATGCAAGTTGTCCCGTAGCCTGTTACGCCATACCACAGCAATGACACCACATGTGCCCAATCAATGCTGAATTTTGCCTAAAACTTGTACGGAAACGGTCCCATTTGTAGTCTTACCTACCTAGCAAAACGCTGGCAGATATTCAAGTACTACCAGGAACCTGCCAAAGACAATGCAGCAATACTTGCACTTCCCCGTACGCTGCCCGATTAACGATATTGAAACAATGTGCGCCTTTCCACTAGACCACTGATTAACAATGACAAAAGATAGCTGCAGACGGCAGATATGCATACGACGTCAACGAGATGAGGGTAACGGCATCCAGATGCATACTTTGAGAGGTGCAGGGCGCCAATAACACTGAGAATGCTGGTCTAGACTGTGCCACAACCGCACTAGAAGTTGTTGGTCCCCAATGGCTTAAGGCTGACAGAGCACTTGTTTGAACATTCACTCTCCAGTGATGCTCAATTCCACTCTAAGGGCAAGTGATGCCGAACTATCATAGAAGGTCCTTGTGTCAGAAAAGTTATAGCTAAAAGTCCCCATGAATGAATGTAGAGCTGTCGCTGCATTGTCAGTTGGTTAGAAGGAAGGTGGAGGTTTGATTTTTATTTATAAATTGTACTGAGTAAATTAAGGCCCCTTCACTCTCGTTGAGCTTAGTTTGGGATCTGTGCCACTGAATTGCGACACAAGAGTAATTTTTGGTTCACTTTGACGTGGCTTCAAAGAGCACGGATCTAGGACAGCTTGAGCCCCATTATTCCTGGCGTAAACAATGCTTTCCTAAGTTTAACACCCGGCAAAAGATTCCATTCCTGAATCGTTTTGAGGAACACAGTTTTCTGAAATAATATTTATCCCACCCCCGCCCCACCATCCAAGGCAAATGTCACATATCCATAAAAGCCAGTTGAAATGTATTCGGGCAAGCCCTCCTAGAAAGTTTGGCAGCGTTACAACGAACAATTTGGCCACCATGCCTAGATAAAAACCGACTCTGACTCCCCCCCCCCCGCAGGGATTTGGCATTCATACCCCCCTAATCTGGTCACTTAGCAGAACAAGTACCCCCCTTAAGACACAGATAAACAAGGACTGAATCCCAAGTGATACGGACAGAGATTAAAAGAAATCAATATCTGTACCTCTACAAAAACCGCAAGTTCGTTCAAAAAAAAAAAAAAGCGTTTTATTATTTTGTTTGTTAAGTGCGCCTACTACATTCATAGAACGGGGAGGGCAGGGCCAGAAGATGGCACGCTATTTTTAAAACACCACCCCGTTAAGTAAAAATGACAAAAAGAAAAACAACAACAAAAAAGAAGTGAGGTAATAGGAATAATAAAAAGAGTGCAGTGGTGAGCAAAGGGAACACCTTGGCCAAAGCTACCGTGACCTCAAATATCTGACCGTCCTTGACTGTCCGCGCAACAACACGCGGTTCCGCTGACAGGGGATTAGGGCTGATCCTAATCCGTACGCACATTTTAAGGAGGGTCGCGTCGTGTTTATTGAGAGGCAACCACGTCGACCTCCGTTAATCTCTACCCAAATCTGAGCTCGTTGACACGACTGGCGCGCGATTCTACAAACCAAACAAATTCCTGCGCGAATCCGATGGTTAATTTTTTTTTCCCTCTCGCTTTTAAAATGATAAACAATCGCAACTTTTTTTCCCCCGATATTGATAACACAATGTAGCCGATCGAATGCTCCAAAAAGAATAATCAATGAAACCGCCGATCAATACGGAGGACTAGGAAGAAAAAAAAAATGGCCCACTTTACAAATTTCATTCAAGACAAACGGCCGCTCTATCCATCAACTTCGGATGCACGCTTCCCCAAGACAAGGGCGCGCTCGCCTTCCGAAGACAGATTGAACAAAAAGAAAACAAGCAAGCACGTAAAACTCAAATGACCTGATCTAACGATTTACGTTTGCTATTCACCAATATGTATCTAAAAAAAAAAAATCATAATAAAGGCGATAGAAGTCGATTTGAGGCCATGCAGACTTGGAATCCAACATAGGTTCAGTTTGCTCTCAGTATCTGATAGCGGGCTATATTTTTATCACGAGGATGACGTCCTGTAAGGCACCACGGGCAACAAAATACCACAAGTACAAAATACGACATCTTTACCTTTTCGACGCTCATCGCAGAAACTGAAACATCTAAGCTATCGTCGTCTGCTAAGCTGCGATTCGGTCGACCACGAAACACCCTCGGCGACGGTTATTTTTCCAGCGTCTCGGAGGTACCACCTCATATTTTCTTCCTTTCTCGGCAAAAATATCACCCAGCCGTCTAGGTGTAACCCCGCACGCCGCCGATAAGGAAGTTCTGCGCCCTACCTACCCGCGATGTGCTTAACCTTTTCTCATTTATTATTTGCTTCGCTAGTCCTCTCCTCTTCGGCGGAGGTGCACGTACGAGCGGAGATTATATTATTAAAGCACGCCAGTGTGGGACGCCTGGCCTTTTACGAACACCACACACACCTTCTTTCGGCGAGAACCTACGCAGGCAGGCCTCCTCAAAAGAATTCGACGCCGAAAAGTACATACACACACAGTAAAAAGAGAGCACAAAAAAAAAAAAAAGAGTAAAGCTATACGCACTCCGGAGTGCGCTTCGCGCGGAAATGGCTATACGCACTCCTCCGAGAGATCATGCCGCTCGGGCTACCCTTTTCGAACGGCGCGTGAATCACTGGGGCGCTCGTTAACACAGCCCCCCGCCTGCGTTCACGCCGCTTCGCGGCGACAGTATCGGCTGCTAATTACAAAGCGTAACCAGTACACGCCGCTTCGCGGCGTCCAGCCGGCAATCCAAGCCCCGCTGTCCCCGATCGCACCTCCGGAAAGGGAGTCCGATACCATTTAGTTCTGCGAAGTTTCTCGACAACATACGATTTTTTTCTTTTTACTGTTCACCGCAAAAAAGGAAATGTCGTAAATATCGCCAAATGCCTCGACAAAACAAAATGTTTGACAAAAAAAAAAAAAAAGTAGGCCCACCGCGGATCGAACCCGCGTCCACTTGCGTATGAATCGGACACCCTAACCCCTATGCCATCGCACCGCTTAGGAAACTCGTTGTGTCCACTCTTTTTATACGAGAAAAGTGGAGTGCGTATAGCCATTTCCGTCCGAAGCGCACTCCGGAGTGCGTATAGCTTTACTCAAAAAAAAAAGTGGAGAGGACTCTCTAGCGCGGAATGAACCGGCGTATTAAAAACACACACACAAATGATTTAACCTGCGCCGAGCGCAGTGAACACGCACTGAACGAAATGTGATGATAGGTTCTACTAATAACTCGCACGCTACTTTTTACTCTCGCATTTTTCCCCCCATAACTCCCGTGCCCATGGGGTGGGAATCAATGTATTGATTACTAGCTTGCTTCCTACTACGACGGACAGCTAGCGCTCCCCTCAACCCTCCCACCCCAGATAAGCCGGTGCTTCCCTTTTCCTTTTTTTTGGGGTCCTCTCTGAAGAGACAGAGAACGGGGGAGAAAAATGAAACGCTTCACCGCTGTCGCTTCGAAGCCTCGATACGACGAAGGTAACGGTACGCCAGGAAAAAAAAAAAAAAAAAGAAAAAGGACGAAGAATCGTATTGTTTCCGATGCAAACACGGGGGCCTGGCTAGCCGTGACGGAGTCCCTACCCGGAGTACCGCTACGGTGGCTCGCGTTTTCGCCGACGAGGATCGGGCCCGGGTTTTTATACGCAGAATACCACGGAACACATGGTGTTGTTTTGGGGAGAGGTGGCCACATACACACACGGACGACCAACAAGCAAAAACGACGCGGAACCTAGAACGACGACAACAACAACAACACGGGGGAAAATAATAACAATAAAGAACGCCCGCGCACCTTTTAACAGCGGCAAGGGTTGGAGCTCGACATCGTTGGCCGACCGATACCTCGACGATCCTTGAGACTTGCGCTGTTTTCGCTTGAGGGACCCCTTCTTGAAAGGGTCGATCTTGTCGACGAACGTGGCCGAAGACGAGACTGGATGGGACCCCGAGTGTGCAGACATGGTACGGTGGGTACGACGAGTCGCGTAGCACGGTCGGTCGTCGTCTCCGAAGCGGGCGTCGGGGAGGGTGGTACCGGGCGATGCGCCTCTAGCGCTCGCTTCCTGCCGTCGCGAGCTCGTCTAAAACACGGCCTCGGCTCGCAGAGTGGCCGCCGCCGCGCACTTGGGTATCGGTCCTAGGCCCATACCGGCCCCGGGGAAGGCGCAAGTTGCCGACGATTTGCAAACAGGACGACGGTTAGGCCTAAGCGACGCCAATAATTCCGATCATCTCCCGACTCCTAGGCCTAGCATTGCAGGCTCACATACGTCCATACGTGAATATCCGTGCTTTTTTCCTGAAGCCGCGTCGACGGGGAGCTCACGGGCACATTTTACATGACGGACGGCGATCTTCGGAGCCCGCCCGGCGTCTCCGTTCGCATGCGGGGATCAGAGTTTGGGAATAAAAACCCCCCCGCCGATCACATATACACTTTTGCAAGCAAGCAGACACCTAAGGTTTTACATAGACGCATTCGGCAAAGTTCGGCGAGGCCTCGGGTGCCGAGCCGGGCGAAAGCCTACGATTTGCACTCAACCTTCGAAGAGAGTTATTTTCATTCCTACCGCCATGAGCGCTAGTGAATTTCTAAGAATATTACGTTTGTTTTGTGAAATGAACGAGCACAATTTAATAAATGTGTAATTATTTTGATGTTATTTTTATTATTTGTTTTTATATGCTAATATATACAATATTGCCATAAATATATTCAGATAATTTTTGTTGTGCATGTTGCTTTTCTTGCATACTTTGTTCACCGGTACTAGGATTCCAGTTAAATAAATATCCAATTCATTATTTAACACAAATTAAAGTAAAAATTATTGTTTAATTAATTCCAGCGAAGAGCATTGCTGCATACACCCTGGTTACCATGGTTATTCCTACAACCATGGCTGCGTCCGCTTCGGATTTCACCAAGGTTGCACCGATTTCAGGTTGAGGACGTTGTGATCATCCGCTGCGAAGAAGACAAAATTTAAAACCCCAAACTTGGAGGCATATAATAATGAAAAATGCTCCCAAATACGGTCCGTATTCAAACATGTCTGTCAGAGAACGTACGGAAAATGCTATGCGAAGTTTGTGTGACTGACGCTACGTTGTCAGACGCCGCGTTCACCGCGTTCTTGTCGGACAAGCTCACTTTGGATTCTGATAAATTGAGGTCTCTTCTGGAAAGCTGTGGAGGTAAGCTGCTGATTTCAGGCGATCTGTTCATAAACGTTTTCCGCAAGTTTCGTCTAAACTCCCGTCTCTTCCCTAGATCGGGATGCGTCTTCCGACTGGCACGAGGTATCTCTATCCAAGTTGTCGCCGGTCATCCATTCTGTGTGTCGGGTGTTTCGCAGCCTGCCCGTAGAAACATTCCGGAGTTCGTCGGCACTTCTCACTTGGACGGGAGAAGAGAAGGTGATACAATTGACATTTTGTCTGCATAATATTCCGGTCGATAAAGGCGGGGCAAAATCAACATTGCACTCCGTTTATCCGATGGTGCCAATCAAACCGCGGCAAAAATGCGTCGTCACGGCCCTTGTGCGTTGCCGTGATCCTGCGCTTTTTTCTCTGCGTGATTGGTTTAGTCCGTGATGCAAACATGGGTCCGGACATTTCACCGAACGCCGTTTCATCGAATATCGTTTCATCGAAGCCGTTTCATCGTACGCGATTTTGTCAAAAGCCACTTCATCGAATGCCCTTTCATCACAGACGTTTTATCGAAGACCACCTAGTTGAGCAGTAGGAACTTTTACCTAGGAAATAGTTTTAACACTGGAAGGATAGCAGACCTTTCTGTTCCTACAACTAACAATAAGAAACATTATTTTCTCTACACTTTTTTTTTTTTTTTTTTCATAGTAACTGAACTGATGTCTTGTGCTGCTAATGTGGCCAATATTAAACGGGAACACAGCCTTGAAATTTTACTAAACCTGCGATCGTCGGGTGCAGTGACTAAGGTATGTTCCTTCAAGGCTCTATCCACGTCCTTGAAGAGGCGTATTCTGTTCCAAGCACAAAGCCGTCCTTGAAGCAATGATGTATATCCGTGTCGCACGAAGCAGAAAAAAAAAAATGTGTCTCCTCCCCTTTGTTTACTCTTTGCCATCGCCAGAACCGTGGACTTACTGGCTTTTCAACCTTTGTACTTAGAAAGAAAGCTATTCTGCTAGGATAGAACGAAAACTCGAATAAATAGATAAATAAAAAATAAAAAAGGCGCAGAGAAGAACAATTATAATCCTTCCCGGATGTACCTTTCGTGCGTAAACAAGTAGGGAACCAAGTGTGTGGTGGAGTACATCCGCAATTGTTTTACCCAAAAACAGTAAGTCACATATCCACTCGAGTTTTGTCACGTTCTACGATTCAGTAACCGAAAGTTTTCCGAAAAACCATATGAGGGTAGTGATTTTATTACCGGTGATTCAACAGCAGCATGAAAACAACTCAGAAGCGAGAGTATAAATAATCTGAAAAGAACCATGATGCTCCAAAATTTGGTGAACTGAAATTCGATGAAGCAACAACCAAGCAATTCAATGAAAAAGCGTTTGATGTATCAGCGTTCAATGGAAGGGCCACTTATTCGATGAGACGACGTTCAATGAAACAACATTCAATGAACCGGCGTTCAATGGAAGGTTCACTTATTCAATGAAACGGTGTTCGATGAAATGTCCGGCGCCAACTCAACAACCGGGCCCAAACCCGATACCGAGCATCCTACGCATTGACTGGACGCGAGTCCTGACCGAACACTGATGCAGCACTTTCCTCCAATCTGTGTCTGCACTTGGATTGCAATGTGGTGACGTAAGCTTCGGTTATTTCAGACGGTGTCTAGATGTGTTGAGCAGACGTCATTTGTAGACATTGTCTGAAACGGAAATGCCCCTTTCCCACAACAAACTGTGATCACGCAATTAAACTGCATGATTCAGCTTTATCTTTTTAAGTGTTCTTGGGCTTTTGTTGTCTTTATAGCTTAGGGGAGGGAGATTTAATAAACTGGTTTCATGAGTCATTCAAAGCACAGTAAACAGAAGCTAGTCGTTAATTTTTTTTTGCATTGTGGGCATTTTGAGTGAAACAGCACTTTTCATAACAAGTATTTTCCTTGTTTGTTTGGTTTTTATCCGGAAGCTGGTTTTGCAGAATTGAGTTTGTAACGTTAGCCTCCGGCACAAGATCTCCAGAACGTTGCGTCCACGATTCGCACTGTTCACACGAGCGTATACATTCCAGGCTTTTGAGGAATGCTTGTGTCGACTGCAATCCCCGGACGAATGCAGCGCCGTTCTGTGTGTCCTGAAGGTCACGGCGATCCTTGAGCGTTGCCTCGGAGACGTAAGTTGTTTGTTTGTTGTAAACGGTACTTGTAGCTTTGGCCTCTAGTCGGGGGGAAGAGTGGGCAGAGTGCAGTCTCAATCGCCTCTTTTCATTTCTCAGGTGTTGTTCTCGAGGCACGTTCCAGTCCCCTTCCTTCTCAAGGATATCTTAAAGCAACCGGAGCTCAGCGCAGTATTTGGAACTGAGCTGGTAGGTAAGATAGTCTGTATGATAAAAACACAGCAAAATAATTTTGATGCTTTTTACTAAACACCCGACACATTCAGTGAAATGGCAAGTTTAAATATTGTCGCCCCAGCAATATAAAACGGGGATCCTCAAACATTGCGACCTCGAGAAACCCCCATGTCCTCTATGATTGGCCGAAGTACCTCTTACGGTCTCGGTATTTACGCGGTGAAATGGTAAACATGTCTTTGGATCACGTAAACAATAACGCGCATGCTAGGGAGTGTAGGGTTCCTAGCTGCGCATCAGTGGCTGTCTCAGGCCCGCTAAATAGTACTTAGACTGGGAGAATACTTTACTTAGGGGTAGGGATGGACGAGGAAATTTGGGAGGTTTGGAACCCCGTGAGGGTACTCTGGGGAATAACATAAAGTAATTATTACCACAGTTGGAACGTTGGTAAAAACAGACTTTAATCTGCCACCTCCTTGAAGTCGGAGCAGTCGTTCAGAGAGCGAATAAATTCTCATTCGCTCGATACGTCGACACTGACCTTCGCCGACACTGACCTGGAAGGCAAAACATAAACGCGCCCGAGAGGCAAATGATATTTGCCTCCTGGGCATGCGGGATGCCAGCACAAACTAAGCTTTCTGCGTGGTCTGTGCCGGCTTTTTCTTTATTGCGCACCACAGACGATAGCCAGGGCAAGACAGAGCGCATTGCACTGGCGCTACCTCATGTGGCCCTTGCGGGATGTGCAACAACAATGAGGGGGGCAGTTGGAAGGTATGACGTTGCACCCCTCTCGCCGGCATGTTTTGTCGAGAGGCCAATCCTTTGGAGCAGCCGTGCTACGCAGCTCAGTAGCTATAGTTTACGACTGCCGCTCCACTGACCCAGGTTTGAATTCTGCTGTACACATAAATATAATATATAGCCTTAACGTCGCATAATGCTCCCAGCATGTTGCTCGTTTTCAGCGTTCGTTCCTGACGCTCATTCACGACTCGTGAAATGACTCATAAAAATGCATGCCGCGTTAAAACGAGAATGGAATTGGGCCTTTCCGATCCGCAAGTGTGTTTTGTTTTTCTGGTACAGATGTGGCCAAAAATAGACTCCTGGGGGGCTATGCAAGAGGGCAGGACGAAAAGATTGGGATATTGCCATTTGCTGGGATTGGTCAGTGGCATGGCACTGACCAGTCACAGCGGGCAGCGATGTCACGGTTGCTTCGTCCCACCCTCTCGCATAGCCCCTCTGGAAGCCTCAGACCCGCTGCCACTCTGGGACTTTCAGTAGACTCCTTTTCGCAGTACATTTCTGCCGACTTCCGACCACCCCCACGTTTTCTCGGCGCAGATGCTGGTTCTGCAAATCGTCATGGGCTCGCCCCGTTCCCTCAACCTCCGCAACATCGTCTGGCACGGCTTTGTGACCCCTCGAGAGGTGGACCGCAGGTTTGTGAACGGGCGTCGTGTGTCCTGCGGAACGGCAAACGCCAGAGCCGCCGAGCGTTTCCACGGTTAGGGTGAAATACACGTAGCTGCTGTACCCTGTTTCACCTTAAAGCTGCGGTCACACTGCTAATACGAGGCGTGCTTCTTCTCTGTACGATGGTACTGTCCGATTGGTCATACAAAAGCTGCTTGCAGACACGTTTGCAGCATACCGTAATATCTTGGAAGATGGCCCACCTAAAATCAAAAGCAAATAGAACGAAAATGAGGAGCAAGTTAACTTTCGGTGTGCGATAAAAAAAAAAGGAGTTGAGGAGTGCTAGTTTAGATACCGTGACCTGCAAAACTTGCGATCGCAGGGAAGAAGAGAGACAAACCAAATTCAACTTTTCATTCCCAGTTGGCAATGTTCGCTTATGTCCCGCCGCGGCCATGCGACACCCTTTCTGCCGAGGTCACTGTCGGCCGGGGCCCTGCAATTGCTAGACGCAGACCATCTTTCGGTGTTGTAAAAAAAAACAATAACGGCTAATCGTGCCAAAAATGTGGGTGGGTTGTCTTTCGGGAGTGGGGCATCTCTCGGGATATTACGGTACATATATATGTGTAAAGCAAACATGCTTAGCACATGTGTGAGACGTGTCTTCAGGTAATTCTGTCATCACGTGTGCAGAGAACACCGTGTCTTTTGTACGATGCACTAGCACCGTGACTGCTTGTGAAGATGTACAATGAGATGGCACGCTGGTGCCGTGTAGTTGGGTAGCTCTGGAACATATCCGATCCGCATGTATTTTACGCATCATTCTTTCACTGTGGGGTCGAAGTAATTTTCATAACTTGATAAGAGGCCGTTTCTCGTAAATGGTGCACAGATGTATCATCTCGCAAATACTGCAAAACCTTCAACTCATTTTGGCAGATTGGAAGGGTTCTGGGGCTCTCTGATACAGTCAAACCTGTTTATAACAAACAAAAGGAAACGCTGCGATCAGTTCGATATAGCAAAAGCCATTTACAACGAACTTCCACCATCTGTTTGTGATAAGGCGAGAGCTTCTCTTTCTTTCTCATCTCTGCGCTTCCGCCTTGTAGTAAGAATTTTCGTTCTTTCCTACTTTTCTTTTAGGGGGGAAGGGACAGGCTAGAAGACGATTGTTTGCATGTTTTTGAAAGCCTTCCCGGGGGAAAAAAGTTTGATATAGCCCATACGTTCTTCGTTATAAAAAGTACTTTTTACATGCATTTTTATTTAAATTTTTCGTGAGTTCGGTGGTATCAACAATAATTCGCTGTATGTGGGTCCGTTCTAAACGGGTTTCGCTGTAGGTGGCGTCGTGTTGACCAGTTTGTTCTCTATGCTCGGAGGCAACTTTTTCTGGCATTTCAACAGGAATGAAGACCGTGGGTGTAGAGCCTTGATTGGCGCTCGAGGTGCGCAAGTGCATGGGCACCCCTAGCTCTGGCTTCCAAAAAAGCTGTCCCCAAGTAGAGAGTTTTCTCATCGTAAGCCGTCGCAGGCGGTCGCGGCACAGTAGGTCACTGTTAAACATGAGCGAGTGAACCAGCCTTTATGATGTTACTGCAACGGACATTACAAACCCTATTAACCAGTATAGTTTGTAATGTCACGTGCGTTGCACGTGACACTTTGCTCTGCCCAGCCTGAAGGTTACGTGCCACACTTTGAGTTGCGGATAGGCTCCGGTGACTCGTAGCATATGTTGCGGCTCGTTGGAAGGTGAAACAGAGTTGGTCGCCTACGGTCCTGTTGGGAAGAGGGAGCGAGCGTGCACCGCATTCCCAAGGCTGCGCTTTTCATGAAGCAACCACGAGAACTGTCTTGAGCAACGCCAATCAAGACATTTTCCAATCTACCCTTTTTGCGAAATGCGTAGTGCACACACCTGTCGATGCTCCTGGGTTGGAGATTGCGTGCTACCAAAGCAAATCCGCCATCTTGTATGTCGTGCACAAGCCTCGTTTACCTATAGTCGGTGACGGGGTTAGAGTCCAAGGGAAGCTCCTCTTACCTCTGTTCACTTTAACAGAGCGAATGCTGAAGACTGGGCTGCCTTCTCTCTAGTGTTTGCTCTGCTAAAATGGAATGAGGTGGAAGGAGCTCCCCCTGAATTCTTAGCCCGTCATCGACTAAATACCGGGCAAGCGCCTGCTCAAAATATAGAGATAATCGCGAAAAAATGGGGGATGGGCACTTGTTGGGTCATCAGTCTTACATATCAATGTACTGTGCATATTTTCTCAGATCTTACCAATTTGGGAATGGGCGGATGCATGGTATTCTACGGTAGTACTTTTTGCGGGGAATAGCTTTTTTTGTTTTGCGTGGGCCAACTTGTTTTAAACCATGCCGTAGGCCCCATCGAATGTTAATGCGAGGTGACACATGCAAGTATGTTGACGAAAAGAAGAGAAAAAAGACACTTTTGACCGCATGGAAGGAACTAAGCAACAACAAGCATGGCATCGTCAAGTTATGAGCCCATCTGTTTGTCATTTTTGTTATGTCATTAAGTAGTGTTTCTCTGTACGGTGTCGGCTATCATCTTCTATAGTAACAGTGTTTTTCTTGCGAGGCGAGCGGCATATATTCGTACCGCAGCAACATAGGGTTTGTTTGGAAGTCTACCAAGGTCCTGGGAGGGGTTCACACAGTTTGGGGGATGACAACTCAGGGGTCTGCTTCAAAAGTGAACCAGATTTGCTCATCCTGTAGATTTGTGACTAGAAGTCCTTGAAATGCTACGAATGTACCCAAATACCATCGTCAAATAGCTTTGTTTTCTAGTGACTCAATCTCCAACCCGGGCGTCCCGGCAAGCTGCGGCACATATTTAGAAAAAAGTCCATTGGGAGGAGGTCTTGAGAGATTAGGGTATTTTTTCTGAAATTTTGAGATGTGCTATCTTTTGAAAATAATGTTTCTTGGGGAAAATACTATAAAAGCCAGAGCAACCTTTCTATCTTTTTTTGATACAAATATCAGAAAGTATGTCACTCTGATGTGGCAGTCATTGTGGAGAGCTCTTCTACAGTGGCAACTGCAAGTATTACAAATTTGAAATTTTTTTTCTTCTTACAATCGATGAATGGTACAGCTTTCTGGGGGCCGTCACAAAAGGCAGGGATATGTCTGACAAGGTGACAGTCCTCCCCCCCCCCCCCCCCTCCCTTCCCGCTTTTCTGGGGCCACACGTGAAGCCAGAGCACTTCCCCAAAAAGTACAAGATCGAGCTTGTGCCTTTTCTGGAATGGCAACTGAGCTGTTCTTTGACTGGTATTCAGATTTTGACTGTGTTGTCGCAGCAGTGTTCATCTTCAGGCATTCTTAGAATGCATCACCAGCATTAGTGCTAATTTTGCTGGGTTGTTTCATCGATTCCTTACGCCATTAAGCCATTTCATGACGTGCACCATTATTAGAGCTCTGGGAAAATGTTGCCCAAAACTCAGAATGAATATATTTTTTGTCCTATGACTCTACAACTTCCTCACCAAGTGTAACTTCCCCACTAAGTGGCAGTGTGCAGTGGGAAAGGTGTCTCTTCAGGGCAGAAAGATGGAAAAGCATGCGAGCTGTATGAAATCACGGTGTGTCTTCGTCCGTGGGCATATGGTTGTGGCTAACACAGGGGTGCACACTTAATACAGTGCCAAGCAGACATTTGTGGCAGTTTCTTTATAAATAGCCTACTGTGCAACACCAACGTGTCAATCTTTAATGTTGGCGAGTTTCTTCACTCCTCAGTGAACAGAAACTCTCTAAT
Organism: Ixodes scapularis; assembly: GCF_016920785.2. Lineage (NCBI taxonomy): Eukaryota > Metazoa > Arthropoda > Arachnida > Ixodida > Ixodidae > Ixodes > Ixodes scapularis. The sequence continues at coordinate 108,065,825 of NW_024609879.1, read as the reverse complement.
GTGAGCACCGAGCAAAGTGGTACAAGTTTACATGTGTGATATAAGAAGTGAAAAATGAGGCATCAAATATCGGTATGAATGCATTACAAGAACCGATTAATATTTACTGTCTACACAGCGTGACACGATCAGCACAAACAAACAAACACCATTTTTTATTGTTTTTGTCCTCGCAGATAATGACTCTAATCAAAATTACCCCTCTTGTGGATAGTGGTCATCTGGTGAGCCAACTTGGGAGGTAGAACCTTGAGTTTTCCACTAACCCGTCTGGAGAAAACATAAGAATGTGCGCACACTGTATCACGCAGTGTGTCGCTTGTGCAAGGTCTTTTGTAAATGAGTAGTATATACCCTGTTTTGTTTTAATCTAAGCAGTACCAACACTACAAGCCAATGGGGACAATCAAGCTTCTTCAAAATCACTAGATTATGGCATTTTTCAGGTTTCTATGCATGTGTTGCTGCCAACCGATCCATTTCTATGCGTCGTGACATTGCGTTTCTAGTCTGTGCATTTATGCTTGTGTTGCAGCTAGGTGTATAGCAAGCCTGTGTCTGTCTAGAGCTTTTTGTTTTTGCTGCTTCAGGCTTCCATTCTTCTTGATCTGTGCTGCCATGAGTTTGGGGGAACGGCTGGCTGAAAGCGGTTCTCAGCACAAGGCCATCGTAAGAAGAAGACGGTTCAGCTTCATTGACACGGAGCTCGCCCTGAACGACTTCCTAGGCAAGTGCCGGCACTCGGGCCTCATCATACGTCTCCGCGGACGTCGTGGCTCCATCCACACGCCTAGGGTCACTGAAAAGCTATACACTAGCAGTACCTACCGGCTCAGCTACAGGCCATCACTACTTACCTACTCTTCTTCCACACCCGTTGTCCGATGCCGCCACGAAGGTTATTCGTCCATTTGCATCATGTGACATCTGTTTACATGTTAGCAACTTGCTTGGGCGGCCTAGAGCCGCCCTGGCACTATTTTTGACAGTTATGGTCCTGAAATGCGACTTTTGGAGTGGGAGATACAACAATAGGAGATTGTCGTGGTAACATTGTGCTCCGTGGTGATCCTTAGCAAGCGGGACGACAGAGAGCAATTGCATCCTTCATCAGGCACGTCGGTGAAAGCTGGAGACAACTGGCAACATTGATTTTCTGAGACAATATGTCCGAGGTGTCATTACTTTGAATTATAGTTTACTTAGTGACTCTATGATTGTTCAGTGTCAATGATGTCGAGTTCCAGAAAGCAAAAAAACAGAATGAAAATGAAAAGACAGAGCACAACGTGCCCTGCGTTTTGTCCCAGTCTCTTTCGACGTCGTTCCGACAACATTTTATGTGGCGTTTTGCATGGTGGGCAAACTGCTAAAAGCAAGAAACCAAAAATTTATTGTTTATGCTTACCTTTTTTTGTGTGTCCAGGAGGGATGATAAAATAGACAATAACAATGATATCTCTCGTTTTATTTTCAATTTCACCTTATATGTGCTTACATGCATTTAGTTCGGTTCCTAACGGGTCTGCACTGAAAATTAATTTTATTCAAAATACCCCTAAAGGCCCTCTGTATAAGGGTGGGCAAGCAAATATATCATAGTACACAGATAAAACACAAAAATTATACAAAGACAATATGAAAACAAGTTAGGCAAAGACGGAGATATACCTGGTGTTTATCGACAAAAACAAAAACTTGAGTGGTAGCGACATTTGTGCCAGAGTGAATTGGAGCAACGACGTACAGAACAAGTGACCAACTTCTTTTTTTCTCCTCTTTGTTTCAGGTGTCGGTTTCGACGAACAGAGTTTCCTGTTGGTCCTTGAGGCGAGTCCGCTCGTTCTGCCAGGAAGGATGCCATTCTGGCACGCGTGCGTCCAGCTGTACAATGAATCCCGGTAAGGTGGCACACGATGGCCATGTACACTGCATGACACTGTTAGTATGAAAACGGCTTTCACGATTTTTTGCATTGCACTTGGAAAGGCTGTTGGCAAGCACCAAACTTTGTCACTTCGGTTAGTGTCTCAAGGGAGCCCATTCCACCACACTAGTAGTTTTGATGATAGCTTTTTGATTCTAAGACAAATACAGAAAAAAACTGGTGATCACTTGTTCACACTGAGTGTCAGGCCGTGTACAGCACTCAGAAAAAAACCTCCCCTAAAGGGCAACTCCGCTAAAGGGCAACTCCGCTAAAGGGCAACTCCGCTTCAGTTATAATTGTTTAAAAAAAAAAAAACAATGCAGTCCTCTTCAGTATCACCTATGCTCCATCTCACCCTACGATGGACTAGGGCCCGAAGGCTGGCAGGCGGAGCACTGCCTCAGGAAAGCTTACATCCGCATTGGGAAAGAGTGCGCGAGAGAAATTCCGACACGCAGACTACGAAGAGCACTAATCTAACGCATATGGTTCTCCATAAAATAGCGCGCTATTTTATATTGGTGAAGTAAAGGTGCATGGAATTGAGTTTCATAAACATTCTTGTCATATTTCGTAAACATGTCAACTGTTTGGAGAAGTCGGAAGGCACGCAGGCAACACTGACATAAAGTCGTTTCGCCTTAAGGCCCGTTCACACTCTTGCGACCTCTTAAACCTGGGTTCCTTAAAACTTCTTAAACCAGAGAACACACTGGCGCCATCTATTGGGAAGCAGTGGAAACTCGGTGGTCCGGCATATTTTTTCTATTTCTCGCGCATTATCCTTTCTTTCTTGGCTCGAGAAACCTGTGTCAATGTCATAAACGAGTCTTTCTATGGGTACTACGCACATTTGACCTCGGAAATCCCGCAAACCTTCGCTCTTGTGAAATGTAGTTCCAGGGTCACCGCATAGATGGCGCCACAATGCCCAGTGTGTTCCCTTACTCTAAAAACATTTAAGAAGTTTTAAGAGATCTCGTCTCTCTCAGTCGTACTCGGTCGCAAGAGTGTGAACGGGCCTTTAGCCATAACAATCCAATCCAATCCAACTTTCGTTTACGTAAAACGTACCCGGGCCTGCATCTCCCTTCCTCACGCGGTCCGTACACGCTCCCGTGTCGAACACTGTATGCAACTCATCTTCATTTTATAATGGGCACTGGTTCTTATTCTGGGTTCTCTTTGCCCGATCGCTTCCAAAGGGTATATAATTCCTTCAGTAGTCTTCAGTAGTAGCAAGCAGATGGAGCCACCGCAAGGGCTTGATAAGCAGACAAAGACTCGCCTCCGCATGCCGCCGTCTTGGTGCACTGATACGTACGATGAAGCAATATACAACATAGTTTCGAACAGGCTCGTGATTAGACTCGGAGGCCTGTAGCATTGGGGTTTAGTCCATCGTAGGATGAGACGGAGTATAGACCAGTGTCCGCGCCAATTCCAGGGCGCCGCCATGTTTATCTACGCTCGCGCCACCACGCGGAGAGAACTGGCAGGCAAGAGGGGGGGCTGCGTTGGCGGCGTTGGTTTGGGGAGCTGGATGCGGCAGGCTGTCCGAATGCACCGGCACATCGTGAACGATGTCTTTACCAGAAGCCTCCGCGACCCGTTCTTCAACAGATAAGAGGTCGTGAACATTCGAGAACCCATCTCGATCAAGGAAACAAGAGAAAACCTTCCTTGTCTTAAATGTTCTCGGTGTCTGCTGACCCTTGACATCCGCGTTTCAGTCTGGGTTCATTGCGTAGTAAATATTTCGCTACCGCTTTCTTGTAGCTTCCAAATGCTTGATTGTTGGTTTCTTGTATACGACATTACATTCGTGGCACGTTTGAGACCGATTTTCGCGATCTGCTTGCCTTTCTGCGGCAGCGCGGCTCTGCCGAGCCGAAATAAGTGGGAGGCGTTCACTTGATCGAACGCCGTTTTAGCGAATGAAAACGAGACCACGACGTTTCATCGAATGACTAGCGAATGGGTCTAGTTACATAGACAGCTCGGATTAGCTTTCTTTTGTAATGTGGCGCCTTGTCTGCCGCTGCGAAGCGGCGTAAACGAGGGCTCCGAGTATGTAAGTGCGCGTCCCGTCCCTCCCCCCCCCCCCCACACACACACACATACAAACACAGACTGCGAGCGTCTGGGTTCGAAACTATTAATTGCCAGTTCTAAAGGATGGTACTTACTTGAAGTGGGAGCTGGAATTCTACGAGGTACCAGGAGACACTTACTATCGGGCAACGAAGCACGGTGGCTGTGGGGGCGGAGTCTAGGAACGCTACTGATTAATATTGTGACAGGCGATCAGTTATGATGGCAGACGAAACTTCGACTCGTTTGTTCAGAATTTCTCGGTGATATTTTATTAGCCCTCGTTACAGCACACCAAGGATCTTGGGCAGTGAAATTCACATCACGCAGGCTCGTCCGTCGTAGTCAAATGAGCGCAGTCGACGATGAGGTGTAATGAGCTACTAAGCTTCACAAGGAAAATGCGCGTGAGAAAGAGTTTTGAGGAAGTCCAAAACACCGATCCAGCAGACGCACGTACGTACGTTTACTCCGGATTTCATGAACTCGACGGCGCAAGATCAAAGAGCACCGCCGCCATCGCCACCCGGTTTTCTCTGCACTTTGCGCGACGACGGCACTGCAACGGAGGGCACTTGCCTCGGCGTTAACAATCCACGAAATAGATTAATTTCCCACTCTTGAAGCCATTCCAAATGATAAATGAAAATACCTCAGCGTTGTTGAACATCTGACGACACAACCAACACAACTGTGCCGCTGGCTGCGTGAGCCTGACACAACTGTGCCGAGCGCCTGCTCGGCACCGTTGTTGCTCGTGAAGGCTTGCTTATTTGTGGTTGAGACGATGATTCCACATCTTTCGTGGTGCTTGCAATAACTTCGAAGGGCAGGGGAACCTTCTCACGAGGACGTTGAAGACACTCAACACCGGAGCCACCAAAGCAATCGCACAAACTGTCGCCATGTTTGCTCCTTCTTCGTCACTCGCGGCGCAATCAACTCGTCGCGAGATGTTTTCTGGCTCGGCTAGATGGAAACCAACAGCGGCAAAGTGGCGTATGGACACACGGCTCTCACATTACGGGCACTATACTCACATACCGCGGTAAACAGGACCGATGCCGGCGAAACGGCAGTCGGCACACCAGCGAAGAAGCCCTCAACGGGAAGCGGCGGCGCAGGCCGACGCAGTCCCCCCTCCCCGTGAGCGTCTGGGTTCGAGATTATTGTTCGCTTTTGCTCCTTGCGGTCGAGGCTACAAAGAGCACTTCCGGACAAAGGTCTATAGGGAGACCACACGTAAAATATTACGACCTAGTTCTGCCAAATTGTTTCTTAAAAGTCCGGCAAACTTGGGAAAGTGCCAAGTTGCCGAAATCGGGCGACTCTAGCAGGCGAATTGAGGCTGAATCAACAGCGCAGTCAGGGCTGCGGTGTTAGCGTAGCCAAGATTGAGCTAAACATCATCTACATTGCTACTTTTTGTTTGTTTTATTCCTCCGGGCAAGCGTAACAGGTGGCGTCAGCAGCGTCTCCTCTCGGCGCTGAGCGATGTCCACGTGAGTGGCCTAAGCCGCCTGCGCAGTGCGCTTCTCAGCCTTGGGAGCCAATTGATTGTCCCGCCATTAGCGTTGTCTTTTGCGTTGGGGCCGCCTTAAACACTACCGCCCCAATGGTGGCCTGCCCTGATGCTGCTCGTCATCGTGTAGAGGCTCACGAGGTTACTCATATCATGTTGTAGCTAGTATGTTTCTGGCGGCCTGAGGCCAATGTTGCCTGACGGAGCCGAAGTTTCGGTTTTGGTTTCTTCTCATGTTTAAAGTAAGGTTTCGCAAAATATATCCTATTTTTCGCAAAGCAAATGACATAGTTCCTTTTATTAGTGCTTTCTGATATGAAATCACACATAATTACGAAATTTTCAGAATTGAGCGGAGTTGTCCTTTAAGCCCGACGCAAGCAACCAACGTTTTGCTAAGAGACTTCACTTCCTCGGGACTTTGTCGGCCATGTACTAGAGGCTGGCACAATTTATTGCACTTCATCAACTCACTGGATCACACTGATTAGTCACTTCACCAAGCGCCTGAGTATGTTCTACAAAGCTTCAACTATAGGCCGTGAACATAAGTTTTTAAAATCCTCAGCAGGCACGATTAGTCGGTCGATGAGCTTAGAATCAAACTCAGCATCGTCCTCATTTTGTGTAACTTTTTTATAGTGTTTGCGTTGCCACAAGAACCAAAGCTGCGTACTGACACGCTGGCAGTCCTACCCACTGCTGTGATGATTTGGAGACAGTTGATATGGGAACGGTTGTATTCCACTGTGTAGTACCGTCATTATTTCTTTCACGACTGGCGGCTGGACGATGTTTTCTCCAGGAATACTTTTGCTGTCGTTTTCTTCGGTGATTTTTCACATTTTACTTTGAAAGGATACTGGCAGGCATCAAGATTTATCACTTAAGCTACCCCAACTGGGCACTTTTCACCACTACCGTAAAATACCGTAGAATACCCACTTCAATTTCACCAAAAACTGGGTTAATCTAGACATGGGTGCTTGTACGGTCAATTCGGGCGCTCGACGTATAATTTTAAGAATTCACAAGTTTGGGAAATGTTAATAGTGGGTGCTTGAACAAAGTGGGTGCTTCCGCTGCATTTTGACGGTATGTGTAGCAGTTTTCGGTGATGGCTCGTTTGCGCTAACACTGTCGCGGAGTTCACATGAGCATCACGAGACAATAGGAACCCACAAATTTTACGTTTGTGTTTAGACAGCGTAAAGTCGGTCTTCCCTTGTGTTATGGCAATGCTGGTTTGTGCCATAAATGAGATATTTAGCCAGTGCAGTACCACTGCTAACCTGAAGTCTCTAACATGCATCATGCAATAGTGACACATGACTGCTTCTCGGTACGACGCTCGTCCAGATCGAAACGGGCGGGGGTGGGAATTGAGTCGAGGATCCGCGGGTTGTGCAGCGCAAGCTTTCGCTCCACGTGCACCAAGCTGCGGTGTGCCATCACACTCAATCATCCGTTCCCTTACAGCACGTGTCGTGCGTCTCTTTAATCGCAGGTACGACGAAAGCCTCGTCTTGGCGCTTCCTCAAGTGGAGTGCGTCCTTCGAGTTCTTTTCACGGCGGCCAATGACTGCCCTCGGCGACTCCTTACAGCCGAGGTTATTCTTTTCTGCTTTCTCCCGGTTTGACCACAGACTGTTGGCATTGGGAAAAACATGATAGAACAGCCAACACCTCTGAAGTTTCAATAGGCACCCCTGGCGAGTAACATCGGATATTTCTAGGTCACGTTTCGATCGGGAGGGGGGGGGGGCGTAAAGATGAAAGCATAATGCAGCAAATCGTAAGCACTTCCACTGGTGGTTCTGAGAGAAAGGGCAAAAAATGAAAGATGTTTACAGGTCTGTAATGCAAAATTTGAGCGCAACTCTTGAGGAGGAGGATGGGAGGGTACAGAAACGAGGGTATGCTTCTCCTCCTCCTCTCCTCTTCCCTTCCTCCTCTTCCGTACCTTCTCTTTTCCTCCTCCATACCCTCTCCTCCTCCATACCCTCCCCTCCTCCCACAGTTTCCCCACTGAATGTAGCTAAAAAATTGATGCCACGTGACCTCAACACCAATTTAGTTTCCCTGCTAAACTTAGCGGGGAAAATGACATCACATGACTTCGTGTCATGTCACCCATCGACAAATTCAGTTTCTCCTCTAGATCTGGCAGCAAAATTGACGTCACGTGACCTCAACACCACTTTAATTTCCCTCTGAATTTAGCGGGGAAACTGAAGTGGTGTTGAGGTCATGTGACATCAGTTTTACCGCTAAATTTAGCGGGAAAACTGAATGCGTAGTGTCACATTATGGGACATCACAGACATACACACCAATTCAGTTTCTTCGCTAAATTTAGCAGAGAATTGAATTTGTGTATTGGTCTGCAATGTTTCATAATGCAAAGCGTGCAGTTATGTTGACGCCGTTATACGCAGAAACAGGCGGGTAAGAGCTGCGCTCTAAAAAGAAAGCGACAGGAAAGTAAAGAAAGAAAGCAGATGATAGGGTAGGCATGTTTGTTTTTGCCACGACAAGTTGAAGTTGTTAGAGTGCTCGTCAACTTTATGTTCGGATTCTGCAAAATTCAGCACTTGCCAAACTTTTGGAGAAAAATACAGCAAAGATTTGGCATACGTCTGTGCGCGTGCACCAACCGCAGTGCCGGCAATATCGGCTGGCGGCAGCTACTGCACGAACGTGACGAAAGGTAACCAGGGACAATGGCAAGGATGTCGGATAACAATGTTTCTGCACGGTTATATATACGCATTCGAAAGCGGCGGTAGGCACAGCTCAATTTTGCAGCAAAGTATACCAAGGTGGTCGTTATCTGTTTTTTGGACAAGAGCTAAATATCATGCAGGCTTCGCACTGTGCAATATACAAGCGGGCAGGGCAGTTATCTTAAATAATAGCGTACTGTCTTAAACAACGCGGGTGGAAACATGATTGCCACATGTGGAACTGGTGAAGTCTACTAAACTTACATATTTACGTTTTCATTACCAGATAAGCTGTTCATGTGCCTAAGAATAACACTCTTTTTTGTGATACTAGGAGAAAGTTGCAGCATTGACTAAGAAGTATGTTCAAAGACCCACCTCACAATTCTAGCGACGTGCCGTTTGCCAAAAATAAAAATTAATGCAAAAAAAAGTTTTTTTTTTATTAGCGTGCATTTTGCATTTTTGGTTTTGATATCGGTTTAAGCACCTTCATATAATTTTAAACACAAAACAAAAGCACTCATTCCTGCACATCCGAAACTTCTATGTGGCACGTTCCTAAACAGTTTACAACCTATCGACGCATGCAAAACTGGCGCAATATTCAAATGCTTGCATACTTCTGGTGGGGGCTCAGTCGGCGGATTTATTGCGACACGCAGAAAACGAAAGTATCCATGTTACCCTGCAGGACCACCGGCCCTAATGCTCACACTTGCAGACTTGCATTGATAAAGTTCAGAAACAAACTAAACCAGCTACACGGGCGTACCGGATGCCACCGCGTACCTGCGCTTACCATGACTGAAGTAACTGTTATTTTGCAAATAAACACGCAGAAATGACACTGATAAACTATTACTTTATAATATCACATTATTTAGCAATTGCCATGCCAATGTTTATTTAATTTGTTCTACTGGGCACTTTTAAATGTTTTTCACTAAAATAATACAAAAATCAGTTAATCATGTTTGACAACCCTACGTCTTTTGCTGAATCTTTGACGGATTTTCGCGAAACTTTGGCAAATATTCGGATGTGTAGAATCCCGAGATTCGGCACCAAATTTCAGATTTTGCAAAAGTTTGGCTCATCACTACTTACAGAAAGTACTAGATTCAGACCTTGCAAGCAATGTTTTCCTGCTTCTTTTATGTATATGAAACCGTCACGAGTAATAAGGTCACATCGGAACCATTGGTGTCTGTGTATATGCTCCGCTGTTCTGAAGCGGCCAGCATGCATGGGACCTTTCCTTCTAGATCAGGGGTTCTCAAATGGGGTTCCACAAAGCCATTTCTGGGGTTCGCCAAGCCTTTGCCTCAACCCTCAACCCCCTGCCCCTTATTTTCTTGAAAATAAAGTTTTTGTTGGCTTTTGCTAGGTGGCGCAAGCTACCGCCCCTTTCCAAAGAGTACAGTCGTTACCGTCTATCCATCCATTCATCCTTTTACTCAATGCTTCTCACCTCTGTCTATAGCAGTAAAAGATGCCCTTTTCACACTGCAATTACTTGTCTTATTATACCCTCCCCCTCCCTCTCCCCTTCCCCCACTGGCATGGGCTTCCCCATCACTTTGGCAGGTCCCCAGGGTGTCCCCAACTCATTTGTGCTTGAGAACCACTGCTCTAGATTATTATAATAGCTCTATGGTTTTGATTGTGCATCACCACGCACGCCCACACTGATACAATTATTTGAAACGAAACAGCGAGAACAAAGAAGGCGGAAAGAAAATCAATACAACGTATTGATGGGATACTGAGAGTCTGTCCTTTCATTCACTCAAATATTTATTTTTCTCCCGGACGGATGGATGGATGGACAAACGCCGACAGACATGTACGATGCGACGCTAGGACGCTGCTTGATATCGGCGCTAAATGGTTGCGTATCGCGGATGCTATACTCTGTTTCACCTTGTGTTGTACCGCAGTAAAGGCTATAAGCGTGAGCTCCTTGCTCTAAAGCACATCTCGGCGGCACAAGCTCTCGTGCACCAAGGGCAGCTGCCAACGCTATGAGCTCGCACGTCTAGCCTTTGCTGCGGTACAACATGAGGTGAAACGGAGTATAGCAGTGGCTGCAGCGTCTTTTTTGTGGTCGGGTCTTGCAGACGCCACAGTGCACCCTGGCTGAAAGAAACTGACCTATTTACTCTGCCTGAATTCGAGGTGGAATCTTGGGGCGAATCTCGGAACTACAGTCTTGCCCCGGAGGGCAACAGCGTAGAACTGCAACATCTCTTGTATTTTCTTGCTTTTGTCTGATCATGCTTTTTTTTTTTTACAGATGTCGACATTGTATACAACATTAGATGAGGTCAGTGCTTTCGTCAAACTCCATAAATTTTCGTGGCCTGTTTCTTAGATGGCGCATGCCTTAAACCAGTGGTTCTCAACCATTGATGTTTCGTGAACCTCTTGTGGATCGGCAGAGATGAGGTAAGAGGAGGATCCGTTCATTGGGAGGGGAAGGGAAAGGTATACGTAAAATTCCGTAAGAACGCCCTCCCAAAATAAAGAGAGAAATGGTGAAAGACATGGGGTGGGCTATCTTTGGGGATGCCACTGCATTATAAAAAATTAATGATAAGCACCGGGGCACCCGCTACAAACCACATGACGCGGGAACTGATACCGCAGATCGCTGACACGGGAAATTCGGGTTTCACGATGCGATAAACACGCTGGTATTCGCTACAAACTCCTGTGTCATGGGAAAGGATACCGCAAGTGGCCGACGCAGCAGATTCGTGTTTCTCGATGCAAAGGACTCTCGGAAACCCGCCGAGAACTCGCATCTCACGGGAACAAATATACCGCAGATAGCAGACGCGGCAGATTCAAGTTTCATGGTGCAATAAAGACGCGGGAACCCGCTACAATCTTGCCTGTCACGGAAACCGATATTGTCACGAATGACAAATGATGAGGTGGCGAATAACTGAAGAAACTAAATGTTTAATGGGGTGAACTTGTGCCCAAAACAAAAAAGAAACAGAAGATAACAATAGAGCGTCGCGGGCGTTGATGGCAGTGTAACAGCAGGACCGAGCACTTGGACGAGACTGACTCCGCTCGCCCTGCAGAGTCCCTTATGTACCCTCGTGGGTTTTTGGATCATTCGGCGTAGAATTTTCTATGCGTAGAACATTCGGAACTCGATCAGACGAGAATGTTCTCGAACTTACGAGAAGGGCAAGTTGAAAAAGTAAATAAAAGTACAGTCCGCTGACTAGAATCGAACTTACACCTTCCACGCGACAGTCAAGCGCGGTAACCACTCGGCCACGCAAGCGCTTACTCGCCAATGCGCGTGGCATTACTCCCCCCTTTAAAAGCGCATTGTCTCGATGCGACGTGCCGGGAAACAAAGCTGCGAAACAAACAAAAATAATGGCAAACTACGTAGACTTGTTCATCGTTTATTCATACCTTTTTTTTTTTATTAAATGGTGATATTGTACACCAGCTTGTCTGAATTTCTACTTCTTTTACGTTTCAGGTGCTTGCCGAGTTTACCGACGATCGCACTTGCAATGCGCTCAGGAAAATTCTAGGAGATTCCCATTTTGTAAGTTTGCTGCCCTAGAAGTTCATCTGGTACAGATGCTTAAAAAATGTTTTGCATTTTACAATGTTCTGGGGACTTTGTTCTTATTATTTCAACTGAGTGCTGTCAAAATTTTGTTCATGCATTGTTGTGTTAAAAATTTCCAAACTATCATTGATGTTGAACATTGTTGAAACATGAATTCATAGATTAATGTTTATTTGTTGGGATGAAGAACTTGGTTTCATGTTCAGAGACTGGAGGCTTCGAAACAAACGCGGGAATGTGAGGTGAAGGATCGCAGTTCCAATGAAAAGTACATTCAGATGTGCCCACTGAGATGCATTGTTACGTTACACATTATTGTAGTGCTTTTTACGTTGAACTTCATGGAAAAAAGAACACCAAATTTAACATATACCAACTGTCGTGGCATAGGACATTTTCCGAGCAAGTCGACAGTAAATGTTTTCATGTTATTTTCAAAACAAAACTAAAACTATTCAAGCACATTTGAAAAGAGAAAAAAAAAGGCAAGTGCGTTTTCGTTGAAGGAATATTTTAACAATTAACAACTTTCAAACATTCCATACCCAATAACCGAAAGAATAAAATATAGTACTATACTTTACCAACACTCCCGTTGGGAATATAACTGCATACCCTCATACGCACACTCCTAGATAGTTTGAGGGGTTTAATCTTTTGCAGGAAATCTATCTGGATCTGTTTGCATACCTTGAAGGTCCCCGGCTGAGGGATCGCATCAGCCACGGCGAAGCGGATTTGTCTTCGATCCGCAAACCTCTCCTGATACATTTGTTCAACGCGGTGGCCGCCACTTGCGCGATTTCGCTTTGCGAGAACCACGAACTTCAGATGGTAAGCAAAACTCGACACCCCATTTGTTTTTGGTTTTTTTTTCTTGTATGGCCTAGAACAAATATTGTGCTAGCTATATTTTAGATGAATGATTTTGGAACATTTTTGTACAGTAGTCCTTGTGCAATCCGTTGCGTTTGTTTGGAAGTGTCAGATATGTATCTTAGGATTGAGAGAAGTTTATGTATCTGTTGGCTTGAAAATTTGAGTGCCTCCGAAAGAAGTCAATGATTTTCAGCACCGAGCCAAACGAAATTTGAATATCATATTTCAGTGATTTATAGCCAATGATAGGTTATTAATACTTTTCAGGCTCTAAACCAATCAGTTTTTGCTAGATTATATTTTGTTACCTCACAGTGCAGCACCCTGGGGTCCTTGAGGTCCGTCGCCGTCTCATATCATTCACATTTTCATCCGATCCAGCTTTTGAGAAAAAAGGTGAGTCTTCTCAAAAGTCTCTTTTTAAAACAAAATGGGTTATAGGTGGGGTTCCTTGTTTCCAGTATTTATTACTGCAATTCAAACTTTCCATATCTCAATATGGAAAGTTCGAATTTTTGAACTTTCCATATTGAGAAATTCGACGGAAGTCGAATTTTCGAACGTATTAAACTAAAAAGTTCGTTGCTTTTCGAATTTTCGAATTTATTACGCTGCAAAATTCGATGCTTGTTGAACTTTCGAACTTGATAGACAAAAAAATTCTATGATTTTCGAACTTCATCTTGCACTAAAAAGTTCGAAGTTTTTTTAACTTTCGAACTTCCTACGCTAAGAAATTCGATAATTTTCGAACTTTCCAACTTATTAATCTAAAGAATTCGAAAATTGTTGAACTCTCGATTCCTGAAAAGTCAAAATTTCGACTAACTTCGAAAGACCGGCGGGCGGTTTCATTTGGATTCAAGCAGTGAGGTACATTCATAATTTTTTTTTTCGCAATTTTACATGGGGTGTTGCATTCCTTGCGAAAGACAATGCCATTTATTTCAATCATCTGGCATGCTTGGTTTTAGAAAAATAGATTCCCGAAGGAGCGAGGAAGGACGACGGGTTTTTGACAATTGTCATTTGTGCCATATATTTGAAGCGCGCTATAGCCGAAGCTATTTATAGTAGAGATGTTAAACTTTTTAAGAATGATCTATATATAGCCTAGGTGAGTGTCGTCTTAAGATTATTGTTGTTCAAAACGAGTTTCGAATAAATATTCAAACATGTACCTACAAACAATTATGCCCTAAACTTGGTAATTTTTTTCGTCTACATTGTTTGGGTATCGCATTTAAATTAACACCAGAGACAGTATCATATCATTACCATTTGCAGAATACAAAATAATGTATTTATTGTTTTTTTCACGTTGAGGAATAAATTAACTCATGGGGAAGATTTCTAAAATTGTTCAAGCTCAGCGCGTCATAAAAAAAAAATATTTTTTTTTCCTCATTTTACGTTTTTGGAACGTGTTTCTTTTGGCCTGTACACATTTTGGTTGGAGAAGTTTGTTTCATAGTTCTGGGCCTCTGAATATGCAAGAATACAACACTTCCGGTGGGTTCTTGGTAGTTTATTTTTTTCTCTCCAGCTTTTTATTTTTGCATCTATTGTTATGTTTATTTATTGATTATTTTTTACCAATGGCACAGTTATTTAGGTCGAAAAGACATAGCTTTGAACTTTTGAGCCACCGAGCATGTGACGAGTAGCTGACAATGAGTTTCTAAAGGCCTGTTCACAGATGCAGCGGAGCGCTAGAAGCGTAGCGCTGACCTCGTGCTAAGCACGTGCCGACGGGAGCGTTCACCAGCTTTGTATCGCACCGTCACAACTGTTGCTCATGGCAGACGATAAGTAACTGACGGCACGTGAGCAGCGTTACATCAGCATTTCGCTGCATGTGAGAACCGGCCTTAACAATGACCATCTACGCAATCTTTTATGCAGTGAAGAGCGACAGTAGCTATACATATGCATAAATAATTTCAGATTAAAATAAGCTCGACCGTGCCCTCTTTCCCCGTATTGTTTTCTTTAACAGTCCGAAATATCTGGGAGGGGGGCGGGGGAGAGACGGAAGCTCCCCCTCCCTCCCCCTCCCTCCCCCCCCCCACCCCCGTTTTTCCTCTTCTGACGCCACTGGTATGGTAGAACTCTCCTCGACCTCAAGTTGCATCAGCTTCTGTGCTTTTTGTTTGACGTTTCTTCAGCGCCAGAAAATAAACCTCCAAAGCAATTACAAACAAAAAAATCGTCAAGGTGCAGACGAGCTGGTGTATGTTGATCATGATGCAAAATCCCGAGACTGGGAATGAAATTCGCAAGAAATAGTGTAAGAAGAAAGAAAAAAGGGGACTGGACAACGTCTCAAACTCAGCTGAGTTGAGTTTGAGATGTCCTGAGCTGAGTTTTCAGCTGAGTTGAGTTTGAGACGTTGTCCTGTCCCCTTTTTTCTGTCTGCTTACACTTTTTCTTTCAAATTTCATTCCCAGTCTCAGGATTTTGCATCAGGTACAAACTAAACTTACTATATGCCAGTGTCACTCGGGCGGCGTTCGATCGGATTACTACCAGCATGCAAGGGGGTAGGGGGGCAGTTTGCCAGATCACTTCAAGGTTTTTCTGAACCTCAACCACCTGCCTGCCCCTGGCCGTTTTGAACTGGGTGAGTATCGTTAAACAGTGCGTTCGTAGGATCACTACTTCGTAATGCACGTTAATGAGCACCCCGGGCTGGCAGTCACAATTACTGATCTATTGTTACACGTCACTGCACTGGCAAATATTCCAGCACATCCGGGGCACTCGTCGTCCTGACCAACTTCGCGCAGTCTAAATATCACACCCAAACTTTTCTAAACCTGATTTCGTGAAAACCAGTGAGGCGTGAAAACATTATTTGAAACTGAAACTGTGGCGGAACATGAAAACCGGACTTCGAACTTTGCGCACTTGGACTTCAAATAAATTGGAAACCTTCAAAGTTTCTTTTTTTTTTTCGAATTTAGCATTAAAAGAGAATCGAACCTTCGAACTTTATGTAGAAAGAAATTCAAAATCTTTGAATTGATCAAACTGTATGTCTTTAAAAATCGAAACGTTCAAATTTTTTGAATTTTAGATCCAAAGAAATTTGAAACATTCAAATCTCTCGAATTTCAAATTAGGGAAGTTCAAAATCTTCGAATTTATCGAACCTCAAGTAAACAAATATTCGAAATAATCGAACCCAAACTTTTAGAAACCGTGAAAGCTTCGAACTTTTCGATTTCGAAACCCTACGATTTTGGAAAGTTGAGACTTTTTCGAATTTGAACCTTCCTACGGTCGAAAATATCGAAACT
Organism: Ixodes scapularis; assembly: GCF_016920785.2. Taxonomy (NCBI): domain Eukaryota; kingdom Metazoa; phylum Arthropoda; class Arachnida; order Ixodida; family Ixodidae; genus Ixodes; species Ixodes scapularis. The sequence goes on along the minus strand of NW_024609879.1, from coordinate 108,049,762 downwards.
TTTCGAAATCGAACATCAGTTCGGTTAAAAAATATTGAAACCTTTCGAATTCGAACCTGGGGTGGTTCGCGGCATCCCTAGATAAACCTCGGAAAGTAACCCCCACACCGCGGTTTTACCAAAATCTGGTGAAAAAACAAAAAATGTGCAACGATTACACGCCATGACGCATTTCGACAGTGGCAGCATGATTGTGATGTGACGTGACACAACATCACAACACCTACAAACAAATTTAGTTTTCCCGCCAAATTTAGCGGGAAATTGAATTGGTAGATAGGTCATGTGACGACAATTTTTGCGCTAAATGTAGCGGGGAAACTGAATTTGTCTGTTGGTGTTGTAATGTCAGGTCACGTGACATAAATTTTCCCACCAAATTTAGCGGAGAAACTGAATTGGTGTGTAGGTCACGTGATGTCAATTTTTACGCAACAGGGAGACTGATTTGGTGCATAGGTCACATGACGTCACTTTTTCCGCGAAATTTAGCGGGGAAACTTTTCCTTTATGCTCACGCTGTCAAAAAATCGGGGAATAAACCACTAACAGCTCCTGCTATGAAAAAAAGAAAAAGAAAACCCAAATTGGAGTTATTCTCGAATAAGGATATTCCAGGATTCGCAGGCCGAAGTCCTCATCTACCGTAATATCCCGTGAGATCGCCCACCTAGAATCAAGTGCAAATTGGGTGAACATAAAGAGTGGGCTAACTTTCGGCATGCAATCAAAGAAGTGTTGAAAAAAATGCCATATTTAGATTATGTGACTCGCCAAACTTGTCGTCGCAGCGAGAGGTGACGAACCAAAGATGTCCGTGCTTCTCGGTCAGCAACGTTCACTTATCTACCACCGTAGCTAACCAACAATATTTCCACCAAGGTCACCATGGGATTGGGCAATGCAATAACCAGAACTAAGATATCTTTTGATGTTTTTGAAAAAAATGCAGCAAATCTCACCAAAAGTTGGGCCAAGCTTTTTTTCGAGGGTGGGCCATCTCTAGGGGTATTACGGTACGGCTTTGTCTTCTGCCGACCGGAGACATAACCCGTACTGAACTATCTGCGAGGCAGTCACATTCTTGGGGTCCACACCACTTGTCTCGTCTGTTTCTCTTATCGGTACTGGGACTTTTTTCGAGTCTTCGGGCCCTGCAGATGTTTTCCGGAGTTTAGGAATTACAGTCCCCCCCCTTTTTTTTTAGCGTGAGACTCAAAATATGTGGATTCTTTTGTCCAGCACTGACAGTCGCCACCAAAACAAACAAACACTGAATCTCAGAAAAAAATAAACCCTGAAAAAACACTCCCAAATTTGAAGAAATATGAACCCCAAACTGCCAAGCTCTCCACAGCCTTCATTTAATTTCTCTCTCTCTCTGTCTTTCTCTTTCTCTCTTTAAACCCCGAAAACACAGAGCCCTGATTATCTTTAGCTTTTTGGCACGGGCTTGTTTGGCATTTCACGCCGCTCGCATTACAAATTGGCCCGCCTGGTCGTAAGCCTCAGATTTTTTTGTCAACCTTAATGGGATCCTGCAACAAAGTTCTAGTGCATGTTTTATTGTCTAAAGTTCAACCTCGTTCTGGCTGCACCATGGAGACACCAACTTCTTTGGTCAAAAACGCACCAAGATATTATTTAAAAGAAATAATCCGAATGTCGTTACGTCACTCTCAACGTAAAAGCATCGCCGCTCCACAGAAGTACTGCAACAAGCTGCGTGCGCGCGAGCCTTGTCGAACCGGGTTTCCCTTCTCTCCCATCCTATTCAACTCCTGCGGGGAGTGGCAACTAAAATGGCCAGGTTGTAACGCGTCGACGACGCCAAGTGGCGGAGCTCATGACCATGCCAGCCCCCAAGCAGCTTTGCCCGTGCTGGACCAGTTGACGTCACGTCCATCCGTGATGCGTCGTGCTCTCCGATAGCCCTCTTGGAGCGCTCCCTGGAACCTGTCCTTTGGAACGAAAAGTATAGCCATCCGTTCAAAATACAAACATGTGATTGTTGTTAGCATATAGAGTTGATCACGTTTAACTTATTTCTGAGCTTAGAGGTATATTTCAAGTTTCGGTTCTGTATTCCTTTAATACAGCTGGCTGGAGGGTAAGCAGCAAGTTACATGCTTGTGCTCCTTTTTCCTTTTAATAGGTTCTCAATACCATTGAAGCTCTCAAGTCCTGGGAAGAGTTTATTGTACAAGAAAAACTTGGAGATCCTTCTGTGCATTGGGACCCTTTGGGAAAGCCCGCCAAACATTGCATTTTACTTTTGATGTCCAAGTTTGACATCAGCCTGCCGGTGCATCTGAGGTATTGCAGTTTTTGTTGTATGTTTTTTGTCTTGCTTTTAAAAATGGATGAGGGTTCTAATGTGCAGAGAATAAATGTTTAATGTGTTATCATGTCAATTACCACATAGCATAATTTACAGAAAAGACCTCAGCACCAATATCAAAACTTTTTTACTTATTTTTAATTTTTACCTGTTATATTAATAGTGGTTAAGAAATTTAATATTTTCAAAAATTGTAATTGTTTCTCAAATTATCTGTTGAGCTGCCCTAGTAAGAATGCACGCTTCTAAAAGATAATCTGAAGTGTAATTATGGTTCCTGAGATCATAGAAAAAAAATGCAACTTAAAGTTACAATTCTGTATAGGTAAGTTATGAAGTGTAGCAAAGCCAACATCTTTCACTCGGAGCACGGGGCAGGTGATTGTTGCCATTCAATAAAAGGGGCCAATAAAGAACGACGCACCAGTAACGTTGGGGCTTGATTTCTGATCTGCGCTGGACTTCCAAGCACAATAATGTCATGCCTTATATCTGTGCTGTCCGCTGTCTTGGGTTTGAACATTATTGGTGCCTCATCATGGGTAGTGCCCCTTTTGTAGATGATGGTGATTAACCTCTACATTCTCTGTGGGAGACTACAGTAGATGTGCAGACCTCATCCATCTCTAGCTCGATTTTATTTTCCCAGTACTAGTATCATCTTAAAGAGACAAGTATCAATCCTTTTTTCTCCAAAAAAGATGGAAAGTATTGCGATGTTGTATTTTTAAGGATGTTCCTGACCAATTTTCATTTTTCAATTTATGAAAATATAGCCTGCCAGTTTTACGGCACCCGTATGAAATATTGCCCGGTAGATGGCTCGATTTCAGTCATGCACTGAAACTTTCCTTTTTTTCTTGGTCTTCAGAGCTTGTATCCCTCATTGGAATAAATGACCTGACATCCTGTCATAACCGATCATGATTCCATTTTATTACTGGACCAGTTCACAAAATTATAGAACTGCTAACAATGTCATGCATTCTGTTGCTTACTGTAGCTATTTATCTGAGTATAGGTCATTTTTTGATACCATTCTTTAATGTTAGAGGTGGACTCCATGTGCCTCAAGCTAACGAAGGTGCTCCTGTGTGTCATCCGCCTATTCGAGCACAGAGCGGTGAAGCTAGACACGAGAGCGCTGGTGCGAAGCAGTGAAGCTTGACGCGAGAGTGCCGGTGCAACGCGGTGAAGCTTGACACAAGAGTGTCAGTGTAAAGCAAAGCTTGATGCAAAAGCACCAGTGCAGAGTGGTGAAGCTTGATGCGAGAGCACTGGTGCGAAGCAGTGAAGCTTGACGTGAGAGCGCCGGTGCAATGCGGTGAAACTTGACGTGAGAGCGTCGGTGTAAAGTAAAGCTTGACGCGAGAGCACCAATGCAGAGTGGTGAAGCTGGATGCGAGAGCGCCGGTGTGAAGCTGTGAAGCTTGACGTGAGAGCGCCAGTGCAATGCGGTGAAACTTGACGTGAGAGCGTCGGTTTAAAGTAAAGCTTGACGCGAGAGCACCAATGCAGAGTGGTGAAGCTGGATGCGAGAGCGCCGGTGTGAAGCTGGGAAGCTTGACGTGAGAGCGCCGGTGCAATGCGGTGAAACTTGACATGAGAGCGTCGGTGTAAAGTAAAGCTTGACGCGAGAGCACCAATGCAGAGTGGTGAAGCTGGATGCGAGAGCGCCGGTGTGAAGCTGTGAAGCTTGACGTGAGAGCGCTGGTGCAATGCGGTGAAACTTGACGTGAGAGCGTCGGTGTAAAGTAAAGCTTGACGCGAGAGCACCAATGCAGAGTGGTGAAGCTGGATGCGAGAGCGCCGGTGTGAAGCTGTGAAGCTTGACGTGAGAGCGCCGGTGCAATGCGGTGAAACTTGACGTGAGAGCGTCGGTGTAAAGTAAAGCTTGACGCGATAGCACCAATGCAGAGTGGTGAAGCTGGATGCGAGAGCGCCGGTGTGAAGCTGTGAAGCTTGACGTGAGAGCGCCGGTACAACGTGGTGAAGCATGACACAAGAGCATTTGTGCAAAGGGGTGAAACTTGAAATGAGAGTGCTGATGCAAAGTGGTGAAGCCCAATGTGAAAGTGCTGGTGCAGATTGGTGGAGCTTGTTGGGAAAACACCGATGCAAAGCAGTGAAGCTTGATACGAGAGCTCCGTTACAAAGCGATGAAGCTTGATGTAAGAGTGTTAGTGTAAAGCAAAGCTTGACGCGAGAGCACTGGTGCGAAGCAGCGAAGTGTGACGCAAGAGGTCCAGTGCAAAGCAATGAAGCTTGATGTGAGAGTGTCGGTGTAAAGCAAAGCTTGATGCTAGAGCACTAATGCAGAGTGGTGAAGATTGATTCGAGAGTGCTGGTGCGAAGCAGTGAAGCTTGACGCGAGAGCGTTGGTGTAAAGCAAAACTTTACGCGAGAGCACCAATGCAGAGTGGTGAAGCTGGACGCGAGAGCGCCGGTGTGAAGCTGTAAAGCTTGACTTGAGAGCGCCGGTGCAACGTGGTGAAGCTTGACACAAGAGCACTTGTGGAAAGGGGTGAAACTTGAAATGAGAGCGCTGATGCGAAGTGGTGAAGCCCAATGCGAAAGTGCTGGTGAGGATTGGTGGAGCTTGACGGGAAAGCGCCGATGCAAAGCAGTGAAGCTTGATGCGAGGGCGCCGGTACAAGGCGGTAAAGCTTGATGCAAGAGTGTCAGTGTAAAGCAAAGCTTGACGTGAGAGCACTGGTGCGAAGCAACGAAGTGTGACGCAAGAGCTCCAGTGCAAAGCAATGAAGCTTGACGCGAGAGCGTTGGTGTAAAGCAAAGCTTGATGCTAGAGCACTAATGCAGAGTGGTGAAGATTGATTCAAGAGCACTGGTGCAAAGCAGTGAAGCTTGATGTAAAAGTGCCAATGCAAAGTGATGAAGCCTGACACGAGAGTGCTTGTGCAATGTGGTGAAACTTGACGGAGTGCCGGTGGGAAGCGGTGAAGCTCAGGGAAGAGCTGGTATGGTTTAGTGGAGCTTGACTTGAAAGCTCTGGTGCGAAGCAGTGAAGCTTTATCCATCAAAGTCAAATTTAGGGGTTTTGCATGCCAAACCAATGATAGGCATCTGGCACGTCCCAGCAGAGGACTGAGGATTCATTTCGACCTTTTGGGGATCTTTTAATGTGCAACCGAAAGCTCAGTTACATGGTGCCTTCTCTGCATTAAGCTTTCATCAAATTATGGGTACCTCGGCCAGGATTCGAACCCTCTACCATGGGATCTGTAGGCCGACGCTTTGCCTTTGAGCCACCAAGGTGGCCAAGCTTGATATGTGCGACGCAGCTCAAGTGCCATGTCATAGAAGCATGTGATTGACCTTTCTGGAAGTTTGAACAATGGCCTGGCAAGCGCGGTTGTTGAGTTAAGGCTAGTTTGCAGACTTGAGACTGCTTACGACCTTGTGCAGTCTCTTATGACTAGAGGATGCACTGATGCCATCAATTGGACGGCCGTGAAATGCTTGCGATATCCGTGTATTTTCTTTTTTTTTGTGCGCATTATTCTTTAATGGCTTAAAAAAATTTTTTGACAATGTCATAAACAACAATTCCTCATAGCTAGTGTGGACATTTGATCTTGCATATACCGAAAAACCTTTGCTCTAATGAAATGGAGTTCTAAAGCTAGCCCATGGAAAGTGCCAGCGTGTCAGTCTGTTCTCTCGTCGTAAGAGATAACAACAACTCGGTCGTAAGCAAACTCAAGTGTGTGAGCCGGCCTTTACATTTTAGCTAGTGTTACGAGGGATGCTGCGAAATTAATTTTACCGGTAATTTCCATACTTTCCACTTTACAAATTAGAGTTGACTTATATTATTAGTTCGTTTTAATTATTTTCCTCGAGTTTTTATTTCATTACTTTAAGAGCCAACTTATATTTGGGTGACTTGTATTTCTTAAATCTTTTAGTTATCACCTTCGGTTTGCTTTTGCTTTTATTCACCGAGTATGAATTGAACAGTGCAAATGAAGAGACGTGGACAAGTGGGAAAGACACAAACACTGCACTGTTTGTGTGTGTCTTTCATTTGTTCCCGTGTCTTTATCTGCACCTTTTTATTTACTCGCATCATGCACTAGCTCGCCTAACTACACAGCTTGAAAGATGCCTCATATGTGTTGCAATGTATAGGGTGTTCACTCGAAAAAATTCCCTCCCCTAGTGGTTTTTTTTAGCTCTAAATTAATCTATGCATCACCAAAAGCTCATACTAAGACTATGATACTAAGACTAAGATAGCGCTCATTCTCTGCCTTTGGGAGGAGAATGAGTGTTATCTTAGTTATAAGTAATTTTCTGAAAATTTCAATGGGAAAAGGATGGCCGAAAGACTTGTTGAATAACATTTGAAGCCAAATGGCACCAGTTACCGAGTACTGGCCCCTTTTTCCCATTAAAATTTTCAGAAAATCCCTTATAACTTTTGAATGAGATAATGGTTAGTAATAGAATGGAAAGGTTGGCTAGTTGGTGCACTCACAGCCCTGAGGTTTGATTGGCGAAGGCAAGTAGGTCGACCTTCACGTACACGAAATACGGCAGCTGTCGTAGTGAATTAAAAGTCTAATTCACCGGATTCAATTTGCGAAGGACAGAAGCCACCCCTGGAGCCCTTGTCGCAGAGCATAGTCCTCAGACCATGTTCAGGCCCAGGCGCGAGCTGGAAGTGACGACGATGCTCAGGCAGGTTTGCCAAGAAGCACACCGGTCCCTGAGGCAGGTCCACGAGACGCTTTTGGAGAGGACTGAGAGATGGCGCCTGCATCAGCTTCGGTCGCGGCAGAGGGACAACTACAAGAGGCTGCTGGAGAGGTCGGTGCCCGTGTCACGTGCTATCTGATGCAGTCTCCGGAAACTGCGCAATCGTGTTTCTCTGAATGCACAGTGTTTTAGATTATTAAATGCTTTCTAATGGATCCCCCTAATCCCACAAATTTTGACCATTCGTCCTTGCATTTCCCTGCCAAATTTAACGGGGAAATTGATATCGCATGATGTTTTGATATTACGTGACTTGATACTGTTGAGGCATCTTTTTATAAGTACATGTCTATTATAAGTACATGCCTCTGTAGTCTGTCCCCGGTTTGTGTAGATCTCGGTCTCAAGCAGACACTCTACTTTCTCTACTTCAGCAGCCGCTACAATACCTTTGCATCATATGACGTCAACTTGCCCACCAGATTTGGCGAAGAAATTAATAAACTATGCTTTTCACTCTCCAAACCACTGTTTAATGTTTTCTAAGAAAACATTTAAACAGTCGCTTCCTAAATACTGCATTCCATGCATTGTACAACTGGAGATGAAAGTCACTGGTAATACTTTTTGTTTTTTGATGCACTCAAAAGAATGAAATTAGACACATTTAAAATCAAGCTAGAAATATTAAGCCAGTTTTTTTTTTTTGTTTTTATGTAGTCAATTTTTATTTCACTGACACTATTAAAAGTTAATTAACAAATTTTAGTTAATTACTCACCAGACTGTGATGGTTGTTTGGCCCTCGAAAGTCCGCCGAGCTCAAGAAACAAATGGCAAATAGGGAATTCGCGTTGCAGTATCAGTTTTGTATAAAATCAGTTTTGCACAAATCAGTTTCAAATAAAAAAATAACACCCAGTCTATCAGAGTACTCTTCCGTCAGTTCATTTACAGATTAAGTATTGTTTTAGCTGTTCTTAGCATGCATATAGTACACTCTACGACTTTTGTTTCCAGACTCTTATCAGTGTCATTTTTTGCACATCCCTGGATTCCTACAGAACAGTGCCCGAATAATACATGTCTGCTAAGGTTCCTGCTTTCAGCCTAAAAATCTAAAAGGCCCTAGATACCATAAAGTATGTTCAGCTTTTGTTGTGTAGATGTACTCCTCATCTCACATTGCACCTCCTCAACCCCTATTGTACAGATCTTGGGGAACTGTGTGTAGTATGGGGGAGCTCTAATATAAAAAGATTGATGCTTTTTTTTAAGAACATTGCATTCATTAATTGTGACTAGGCATTTAATCATATGCACAGTTACCAACAGACTCTCACCTTTCCACAGCTTACCTGTTCTGAGGGAAGGAGCTACTCTTGGTTTATGGATTGTGTGTTGCTGTCTTAGAAGGATAAACGGCATGACAACCCTCGACGCTCTTCAGTACGAAAAACTCGTGAGGTGAGCCTCTACAATGAAAGGTGACAAGGAATAATAAATGGAGCCGGTGCATGCACTATGGCTCCCATTAGGTTCATGCTCAGACTATAACCCGTTTCACGATAACTTGGCGAACTGCGGAGGCTAGGGCCCCGCACCCAATAAAAGTGTCGGAGCGAGGCACGTGACCCAACGTCACGGGAGCATTTGTGTCACCACGCAAAATGCAAGGCGCGAGGCCCGGAGAAATCGGCTGTCGTCTGCTAGCCAAGAGTCGTCTGCTTTGAAACCAACTAACTTCGGGTGAACGTCCACCGCAGCAGCATATCCGTCCGCTAGAATAGCGAGCACTTTGGGAACAGTTCATGAGACAACCATATGCTCAATTTAGCCGCGAATCTGCAACAGGTGCTAATGCCAGGGCACAGTGCAATGTTTTGAGCGTAAACGGCCAATTACATGGCTGCGATCGCCCGCACTCGCCAATGGCCACGGTGCTACAAGGCGAAAAAAATCGAGTGGATACGGATGTGGCATCACTTTTTGAGTTTAAATATAATTGGAACTCATCAATTTGTGATTGTTTATTATTCTTCATATCTTCTCATTATAGATGGAATCGCGCCGTTAAAAGAAAAAGAAGCCTAGAACTACTTTTTGTTGCGGATGGCTCTGTTGCTGTGGCGGTAATGAGGCCCCGTGGCCTCGACCATGGAGCGTTATTGCGTGCCTTGCTCCGGCGCCCTTATTGGGTCGCGGGAGCCACAGCCTCTACAGTTTGCCAAGTATTGTAAAACGAAGTATAGCCATGGAAACTGTAGTTTGTGTGAAAAGGCAAAAAGGTTTTATTCAAAAATGAAATGTCACATTTTTTAGCGCCCTTAGAATTCACCCAAACATCACCAGTGAAGGGTCTTCAACAATGATTAAAAGCAGTTTTGTTGTTCTTTCTCGGCCCAATTTCAATGTAAGCAATTGAACAATGATGTGTAAAGTAGCCGTTGGTGTGAAGAGGTCACACAAAGAGTTGATGTGAACAGTGAACATGAGACGTTGACATGGAAAATTGATGTGAACAACCAGTGAGATGTCAAAACCTGTACAGATAGATGATGTATACAACAATTTTAAACAGTTCATGCAAACAGTTTCAAGCAATGTTCATGCAACAGTTGTGAACAATTGATGTCGAAAGCTTACATTATTATTCAAAGACACTTTATGATGCCGAGGACATGACAAGTATACGCAGGCCTGAATGAACTGCCTGTACAGCAGTTTAATTGGAGCTGTTCTCGATTAGCAGACACTACTAGAAATTGAAAATTGTACTGGCAACCTTAATAGTACAACATATGTTTCGGTTATGCAATCAAACAATGATAAGCATCATACTTTGTTCCACCTTAAGTCCGGGCACAGCCGACACTCCAAGCTGATGGAACCAATTAGCAGTGTCGAAAGCGCCACGTCATGGTGTTCATTATGGTTCTGCATCTGTTTGATCCAATCATTTACGCAAAGGGCCGAGTGACTCGCAGTTTTAATGTGTTTGTGGTTGTATGTGTTCATGCGTTCGACTGCAGTCAAACATAGGATGAAACAAAGTATAGGTTGAAGATGCCCAATTATGGGAATCACTTGACACGAGGGCAAAACAAGTTCAGGACGAGTTTCTTAGTCCTACGTCTTTTGTTTTCTTTCCACCTAGGTTGTTGAAGACGACGCTAAAGTTCTCAGAAAACTTTGGGACCTTGACGTCTTCATCGAAGAATCGATGGGACGAGTGTTGCCAGCTGTGCTGCGATCACGTCGACAACGCACTGCGAACACTGAGCGACGGCCAGATGTCATTGTTCTCTGGTCTTGTCACAAAAACGACACTGAGCATTGAAACAGAACTGGGAAATTTCACTGGGGATAATGCCGATCTACTGACAATATAATGTTTGCTGCATCCATTGAGGTGTTCTGTCGTATATCTTGACCAAGAATGACGGTATGTTCCTCTTAACAGTTATTGGGGAGGAGGAGTGACCGTGACGCCCCAAGCGGTTAACTTTACAACTACACGAATGGGGACAACAAATACAATGACTCAGCGCTCGGTTGACATAACCGAACACGGTTGAACACAAACTCGAGCGTTTGGCTCGAGTTTGTGTTCTCCGGTGAGGGGGAGGAGGGGCTCTTTTGTTACCACTCCGGCCTGCATGAACAATGCAGCATGCACGGTGCCCAGCTCAGCACAAAAGCCGAAGTGGGTCAAGCTCGCATTCTGTTGACTGCTTTCGGGATAGATCTGGCTCTTAACATCACTTCGTGGATTGTTAGGATTTTTTATATTACACTGTGCCCCGCGCTCTATTGTAGAAGATGACATGGACATGCCCATAAGGCCTGTCGGCATGTGCACAGGCCTTGTGTTGAGTAAACACCGGGGGTGGGGACAATAAAGGGGTTGGAGCGCCCCCTATGGTTCGATCTCCTGCCCAACCCTGATCGACAGGTGTCCCTTGCTAACACTAAAGGTGTGTCCACACCAGCGATGTCAAGCAGTCACGGATGCAACTAGATCGCATCGCAAAAAAATCAGATGGTCCCACTGGTGTGCGCTATGAGCGAGTCGCTTCTCGAAAACTCTTGCTCTGAATGCCGTTGATAGGCTCAGCCGCATTGCGCTAGATCGCATTGCAAAAAGTCAGGTCAGCTAGTGACTGCTCAATTCGTGTCGCTTTTTTTCACGATGGTTGCCTTTGCGTTGAAAGTTATCGCACAACTAGATTGCATCACGTGTGAATGCACCTTTATCCCTAGCTGGTTAACAGTTATCCCTTGTTAAACTTATTCCTGATTAACAGTTATCTCTCAATAAACAGCCACTTGGTATCATTTCGAAGTCCCCATACTTGGTAGATGCCGGCAACCTCTGCGATTAGCCAACGATTGTCACGTAGGAGTTGTTAAGGAGTCTCATCATCATTTACTCCTTTACAGAAGTAGTTAGAAGGCAAAAACAATTTGTGCCTCAATAATACTTTTTTTTTTTAAATGCTAGCGTGTCTCTCAAATGAGAACTTGCTCCATGTTTGAGCACGAGGAGCTTATTTTGGGCCATACATGGATAAATTACTTTCAAAATGTAATTTAATTACAATTACAATTTCTTTGCTTCAAAAGTAGTTTAACTACAATTACTATTATGTGAAAGCAATTATTACAATTACAAATTACTTTCAAAAAGTAATGCAATTACTTTACAATTACTCATTTCTGAGAGCAACCCCGACTTGGGCCATATAACTTGTGTTCATTCCTTGCCGCAATATTTGAGGAGGCTTAAGCATCGCTGCATAATTGCCAGGGATTGTACTTTTCTTTTTTATGAATTTTGTTAAATTCATGATAGAACTTGACAGTTTGGGGCAAAGAAGCACTACGTTCTTATATTGTTTATAAATAATAATAAATAACTTCCTATGCTGGAAGACGCCAGACCGCTAAAGAAAAAATTGGATTGACAGACTTGTTAGCCAGGTAAATATAAAATTAAAATCTACACGCGCCTAATGCGACCGCATTCACATACAAACATCATGGTTTGTAAGTTATTTGCACTGGGTTGAAGTTATAACGGCTCAGAAATATATAAGAACCGAATGGGGGCTTCCGAATCAGTGGTGACAATATTCACAGGTGCGAGGTCAGTCTCCAAAGTACTTATGCAGGTAATACTCGAAGTAAAACCAACAGGGAATAAACTTGAAAATATTACGAAGAATCAAATATGTGATAGTACTGGAAAAAGGACGTATAAAACTGATAAAAAATATTCATAGACATATAAAATGTTAAAGCTGGGCTGAAAGCTGAAGCTCGATTTTTTTTCTCAATATTCTGGCATGTATTGTATGTATTGTATTTCTATTCACACCGCAGACGGCGCCATATGGGGCCGCTGAGGTAGACTCCAAAGAGGATTGTCTCCCAGCCCGCAGTGTAAGCAACCAAACAACAAACAACACAATACTATTTTTGTTTTGCGTGTGTGTGCGTGCGTGTTCTATGTGTGTGAGTCTGTCACCGAGCGCTAGGCCGCTTGTGCGAGCGCTGAGGCTTTCAGAGAAGATCCATCGGCTCCAGAAAGTCTTATAAAAGTAATTGTAATTGTGCCTAAAATTTTGCAATTACTGATACTAGAAAGTAATTAAATTACAATGACAATTCCTTTTAGCCCAAAGTAATTAATTACAATTACAAATTACCAAAGGTAATTAAATTACAGTGATTCAATTACTGTAATTGAATTACTACCCAAGTATGTGAATCTGGGCACATAGTTGGCCGGAATAAGAAATTGCTTCATGGTCCCTTTATGTGAAAAAAAAAAAAGAAAAAAAGACAAAGTTACTTTTTTACAATGGCTGCCTTAGAAAGGAGGGGGGGGGGGGTAATAACACTACCCTTTTCATCCAAATTTTTATGCTGAACGATTTAAAAATGTAGTAACGATTAAATTTTTTCTGTGCAACAAAAACATAACCGAAGTCCATTCTTGACCTGATACGTACTGAAGGTATAACCTGTACATTTAATGTTCTTGGCCTCCATCCGATGTCATCTGAGCAGTGTGGCCAAAAAGAACAAATCTTTCAAAAACATGCAAAGAAAAAGTACTACTACAACCGCTTGCCACATTAAACACCGACGTATTGAGCATGGTAAGGGCTCTCTATCGTTTCATGGAATTACGTTTTGTGGAGAACTTTTCATTGACACACGTTTTGTCGACACAAACGTTTCATCAATACTCGTTACGCGAATTGCACGCTGTAAAGACATTTCGTCACGCATGTGTCAATGGGGTGTGCGTTAACCCAACCACTGCCTGTGTTGACGTCACTTCGTGGTAGCAGTCTGACACAGCTTATTACAGGAAAAAGCTAATCTGAGCTTCCAAGGAAACGATTTGTCGATGAAACAATCTGTCGATGAAACATCATGTGTCGATGAAACGTCGCTCGATGAACTGATGGCCACCGGACGAAAAGAGCTGAATGCAGCGATGCATCTGGGTGTGTATGTAGAGTAGCTCGACGGTCTTTGTCTTAAAGCGATTCGTAATAGTCCAGTCTCGCCTAAAACGCCGTTCACACACTTGCAACCGAGTAAAACCGAGAGAGTGCGACTGTCAATTGTGTGCGCCGCCATTTTGGTTCCTAGTGCAGAGTGCGGGCACAAGTGGCAACCGTTACGAAACGAATATGCGCGACTTTCTCAGCTTCACGTACGGTGTCGGGGAAGCTGGGCTGATATTGTTTTGCTCTGTCGCGGACTGTTTTTGATGGATCTGGAGAACGGAAAACCGTTTTCTGCGATTGCCGATAAGGCTGATGATGATTGTCAACCTCGATTTTAAGCACCAAGATCTAGGTTTGGTGGCACAAGCTATTGCTCGTTTTAAAGGGTACAGTATTTAGCATCCATCCATCCATCCATGGCTGAAGTGTCGTTACTCTGAAGCGTAGCTTATATAGTGACTCTAGCCTCACCAAGCGAAATAACCAGCCCCTCAGGACCTGACTTCGCGAAGTTCTTAGCTCGAGATGCTGGCGTGTACCCCATTGCATCGGCAGAGCTGATTGGCCAGTAGCTGTGTGTTCTCTGGTGCGTGCACAAGTCGAGCATTCCGAGGAATAATTAGACTGCATCACATATACCTAATCCAAAGGAGCGTACCATAATACCTCGAAAGGCCTCCCGCCCCTGAATGATAACCTGCCCCCTATTTTTGGCTATTTACTCATTTTTTTTTTGCACACCGAAAAATAGCCTATCTTTAGTAATGATAATGTTTGGATCAATGACGACCTTGGCGTAAGTGCGGCTAGTTAGTTATGGCGGGATATAAGTGCACACTGCTGACTGGGAAGCACAGTCGCCTTTGCTTCATAGCCCCTCGCCGCGATAACGTTTGTCAGAGAAACAGGGTCTAAAAATAGCATTTCTTACGCCTTTCTTGATTGCTCACCTAAAGTCAGCCCACTCCTTATTTTCATCCGATTTGCTCTCGATTTTAAATGGGCTGTCTCTCGGGATAATCCGGCAAACGTTTCATCGGGCTGACATCTCTTTATTTAGTTTTATTTCGAGGACGAAGAATACGAAGCAGTTTTGCTATCCTTCTCGTTCCTCGCGCAGAACTCAAAAATACAATTGAGTTGTAAGTCAGCGCTGTGTGTCTCTTGGGTGTGTGTATTGTTGTCGTGTGCTGTTATGATACCTGCTCAGCCAAGCCGCAATCCTTACAGGCTGAGATCTAAGAACAAAGTGGCAAAATAGATGTAGACGAAATAGAAACACAAAAAAGAAGTACTCTGAAACTATTGAACGCTCTGGAGCAAAACCGTACTAGGCCCAAGCAGGATTGCCAAGCTTGTGCCAAGCTAGGCGTTTCTCTGGCGTACCATACCTGTGATATAAGTGGCCAGTGCAAAGCATGGTCAGAAAGCGGGCATATACTAGGATTAACGAGTGTCATGTTAACTGAAGTTGACTGTATACATGCGTGTTGCTCTGAAACACAGTATGGTATCTATCTTGCGAGGCAATCCAATTACCGTTAGTCCTTTTGAAGTGCCGTGCACTTCTGGGCATACTTGGAAATATATCCTTTTCAAAGCTTCGCGCCCACCAGTAGTCCCTGCATCAAATCTGTCGATTCTCGGAACCGCCATATCTTGGGCATGCGCTTGTGTTGTGTCAGCCTTCGGCGCGTGCTCAGATCCAAATGTATTCGACACAAGTGCTACGACAGCGTCACAGCGCTCTTGGCTTGAACTCTGATCCAATCACATGCTTGGCTCAGGAAGCAATGCCCAATGGATGGATGGACTGATGCTAGCGGCTGTACTCTTTATAACGGGCGGTAGCTTGCGCCACCTAGCCTAGAAATTAAAAACCAAAAGTATGATTCCAAAATATGGTGGCTGCCAGTGTTGCCTGATGGACTTTTGAGAAGAGTTTAAAGATCACAAAGGTCGGTGTTTTTCCCAGTGTCCTCGGACGTTTCAACAATAGCAAACTTACTTTCAGAAGTATGTGCCATCTCGTATCAAAAACACAGGAGTACTTCGTCGGAGTGCGGTGAAGTCTAAAATCCACTCACATGCATCGTGCAATACCATACAATACCACCTAGAAGACAAGGCCTGCGCATGACGTTTCGTTAGTAGATCCCCGACCTGCCCCAAGCGGCAAACACGCCGAAGCTTGACGAGAGTAGGGGCCGCGTCGCATTCACTTGCGGCCGCAGCTGTGCGCGTGACTGCTGAGCGCGAGCTGATAGCGAGCTTCCAGTGCATTTGCGACGTGCACGCGAACGCTCCCTCGGCCAGGAGCGCAAGCTAGCACGCGCTCCTGGCTTTGAGACGCGCATTTCTAGCGCGCGCGCTCGTTCTGTGGTAGAACGCTTCGAAGCAGCTACCCGAGGTATAAACAGCGCCCTCGAAAATGGCGTCCAGTGTCAGCGTCCAGCGTCCAACGAACGGCTTTTCAGCCCTTCGCGCAGCAGTAAGGCGATTTCGCTCATGCATTTGACGCTCCACGTGAACGTCTAACTTCATCGTATGATATTTGCAAGAGACACTCGGCGTGAGCATCTGTTTCATTATCTGTTACACAAACCACTGAAACAGGCGATGGAGCAGACGATGTAGCAGACGATGTTGCTCATCCGGGCTAGCTAGGGGGCGCTGAGGGGATCTACTAGTGATGACGTTTAGAGGAGGAAACGCGCAGGCCTTGTGTTCTAGGTGGTATTGCATCGTGCCCCCCCCCCTCCCTCATTATAACCGCTAGTGTTGCTTGCCGGTATTTTTGAAAAGGGTTAATAACAGTTTTACTCCAGGTGCATAAAGGACAACACACTGCTTCACTTCTGAAATATTGAGTGTGTTTAAAAAACTTGAAAGGTTGCACGAGAGAGGTATAATAGATGCCTCTGAGCGATTCGCACGGAAACCCGCGATGCACCGTCAGTGATGTGATTGCTGCGCCAATTGCGCCAAACTGCGCCAAGGGGCTAAACCTGATACATCCTGCTACATTTTGCCAAAATATGGGCAATCTGCGCCAAGCCTGCGCCAAAGGACCAATTTAGGTCGCCTTTCAAAACCGAAATAAACTGAGTACTGTAATTGAGCAGGCGTGTGTTATGTGGCACAAGCGGCCGCCTGACACAAAGTACCGTGCATCAATTGTCCAATCAGTCTTGCATGGTTTTTCCGGCGTCTCGCGTTTCACGCTCTCGTCTTGTGGGTCTCGTCTCTCGTCTCTTTTTTTTTTTTTTATATTTTCAGCAATAGACGCGGATGTGTGCAGACACTCCGACGCTAGCGTGCCGGGTACCAGCCATGCCGTCATGCTGTGAAACGAAACCATGTTTTTGCACGGCAGGAGTTACTTTGTTAGCTAAAGCAACGGCCGTGGGAAAACTATATTTGGTCACTGCCTTTCAGTCACCGTGGTCGCGCGACGTCGAATGTTGCCGTCCCCACATCACTGCAGATTTGGTACTTTCTAAACTGTAACGTAAGGACCGCCGCATGTTCATCAACATTCCTGGTCTTGTTTAAATTATACGTTACTACAAAGATCCATCTTTAACAAAGTATTGATTATTTATAGATTTTTCTCAATGGGCCTTCTTTCGTGAGGGACCTCGGTACGTGAAATATCTGCTGTGATAGAAAGTTGGTGAAGGGAAGTGAGCTAAAGCAAAGAAGGCAATGTCTGCACGCTGAACCCGCATAGCGCGCTTGTGTTTGTCTCGAGTTCAGTCGTTGCACAAAGCGCTCCAAGAACTTTTTGAGGCTGGCTCGCAATGTCTTGCATCGACGCACTCAGGTTCTTTATGTTTTGTGTGTTTAGCTTGTGCCTTGTTTGCAGGCCTGGCAAGCACGCGCCACTGGACTGTTTTTGTCGCGTGCTCGAAAGTTACATTGTGTGTACAATTTTGGGGATAAGTTAGCGACGTAACTGAGGGGCATGGTTTCGGTTTCGATCGGACAGCCGTTGTCTGCGCTCACGCGACGAAGCATGCCCAACAGCAAGCCTGCCGAAGTTTGCCTCACATGCATGCGAACATGATTGCGTGACTGAGGCACCAGCTGGGACGCTTGCAACTCATTGTTTTACATTTGCTTACTTTTGATGAAAATCTGGCACGTCGGGAGCCAGTAGAACGGTGGCAAGCGGTTTTTCGAAATTGCTTGGCAATGCCTACAGTACCGTACACTTGTGGGATGTCTGAGCGGTAAAAACAGAAGCAGCGAGTTCCGTCACAACACGCCACATCAGAACACAACACAACACAAAGTGCCCTTCGTTTCTACAGCACTTAAAACAAATATTTTTATTTTCCTAAGAATATCTGCTCCAAAATCCATTTCTTCTGCTTAAACACTGTCTTGGCTGCTCCAAAAGCCGCTTTTGCTGCTCCAAAACACTGTTTTGGTTGCTCCAAAGGCCACATTTGCTGCTCCAAAACACTGTTTTGGTTGCTCCGGAACGTACGCCAAAATGGCTTAGGCCAATCACATCACTGCACCGTACAACTCGCGATCGAACAGCAGATAGACATGAAAATAGCAAAAGTTGAGTGAGGTATATATATTGTTGCCGACGGACGGAATGACAGTAGTACGAGTTAAACCGTAGAGTTGCTTCTCACATGCTTGGGTATGCAGTATGTTGAGTGGTCATGTATGTCTTACGCGCGAAAGAAAGAAAGAAAAAGAGCAGCCCAAAACACAGATTAATTTATCGTCATTTTGGGACTGAATTCATAGAGATTAATGTTTTAACGGAGAATGCACTTTTTTCAGATAAATTTCATGAAAAAAATTGACACGTTCATCTGTTACACGTTTCAGCGCTACGTGAATTCTAAAGCCATATATAAAGTATAGGGAGTTTTCACATGACGTCAATTCGCCATTTTGTTGTTAGTTTGTTTTTTCAACCAAATTTATTAATATGAAGGATTACATCGCAACCTGTTAAGGAGATGTCAGCATGGTAGGACTTATAAAATTCTGTGCTTTAAACATTCAAGGGTCATCTAAGTCACACGCCAAACAGCTCACAACAACAAAATGGAGGACAAAATTACGTCAGTGAAAACACCCTATACACTAACACGCTGTTAGCAAACAAGTTCGCGTTTGCCCACACCAGATTTAGCGTCTGCGCGTGCGCAGTGCCGACAGCAGCACCACCGCAGTGGCGTGACGTCGGAAAGTTAGGTTGGTGTTAAGTTCAGCATTACATAAAGTTTAAAACCATGAAGCCATAAAAAAAGCCGTGAAAGCTACACCAATGCTATTTGTGCAGGTGAGCTATACCAGGGAAACACAATATTCCCTCCTTCTCACACGAGTTAAAATATGACTAATTAGAAACTTGCTCACAGTCATTAAAAACTACCAGGTCAGTAAATTTGAGAAAGACCTGAAGCACATTGGAAGCACAGGGGTGCGCTAAATTAACACTCGTAAAGCAGGCGGGAGGCTAACGATGCGAAAATGTGGATGAGTGATCTGACCATCCGTGTGTCAGCTGTGTATAGACATATATTAGTATCAACGAGGTAGAGGGGCTTAGAGCGATACAGAGCTGTATAAGTAAAGAGTTTGGCGATTCGTTGGGAAGTATAGGCGACGAATGAGGAGGCGCCATTGGCTGAAAGCGGGCTGGGCGTGTTCCACATATTCGGATGTGGCCAAACAGAAGCCGGAAATAATACCCTGGCGGTAGTCGCGAGAAACAAACTTAATAAGTGCGTCGGAGTAACTCTCGCTACTCTCGCTGACTGAAAATACGGTGCACGTGATGTTTCAATCATGGTCCTCCAAATTTATGGTGGAAGAGCGTGACTAGCGGAACGATCGACATAATCCGTCTGACAAGCTCCGGGGGCCAAGAATCTGCCGTCCGAGCAGTCACGCACTGTCCGAGCAAAACAGAGTTGAGCGACATATTTGTTTCTTAGAACTTTCTACATGATCATGGTCGAAAGATCACGTGCACCCTATTTTCAACCATAAAGGGTTACTACACTTCACTCTTACGTGCTTATTAAAACCATATATCAACATATGCCTTTGATTAAAACAGTTCCTTGCTACCACCGCTAGGGGATTCTTTTAGGCTTCTGGTTGGCCAAGAGAGCATGTCAAGCCCACTTTTTGCGTCTGGTGCACGCCCTGGCTCTGCCCGCGCCTCCCATTGACCAAACTCTACCTCTCTATACACAGCTCTAGAGCGATAAACTGGCGGGTGAAAGTAACCCCCACCTGGCAGCCGCCATGCTGCACATTTTTGACCACTAGACACATGACCTTATAGCTTTACGTCTAGATTTTAACAATGTACCGCGCGCTGATAATTGCTTATTGATCTTTAATAACAGTATCAACGAGATAAGTTATGTTTTGTTTGTTTTAAGTCCAACTTAAGTCACGATGGCTCCGCTAGATGCCGTAAGGTGCGGTGCGGTATTTTGGGTTTTTGGCGGAGCTAGACACTGATCTTTGGGGCTAACAGTATTGAAAAATAGTTTATCATGTTTTTTACAGCCGTCACAATACAAATATCGGCTCAGTTTTGCGTAAAAGCCTCAGGATTTGGTACGGTCACGTGGCGGCAGCCAGTGGCGGATCACTTTTGTCTGGTGAACGGGATAGAAGTTCATCTCTATAAGCCCCCTCTACCTCTTTGGCACAAGCACATCCCATCTCACCCCAGGCGAAGAAGATGGCGGCACCCTGAGGCCATATACTTGCAAACGTGTGTGCACAACATACGGCCCGCGGGCCCCATGCGGCCCGTGAACGCTTTTCTACCGGCCCACGGCCCGGCTCAGCACAGAAATTCGCTTACTATGCCATTCTATCCATTGAGCGCCCGCTCCGCTTGGCAAGCAGCAGTGAAACCTGCTGCTTGCCGCTCTGACCTACTTCTCTGTCTTTGGCGAAGTAACTACGATTTCTCAATTCAAAATTTCCCTCTTCACTAATCCCACTGAGAACAATAAAACAGCATGTGCAGCTGTCCCTGTCCATGGTGTGGATCTGTCTCAACATGTCTGTACACGGAACGCGAAAACTTGTTGCTCTCTCTCAAGAGATCCCTTCACTCTTTCACCACGCACGCTATCAACCCTCCCCCTTTTTGTTGGGACAGTTAGGGGTTGCATCATCGGAGCTTATTGACCTCCAGTGTCCACCGGCGCTGAAGACTATTCATCTCGAATTTCAGCTGCATGAGTTTTACAAAAGCCTGGACAAGAACAAGTACGGAAGCCTGGTGGACCACGCCTAGAAATTGTCGTCACATTTCGGGAGCACGTATGCCTGTGAGCAAACCTTTTCACTGATGACTCTCAAAAAGAACCGCCCTCGATCTTTCATGACGGACATGACATTGCGAGATGTGCTGACGACGGCAAAGAGTGAGATGACACATGATATCGAAAGCCTGACCGCAGCCAAAATGTGCAACACGTCGCACTAGGTGCGGCCCGCAGAGTTTTCAATAAACCAACTTTGGCCCGCCTAATTTTTTAGTTGTGCACCCCTGGTGTATACACATGACTCCAGCCTTATGCTAATACACGTATACCTATCCACTTGGTTGCGTCAACACAAGAGTGGGGGCGCAAGGTAGGGTGACCGCCCGCTTCGCAACTCGTGGGACTGTCCCGCATTGAGGACTCGTGTCCCGCGTCCCGCAAGAAATACCAAAATCTTCAAAATGTTAAGTACAAAACGAGCGTGTTGGTAACTGTAATTAGACATGAGGAAGAAACACAGAAAAACACAGAAGCACAGAAACACAGAAAGGGGAAGTCTTCGTTGGAAGAAACACAGAAAGTTGGAAGTCTTCGTTGTCCGTCCCCCCTTTCTGTGTTTCTTCCTCATGTCTAACTTCAAAATGTCCTGCATTTCACGTTGTCATAACATTCACTACGCAAATAATGGCGCTTCTAAAAAACGGGGCGCGGGGAAGCGCGGAGCTCGCGATAAGCGTGTGAATCTGTGGTATATGCCATTTTCTATCCAAGCAGTGCGGGCAGCGGCCGTCGTTCCTGCAGTAGACTGACGCGCATGCGCCGTTATGCCTTTCCCCTTGGTGGCAAAATATTGCAAGCGAGAATTGCTCAGCAAAAGTTGAAAACTAAACTATTGTAATTGTTTGCAAATAATGCCGTGTCATGCAAAAGGGTTGTTGTGGAATGCTCTTTTTTTATTTAGTGAAGACAGCCACAGAAGTCAAAAAGCCTGCAACTTCCAACGGTCGCCAAAAAAAAAACAAAAAAAAAAAAGAAACACCAACAACATAAGGTTTTAATTTTGTGTAGGAGCATGTTAGTGGAAGAGTAAGTATCGACAGGAAACAATAAGCCGAAAAGATTTACTGTTTCTTATTTCCTTTATATGCATTGGGGTCTGCTGCAGCCGATTTTTATGTTTTTAACTTAGACACATTTAATAAATTATTTACCATTACAATTAAACAAAAATATATCACTGTGAGCGAAATTTATTTTAAGTTAATTGCCGTAAGACAATTTTCAAGTGTAGAATATGCTTTCGGAGAGCACAGGATTTCGGGGTGTGCGTGTTGATGAATTTTCTTGAATACTTTTTTCTTCAGTCGTGAAAGTATACCGTCCTCCTCTTACTCCCCCTCCCCCCTCCCTCCGGTCACGGTGTCTCGCATTTCGCCGGCAGGATGGTGGTCACCACCCTAGCCCAAGGGGGTGCAGCTGGGCAATGAATGGGCCGGGGGTGGGGTTCATGGTAAGCCACCGCCTTGGGTGCCATAGCGACCGACATACTGAGAACAGCTGGTGAGAGTTTCAGCTGTCCCACCTTCAGCGCAGGCTCCCTACCTTCGACAGTGCTTAGGCGTCCTGTGAGCTGAGAGCCTGCACGCTGAGCAAAGTATGATGGAAGGCATGGAGCGCGTGCTGGAGGCCAAGCGTTTCTACGGGGGGGCATCGAGGCTCGTGCCCCTCCCCCCCCCCCCCCCCCCCCCCCCCCCCGGGTTTGGGCCAAGATCGTTATTGAGACGCTGTTTAGGTGCCATGTAACGAGCTTCTAGTAGCGGCATGTAAACAAAATAACGCCCACGTGGCCTTTATTGACAAAATACATGGGAAATGGAATCCCAGCGTGCCTTCGTTAGCTTCAATCTCCAGTTTTAACGAAAAGGTAACTCGCAGCACCCCCCCCCCGGGAAAATGTAAAGTCTACGCCGCTGGCCCTGTTCTTTTAGTCTTGTCAATGAGTATATAAAGACGGGGTCAATTATCTCGAACGGGAACATACATAACGTGCGACATCTCTTATAGCTCGTCATATCTGGTGTAAGAGTGTCAAAGATGTCAGAAAACCTAGTTGCCGCATGATCATTGAACCAGATGAAGATTGATATGGACACGAGTGAGAGGAATATATACATCATGTACCAGTTCTACAAAGAGTAAACCATACGCGTTTAGAGAGGTACGTATCTTGAACCCGCCTGTTATTTCGTTACACGTCATACTTATAAAATTCTTGTAAACCCATGCAAAAATAAAGGTATGCACATGTAGCGAACACCACAGGTTCATTGCGAGGGTGGAATGGGCACAGAAATCTTGGGAGATTCGGAAGACGACGTGACGGCGTGGCTGGGACTGAACTGCCAGGCCGAGAGCTCCGTCTGCAAGAGTGGTACCGGAACTACTCATTGAAGGACAACCGCTGCCATGGAAGGCACAATATTACATCTGGGAATTAGCTTTGCCTTACGTAGCACGTCACCTGAATTAGTGGGTTTCCGTCAAGGCAGCGAAGCTAGGAAATCGTGAACTTGTCAATCAATCAATCAAGCAATCAATCAATCAATATTGTTTATTTTAACTCGGGCATAATTAGATTAGTGCTTACGTAAGAATCATACATATATGCCGTCTTCTCCAGCGCTACGGTTATGCTATCTAAAACTGAGGTCACACAGCTAATGCGTCATACAAAAAACAGCTTGCAGACAGTCTCTGAGGCGTGTTTCTGGTGTCATTTAGCTTTCTTCAGCTGGAGTGGATTGTTTCTTAGAGTTTACAGTAATACGAAAGAAAAGAAAGCAAGAACCTTACACTTGCCGAGAAGTCAGCGAACTGACGCCGGTCACTGTGGCATTGCGTCATCGTCTCACTGCTGAACTCTCCGATGGTGAACAGGCAGCTTCTTCTCATCCGGACGCAATCTTGTTCCAGAACGCTCGCCGAACGCGGCACCGACCGCGTTCCGAAAGCGCGACGCGACGGCGTCCGGCGGGCCCGCAACCGTTGCCCCACAATCATGTCCTTCCGCCCAGCTGCTGCCTCTTGAGCGGATGACCATCGTGGTGGTTCTTCAGCGAGCCCAGGTCTGACGAGTCCAGGGACTCGTCGCTCCTGCAGAGCCTGCTGATGGTGCGCCACTTGGACAGGAGGTACTGCTTCATCATGCGCCTGAAGATACGACTGCCCACGTTGTAAAGGATGAAGTTGACCGCAAAGTTGGTGTAGTAGAGCAGCATGAAGTAGCGCTGGAGCAGGAACACGTGGCCCGGCACGGGCTGGTCGCTTATGGACAGCGCGAAGACGTGGATGCGCACCACGTAGCTGGGCAGGTTGAGGATGATGAAGACGGTACAGACGAGGAAGAGCATCTTGGAGACGCTGATCTGGCTCGGGTGCATCAGCACGCGGTCCCTGGGGTGCGGCGGGGCGCCATTCATGCTGGATGCGAGCTGGTGACGCGGGCTGGGGATCGGGGATCCGCCGCTCATCGTGGCTCTGCCGTCTGGGTGGAAGGTGTGGTGGGAAGTTTAGTTATTATGTTGGTAATCAGAAGGATATGGGACATATGAGTTGACTTGGCGAATACGCCTTCCAAACGGATTTCCTTTTAAAGGACGTTTAGACAAATTTTATTGGCGACAAAGCGTCGCTCTGGTCGGCCTTCTAGGAGTGAGCCAGCAACCACTACATCGTCTTGAGTAGGGTTAATAGACCCCTTTCAAAAGTCACGTGCCGATTGTTAGAAAGTCGGAACCCCTGCACAATGGCGGAACAACTGCATCGAGAAACGTGCAAGTCATTTCATAAGATAGCGAACGTCGGAACGCGGCCAACACTATACGAGTAGACGAGCCAATGAAAGAGCGTCGAAAGTACAACGTCACTGCGCTCATCCCGTTTTTTGTGGCTGTGTTTTTTTCAGTGTGACGTTGAGGTTTTAGTCCGTCATCGTGCAGGCATTTCGCAGCTGCCAACAGAGAGCCGTATTTCGAAAGGGGTCTATTCTGCTTTCATCGACGGAAGAAATGTTGGATTGTCAACGGTGGCGGTTCAAGAACGGGATGACTCCAAGCTTCCTCGGTGTTTTTTTACACACCACCAAACTTGTCGTTCGTAACTGACTGTCTTCATAATCTTTAATTAAAAAAAAATTCTGTGGAGGAGGGGGCTCGTCAAGCTGATTTTTCAGCAACAGAGCACGGGGTTGGGCTAGTTGGTTTAACATATTAAAGTAAATAAAACAGCGGAAAAAAAAGAAACAGAAAACAAGGAGTACACACACAGAGCGGTGTGTGTACACACTTAATCTTGTTTCAGTTATTTATTTATTATCATTTTTTTGTTTGCTAACTCCTTTTATTGACGATGATAATCCCTGGAAAAGGAAGAAGGGGGGACAAAGGAGGAAACCCAAATCTCCAAACACAGCTAGGTGAATGGTGCAGATAGAGAGGTCCCTGTTTCGATACCAAGACCAGGCGGATTTTGTCAGTCGCGCACCAGTCACCTAGCTAGTCGTGTACGGAGATTTCTGTTTGTCCTTTGTCCCCCTTCTCCAGGGATTGTTATCGCTATTCTTGTTCAGCTCGCATTTGAAGCATGACAATCGGCGGTGAGATCGGTCTATTAACATTGAAAGATGGGCTAGTTGGTACGTCGTTGGACGGAAGCGCCGAACAAACGAGGACGGAGAAGACAATGACGTGGCACTGTAGTACTACACTGTAGTAGTACGCATATCAAGCGGCAACATGATCTGAAACCGAATATATGCCGCCAGATTTTTATCATAGCCACGCGCTGGGGTTGCCAAGGTCTAGGGCACGCGATGGGTTAGCGATTCAGCACTAGTCAGTACCGGAATGCATGTGGAGGCATTGATCGTCATCCCGAGCCGAAATTGGTTTGAGTCACGAGCCCAAATCAATGTTGAGTTTGGCAAGTTTTTGCTATAATTTATCGGAGAAAGTTCGAACTTTCCATGCGTAGGCGCCGATTTTTCCGATTCATTTTCAGAGTGAGGTTCACTTGTGCCATATTGAGCATAGAGAGAGAGTAATCACTGGCGGCCACATCTGTCTGCGCGGCTGCTGAACGCGTGCTGACGGCAAGCTTCCGCAGTTCTTTTGCAACGTGCATTCCGCATCGTCAAGATTGTGGGTCTTAGCATGTTATTAATGTGAGCTTTGTTCTGAGCACGCGCTTTAAACATCGCCCTCAAATATGACGTCCAGCGAATACCCCCGTAGGCTCCTGGGAGTCACAATACACCTTTTGCTAAAATACTCCACCAAGGAGCATGCTGCGAGTGTATAGTTACACGCGCGCTGCACGTGCTGGCGTCTGCAGTAGTAACTGTTCCAAACAAAAAGCCTAAAACAAATGTCATCTCGCAGCCCACGCGTTCGTCAATGCCTCATCTTGGTTATTTTGTCCGAATCGTTTCTACGGGGAAGGTGAGCGCGTGTGTCGCGTGTGCCTACATTCCCAGCATTCTCCTCGATGCTTGGGTAAGTTAGCAATGTATTGGTGCGTTGAAACACGAATACAAGACCCCACGGAGAAATAAGCTTGGGATGCACGTGATTTTCCGCCATGCAGTTAGTGTGATATAAGCGGAGCAGGTGCGCGTGGGGAGGGCTAACGGTTGGTTTATAAAGTCAGAAAACGATATATACTGGTTTAATGCCGCCATCTGAGTGGCTGCGGCACGATGATAAGATCCTTGGGAATCTCCGTCTTTGGCGGAGCCGCGTGCTATCGTCGAACTAGTTCTGAGACGACGCGCTGGCGGCGATGTTGACGATGGAGGGCTGCGTGGATCGATACCGTACTCCGTTCACCCCTGAGCTAAGGCTGCGGTGGAAAGCTACGGACTCGTTTAGTTCAATCATACGCGGATCCTTTGCCACGTGATATCGCGCTCTCGCCCATCTCCTGGCGCAGGGAGCTGGGACCAAAAAAGGGTTGATTGGTGCGGCGAGAACGTATAGCTTCCACAGCAGTCTAAAAGCTAGCTTATAGGGGTGAATGGAATATCGTGATGACGTTTACGAAGGGACAGTTTCATCCTAGGTTAGTTACACTTCTATTTTTCTTCTGAGTCATTTTATTATTTCTTTTGACGCTAATTGAACTGTCGGTGCTGCTATGCATCTTAATTATTTTTTTTTAATGTTTTACACCTATGGTTGACAAAAGTTGTAGGTTTTTGTGTGATCTTTGTGTCACTTGCAGGTTGTTTTTTTACTTGACAACTTACGCTATTTTTTTTTCTGAGACTATTCTGTCATTAGTGCTACCCTTATTCAGTCCCACAAGCCCCTGCTGGCTTTGGCGAGCCGGCTTTGTATCATCTTTGCATTCAATCTGCATAAAGAGACTTTAACAAAAAATAATACTAATAATAGTAATAACTGTTATTTTTATTATTATATAATACACTTGGATCGAACTAGTGGCATTTGCGAATAAATTATTATTATTATTATTCGCTATGGTGCCCATTGATAAATTTCACCCTGCCTTCGAGGTACCTATACCTTTTCCGCTTGTCCTGAGGCGGACTTCAAATGCCAACCAGACCCAAATACAAAAAGCGTTTAACATTGGCGTAGGTGATTACGCATGATTGTATAATTCTTTTTTAGTTTTTGATTGGTCTTCTATTATTGCGGCAACTGACGTGATTGAGCAGGTACTTCGCTTGACTAACGCTGTACAGAAGGGCATGAACAAGTTCGTTCCTTCCAAAAAGTATGGTACCCTGAAAATCCCTTTTGGTTTTGTCCCCAGCTAAAAAGTTCGCTGAAGCGAAAATCTTTCGCACATGCGAAACATAAAAAAAAGCAGGTTTGAGGAAGTGGGATTTAGAATTTAAGCACCACCGGCGTTTGTCCAAAACGCAGTACACAGATGATTACGCCCAATATGTTGCATCTGTAGAATCCACGATCTGAAGCGAAATCCCAGGAAACTATGGAAGCACGTGAGCAGTCACTCGGGAAAACGGTCTCGGGCAGATATTGTACTTATGGACGAGGACGGCAATGCCACGTCCGATGCATGTAATTCATTCGCTAAACATTTCAAAACCGTCTGTCGTCTAAGCACAATGGACAACTCCCGTTTACCTTTAGTAGGGAACAGGGAGCACCTATCCTCACGTGTCATTGATGACGAGCTTGACGAGTGTGTAAAGGGATGTCCAAACAGGATACTACAAAACGCATGACTCCGCTCCGCTTCCGGCTGCCGGGGGGAAATTTCTCCCTGTCAAATCTGCCGGGAGGAA
Source organism: Ixodes scapularis (assembly GCF_016920785.2). Lineage (NCBI taxonomy): Eukaryota > Metazoa > Arthropoda > Arachnida > Ixodida > Ixodidae > Ixodes > Ixodes scapularis. The sequence goes on along the minus strand of NW_024609879.1, from coordinate 108,021,562 downwards.
ACTACCCCCCGTCAAATCTACCCCCCCCCCCCCCCCCCCCCCCCCCCCCAACCTCCACGGCGGCCTTGCTCTGCTCATCACGTGGGTCCGGAGTGCCTTTCACACGCTCTGCTGGATGTCGGTCAATCGCTGAAGGCCTTCGCCGCTTTGGAAGTCCCGAAAACGGGAAAGGGAAGACTCGAAGCGCCGTTCACACATTTACAACCGAGTACGACCGAGAGAGACCAGACCGGTTTTTAAGCCTCTTGCGACGTGTTAGGACCGGATGCGCTGCAGCGGAGCTGGTCTTAAGACGTCGCAAAAGGCTTAAAAACCGGTCTGGTCTCTCTCGGTCGTACTCGGCTGCAAGAGTGTGAAAGGGCCAATTCCCGCGGCTCTTGTTTCAAAACTTGGTTGGTTTGGAGTTTAATAAAACAAATGTCATATTCTTAAGTTATCAGTGTTTCTACATACAGCTAGAAGTCTCACTGTTGCCTGTTGCGCACTGCTCTTTTTTTTTTTCCAGCTACGAACGTGAATTCTCGCAAAGAAAGCTGAACCGGGGCGGCCGAAACGCGCGCTTCGACTCAGGAATCTCCCAAATCCACCCGAAGCCGGACCTCTTTGGCCTTTCTACCGAGGTGACGGCGGTAGCAAGGTCGGCGACCTCGTGAGCCGCGGGAGATAGACAGGCATCAGGCACACCATTGGAAGGTGGCGTGTGACGTCAAGTCTAACGAGCACCGACGTCAAAGAAAAGTGGAGGAGGCAAGGAGGAAAGTCGTGAATTTGGCTCGGCCGGTGTGCAAACAGACATTCGGCCGACGACTACCGGACGCTTCAATTTTAACAATTTTTGCAGGAGTGGTGTGGCCTGACGATTTTTGTAGTAGCCTCCCAAGCAGCACAGAGATGGCCAATCATTGGCCAATGGCTGGCAATGGTCCTTTGGCCAGCGGCCAGACAGTGCCCAGAGATTGGCCGATGACTGGCCTTTCTCTGGCCAGTGGCCAATGTCCACTGGTCATCAGCCATCGGCCAAACATTGGCCGATGAATGGCCACTCTTTGGCCACTGGCCAAAAGACCATCGCCAGCCATTGGCCATTGCTCGGCCAAAATTCGTGCTGCTTGGAGCTGTTTGGACAGGCCTTAAGAAGGGTGGGGCTGACTTTGTCCTCTGGTCATAATGGAATTCTTGGGGTTCTCGTCAAGGCTTATCACGAGTTCCTTACCCCCGTGCTTTCGTCAATTTTTAACAACTAGTTACGATTAGGCGTGTTTCCTGATACGTGGAAGGTGGCAGTTGTGATTCCAGTGCATAAGCCAGGAAAGGAAATAGAGAAGACATGTCAAATTACCAACCCGTTTCTTTACTCTGCACGTTCTCTAAGCTATTTGAAATGGTAGTTCACAAAACCCTTTCCCCGTCTTTCAAAAATATAATCGTTTCACACCAACACAGGTTCATATCGGGATCTCTCGTCTAGGACACATTTTGTCTCTTTTATGAATTTTGTTTCGAGGGCGGTGTGTAATAGAGGACAGGTGGATGTTGTATACTTTGATCTCAGCAAGGCTTTTAATGTCGTAGACAACAACGTTTTGTTATCAAAACTATCTGGGTAGAGTGTCCACTGGCTGGAAAATTATATTTTACGCAGGAAATGTCTTGTTCGTGTGAACGAAAAACGTTCACGGACATACATGACGTCATGTTCGGGTTGCTGGGGGTCAGTGCCTCTTCTTTTCTCCATGTGTCGGATGTCGTAATTAATTGTCGGGTTCTGCAGTATCCGGATGATATCAAGATATTTCGTGAGGTCCGCAGTGACGGGGATTGCGCGATGCTTCAGGCGGATGTGTACGAACACAGTAACTGGTGTTTAACCAATAATGTTCTAAAAAACAAAGCTAAAACAAAGGTAATGACTTATACGCGAAAAACGCATAGCATATTGTTTTCCTATCAGATTCATTTTGAGGTGTCGCGTTAGAAAGACCCTCGATCTGGGAGTGACGTTTGACACCTCTTACCGTTTTAACGCTCACGAAGTAATGATGTCCGTGTTTCGTACTCTCGGATTAGCCTGTAGAATGACGAGAAAGTTTGCGAATCCTAAGGCCTATTTTATACTGCGCTCTAACTCTAACTCGACTCGAGTATGCGGCCATAGTGTGGAACGGCATCTTTAGTACATTTTAAAGCTAGAGCGAGTTCAGAATAAATTTATATCAATCTATAGATACCGTTCTTCTCGTAATGGGCCATCACCTGTGCGTAAAAGGTCTTTAATGAGTGACCTAGATTTATCCACCTGAAACACGATAAAAAAATCGCGCGCAAATACACGAGGACAAAACCGGAAAGAACACAGACAGGCACGTACTCACAACTCTGGTGTTAAGTGAAGAGAGGAAAGATGAAGCAAGATTCATTCATGAGAGGGGGACACAGGCACCAGGGTGAATACAGGTCAGTCATAGTAAAATCATCGCAAAAAGGTAACTTCTTTTTCGCTCAAAGCCACTGACGGCTGACTGACGCAGCGATCAGCCAAACCCAAGATGGTAAACGCCTCGAGCACCTTGCGTGTTTGTTTTCCTTTGAAGCGCCCAATGATTGAGTTTTTTTTTTTTTTTTTAGAGATGGTGAACACGTAAAGATCTAACAATGCACCGAAAGGTGACCTCCCACAGTTGATATTAAAGAAAGATTCTGCTCTCACAGCCAGTCATTAACACACAGTTCAAACAAAGATTGCGCATGTTTTTTGTGGCAAGTGTTTTTTTACACTCCGCTTTGGCGGGAACCTTCAAACAAATTTGTCGTATTATTTTAGGGGCTGATAGTATAACTACGGGAAAACCATACCTGCTCGCCACTTGTTTTAGATTATGCGATATTTTGTTGTAGGTATGGTATAACTACCACCAGTTGTTTGTCAACAGGGCGCCTAGTTTTTCACCCCTTTTTACCTTCCTTCCCAGGAAGGTAAGGAATGAACTTACATTAAGACCTGATTCGGGAACCCTAAAGATTTTAGTCTATCGATTTGGCACAAGAAACTCCCACTAATGGCATGGAAATAACGTTTACCAACTCGCCCAGCTTATCACTTTACTACAGATTACTAGCTTAGCTGAGCGCCGAGAAAAAGTAGATTTGTTGTTCGTTTTAAAAACAGTCCACAGTGTATAGTGTCTGTCCTGATTTGCTAAGAAACATATCGTCCCACACAAGGCGACGCGATCGCCGGTGCCTTTGTACACCGCAACTCAGGGAATCATGTTCCACTCTCTCGTGTGACGAGCACATACAATAGTCATGCCAGTGACCTGGCTCTTTTTGGTGGATATAAAGAAAGCTTTTTAAAATCTCTTTCGTTTGCTATATGGGCACAAATAAGTATGTTTTGTTCATTGTCTCGTTCTCGATGTTCATTTTTGTTGTGCTGAATGACGGGGTGTTCTCACCTCTCAGCTTACCAGGCTGACTGTTCAACTTGCACCTTGTTATACTGCAGGCGATGTCTTTGTAAAGCTGGTTTTCAGTCCTGGCGTTGCTTCAATTTTTGTGTGATCATTTTAAATGTAGTGTGTAGCGTGTTTTCTTTTTTGTTTCTTTGTTTGGGTGTGCCAGTATCAAGACCGACATGGTCGTTGCTGGGCACAAAATAAAACTTATTCTCGATTCTTGATTATCTTCTATAGGTGATTGGTTCAACACATTCTGTGTCCCCCGGTTTTTGTGCAGGATGACCAAGCTAAAGTAAATTTTTGCTTCGTTTGATATATATTTTTTTTTTCTTACCGACGTCCATCCCTGTGGTGTCCAGCTGGGAACTGTTCAGCCGTTGGAGCCGACGCCTAGACGTGAAGAGGTACAGGGCCCGGCCGATCATGAAGTTCATGATGACGATGAGGATGAAGGGCACGATCAGCGTTACCACCGTGTCCATGATGTTGGTGTAGTACAGAATCCTGGGGGAAACGCGCCAACATCCGAGTGGAAAACATTATTATCTCAACCCTGAGACAAGTAGAAATAAAATAACGGACAAGATGGCACAAAACTTCTCAATCGTCATGTTTCCTAACCAGCTCGCCTGCAAACTTTCGCTCCTTCAAAAAAAAAAAAAAAAAAAAATGGCGGTTGAAGTGTTGTCACGTGGCAGACGATAATGCAATTCCAATTCAAATTTAAATAATTTATTTGCATCTGCAAGTGCAGGTGCCGGAGACACGGACAAAAAAGCTAATCTTTGTTGGCTTGACTAGGTCCGGGCCCCGAAAGCTTAGCAGATGGTGCAAGCGAGTTGAAAAAGAATGACGATAATAATCTCTGGAGCAGGGGAACAAGGGGGACAAAGGACAAACACAAATCTCCAAACACAGCTGTAGATGTCTGATGCGCGACTGAAAAAATCCGCCTGGTCTTGGTATCGAATCCGGGGACTTCTCCCATTCCAGCGGAGCGCTCTACCAACTGAGCTAACCGGGAGTTAGACGTCAGCAGAGCAAACGAGTTTTAACAGCTGCCACCAGCCTAATGCCAACAAGGGTGAACGGCCTACATTTGAAGGATGATGATGCAATTAGTGCAAAGGGGCAGGCGAGCTGGACAAGAATAACAATAATAATCCCTGGAAAAAGGGAACGAGCGGGACAAAGTACGAACACAAATCTCCAAACACAGCTAGGTATCTATAGTGCGCTACATAAGAAATGGAGAGGTCCCTGGTTCGATACCAGTACCAGACGGATTTTTTTCAGTCGCGCACCAGACACCTAGTTGTTTTTGGAGATTTGTGTTTGTCCTTTGTCCGCCTTGTTCCTTGTCTCCGGGGATTACTATTGTTTTATCTGACAGATGGTGCGGCTTTGAACGACGACTATAGACCGACACGCTGTTTACAAACAAGCCTGCGTTTGCCCACACCATGTGTGGGCACTGCGCGTGCGCAGAAACAGGATTCGCGTGAAGTAAAACTGCGCATGCGCAGTGCCGTCGACAGCGCCACCGCAGAGGAGTGACGTAAGGGCCGCGTGTTGGTCTATACAGCCGTGTCCTCCTCCCCTCTCCTCTTAAAAAATAAAAATAGTGTTTTTTTGTTTTTTTTTACCGCAAAAATAAGCTACTCATCTCCGAACGCTCATTCTCTGCTCACATGTAGTGCTACGTGATCCGAACCAGGCGCCGAAATGTCAAAAATAGCCGTTGTCTTATTCAAAAGTTACGTGATTTTCTTAAAATTCCAATGTGAGAATGGGGCTCGTTTTCGCTTATTTCCGGTAATTGGCGCCTTTCAGCTTCCTGTTTTCGATGCAAGCTGGGCTTGTGTTCAAGCCCAGCATGCATCAATGAATTCAAATCATCATGTGAACGTTTGTTTCACTTTTCCATGGAATGAATCGCTGGATGGTGTCTTTCTTGTTTTTCCTGTGCAAAGATAGTCTTTTCTCTCTCTTTTTGTAGCCTAGTTGGCACGTTGTTTCTGTTTGTGTAAGAGTGTATTCCTTTCGAGTGGGTGTATTGCGTTGTTTCTTGTTTATCAAGCAAATATGTACGATATGTATCGTTTCAATATTTTTGTCGAAAAGCTTGTACTCCCGGGCCCCCTCATACAATGCCCAAAAGGGCGCTTTGAGGTAAATTAAATAAATAAATAAATAAATAAATAAATAAATAAATAAATAAATACGCCGATGGCTGATGCACTTATCGTGTCCAAAACATGCTCAGAGTACATCCCCGCAGCAGCGACTATGTATAGCGTGCAGGCTGAACGGGGAAACAAAATAGATGGATATTGTATGTATTTTGCTTCCGCTTTTGCAGCGTCTAGGTTCCTTTGTGGAAGCCGATCCGAAAACGGCGGCTTGAATTGCATTTTGTCATGGGGAAACAACAACAACAACGACTCTAACATAATACACTCCATCGATTTCTTTTAGCTGCAAGGAACATAGTCTCGACTAGGAAAGCACGTTGCTAACCTATTTAAATACAAGAAAAACGCGAACTAGACGAGGACAGGTGCTATTTGATGTAGTTTATATATATATATATATATAGTTACTCTATTTGCGACTCCAGCGACTTATAGGATACGCCGCTCTCGACATATGTGGCGCTTGTAAACAGGACGTGCCCTGCTATGCGACAGCTCAACAAAACGCTGGAGTTTTTTTTTTTTGCCACGATTTTTTTTTTGTTTAATGGGCCCAAACAGTTTTTGTGCAGTTTTATTGAAATGTTGAGGAAAAAAAAAGAGTTTGAATTTGAGTTTACTGCGCTGAAAACCTGCGGCAGCGCGTTGACGGAAGCGAGCTTTCAAAATAAGCGTAGCGTTCGTCGGGGAAGAAACTGAGAGAGGGGAGAGAGGAAAGCGTAGGGTGACGTCAGAGAACGCCGAACTCTGATTGGACGGATTAGTGGGTAGACCTAAAGCTAGCAGCCTTTGTCTCGAGCCAACGCAATTGTTGCCATAGCAACCCTCGCAATCGGTCGGACTCGACGGAAGTTCGTGTGTGTGAATCGCCCTCGAGGACCGGCTTGCGCGGTGACGTAGGTTGCGTTTAGAGCGACCTATGCAACACGCTGATACGGCAGACACGACAGTCTCGTCTGGGAAAACTGTTCGCCATATTCACTGCATGAAAAGTCGTGCGAGGTGCACCCGATTCGATGGGCCGTTAAGAGTCACGGTTTTCCCAGCGGCCCTCTCGTGGCTCCTGTTTGCGTTGCTGTGAAGTTTGAACGCAACCATCGCTTGACTTCAGTGGCCATCGCGCCCACCGCCTACACAATACGCGACCACGGAAGCCACACGAGACGAGCAGAATTAGCGAAAGGACCATGTTCTGGCCAGTTCACTGTTTTCCCACCAGGTGTCGTCCGTTTTGTGGTAGTCGCGAACGGCAGCACAGCGAAGCCAGGACACATTTTTTTTTTTTTTTGTGTGTGTTTGGCTAAGTTATGCTGCCATGGAGTGCCTATGCATGCCTGTCTTTTTGTGAATAACTCTAGTTGAAAGTTTGCGACTATCCTGTCTACTCTCTTGTCCTTGACTCTTTCGCTCCATTTTATTTCGCACCTAAGAGGTAATTGCGCAACACTGATAACGCTGGCAAAGACCTGAGACCACAGAATGCTACCTGCACAAACCGCCCCATGGTATGACGTGAGACCGCTTCCTCGTTCTGCCTACGAGAGCGCCTCAAAAATGCTTATTCATGCTTGAGCTACAGTAAACACCATGTCTTATTTCGTATGAAGCAGTGCAGAAGACACGAATCTCGCATGAGATTTCTTCGCAAGATATATCATGTCTCATTAGGACCTCATTCATCCAGCCGGCTCCTCGTATTTCGTATCGCGTTTATCATCACTGTAAACTGTCACCCATCTTTGACGTTCTAACTTGATTAAAAACTCTCATCTTGTTCTTGCCATTTACGAATGAAACAACCTGCCCAGAAAACAAAACAAAACAAAAATAAAGGCCTTGTGATCACTTCGCCCGAGATGTTCAATAATACTCTAAATAATGTATATAACAATATATCAAGTTCTGTTTTGCATGCGTCCCTCAAATGTTTTTTTTTTGTTTTTATTTTGCTTGTTTGTCTACAGTTTGTATAGATTTGTTTATGTTAACAATATAATTTTGTTATTTTTTCCACTTGACCATAATGATCTTTCGAATATGTGCTTTCATTTACCTAATGCCCATAGGTTGTTTTAGGTTAACTAATCATACGAATAAATAAATGTACGGGCAATGTGGGCGCGGCACTACATATATGGATCGATCATGAATTGCATTCACTCACTGTTCAAACTCTGGCCGGGCCTCGCATTCGGGAGTACCGCCCTCTTCGACGATGACGTCGGTGAGCACCAGGAGGTAGGCGTTGAAGACGAGCGAAGCGAGCACAGTGACCCCTACCGTGACCCTAGCGCGTCCGCGGGTGCCCAGCTGAAGACGCCACAGCGGGCACTGGACGGCGAAGCAGCGCTCTGCTGTGAACGTCACCGTGAGCCAGACGGACCAGAAGCTGAACGCCGACGACAGGTACAGGATGCCCTGGCACATGCCCCGCCGGTTCAGCACCTGCAGAGATGGCGACACCGGAGATTCCCGCAGTTCGACTTGGGGTATGTACTATATGGTGACTGCAACGCGTCTTCGACTGGTCTGTTTAGCGTCCTTATTCCGGCCGTGTATCGTGTATTAGCGGAAAAGTTTCCCGCCAAATTTAACGGGTCGACAGGGTCATGACGTCAAAGCCGCGTGTGACGTAATGTGTCACATAACATGCCGTCACATGTGACGTCATGTGACGTCACGTGACACGCTATCGCATTCGTGCCACTCTTAAAGGCGAAGCTTAACCGTCCCCCAAGTTTGTTTCCTTGAAAACTGTTTCTTCAAGTTATATTATATTCAAGTGGATATTTGAGAGATATTGCAGGGGTCTCAAACACGCGGGGACGCGGCCCGCGCATGGCTGCGGGCTCCCATCCGTATTCCTCGAGTGCTGCATGAGCCAGAAATATTGACCTGTCGTCGTTCATTCATTTCCTCTGAAAACTTAGCTGTGCTCTTATGACGTTTTAACATATTTGGAACCAATCTGTTTGCATTCACATCGAGGATTATTTTGTCTTACATACCGTCAAGGCACAAATATTTTCTTATAAGTCCGCTATAAAAATGAAAGCCGTTTACAACTCTCTGTAATGCCGAATTAGAGCGCAGCTCTTGAGGAGGAGGGGAGGGTACTGAGGGAAGGGTATGCCCCTCCTCCTCATCCGTACACTCTCCTCCTCCTCCTCTCCTCCCGCGCTTCTCCCCTTGTCCCCTGCTCCTCCCCCTTCCCTCCTTTCCGCCTCCTCCTGCTCTTCTCTCGAGGTATTTCGATTTTGCGATATACAGTGCTAAACATTCTGAGTCAACAATCTGAAATATTCTCTAGCCAGAGAGCTATTTTCTGCGACAGGACTCGGCAAAAACGCGTGCGATGGCGTTGGAGGACTTGTAAAACACTACACAGCCTGTGACAGCCAGCAAGCATAGCAATGCAAAACGCCCAAGACATGTCAAGTGTACTGTCTCAGCGGCTCCAAGGAGTCCAGCTGATTTACCAGGCCAACTAATGGAGTTTCGAAGCCGGAAAGGAGGAATGGATGAACGTGCTCCCTGTCGCTGGAATGCAAAAGTGGCATGTATGGCAAAGTCGCACAGTGGAGCTGAACTTGGAACTGATTGTCTCTCGCAGCGCTGAGAGCGCGATGACAACCACTTTTTATATTCCCCATCACATAGTGAAAACGTGTTTTTTTTTTTTTTACGGGAGTGAAGTGTTATAAATGCACATGGGCGTACCAAGCAGGGGGCAAGGGGGGCGGTCGCCCCCCCCCCCCTCCCCCCTCAGTTCTCCAAGTGGGGGGGGGCAAGGCATGTGTTTTCCCTCCCCCCCCCCCCCCCCCGAAACAGCCGCCACTGGGCAGGGCAAACACTGGCCGGCGGCGCCCAAGGGATACCAAGTGTACTGCCCCCCCCCCCCCCCCCCCCCCCGGCGCTGGGGTGGGGGGGGGGGGGGGGGTGGGGGGCAGGACTTGCCGGGTGTGGTTTGCCCCCGTACTCAAGAACAAGTTGGCACGCCACTGTAAATGCATGAGCCAACCGAAGTCTTAAGTCAGGTTCCTGCCTCGACGGCCAACCGAGGTTTTGTGCTCGTAATTTGTGTTTCAAGTAAAATTGACATGCACAACAGGACTGAACTTGAAACTGACTTTTCCTCGGACCGTACAGCACTCAATACAACGGCAATTTCTTTATAATTATTGCTTGAACATGCTGAGTGCCGACCGCGTTTAGTATTGTGCATTTGTCAGCGAGTGAAGTATTAAATTTTGGTTCCAATAAGGTGTGTTCGGTTCGTACCTCGAGAGCGCAAGCCGGGCTGTCGCGTTTCTTTGTTCCTGGGAAGCTGTGTTTCAGTTCACGCATATACCAAGCTGCGACATTTGAAATAAGCACGAGGGATGGCTCGTCACAGGAAGGATGCAGTTAAAGCTTCGAACTACTGCTTAAGAGATGTGTTTAAAGAGCTATATATCTCAAACTTGAACTTGGCCACAAATTAAACAAAGTATAAAAGTATGATAAGTTTCTTTTATAGAACGTAGGAGTAATTGAGGCCGAGGCAGTTATCAACAAAAATGTTTATCTGGAGGGTACACAGTACAATTCGAAACGCTGTTTTTGATCGGGACAAAATAAAGCAACACACATTTTAATGAAAAGCACAGCATGTGGTGCAGCACTTAAACAATCAGCTTTTTTTTTTTTAGTTGCACGTTGAATTTGCAAACAGGTTTGAAGCGCTGTAAATATTTTGAATCATAAACGAGAACAACAAAATAAACATCTATGATAGATCCTTTAAGAAAAATATATGAGTAAAAAAAAAAAAAAAAAAAAGCAAAGCTACAAGATCTTACGAGATAACAGCGAACCAATATTAGTTAAAAATGTCAAAGTAGCCAAATTCCTGCATTTGAGAGTGTTTTATTTCTGACAGAAACAAAATAATGCAATATGTTTTAATGGGAAAGCAGAACAATATAGCGTAAAATGCTTCACCAAAAATTAAAAAAAATTGAAGATTTTATTTTTTAATTGCAAGTTGAAGTTGCGGGACTTCTCATTTTCAGCCATGTTTAGAGCATGGTAAATTTTTTTTTTTATAAGTCAGACCGACACATTATGTATAGACGATAGGCCCTTATGTGAAGAACCTGTGAAAACAATTTAAACGATATATCTTAAAACGTCTACGAGATAACAAATCACAAACTAAAGGTAAAAACGTCAAAGTAGCCATGTTTGTGCATTTTTTACACACAATACATATTTTCCAGAACTATATAAATCGTTTTATGTATTGCCATTATAGAGTACTATTTGTAAAACATTTTTGAGTTATATTTTGTTTGTTGTTTTGTCTATTACGTGCCGTCAAACCTGGCAGAAATGACAAAACGCAATAACGGGTTTGCCACCTTGATGTAGTCCCTTTTTTGTTTTCTCGAGAAATAATTTTTTTCTCGCAAAACCATTTGCGACTCCGTTCTCTCCACACATTGGGGAGTAACATAGGACAATGCGAAGAAAAACAAAAATGCTGGCCGGACACGCGTGCATGATATTATCTGAACACACCCCGTTGTTATTTCAGTGTTACCGTTATATTGACTTTGTGTTTGTAAGAGATCCTACTTGGTGTACGGTTTTCTTGATTTGTATTCTTATTCTTTCAGACTTTGTTTCTCCTTTTTTTTGTATTTCAAATAATCGATATTTTTTTATGTGAATAGTTTTGGTCTTTTCTACGCCACTGCCGGGTCCAGTCCCACAAGCCATTATTTGCTTTTGACGTACCCGTTCTCTTGTATATTGCAATGAAGACGTGAAATAAAATTATTACTATTATTATTGTTTTGAGAGCTTTCGCTGTCCGACTTGCCGGGTCCTGTTCCACAATTGCCTCCCTTGGCTTAGACAAACCCTTCTTTGTACAGTGCTATTGAAGATATGTGGAATAAAATTATTATTATTATTATTATTAGGACTATCATTATTATAATCTATCTCGTACCGAACTGCTACACACAATATGGCAAAAAGTATGTGTTTGTTCTACGTCCCACACGTTTTTAATCTATTACCAAAAAATCTCTCAAAATGTTTTGAGAGATTTTGGAAATTTGGGGTCAAAAATAAAAGATTTTGCTTAGACAGCCCGCACCCGGTGCATAGTCCGCACCTGGTGCTTAGTCGACACGAAAATCTTCTCATAGACGGCACACGTTTACAAATGTCTGCTTTTTAGCTCACAATAAAGCCTATAATGTGCATAAATCATCATTAACATACTCTTTCGTGCACAAAATTCGTCACGTCTCGTCATAATAAACGATCTTGAAAAACATAATTCCTGTATAGTCCGCACGCGTAGATAGTACGCACAGCCAGAAATTTCAACTTTTAAACATGTATAGTCCGCGGACCATAGCCCGGAAAATACGGTACTTAGGGTTTCGCGTTCTTGGTTTTTATTTTTCAAAATTTGGCGTACTTTTTTCGGTGTTTATTTTAAAATTCAATTCTCGTTTTTTTTTTTTCGGTGTATATTTATTCTCAAAAAAGTTCACCGTTTTTTTTTCGGTTAATCTGAAATAACACCATCGGACACCGGGTCAGACGATCCTTGTAGCTGTGATATTTGTGATCACTCAAAGAATAACGACACATATACATACGTGGTCTTCGCTACAACTTCCGTCAGGACACACTTCAGAATTTCGTAATTCGCGGGCAATATCTTCAGCGTGCTTCTTTTCCCTTCCATCCAGTGTATTCATGTTTTTAACCACAGGGAAGTTTGAGAGAGGGTGTTAAGAAAGGTATTAGCGGTTTTCCTCGATGTCCTCTGAAGTGCGTGAAGCGAAAAACCTTATCCTAGCCCACATCCGAACTTTATTTTTAGGACAGGAAATTTGACACACTAAGCCCGATCACAGAAAGGACACGGATGTCCCGCGAAGGCCAATTCAAGACCTCTTTGGTTGCATGTTGAATTTTGGAAGAGGGCAATCACGAAGACGTCACACAATGTGGAACCTTGCAAAGCCCCCCCCTCTCTCTCCCTCCCCCACCCACCCCAACGCGGCCCTAAAAAAAACTGGGTTTTTTCGGTTAAAACCGAATTTTAGAAAACGGATTAGACGTACTTTCATCGGTTTTTATCGGTTTAAACCGAAAACGCCGAACCTACAAACTGACCTTTTTCGGTTGAAACCGAATTTCCGAAAGTGGATTTGGCGTACTTTTATCGGTTTTTATCGGTTTAAACGAAAAAACTACGGACCCTACATGATATAATACAAGTAAAAGTATAATTGCCATTTTTTTTTGTCACAATTCTGTGGTGTATGTTTGTGCGACTCCGCTAGACTAATCACCTGGAACTTCTGTCCCTCACATTTTAGAGCGCAGCTCTTAGGGGCCCGTTTCCGGCTTGAGCGGCGTCGCCGTCGGCGTCGGCGTCGCCGTCGGCGTCGGCGTCGGCGTCGGCGTCGGCGTAACCGCGCGGTGCATCATGGGAAATGTCCCATAATGCACCGCGCGAGCCCCCCACCAAGGTCACGTGACCTCGTGGGGGGTCACGTGACCCCCCGAAGTCACGTGACTCCCCTGAGGTCACGTGGCCCCCTCCTCGAGGTCACGTGACCCCCGCCGATGTCGCGTGACCCCCCGATGACGTCATCGTCACTGATGACGTCACCGGCATCCACATTGTCATCGTCATCATCACTGATGACGTCACCGGCATCCACATCGTCATCGTCATCATCACTGATGACGTCACCGGCATCCACATCGTCATCGTCATCATCACTGATGACGTCACCGGCATCCACATCGTCATCGTCATCATCACTGATGACGTCACCGGCATCCACATCGTCATCGTCATCATCACTGATGACGTCACCGGCATCCGCATCGTCATCGTCATCATCACTGATGACGTCACCGGCATCCACATCGTCATCGTCATCATCACTGATGACGTCACCGGCATCCACATCGTCATCGTCATCATCACTGATGACGTCACCGGCATCCACATCGTCATCGTCATCATCACTGATGACGTCACCGACATCCGCATTGTCATCGTCATCATCACTGATGACGTCATCAGTGACGTCACTGATGTCGTCACTGGCATCCGCATCGTCATCGTCATCATCACTGATGACGTCATCAGCGACGTCACTGATGACGTCACCGACATTCGCATCGTCATCATCACTGGTGAAGTCATCAGTGACGTCACTAATGACGTCATCGGTACCCGCATCGTCATCGTCACTGATGACGTCATCAGTGACGTCAGTGATGACATCATCGGCATTGGGGGTCACGTGACCCCCAAGGTAACGTGACCCCCCCCCCCTGGTTAGTTTAACCCCCCCCCCCCCAGTGCCCTTCCCTCCTCCTCCTCAAGAGCTGCGCTCTAATTCGGCGTTACAGGGAGTTGTAAGCGGCTTTCATTTTTTTTTTGTGTCGACTTTTGAATGTGCCGTCACCAGACGAGCCGTGTGAGTGTGCCCTTTTTTTGTCACACCGCTAGACACCTCATCTCGAATTTCTGTGCCTCAAATTGTTGTGTTGATTTTTTTTAATGTCACGTGACGAGACGGACAGATCAAGTTTAACTTTCTTTTTCTCCTGTCTCTGTGTGTTTGACATCAACGATTTTTTTATTAATGATTTATATTGATCAGTACTACTGAAGTGAACATTTAGTGTGGTCTTCTAAAGTTTTAGCTTTGTTGTTTTCTTCCTTGACCGATTATGTCATTAATTCTACCTAAAAGGGTTCAGTCACACAAGCTCTTGTCGGCTTTGACGAACCAGACTGGTTCGTCAAACGCAGGCTGAAGCCTGGTTCAGACAGTTGCGTTTGACTGCGTTTGACTGCGTTGCGGCTGCGAGAAACCAGGACATCCTTGCTGCTTATATCGCGTGGCAAGATGATTTCTTGAATAGGATTCCACGCTTCATACGAAGCACAGATGTGCCGGTGACTCGCTTTCGGTTCTCGACGCAACGCACTCAAACGCAAGTGTCTGAACCGGCCTTGAGAGTTGTGACATGCAGCAATGCAAAACACAGTTGGGACATTACGCAATGCAAAACGTCACGTTTGCATTGCTTAATGTCACAACTCAGACTGCGTTTTTTGGTCTAAACATATGTTTCGGCATCGTCGTTCGCTGAGCTGCCTCCGTAAGTTGCGGTGATTGGCTCTCCGAGTGTTGTGCGCGAAAGTAGAAGCACGGGATTTTTTTAGAGTGTACCTCGTCCTTGTACAAAACAAGCTCTGGAGTGCCTCAGGGATCTGTCTTGGGCCCGCTCATTTTCACAATTTTTGTAAATTATGTCTCTCGGGTTATATCAAACTCTTCATTTCTGTAGTACGCTAAAGCTTTGCAAAAAATATATCCACCTTAGAGGATTGCATCGCGCTTAAATATGACGCATATTCCTTCGGTCGTTGGTGTTTAGACAATGACAGTCCTTTTGAATCGTCCTAAAACAAAAGTAATGACATATTCTCGCAAGACCCACGATATATATTTTCCATATAGTTATCATGGTGAACTGCTGTCACGTGTAAGTGAACCGAGAGACCTTGGTGTTGTTTTTGATTCAACCACAAGATTTGACACTCACGGTACCAGAGTGGTTCAATCGGTCTTGCGCACGTTAGGTGTCGCGCCTCGCATAACGAAGGAGTTCAAAAGCCCTTCCGCTTTTTTCACTCTGTATTGTTCCTTAGTTGGATCCCAGCTAGAGTACGCCTCGGTTGTTTGGAACGGCATTTCCAAAACTAACAGTTTATCTGTCGAGCGAGTTTAAAAAAAATTTATTTCCATCTTTAAATATCGTTACCTTGAGAAAGGAGATCTTTGTTTGAACGTCGGGTGTATACTCGCAACTCGTAAACTTTTGGAGCCTGCAGCAGCGTCGGGCGAAGACAGATCTGTTGTTTTTGTTTTAGACCTTGCAACGCTTGGTCAATTCTCCCAGTCTTCTGTCCGAAGTGAGCCTTATAGTTGCACGTGTGCCTACACGGCTTCAATCATCTTTTGATATAGCTCGACATTTTAGCCACTTAAACACGATCCAAAGGTCGGCTGAGTGTTATAACCACTAATCTGATACAATTGATATTTTTAACTCATGCGGGAGCAAGTTTGGAAACGCTGTTCGAAACCTCCTCTTGCAAGAAAAGGGCTGACCAGTTGAAGGGTTGATGTTTGCAAGTACGACATACAAGTATTTGCTTTTCGCTCTCACACTTGGTGGTGTCTCTGTTTTGTGCTTTTGATTTCTCTTGTTGATTTGATTGTCCTTCGTACTTGTTACTATTTTTAATCTTAGACTGGTTACCCTTCTGCACTCGTGTGTGTGTGTTTGTATGTGTGTGTTTTTGCTTGTTTTTTTTGTGTGTCAGCACTAAGACCGATTGGTTGTTCCTGGACACTGGGCCGTAGCAACTGAGCGGCTCCGCTTGGCTTGACGGAATACAATGCGATAAGGGTCCCTTGACTTCGTTCCACCGGCTCCATTCCCCCAGTGGCCATTCTTCGAGGGAAGTTCTAGGAATGGAGGGATTACCGCCGCATCGGTGTCTGTGCAACGTTCCAGTGCGGTGTTCGTGACACGTTTGGACGCCAGCTGTCCTTTGGCGGACGTCAGAGAACATCTCGGACAATTCTTTGGCCCAAGGGAGTTTCGATGCACAAAGCTGAAGACACGCTATGGTGGGTACTCTTCCTTCCACGTCGCTGCTGTGGACGACGACATTGAGGCATTGTTCGACCCGAATATCTGGCCGGAGTGCTGCCTCTTCAGGGAATTCCAGGACCGGCTGACGGAAAGCCGCGTGTATGATAAGTGTGAGCGTATAGAGTGATCCCCCATCTTGCCTGCAAATGACTAGCACGCACATTTACTACCAGAATGTTCGCGGCCTTCGTACTAAGGCCAGTGGATTCTTTCGTAATGTTATGTGTACTGATTTTTCTATATTTTGTATCACGGAAACCTGGTTATGCTCAGAAATACTGTCTGAGGAGTATTTTTCGTCGAATGTTGTTGTGCATCGCAATGATCGAGATTTATCCCGCGGAAAGAAAACGGGACGCGGTGCCTTGATTGCTGTCGATAGGTCTTTGAAGTACAGCAGGTGCGCCGATCTTGAGACTTATTCTGAATTTGTGTGAGTAGAGCTGGAGTGTGATAATAGAGAAAGCGTTCCGATAGGTACCTTTTATTTTCCTCCGTACATCGAACTTACGAGCTTAATGATTGTCTCCTTGGAATTGAGGATATAGAAAATAAGCTGGGTGAAGGCAGACTATTAGTAATTGGCGATTTTAATGTATCAGGTGTAAGCTGGGAAACTCACATTGTTGTTTCAAGTAATTATTACGGTGCAAAGAAGGGCGATTATCTTGTTGACTTTGCCTCTTTCATGGGCCTGAATCAGTTTAGCAGGGTAAAAAATTGTAAAAGCGCTATCCTCGAGTTTTGTTTCTGAGACATTGATAACGTTTCTGTAACTGAGAGTGGATTTTCTTTGGTATCTACAGACACACATCATCCTGTACTTGAGGTGGCAATAACCTCGAATGTACCTGCCAGCCGTATACCGGCTGCTAGTCTTACTTATCTAGGAAAACTGCATAACTTTGCTGCTGGTGACTATGTGGGATTATATAACCACTTTTCTACGTTTGACTGGTACCATATCCTGCAATGATCTGACGTCAATTATCAGGTTCTTCAATTTACCATGGGAATGCAGGAGGGAATGGATCATTACATTGCTCTTAAGAAGCAGACCAATTCAAAATTGTTTTCCTGGTTTTCTCCGTATTAAAAAAGTTGCTGAAGAAAAAAAAATTCTCTCACAGCAAATAAAAAAAAAAAAAAAAAAAAAAAAAACTGGTAGTCTCAGGTGAGAGGCTGAGTTCATTGATTATTGACGCCTTTGTAAGCAACATCAGAGGATTGATTATAAGATATATGTAGAGTCAATGGACTCCGAACTGAGGAGAAATCTAATGCGTACAAATTTTGCGAAAACTTGCCCGTGGAAGCAGGAGCGGCGTGATGCAGACAAGTTTGGTGCAGCGCAAGTCCGCACTGTAGATCACATGACACCTTATATCGCACGTGAGCGTTCCCGACCACCGACGTTGGGTGTACAATGTGGGCAATATTGTACACCCAACGTCACAGGAACACTCACGTGCGATACAAGGCGTCATGTGATCTACCGTGCGGACTTGCGCTGCACAAAACTCGTCTGCACCACGTCGCTGCTGCTTCCACGGGCAAGTTTTCATTTTGTGGAAGGTGAAGCATAGTAAAGTGCACGTATGACGGGACAACATCCGGTTTGAGCCTCGCGCGCTTCGCCGAGAAGCCAGTGTCGGCTAACAGACGCAAGTCTCGTGTGTATCACTCCGGCAAGAAGGAATCTGAAAAGATCCCCATTCGGGGCGTTCGCGACAACTCCTTCTTGGGTTCGGATCGGTGAGCGGCGTCCGTTCAAAGTTTTCGGTGCTCACTGACGGTATGGAAATTGCGAAATAACTCTTGGGCAGTTCTGCGTATTGCGAGGGCAGTCAGCGACACTTATACACCGCGAGCCATTTCTGCTCCTTTTCCAAGCATCGCAAACACGCATATAGAACAAAGCTCTCTGAAAAAAAAAAAAAAAAAAGAACAAGACGGTTTTTTTATTTTTAAGTTTCCTTCCCAATCTCAAGGTTTAAACATCGTAATTAAACTAGAAGACTGCACGACGCACGTCTCCGAGTTGCAGATCACGCGACTCTGCTGCTCGCGTCACCCCCAGGCTTTGCCAGGAAAAGAAAATACGAAGAAAAAACTGCTCCCCAAATTCTAGACGTCTCCAAAAAGAGAAGCACAGCGTTGGCTATGCCGCACGTCAACCGCTGAATTAGCAGCCTTTTTTTTTTTTAAGCGATAGCTTTACGGGCGACACTTTGCAGAGATTTTGACCTCGTCCGTTGTCGTCCGTTTCTAGGCGAATGTTTCGCCTAGAAAAAAAGACGATAGCAGTAGTACGGTCGCGCAATGCGGGTGGAATGGTGCCTGCAGTGACGACGGAGGTGCGACGGGGTTCATTCTCGTAGCCGTCGTGGTTGGCGTCGTGGGGGTGCCACTGACGACCGCCACCAGTGCTCGCTGATCCGCGAAGTAAGTGGGTAAGCGCGGTGGAAGTTTCTAAAACCATCCAACATTACGCGTAGCACTCTGGATACTTCCAAAGTGGGGTTTTCGCGTAACATGAGGAATTTTTGAAAACAAGTCTTTTAAGCAGACGACACGAAGATTCTCCCTTCGCCACGCCATTCCTGACGGGATGCCTGGATTGCCCTCTTCTCTCTCTTCGCGCGGCACGGCCGACGGGAAGACCCGACTTTCCCCTCCTCGCGCCAAGAGGAGAGAAAAAAAGTTGTTCTCCTCTTCGCGCTCGCGGCGACGACGCCCACGAGGTCGAAATTTCTGCAATGCAAAGTGTCGCCACTACGTCGCTGTTGCTACTGCGTCAGTCGAACTTCCTTACGTAGTAGTCAACGAAAACGTCGTCCCTTCGCAAGCCGTAGCTGAGCGTTGTTGTCTGGTCCGAGCTGCCCGGACTCCCCGAGCGCCGCAGACGAGAGCAACGCGATAGTTCTCCCTGTCGTCTGCTTCGCAGACTTTGGAAACATGTTTTAAAACATAGCTCGCGCTACGAAACAACGCGATTTTACTGTACCCGGTGACTACACATAATTTTCAATGGCCAAGGCACCTTCCAGTTCGTTCGACTTTAGTGTAGGAGGTACAGGGTGTCCCCGAAAAAAAACTCTACACGTTTTCTTTTTTTACTGCAAAAATAAACTACATATCGCCGAACGCTCATTCTCCGCCAAAGGGTGGCGCTAGAGGTCCGAACGAGATGCCAAAGTTTTAGCCCAAACCAATATCTTATTCAAAAGCAACAAGTGATTTTCTAAAATTTTCAACAGGAAAATAGCGGCCGACAAAACTCTCGAAATCTATGGCGCAAAAAAAAAAAAAAAAAATAAAAAAAATAAAAAAAAAACATTAACAACAACAACATGTAAATTGTTTTTCGGGGTACTTTGTGTATTGCGCAAACGCGAAGCGAAACACGTGCTCCGCCCGAAACTCGGCGCCTGCAAGGTCGCTTTTCCGCATGAAGTTGAATCCAGCTCGGCACATGTGACCGCTTTTCCGACAATACGGAGGTGGCGGCGAAAGGAAAATGAACGCAATATCCTGGCTCTGGTCCATTGCCTGCGTGTTTTTTGTATAGACCTTTTTCACAAGGGCGCCGCCATCTTGAATTGTCGTCACTTCCAGTATGGGCGAAAACATTGTTTTGCCATCGCCACGCCAATAGAATGCATTTAGGACAAAAACGTAACCGTCCCCCATTCTGGTTTTGCCCCCCCTCTATTTTTTTTACTATTTGGAGGTTGAAACGTTTTGGTATTTTTTCGCCGCCCATACCGGATATGCTTACTTGGCGGTCGGGGGCGAAAGTAAGCGGAAAAGATCGATAGGGCAGGAGGTCAGTGATCTAAATCACTGGCTTTCCGCCATCGAAAAAAAAAAAAAAAAAAAAATATATATATATATATATATATATATATATGGAACAATATCAAAGTCGGTTGAATAGCGTTTCCTGACAGGTCTTAGAAAGTTTGGCAAGGCAGCTAGAAGACCAGAAGGGTTTGGCAGAGCCTTTTTATACTGGGCTTTGGAGCAGCTTAGCGTAGTTATTATACGGCGTAACTATAAACAGCTTATGCCTTCTTATATGTAAGTACCTAGCTCATTTTCTGCACCGGGGGTCTGGAGGTAATTGCTTTGCTAATAGGATCTTGTTCACGGGAAAATAGAGCAATTCTAACGACCTTCGCGGTGGAGCCATCCTAAGCCAGGCTTAAAGACTCCCCGCTTCACCGGAACGAGCAACGTAAGATGCAACTCAGATTCGTAACCTCAGCAACCTTAGCAAAAAAACAAAAGTAGTTCGCTTCTTTGCGGAGCTCTCCAAATGTCTTTCTTTATGTGGCGAACCTAGGAACCTGCATAAGCATTAACGGGCAGCTCCGCTTCATTTTTGGTAGTGAGAAAACAATGCAGTTCTGTTTAGTATCATCGAGAACGACCGTATAGTCAAATATCAAATGATACCGCGTTCACGTTTATTAAATTGGTCAACAAAGTCTGTGGTGCTCCGAGTAAAAGGTCGTATTTTTCGCCCACAATGTGCGAAGAAACGAAAGTGACAGGTGTAGTACGGTCGTGCAGTGCGGGTGGAAAGGTGCCGCCGCTTACCTGAGAACGCAGGTGCGACGTAGTTACGGTAATTCTCATAGCCGTTGTGGTTGGCATGGTGGATGCCACTGACGACCGTTCCCAGTGCTCGGTGATCCGTAAAGTAAGTGGGTAAGTGCGGTAGAAGCTTTTAAAACCGTCCAACATTACGCGTAGCAATTGGATGCTACCAAAGTGAGATATCGCATAACGCGAGTAATGTTTGAAAACAAGTGTTTGAAGCAGACGACTCGGAAGACTCTCTTTTCGTCGCATCGTTACTGGCGGGATACCGGGCTCTCCTCTCTTCTCTCTCCGCACTTCGCGGCTGACGGAAAAATCCAACTTCCCAGTCGTCACGCCAAGAGCGGAGAGAGAGAAAAAAAGTTTTTTTTTTTCCCTCTTCGCGCGCGCGGTGACGACAACGGACGATCTCTACACTCGGCAATGTGTCGCCTGAAAAGCTAGCGCTTTGAAACCCTCGTTCTCTCCGCTCTTGGCGCGAAGCCAGGGAGATCGGGTTTGGTCGTCGGCCGCGCAGCGCCGAGAGAGAAGAGCGGGGAGCCCCGGAATCGTAGCGATGCGACGAAGGGAGAGTCTTTCTGTCGTCTGCTTGAAAAACTTGTTTTCAAACAGTACTCGCGTTATGCGACTAATGTTGCACCGCGTAATGTTGGATGGTTTTAGAAACTTCTACCGCACTTACCCACTTATTTCGTGGATCACCAAGCACGGATGGTGGTCGTCAGTGGCATTCACGACGCCAACCACGACGGCTACGAGAATTAACCCCGTCGCACCTCCTTCCCCAGGTGCGTGACGGCTTCATTCCACCCACATTGCGCGACAGTGCTACAGTTAACACTTTCGTTGCTTCGCATATTAAGGGCGAAAAATACGACTTTTCTTCACCTCGGGCAGATGGCGCCACTAAAACTGAATATAGTAGAACTTCGTCGATGATATGAGGTTTTTGACGCATATACTCATATTGAATCGACCCCATTTATAAAATAGAGCTTTAGATTGAGCACATAATGACTCATCTTGCCAACATGTTACATTGCACCCAGGTGTGCGTCACGCCTGAATTCCCATGGCCGCACCCCGCGACGGCAAATTACGAAATTTCCCCGTTCTTTTGTTTCGCTGTTACGGAACGGAATGGCGATATTTCAAAGTAAAGAGGCGGTTTCTCTATTCTTTTTAATTATATAAACAATGTAAAAATATAAAACAGAAAATTTATTGGAAGTTTCAATTGCTGCATCACTCCTTTAAGAAAGACCTTGCACAAGACTATGCACTTTAGATCGGGACGACCCAAAACGTCCATAGGCTGCAGTAGTTGACTTTCTTTTACTGTTTCGATTTCTCAGGATTATGGTATCAACATTCTAATACCCGAGATGATCGCTTCCTTAACAAAGACCTTGCACAAGACCATTCTTGTGCCACGTTCCAATCCAAAGCCTTCATTGACTACAGTAGCTGTCTTTCTTTTACTGTTTCGATTTCTGAGGATTATGGTCTCAACATTCTAATACCCGAGATGATGGCCAAACAGGACAAAACATAACGTCTCGCTTGTGACCTTTTTGTGCTTAACCCCCGGCAAGCTTGACTAAGCGGCTTATTTTTAACCAAGAGGTAATCTTTTTATTTTTGCGATTTTCAGGCGATTATTTTAGTCTTTAAATTTATTATCTATGAAACGAGGAAAGATATCAAAGTTTTGGGTTGCGTCTTTTTGTTCTTTTATTCTAAATAATGCGTCTGTTTACTCGAAATAATGTGGACTTTTAGCAAACCGTTACCGTGTTCTGCGTGCCGGAGCCTTTGAAGCATGCTTTTACGCTCGGGCCCCGCGGTTGGTGTCACCCGTGCGCTACGGTAGTGCGGTACGCGGGGCACGGCAACGGTTTGCTAAGAGTCCCTAATACGTTTGTCTACTCGAAATAATGCGTCATTGCCATTACGTCATCGCCATCTGTACATATTCATGACTCTGTTCAACCTTGTATTGTGCGGAGTCGCAGACCTCTACGGTATGGGCCATCGCCCTTTCTGCGGCGTCGCAGCTGTCCTAAGCCGGAATAAATATTATTATATTATTATCATCAATCATGTAGGGCAACTTAGAATACGTTAGCATGGTGTGAATATTTGATCATCGCGTTATTTTTTACTTAGAGGTTTAGATTTCAATCCCTGGGAGCCGGAACCTCCTCCGGATGACGTCACCAGCCAAGAAGAGGGGGGGGGGGGGGGGGCTACTTAGACCTAAACGGTGCTCGTCCTATTTACTTGTCTGTTGTCCTTCAGCTTTCCGGTCGCACCTAAGGTATATGACTTCTTACAATGAGACTAGTCACTGCATATGCTCTAGCTCTGCAAGCCGAGCTTATACAGTTATCGAGGCGAGACTAGACTTCCTAGATAGGCTCCCCGTAGGAGAGCCAGAGTTGCGCGTTTGTTTTCCACAGGCCACTGGGCAGCTATTCGCCGAATCCAATTACGTGCCACAAACAAAAGTCCAATGCTGCGCAGGAAGGCCTCTACTACAGTCGCTCCACAGCTCCGTTAGCCGCTAGCCGCTACTAGCCATTAGCCAACTGTGATTACGTTCTTTGTTTTTGCATGAGGTCATATATCATCCTTTCATAGGCGGTATATCATTCATGTATCATTGACCCGAGCACTGCGACGACGACGGAGACAAGCGGTAGTTCACCCCCTCCCTTCCTCCCCCCCCCCCCCCCCCCCCCCCCCAGGTCTTACCCGATTCCGGCCCATTTGGGTGCGTTTTCTTGTATGCTCTCAACCAAAAACGTGGACATCACGCGTGTGGTATTGAGGCTGACGGGGAATACTCGCGAAACCGCGGCAACGTGAGTGTACCACGGCATGCGATCTCGAAGGGACTAGGCCTATCGACTCGGCCTATCGTTCACATGTGGCTCCTGCACACGTAAGGAGTGACTTTCTTGCATAACCCTGGATTTCAAGATGCATGAAAGCGCAACCCCGCGCCCTCTACAGAAACTTATATGGCGCCATCTATTGGGTAGGCCTGGCTGACTGACTTCCTTCGCGCGTATACTACTTCCTGGATTAGACAGAAGCGTAGGCGTAGACTACGGGGGGGGGGGGGCATCGGGGCTTGTGTTTTCCCTGCTGAAATCCGAGGGGGGGGGGGGGGGGGCAGAGCCCTCCCCCGGGCCCGGGCCATGATCCTTACCGAGTCGTTATTTACGTGCCATGTAACGAGCTTCTAGTGGTGGGATGTAAACAAAATAACGCCCACTTTGCCTTTATTGACAAACTACCTGGGAAATTGAATACCAGCGTGCCTTTCGTTAGCTTCAATCTCCAGTTCTAGCAAGAAGTTAAAGCGCAGCCCCCCCCGGGAAAATGAAAAGTCTACACCACTGGACAGAAGGTTTTGGAGTCTTTGCGAGATCGAATAAGCGTGTTATTTATGAGATATTTTCAAGTGTAACTTGTACGTTAAAATATAATGAGAGTTACTTTACGTTCATGCTAAAAGAATGATGTGTGAAAGATTAAAAAAAATATATAAGTAGATAGGAAGCGTTCCAGGGCTCCACGATAGACAGCGTCAGATTATATTTCGTTCACTTCAGGGTGCTTTACGATTCACTAGGCCCCAGGCTTAGTCACGAACTCAGT
Organism: Ixodes scapularis; assembly: GCF_016920785.2. Lineage (NCBI taxonomy): Eukaryota > Metazoa > Arthropoda > Arachnida > Ixodida > Ixodidae > Ixodes > Ixodes scapularis. Next base: position 107,996,865 of record NW_024609879.1, on the reverse strand, counting down.
TTGAGTCAGCTCGTTCCAAAAGGAAATAGCCGCAAGATCACCGCCACCACCATCATCATCATCGTCATTATCACCATCACCACCACCACCACCACCACCACCACCACCACCGCCACCACCATCATCATCACCATAATCATCATCATTCTGCTTAGAAAGCCTAGAATTAAGACGGGGAGCAACCCAAACGCAAATGTGCGGACCTGCCTTTATTTGCAGTATTCTTTTGAATGATATTAATTAGACTGCGGGCTACCGCAAATGTTCATGGCCTGACCCGGGGAAGTTTCCTGGGGTAGCAACGAAGCAGAAGGAGTCTTGTGTGGCCACCAGAAGCAAAAGCCGGCGAGTTTACCGCGGAGTTCAGCTTTTCTTGACGTGTGGCTCGTCACTTCGGCAATTAGTCTAACGACGAGGCGGCGCGTGTTGACAACGACGTTAAAGTACAGGGTGATTCAAGGAGAGGCCAGGCTCTTTAAATCTACCGCAAAATTCGGTTTCTTAACCTAGCGCGCTACGACTTTGTGCAGCGTTGCCCACAGATGGTGCATTTTTTTTTTTTGTAAAATTTGCAAAGAGCCAACTTACCTGAGGAAAAAGTAAAGAAAGAAAAAGGCTTAGCTCCTATGAAAAAGCAGCGAAGCCACCGGTTTTCAAACAACTCGGCGCCGTTTCGCACGGGAGACAAGACATGGCGCAAGCGGTCGCGACGCCAATTGCTGCCAACGAACGAGCATACGACGCCGAGAGCCGGCGTCTTTAGCAGACAAGGAACTGCAGTTCCTTGTTGTTATCGCGCCTGTTTTTGTTTCCGCGACTGTCGCCGCCTGCGGAACGCGCGCCGCTTTTGAGTCGGAAAGATTGTCTGCTAAAGACGCCGGCTCTCGGCGCCGTATGTTCGTTCGTTGGCGGCGTTCGTTGCGCCATCTCTTGTCTCCTGTGAGAAGCGGCGCCGTGTCGCTTGAAGACCGGTGGCGTCGCTGCGTTTCAACAGGAGCTAAGCCTTTTTCTTTCTTTACTTTTTCCTCCGCTAAGTTCGCTCTTTGCAAATTTTACAAAAAAAAAAAAAAAGTATGCACCATTTGTGGGCAACGCTGCACAAAATCGTAGCGCGATAGGTTAAAAACCGAATTTTGTGGTCGATTTAAACAGCCTGGCCTCTCCTTGAATCGCCCTGTACAGTTAGGCTGTTGTCGGCTCGCAGTAGTGTATATCTGGTGTTGGTTACTGCGTCGAGCTCCGTAAACATCCGCCACGATAAACAAGCCTGGAGGCGTATCCAATTATGTTGATCTCATAATGCTTAGGGACTACTGTATACGAATAGAAACTGAGAAATAGAGAGATAGAGAAGATGAAAGCGCGCGGGGACGTCGAAGGGCCAAGCTCGGTGCTTTATTGTCTTCCCGTGCGCTTTCATCTCCCCTCTCTCTCAGTTTCCATCCGTACTGGGAACTCAAACCACGGAGAGCGTTTGCAATTTAACGGCGCAGGCCTTCTGCGTAGATAGGATGCATGTGCTCATATATGAGTGACCGCGTGGGGAGGAGGAATTCGAGCGGAGACGTTGAGCAAACGTTGGAGACACTTCCAGACGATAAACGCTCTCGGCTCCTCCTATACTTTGTTTCATCCTACGATGGACTAAAGGCGAAAGCCACGGGCAGCCAGGTCCAATCACGTTCCACGCTATTCCATGAAACGCTTAACATTGATCAGGGGTGAACGAATAATGCTCGAATCCAAAAGCGACACATCATTTCTATAACTTCGACGCTGCGAAGAGCCAATATGTCGTGACTTTCTTTGCGATGTAAAATTGTTGAGTCGCTCAGTGCTCTTCGATTCGAACCACTGTCAACCCGTCCCCTCATCAGTGATCCTAGATGCGGCACCGATACGTGCATCGAAGCGAAATACCGAACAATTTCTAAGTTGCTCGTGATTGGATCTGGCGATCCGTAGCTTTGCTTTTAGTCCATCATAGGGTGAGACGAAGTATAGCAGCTTGTATTGCAAACCTGGCACCACATGACCTCGATCAAGCAGCTGGAAACACTCTGTAATATAGGCGCACTAAGGATATGGATGGATGGGTGAATGAGGCGGAACCCAGAGCCGTATGGACCTTTGTCCGGAAGTGCTCTTTTTAGCCTCGACCGCAAGGAGCGAAAGCGAACAATAATCTCGATCCCAAACGCTCACGGGGAGGGGGGGCTGCGTCGGCCTGCGCCGCCGGTTCCCGTTGAGGGCTTCTTCGCTGGTGTGCCGACTGCCGTTTCGCCGGCATCGGTCCTGTTTACCGCGGTATGTGAGTATAGTGCCCGTAATGTGAGAGCCGTGTGTCCATACGCCACTTTGCCGCTGTTGGTTTCCATCTAGCCGAGCCAGAAAACATCTCGCGACGAGTTGACCGCGCCGCGAGTGACGAAGAAGAAGCAAACATGGCGACGGTTTGTGCGATTGCTTTGGTGGCTCCGGTGTTGAGTGTCTTCAACGTCCTCGTGAGAAGGTTCCCCTGCCCTTCGAAGTTATTGCAAGCACCACGAAAGATGTGGAATCGTCGTCTCAACTACAAATAAGCAGGCCTTCACGAGCAACAACGGTGCCGAGCAGGCGCTCGGCACAGTTGTGTTGGTTGTGTCGTCAGATGTTCAACAACGCCGAGGTATTTTCATTTATCATTTGGAATGGCTTCAAGAGTGAGAAATTAATCTATTTCGCGGATTGTTAACGCCGAGGCGAGTGCCCTCCGTTGCAGTGCCGTCGTCGCGCAAAGTGCAGAGAAAACCGGGTGGCGATGGCGGCGGTGCTCTTTGATCTTACGCCGTCGGGTTCATGAAGTCCGGAGTAAACGTACGTACGTGCGTCTGCTGGATCGGTGTTTTGGACTTCCTCAAAACTCTTTCTCACGCGCATTTTCCTTGTGAAGCTTAGTAGCTCATTACACCTCATCGTCGACTGCGCTCATTTGACTACGACGGACGAGCCTGCGTGATGTGAATTTCACTGCCTAAGATCCTTGGTGTGCTGTAACGAGGGCTAATAAAATATCACCGCGAACTTCTGAACAAACGAGTCGAAGTTTCGTCTGCTATCATAACTGATCGCCTGTCACAATATTAATCAGTAGCGTTCCTAGACTCCGCCCCCACAGGCACTGTGCTTCGTTGCCCGATAGTAAGTGTCTCCTGGTACCTCGTAGAATTCCAGCTCCCACTTCAAGTAAGTACCATCCTTTAGAACTGGCAATTAATAGTTTCGAACCCAGACGCTCAGAGTGTGTGTTTCTGGGAGGACGCGTGCTAACATACTCGGAGCCCTCGTTTTCGCCGCTTCGCGGCGGCAGACAAGGCGCCACATTACAAAAGAAAGCTAATCCGAGCTGTCTATGTAACTAGACCCATTCGCTAGTCATTCGATGAAACGTCGTGGTCTCGTTTTCATTCGCTAAAACGGCGTTCGATTAAGTGAACGCCTCCCACTTATTTCGGCTCGGGAGAGCCGCGCTGCCGCAGAAAGGCAAGCAGATCGCGAATATCGGTCTCAGACGTGCCACGAATGTAATGTCGTATACAAGAAGCCAACAATCAAGTATTTGAAAGCTACAAGAAAGCGGTAGCGAAATATTTACGCAATGAGCCCGGACTGAAACGCATATGTCAAGGGTCAGCAGACACCGAGAAAATTTAAGACAAGAAAGGTTTTCTCTTGTTTTCTTGATCGAGATGAGTTCTCGAATGTTCACGACATCTTATCTGTTGAAGAACGGGTCACGGAGGCTTCTGGTGAAGACATCGTTCACGATGTGCCGGTGCATTCGGACAGCCTACCGCATCCAACTCCCCAAAGCAACGCCGCCAACGCAGCCCCCCCTCCTGCCTGCCAGTTCTCTCCGTTTGGTGGCGCGAGCGTAGATAAACATGGCGGCGCCCTGGAATTGGCGCGGACGCTGGTCTATATGTAGAGAGTTTCGTCAATGGGAGGCGCGGGCAGAGCCAGGGCGTGCGGCAGACTCGGAAAGAGGGCTTGGCATGCTCTCTTGACCAACCAGAAGCCGAAAAGAATCCCCTAGCGGTGGTAGCGAGTAACAGTTCTGATCAAAGGTCTATGTTCGTAAATGGTTTTAATAAGGGCGTAAGAGTGAAGTGTAGTAACTCTTTGTTGTTGAAAATAGGGTGCACGTGATGCTTCGATCATGATCATGCAGAAAGATGTAAGAAACGAACGCGCCGCTTTACTGTGTTTTGCTCAGACAGAGTGTGACCGCTCGGACGGCAGATTCTCGGCCCTCGGCGCTTAACGTACGGATTATGTCGATCGTTTCGCTAGTCGCACTCTTCCACCATCATTTTGGATGAGCGCGATTGAAAATCGGGTGTACCATATTTTCAGTCACTGAGAGTTACTCTAATGCAGTTATCAGATTTGTTTCTCGCGACCACCGCCAGGGTATTATTTCCGGCTTCTGGTTGGTCACATTCGAATTTCTGAAGACGCCCTGGAACACACCCAGCCCGGTTTCAGCCAATGGCGCCTCCTCATTTGTCTCCTATACTTCCCAACGAATGGCCAAACTGTCTACATATACGGCTCTGGTGGAACCCTTTGAATCGGGCGGCGACTTGCGCCACCTAGCCAATGTAGACAAGATCGAACCGTAGCGCCCCTATGGGCTAAATTGAGAACTAAACGAACGGAGTCAAAAACAACATAAATTATTTGATTCAGTTCTTTTTCGGGGGGGGGGGGGGGGGGGGGGGGGGGGCGCAGCGCTTGGGTGATGTGACCGAACGTTCCGTCAGCGCCCGGATGTGGGTTCGTTTCCAATAAGTAAAGCGCCTGCCGAGCGTACGAGCCCCAGCCGAACGCTTACGCTGCACACATGTCCAGTCTGTTAGGCTAAGCGCACCCAAAAAAAGTTTCGATTCGGACGCGCAGTCGCAGCAGGACTCAGGGCAACAAACACGTGCTTGAAAGCGGAGCTCCTACGACGTTCTCCACCCGGTGACATCCTCAGCGTTCGTGCTTCCGGCACGGCGTCGTCCACTACACCTCCACTTCCTGCTGGTCGCTCAAGATGTCGGGCTGCGAAACTCGCCTGTTCGACACCTCTTCCATGTTCGCAGCAATCTTATGATGGAGCAGACATCCGCGTTGCCACAGCAATACCAAGGAAACGCTGTTCTTCGACCCCTATTTAAGTGGCGGCGCCCTTTAATTGAGATTTCCTATCGTCCGAAAGACTCAAGACACTGCACAAACATCATACAAAGACACGGTGTTCGCCGCAAACATGATGCCATAATTATCTGCAGACAGGCGCGTATGTATGTCGCCTTCAAACATGTTTGCAGACAATATTTCTATGACCTATCTTACAGGACCGTCATACAGGGAAAAAACACGATCGGGCAGTGTCTGCAGGCTGTTTTTATGTAACATATTGGCAGCGTGAGCGCGTTTTTACTATGTTCGGCATGCGGACGCTATGCCTGGTGCCCATTACGACCTCCTTATCCCAGACGCATTCTGTGCTAACAGGCAACACCACGGCCTCACCTTGACGCCCTGCTTGTCCAGCCAGACGAAGGTCAGGATGAACAGGTACCCGAAGTCGGACAGCGCCAGGGTTCCCAGGTAGAAGCTGGACGCCCGGACCTTGAGCCTGGTGAAGAGGAAGGTGACGAAGGACAGGCCGTTCCCGATGAGTCCAAGCACGATCAGGAACGGGATGAAGAAGGCGTGCAGGTAGCTCAGGACGTTCAAGGCCGCCTGGAAGTTGTCCGACGGACCACCGTCGGACAACGAAGGCTCGTGCTGGGGACCCGCCTCGAAGACTGGATGCTGCCCGTCGGGCCATGGCCCGTGGTAGTCCACCGTCAGGTTCAGGGGACCGAGTGGCGAGAAGACGTTTCGTCCGGTCATGGTGGTGAGCCGCTTGGGCCGGCGGGCCTCTGGAGACGCTCGAACCTGCCTCCAGACAAGAAATCGTAGTTACGTTATTTTCGTCCGCGTGCTATAAAGCCGCCGTCACACTACTAATACATCATACGAAAGGTGGTTGGCAGACATGATCGAAGCATACGTATATTTATGAAGCCAACTTGCTTCGAACATAATTGAAGACTGACTGCAAATAATTCTTATTGCATGTCCGCAGTCATCACCCTGTCTTTTGTATGATGTATGGGCAATGAAAGTGCGGCTTAATGTTTCAAAGGGGAAGATTTAAGCAGTGTGGCTTATCCACAGGTACGCATTGTTCACACGGGTTAGTTTTTTTTCTCTTCTAGATCGTTCATTATGACGAGACCTGAGGTGCTTGAAGAATGACGAAGTACGTTAAACATGATGTATCTATAATGCAACCTTATTTCTGAGCTAATTAAGCGGGCATTTGTCATAGTGCGCTGTGTATAAGATTTTTTTTAAGCGTGCGGCTTAGATGCATCAGGTGCGTACTGCTAGAAAAACGCAGAGTTCGCAATAGTGTCGTTTTGGCTAAGTGTTGGTGATGATGTGTGTAATAAGGTAGCAAGCAGAAATAGACGGCGAGAAGTGCACACGGGGAACAGCAACATTAATAACAACAACGCGAAAGAGTCTTTGGTGATAAGTTGGCCGGACAGCCATCTGCTGGCAGCCAGGGCTGGGTTCTTTGGGAAGCCAGCGGCCCAAGCTGGGACTGGGCTGTAAGGTCACAGGCTTCCCAGACAACAGGAGCGGGGCTTCAGAAACCGTGATTCCCAGAAGGCAAGTTGCTGACAGTACAGGAAAAACCTGCTATTGGTTTCAGCACTGAGAGAGTATACCAAGAACCCCCGCGTCCCGACGCTGGCCCACAGTCCAGTTTCAACCCGTGCCCAGTTTTGACGCAACTTGAGATGGTCTTTGAAGATCGCAATGACACAGCCACCACTGGTTGAAGAGCTGTCCACATGAACACGATTCCCTCCGAACTTTTGTCGTACAGGAGTTTGAGCTTGGTAGGCGCGCGCAAAGCAGATAGCGCCGACGCGAATCTGGGTGTGAGCTTTGTATGCACTGCTATATACGTGCACTCGTGCACGACTACACAGAAAACGAGTCGTGTAGTGTGTGAACACCCGCTAAGACAGTCTGTTGGTTTCCTTTGTCACTTTTGTGTGCTTCTCATTCCCCCTGTTGCGTTTTCGTATACTTTTCGCGATCTTGCTTTCTACCATCACTGGCTTCGCTCTTCACACTGAACGGACAGAAGGAAATGGGATTCTACATTCCGGTCGCCTTTGTTTTAACTGTTTTGTCTTCTAGTTTATTTATTTGTTCCATAATTAGTTTTTTTTAAAATATAAATTACCGAAGTTCATGCAGGTATTATATATATTTAATTCACATTTTCCATCGTTGGTTCGGTCTTGAACTTTAGGAATGTATCTTAGAATTCCAATTTAAGTCATGTTGAAAAGTACCAAGAGATTGAAAAAAAGCTCTTTGGTTTCGACTCTTTAATGAGTTCAGGACAGAAAAAGTACAAAACAAAGTTCTCGGGGAGTTCGTTTTGGTATTTTCTGTTTTATCGTTCTGAACTATAGAATCAATAATATATTTAAAATAAAACCACTTTTAATTTCCAGAGTTGCCCATTATCCCCTGCATCTGTGTAAAAAGGGCGAACTTTGAATATCTTAGGATTTTACTGGAATTTCGCCAGTCGAAAGAACTGCCTTCATTTGCATCGCATGTATTGCGTATCGTGGAAACCTACCGAGTCCGCTCGGTTACACAGATTAAAGCTAGAGATTTGAACAAAAAAAAAATGAGAAGGTACAGGGCTCCCTAAACCTGAAGGGATAGTGAACCAAGGAATTTAGTGTCCATAATAAGTGGCGCGCGTTCTTTCCACGAGCCAGCAGCCGCCGGTGTACGCGAGCACACACAACAAAAATGATGTCAAGGACCTCCATTCGCGGTTAAGATGACAGTGAAATGTATAGGCTTTGGGGCAAAGGAGAATAAAGACAAGTTTTTCATCTACACAGTGGTATCTGGTGTAGAAAGGTAAGCGATTTATTGGTGTAACAAGCACGTAGCTTCTACTTGTAGAGATGAACTGCTGGTATTTATTCTCCTTTGGGCCGAAGCCCATGCATTTCCCTGTCCTCTTAAGCGCGAATGGAGGTCTTTGACGTTATTTTCGTTGCGTGTGCTCGCGCACACCGGTGGCTCCTGGCTCGTAAAAAGAACGTGCGCCACTTATTATGGACACTAAATTCTTTGGTTCAGTATCCCTTTAACGCCGCCACTGGGTTCCCAAACATTGAGCTCATGTCGACTGTTAAATTTGTCACCAAAACGTTCGGGATGCCTTCTCAGGATGGGATAGAAATCAGGAACCCGAACATTCTTCAAATAGTTCAATCGGCCGCCGCAAGGACTGTCAGAAACGGCAAATTCTGTGGCGGTGTTAAGTTTGAGGTGCACTGTACATTCAAGGGGGTGTGCAACGATATTTGCTTGGAATGTTTTTAACTTTACACGAGCTTACTGGCTCTAGTGGGACCCAAATATACTCGCACGCAACGCCGCTGACAAAGATATTCCTTAGTTGCGGTGCAATTTCAAGGACAAAAACGAGCTTTTTTTCCCCTCCTTTGCAAATCTCGATGACGTATCCGCGACTCCAATTCACTATGGTGGCGCCACGCTTTTTTCAAAATGGCGGGTATAGTGAGGGTCGGAGATGCTTGCCGCTGCTGAGCCCGTCTAGTGTGTTGGCTTCAATGAGCGACACAAATCATTTCTGGTAATACGAGGAAGCTAGGGTGTTATGAGCGCTGATCACTGCTTTATCCAAAAAAAAAAAAAAAAAAAAAAAAAGAAAAGAAAAAGACAGTGTTTAGCATAATATTTACGCCAGGAGGCACGTTTTAATTCTGAAGCGAAACCGAAACTAACCTCTATTTTGGATTGAATCTCTCGATATGTAATCTTAATTTCTGATTCTTTCATAACTGAATACATGTCTCACATCGTAATTATTTAGTTAACCAAGTTTTTCGCGGAAACTTTATTTTGTGACGTACGTGTTCCACCGTGGAACTTCAAAATATTTTGTAGATTTCAGTGTCCCTTTATTGACAGGGTCTTTAATACACCTTAGAGGTAAGATAGAATATTGTATTAGTTGAAAAAACTGTGCTGATATTTTTGCGTTGCCTCTGCCTTTTCTTGTTCGGATAGCTGTTATGTGAAAGAGTGAGCTGCGGGCATTTTCATGGGTTTTGTGGTATTTAGATGATTAATTGCTTTAAAATTATTATCTATCACGAGAATAACAGAATAAATCCAATTTTTGCAATATGTTCACAAAACGTATAAATTAATAAACACTGTTCTCACTACAACAGCCCCAAGACGGAATCCGAGTCAGACAGCTGAAGTGTGTGTGTTTTTCATAGCAACACATGACGCATATGACTTTATACACCAACTCATGTTTACAAACAAACCGGAGCGCCCCTAGCGGACGTCACCGGCGCCGCCCATGCGCCGTGGATGGTGGGCAAGAAACCCGCCGTCGCCGTTGTTGTCGGCGTCGGTGGGAGTCCCCGTGCTCTTTCTCGCGTTGGAATTGTTGATTCTACGTCCTCCTAACAATGCCTGACTACTTGAGTGGCTTCAGCAAAACTATCGAGGCAAAACTTTGCGTGAATAGTGTGACGTGCGGCGATTCATTTCACGTGGACGCCGCAGAATGGGCGCTAAAGCCTGACTCCCACGTCGAGATTCTGCTCGCTATTTTCAGTCGCGACGTCGCTCGGACTGCAAAGGCGTTAACCGTAGCTGAGATGGTGGGCATCGATACTGAAAACCTCAAGTAGAATCGGACATTACAAGTCGGTGATGGCCACTGGTAACAATGATCAACAACTTCTTGTATCTGTTTACACTTAGCCGACTTACCGCAACCAACCTTCAAAAGTGTTTTGAGGCCTGCGCTTAGTTCTTATCGCAATTACCGGGTCAACGTTTGGTTTACGAGCCGCTGTCGTTTGAACGAACTGACGACAAAAAAGCAGCCAAGTTTGAGAGAGCAGACGACAGTTCGAACGCACGCGCAATGGAGTACGGGCAAGAAGCACCGCGTCCCGCGTCAACAAACCATTCGAATGTCACGTTGTTGGCGTCTGTGTGAGTCTGCATACTTTTTTTCGCGTTGGAGATGTCGATTCTACGTCCTCATCGCAATGTCTTACCACTTCAAACGCCTGAGCGAAATTATCAAGGCTCGTTACGCCGCTAAACTTTCCGTAAATAATATGACGTGCGGCGATTCATTCGCATGAACGCTGCAGAATGAACGCCAAAACCATGATGAGATTCTTGTAGCTATTTTCGGTCACGACGTCGCTCGTGCTGCAAAAGTGTAAAAGGTAGCGGCGATGATCGACGTCGATACTGAAAATCGGAAGCGGGAACAGACAAAGCGTAACAAGTAGGTGATGGCCACCGGTATCAATAATTAACATCTTGTGTCTACTGTTTACACCGAGCCTACTTAAGTCTTTTGAGGCCTGCAATTACTTCTTATTGCAATCACCGGGTCAAAGTTTGGTCTACGGGCCGCTTTTGTTTCAACGAGCAGACGACAAAAAGCAGACAACTTTGAAAGAGCAGACGAAAGTTCGAACGATCAGGCAGCCGTGTGAATTTGAAGACGCACTGAATCCGTGGGTGGTCCGGACAACTTGGGGGTTTTCTCTCGGTCATGTTGGAACAAAGCAAATACATCTGGCGACTACAAATTGTGGCCCGCACACGCAATCGTAGTTCGACAGCGTCAGGTTTGCCCTTTTCACGGCTGCTATCCACGTTCTCGGACGAACGGAGGGTGCAAAAACAAGTGAAAATTGATCTTCAAACCTTCCCAGACTCTCTTGGTAAAGCCCCCACCGCAGCATTTTGACGAGAAGGCAGGTTTTTTGTCTCGTTTCTTCCAAAGGAACACAGGAATGCATGTCTGGCATGGCGACTTCTGCCCACCGCCCCAGACCGGAAGTGCGTCCGGCGCGCCACCACCGCGGCGTGACGTGGGAGAGTTGAGTTGGTGTATATTGCATGCAGCGTTTGACTGTTTGTCTATCTTGATAACGATGTCAGAGTTTTTCATATGCCAAAAAGGGAGCAAAATGATACCTTTCTGGAAAAGCTATTATGGTTAAATGGCGAATTTTTGTGATCGTGACGCTAATTGGGGGCATATATTGCTTCGATTTGTATTAATAATAATAATAATATTAAAATTACGATATTTTAGTATGTGAATATTTCAGGCTCTAATATAATTTGCTGCTTATGATCTAATTTCAAACGCGCGAATAAGTATGACAATCAAAAATGTGCTAATTATCATCACTGGTGCCAATTGCAGCATTTTTAATTACCAAATTATAAAAAAAATAGTCTAAAATCAATTAAAACATTCTAGCGAATGTGAGAAGTCCATGTAATATTACATTAATTGCGGGTAATGCATATGGTGCTATAAACGTTGCGACTTTTGACAATCAACAAAACTTCCAAACAGCGGCGTAGATGCAAAGTCTACGCCGCTGTTTCCGAGGGTTTTCTCTCGACCTCTTTAAAGGGGTGCGGAAACATAAATTGAAATATTCAAATTTCGTTCGGAAATGAGTCAAGCATGACGGATAATAACCGTAAATCATAATCGCACGTTTGTATTTTGAACGATTGGCATATTTTTCGTTCCAAACGGTGCACTCGAGCAAGCGCTCGAAGAGAAGCGAGCGGAGAGCGCGATGCGTCATGGGATGTCCGGCGCAAACAAAAACAGAAAGAAAAGATTTCCCGCGTTCGTGGAGTAGCAAGGCAAGCGTGGTTATGAGCTTTGCCCTTGGTGGCGTTGTCAGCGTTGTGGTGGTGTCAATAGCGTCAGCGCGTTACAACCAAGCCGCTCGAAGTATCCGTGGGGTGACGAGCGTGTGGCTGGCCCAAGGAGCACGTAGCTTCCACAACACTGTCAGCTTAGGGCTGAACGGGGTGGGGAAAGCAACTTTTGTTCGAGTTTTGAGCGACGGGCTAATCTTCTAGGGGGACAATGGCTGTTTCCGGTTGCACGAACGAGGCTCCGAGAAAGAAGGGAGTCCTTCCTTTCCGTCTTCTTAGACCGTTTGGTACAATGCGCGATTTGTGAGTTCAGGAAGAAAGCTAAGAGGGAAAACGTTGAAATGCCAAAGAGCGGTGCTGTTCCCAGGACCAACTTCCCTTATTTAAGTTGGTCCTGGCTGTTCCGAAGGAAACTGCTACGTCACGACTACGTAGCAGTTTCCACAACGTTGCTAGACTACCTCCCAAATAGGCTCCACCAGGTGCACATTGAAAGATCGTTTATTTACTTCAAAATTAGTTTTGGTAACTCTCGCCTCATTGAGCTGCACTACCTTTTTCGCCCAGCGGAGTCACTCTAGACCAGTGTTGCGGAGTTGCCACTCCGGAGTTGGAATGATTCCGGAATCATTCCGCATTTTCGCGACCCCGGAATGGAATGGGAATGGAATGGCGGCAACGTTCAGGGGAATGGAATGGGAATGGAATTAGATGCCTTTTGCCCGGAATGGAATGGGAATGGAATGGGCCATGTTCTTTAAATTTTATTTATTTATTTATTTATTTATTTTTTACGTTCAGCTATACCGAGCCAGTCAGGGAGTCGGTTGTTCAGAAATAAAATGAGCGGGATACTGCGAACCCGCGGAAGGCCCTATAGCAGACTTATGCGCAAAAGAAAAAAAATGCAATACAAAAAACAAGTGTCAAAGCAAAGAACAGAGGGGGGATGGGAGGGGGGGGGGGGGGCGGTGGCGCCTTTCAATAATGAAGTTCAACACATATCCGAATGCGTCTGCGCCTGTAATATTGTACGGCTGGTACATCATCAGCCGACGTGAACGTGAACTGCTGCTTAGGTGATCCGATACCCAGGAAGGAGGCCAGACGTGGCCTCGCTGTGCGGACCCAGACTTCGTACACTTTACACTTTCGAGTCGTCTCGTCTGGAGCGCGCTGTTTCTCGAAGAGCTCGCACCTATGCCGGCCATCTCAGATCGCAATTCACGAGGTCTCTGTTTGAATGGTGCTAGGCGAAACTTGAAGACTGCCATTCATGCGTTGGAGGCGGAGAGTCGGCAGGAAGGACCGTCAAAACAGGAATGCCATTTTTCAACCGTAACAGAAGATAATACATGTGCTCCAGGATGCTTCAGGTGGTCCAGTTTTCTCGAAAATTCCAAATGCAACTGCCTGCATGGCCTTCAACGAGGTCAGCTACAACGAAAGTATGTATTGCCCTTTCATACAGCAGCGTGGGTAAAGTTTCATGTTCAAGGCAACACCTACAGATTCAAGAATACTAGTTCATCCCACCGTGACGTCATGTGATCAGCGCTGACAGGGGCGCCCTTATTGGACAGGGAAATGGTGATGTTTTGATGGAATTTATTTTAGAGGTCGAAGTCTTTTCGCATCCACTGGTCAGTCAGACAGGATGCCAGGGAAGGGACCGCGGTCAATCCTTGATGGAACTTTTTTTAAACCAATTTAGGACTCTTCGTCCGGAACCACTACCTTCAAGGCGAAGTGCCAAGCCTGCGGAGAAGTAATTTCGGGACCAAAAAAAAAAAAAAAAAGAAAGAAAAAGAAACCTCCACTTCAAACTTAAAGCCTCATCTCAGTTGGCATCTCAAAGAAATTTGAAAACTGTATTGTATTATCAGTATTTATATATCTGCCCTCCCTAAAGTGTATTATTGTATCTGCATTTCCAAAGACTTTTTGCCTTTTTTTAAAATGTACTTCCAATACGTATCACGATACATTTTTATTGATATATTTGAGATTTCAGTATCAGTATCTTAGCAACTATTTTCATCTACCCCAGTATTTGTATTTCCAAATATATTTCTGAATATATCTGCTCAACCCTGCAACGTAATGCAGATGTCAAGTGACACTTTTAACGTTTAGGAATCGGAGGAATGGAATGGAGCGACTCAGCCATTCCAGGAGTGGGAATGGGCCCAGTGTCCCCATTCCTAGGAGTTGAAAGGAATGGAATTATCGAAAACTCTAATTCCCCGGAATGGAATTGGAATGGAATGGGGGTGCCCATTCCGCAACACTGCTCTAGACCACAAAATATTTATTTTTAAGAACTGCGATGGCTGTCAGTTTTAATGTCTGTACGCAAGCTCTTTGACGGGCTTATCGAAAAGCAGCCGAAAGGTTTCAGTCGCAAGAGTGTGAACGGGCCTTTAAAGCGCCGTTCACACTCTTGCGACCGAGTAAGACCGAGAGAGACCAGACCGGTTTTCAAGCCTCTTGCGACTTCTTAGGACCGGATGCGCTGCAGCGGAGCTGGTCCTAAGAGATCGCAAAAGGCATAAAAACCGGTCTGGTCTCTCTCGGTCGTACTCGGTCGCAAGAGTGTGAACGGGCATTGAGGGGTTAACGAAGATCGGAAACTCTCAATTGGAAAATTGCGGGCGAAGAAAGCCCCCGAATACAGGAGGTGGATGGCATCAGCTACCCGACACACACACACATATACGCACACTCATTCACACGCGCACGCACGCACGCACGCACGCACGCACGCACGCACGCACGCAAGCACATAGTCCGCACTTGGATGTGACGCACGCGCTACCGTTTTAACAACACACACACACACACGCACACACACATACACACACACACACGCACACACACACAGACACACACACACGCACACCATACTTGCATGTGACGTTTATGACTTGCAGACATAATAATAATAATAATGTTTATTTCCATCAAGCACAAGTACATGATGGAAGGGGGCTGAGGAAAAAAACAAACAAACAACACACACACTTTACACTTCGATGGACGGAACAGCGCGGATGAACAGTCACACTCGGAGTCTGTCTCCTTCTTGTGTGCATGTGAGTGTGACTGTTCATCCGCGCTGTTCAATCCAAGCATGAATTACCAACTTGCCCAAGCATCCACATTATCAAGCTTTACACTTGGATACGACGCAAACGTGCTCCCGTTTTTCTCCCACGCAACAATGGCCAAAGTGCGATTCTCGACAACCCTCCGCCCGTACTTATTCAAGAGGACTCTGATGACGAAGAGGAGCCTGACTGGGACGAGGAGGCGACCCCTGCCCGCTTCGAGCGACGAAGGGTCCTGCAGGCTACCTGAAGACTATGACCCACTGCCAAACGAGTACAGTCGGTGGGCAACAGTGCGTCTTCGGAGACTCCGAACCATAACGGCCGCCTCCCCACCAGTCCGGGCTAAGTTCCAGAGATGTGCGCTCAAGACAGATGTAGAAAGAGAACACGCCGACGACGGATCTTGCAGTCGATGCGCAACTGGACAACAAGCCACAAGTGCCCATCAGGTTCACACATGCAGCGAAGCGCTGATGTAGCGCTGCTCACGTGCCGTCAGCTAGTTATCGTCTGCCATGAGCAACAGTTTTGACAGTGCGATACAAAGCTAGTGAACGCTCCCGTCAGCACGCGCTCAGCGCGAGGTCAGCGCTATGCTTGTAGCGCTCCGCTGTATGTGTGAACAGGCCGTTATGGGGCTGTGTGGAGCTCAGCCGGACGCGGGAAAAGCAATTCGAAAACTGCAACCTAAGCTGCGCCTGGGACGCCTTCCGGACTGGATACACCCGAAGGGCTCACCGCAGCACCTCAAAGCCCCCCATATTGGGCTCTCTTCTTAACTTTGTCGCGACAGCAAACACCCAGGACTCCATCTGATTAGAGACATTACTAATGCCCCCTATCTAGCTACACCCCATTCCCCCACCACCTTCTCTCTCCAATGTCAGTGGACAGTTGTTTAGAGAGAGTCGTACGCCGCTTTACTTCTTTTTTTTATTAATAAAACATGTTCAATCAATCAATCCTTAACGTCTTTCGCGCTGGGAAGGTTGACATATTTTTCAAAAATATTTTTGACTCTAGTCATTGATGACTTAAGAAACGCAGGGGCGTGGCGAGTCCCCTCGCACCTCATTATCATTTCGCAGCCAATCGAATTGCGGCATTCGCTGATAAGAGCGCCGAAAAACCAACCGGGAAGCAAGAACCGTGAACGGATGAAGCCACGCCCCCTGCGCCGATAAAGCGCCTAAGTCACGTTGGCGCGAACAGTCTCGCGCAGTTTACATATTCTTAGGAATACATGAGGAAGGGGAAAAGGAAATAAATAAGATGATATAAGCAAAAATAAATCAGAAAAAAAAAACGAAATAAATATTGCCGCGTTCGTGGCGGAGTTGGCAACACAACAAGGGGGCTGCCACGAAGAAGAGCGGTCCTTGACTATAGATGCTTTAGACACGCGCCAAATTGAGCCGCCATTGCCGACCTCCTCTTGCCTTATCGAGATCCCGATCCACTGAAGCGGGCGCTGGCGAGCCTCCACAAAGGCCTATGCTGGGGAGAAGGACACAGTAGCACCTAAAGTGCCAATAACCCGTCCTGCTGTGGCAATGATGAAGTGAAGCGAACAGAGTAGGAGGAAACAAAAACTGAAGGTCGGTTATGGCTGCGCCGATGCACAGCTGCATGATAGCGTCTATAGTAGCCATAGTGTGAAAGGATGAATGTGTTGTATTCGGTAATAAACTGAGCGAAAAGAATTCGAGCGAACGCTTGTACGAGAAACGCTCACATTCAAACTCGAATTTTTTTTTTTTTTACAATAAAAAAAGAAAAAAAAAAGAAAGTGATTCCACAAATTTAGGTTATATCAATTTTCAACGTATAGTCCCTGGACGTGTGCAGCGTATCTTCGCTATCAATACAGTAACTTCTAAACTCAGCGTAAACAAAAACATATTTATTTTGACAGGAGTTGCGCTCACTCAATCACGTTGAATTTGACCGCAGTTGCGCTCACTCAGTCACCCTTTCAATCACCTCTTTGATTTTATTTAACCTTTTTCTTTATTTTTTTTTCTTCTTCAAACCTTCCACGAGACTCCAAAGAGATGGAAATTCGACGAGACAATATCGGAACTTTGCGCGGAGGATGGGAAAGAACGATCCCGTTCACTTTGTGCACTTCTGCCGGCAACGGCATAGCTGCTTGCAGCAGGCGTGCAGGAGCGGCGCCATAACCAACCTTCAGTATTTGTTTCCTCCTTATTTTGATCATTTCGCTCCATCATTAGTACAAGAGGGCAGGGTATTGCCATTTTAGACCCGACCATGTCCTTCTCTCAAACACTGGCCTTTCTGGAGGCTTGTCAAAGTCCGCTTTAGTGGCTTGGTATCTCGGTGAGACAGATAAGGTCAGTTACGGCGTCTGCGATCTGGCGCATGTGTTGAAAGCGTTGTCCCCACACGCTTTAGCATGTGGGGACAACAAACCAAATTTTCTAATTTGATCTTGATGAAAGAAATCGAAGGTGACGATTCGAAGGCCGCCCCTAGAGCCACTAAATAAGTCACTAAATAAGCTTATTTAGTGGCACTAGCCGCCCCTAGTGCGGCGAGCACTGATCAGAGCGAAGCGCTCTTGCGCAGAACGTGCTGGCGAGGTTCCATTTCTTTGTTATGCTGTGCTAGTAATCACCGGGCTGTGGGGACAACAAGCATAGTGCCTTCATACACACGCGCGCTTTTGCTTGAGTGGTGATAACTCAGCCATTTTTCCGCCCAATCATTTTTTTTTAATGCATTTTGAAGTGCGCGCAATCCGCTGTTATTCAGCTCGGGCGCGTAGCTTTGGCTAACACATAAACGCCATTTTACTGTCCAAGTCCCGCACCGAGTGTGCCAAAGTGTCACGCGCTGGCACATTCAGGGCAACAATGGATGTCTTCACTCTGAGACGGACAGACATGTAGGCACCCTAACAACCAGCTCTAGATAGCGCCTGCTATTGGGGAGGAGATTAGAGTGCCTTCATACACACGCGCGCTTTTGACATGTAGGCACCCTAGGGAGGAGATCGAACAGTCACGCCTCTAGCGGCACGCTTCAGCTGTGGGGGCAACAAACCGAATTTTCTTGTTTGTTTTTCATCAGCGATATCGAAGATGACGATTCGAAGGCCAGCATTGGTCAGAGCGAAGCGCTCGTGTTCAGGCCGTGCATGACGAGGTTCAATTTCTTTGTTATGCTGTGTTAGTAAACACCGGGCTGTGGGGACAACCTCGATAAAGCGCCCCCTATAGTTCGATCTCCTGCCCAGCAGGGTTAAAATCTGGGCTATACTTGGTCTCACCTTAGCATAGACAATTGTTAGACGTGCCATAGCCTCCTTTATACCGAGAGGAGGCTATGGAGTATACATAAAGGCTATGGACGTGCATACTAAAAGCGCGAGCTAGTTGCCTTGAAGCCTCGATCGGCGGCTGCACGAGCGCTCATGCAGCGAGTGCTCCAGTGAGGACAGTCAAGGCTAACCACTCACGCTTGCACAGGCCATGGCAGTAAAAGTACGTTTATACTTCAACGTAACGTCGACGGGCGCGGCGTAGCGCAGCGCACACTGATACTGATGGGTCGCAGATATCGAGTTCCTGGCCGCCGGCCAATGAAAGGCGCGCGTTCTGCGCTGCGTTCACTGCGCTTAACGTCGGAGTATAAACAGCCCTGTAATCCATGCTGAGGTGAGACGATTTTTTTTTCAGGGTTGGTAGTGGTTAATGATGAGATAAAAAGCGCACAAAAACAAGGACAAAGAAGCGGACATGTACCAGAGACAAATGCTGTTTAAACAGAGAATGGCCACATTACACTGGCGATTGGGGCGTGATAGTTGCCCCATCCCCGGCTGCACATGCGCCGTTCTATAGTCTCCCCAACCTCTCCCCGGTTATAATCTAAAAACGAAAAAAAAAGGGAACACCTTATTGTGTGTGTGGGACGGTCACCTATAAAAGTGCTTCCTCAGCATCTGCCAAAGTAAGTGATGGATCGCTTACCCAAAGTTTTGACATTGGAAGCCCCCAAGACCTCCCAAGCTTTCAGCTCTTTAAATCGCCCTAAACTATACATATATGCACTGCCCGAATATCGTCAGAGTGCGCGGAATTCTTGCGAGCCAGGGAGGCCAATTTTCGCTTGGACCTCGTCGCCTTTCTTGAAAGGAACTGCTCCATTTACATGCCTATTTATATCCTGCAACGTTTCCTCGCCTTACGTACATTTTGTAGACTTTCGCATGTTGCCTAGTGTTCTACTGGTTTTATTTCTACAAGGATTGTTGATACCTCTTGTTCAAATCGTAGGTCCGAGCACAAGAAAAGAAACCATTGCAAATATATTTTTCTTTTTTTTGCATAGATGAAGATTTTGTAGACTGCTTCCGCTGTCACGCAACGGCTCTCTGAAATCCTCAAAGACATTCGGAACTCTTCGGAGAAGGCTAGCGGCGAGCCTCGCAGTGCCGGTGTCTTCGTTGCGGAAAGCGCAGCTGAAGGGAAAACACGGTCTATGAAAACTCTCTAATAAACTACGCATCATGGAAAGCAGAAACTACACGTAAATGTGACGCTAGCGATGATCATAGAATAGGAAACTTTGAGAACATGGCGTTACCTAGATCAAGAGATAAAACAAAAACGAAATTTCTTTATATGCCGACGTTCATAGTCGACTGATGGCAGAGCCGTGTATAGAGAGAGTTCGGTCAATGGCGGGAGTGGGCAGAGCCAGGACGTGCTCCAGAGGCAGATAGAAGGCTCGACACTCTATCTTGGTTAACCAGAAGCCCAAAATAATCCCCTAGCGGTGGTAGCGAGAAACAGTTTTAATAAGTGTGCAAGAGATATATGTAATAACTCTTCGCGGTTGAAGATATTGATAAAACGAAGAGAGAAGTAAAAAGAAGGACTGGATCAAGGCGAAGAAAAAGAAGCAGAGAGCTAATACTCCACAGCGCGCAAAGGCAACCATCAAATCACATCCACACAAAGAAATAACTAGGGTGCCTACATGTCTGTCTGTCTCAGGGTGAAGACATCCATTGTTGCCCTGAGTGCGCCAGCGCGTGACGCTCTCGCGCACTCGGTGCGTGACTTGGGCGGTAAAATGGCGCCTATGCATTAGCCAAAGCTACGCGCTCGAGCTGAGTGACACCAGATTGCCCGCACTTCAAAATGCATAAAAAAGATTGGGCGGAAAAATGGCTGAGATGTCACCACTCAAGCAAAAGCGCGCGTGTGTATGAAGGCACTCTGGAAGTAACACTCACGAAGCGCTGACTGTCAACTCTGGTATATATTAAACATCATCTTCGTTATCTTCTACTCTTACGCACAAAAAAGAAGAAAATAAAAATTAACCGAGGAAGAACATAGAAGGAACAAGAAAACAAATAACGAAAAAGAAAAGGAGAGAAGATAAGGGAAAAAAAAGGAGTCAAAGAAATAAAATACAAAATAAAAATAAAACGAAAAAGAAAGAACTGAGAGAGGATAAAATCAAGTCCGACTACAGTAAAAGTCACTAAGGTGGTTTTCCTATATAATCTAGCTCTTTTTTGGATAAGGTAATCGAAGGGGTGCTAACACATAATCCATCCAGCAGGTCAATGTCAGCTGCTTCGATAATCTCTCTAGTTACTTTGTTCTTGCTTCGTCTCAGTCATAGAGTTATTACAATAAACGCTAGAGGCTCAGCTGGCGCTAGTGTGCTGTTGCAAATTGAAGCAGACAGCATGCAGTCAGAAATTGACTTCCGGTAATGCATTTCTATGGGAAAAAGCGAGTGCATTTTCTCTCTGCGCTCAATTATAAGAGCAAATATCACGAACAATTTGTACGTACTAGGCACATTGTAACATTTCTCAGTCACGCAGACGAAATAATTGGTCAGTTACAGCTGTTTTATTTGAAATTCGCGGCATTAAAAACGGTGTTAAAACCGCTTCGCACGTGTATTTATGTGCACTGTCGGACACTGTTAGCGCGAACACGGCGTCGACGCTTTCCAGCATGGGGGATATACGTGCCAAAAGAACGAACGACATGTGGAAAACCAAGAGAGACGGCAAAAACTACGCAGTAACACTGGGTAAGTAACTCCTTGTGCTTGCAGACAATCAAAATAAGTTGAAAGTCACGTAATATAGTCCGATTTGCAATAAATAAGTACTGCTTTATTATTTCTGCTCATGAATATGTGCGAAGATGCTTGTTCTGTGTTCAAATCATCACCCGCACGCTCCGAATCTTTGCAAATAGGGGAAAGCCAGAGGACAGGTGCGCGATAAAGACTGCCCAACATAGGAGATAATAAGAAAACACACCTTTCGTAGCCCACGTACTTTATTCTTTACGTTTCAAACTTTTCTTTTTTTTTTTTTTTTTTTTTTTTTTGTAATCGCTTGTAGAGATGCACGACGGGGTCATTTTCATATAGTGAGAGGACAGGCATATTAGCAATATCACCAGCGGAATGCTGGCGAACTTTGAACACACTCTGCATTCCTTTCGATCGTTATTTTGCTTAGAATCGTCGCTCGTTTCTACATACCTGCCATGGAACAGAGGTTTGAGCGTGTAATATAGCGAAGTTTAACATCGTTCAGTGGTAAAGGAAAAATGCTGTAACTAAAGCAATTACACCTTCACAATATTAATAAAGATACGTACTACCCGGTACAACCGAAATAACAAAAGTTATTAATGTTGTTTTTCGGCGACGAGACAAAATTCGCGCGCGTTTTCCCATAGGAATACACAGGGAGGCTGGAAATGTGGACTGCATGCTGTCTGCTTCAATTTGCAACCGGAAGTCCCATAGACACTAGCGCCAGCTGAGCCTCTAGCGTTTATTGTAATAACTCTATGGTCTCAGTACTGTGCAATTGTTTAGAAGGGGGGAGCATCCACAATCTCTGCAATGAATGACCAGATGACCTGAGTTAGCGTTAATGGCGTTGTTGTTATGTTCTCGAAGTCTATCGTTAAGACAGCGACCCGTCTGCCCGACGTAACGCTTCCCACAGGTAAGAGGGAAAGAGTAAATCACTCCTGCACAGGAAACGAACTTGGCCTTGTGGTTTTTGTTGCAGCAGTCTGGTAGAATAGATGACCCATTCACCCGCTTGCATAGGCTAAAAAGTTTTTGCGGAGCAGCAATTTTTGCGGCAATTAAAGCTATGAACTGGTTTGAAGCTAGTTTAATTAAAGTTAATGCATCTAAAACGCAGCTAATATGTTTTCACAACCCTTTGAAAAAGGTTAATCTGACCTCCTCTTTACGGTTACATACGTCTGGATGTCTATCATGTGCATGGGATACAGCATACATATTCTATAATATATCTTGGCCTATTCTTTCACAGTGACCTACCCTGGAACCCTCATCTTGCTCATGTGTGTACGGAAATTCGTGCAGTGTCGTGTTTGGCATACAACACAAGATATTTTATGCCACTATGCTTTCTAAAAATTGTTGTCCATGCTCTAGTCTACAGTGTGCTTCGTTACGGTGTTATCGTGTATGGTCATTGTGCTCTCCGTTGGCAAATTAGAATTAATTCGATTCTGCTGTCTTTGTTAAAGAACATTTCCTATGATTTATTCCTTGGTAAGAACATTGACGTGTTTAAAGCACTGCATTTGCCTGATTTTAACTCGCTATTGATGGAAACTGTTGTTAATAGGCATGTTTGGCATAGTCAATTTAAGGTTCTATATGTACCTTCTCGTATTCTTAGACCCAAAGAGTGTTACCGGATACCTCGATGATCAACAAGGTTTGGAAAAAGAGCTCGTAGTTGCTATGTGCCAGCATTTCTGAACAAACTACCTTCTAGTATTCTAAATTTAAAAACAAAATTCAAGCTCAAAAAGGCTGTGAGAAATTTTATTTCGTAAGTCCTCACTACTTTGCTCTTTTTTATTCTAATTTCTTTGTGTGGATTTTATTTTACATGTTTTCTTTTGCATACGGCTGGGTTTACTGACAGTCAAGCCCAATGTGGCTTAAGCAGGTCTGACTAAACATACGTTTTGCTCATTTGCAATACAATTTTTATTATTATTATTATTTAGCTCGGGGCAACAGTCAATTGTTTTTTCTTCTTCGAAACCACATAGCACGGGACATCGAGGATTAGTAGGCTACTTCACTATTCTTCGTTTCCTGGGTACAAGTTTTTTTTTTTGGTACACCGGAGACTACATTCGGGTATGAAAAATTACCTTGTCCAGCCTCTTGTGAGTAATGTATTTAAACAGCGCTGTTTTTATTTTATCTATTTTTTCACAAAAGGGATTAAGTGTGTTTGCGTCATTCACCTCAGCGCCAACGTTACTAGATTAGCTCAGTTACGGAACTGCTCATAGGCGCCGTATGCAAGAACAGTACCCCCCCTCACTCACCACGACTCGCCAAGCGTCGCTCGACGCGCCGCCAGACGGCTGCTTTGGTAACTGAATCAGGATACGTACGTTTCAACGTTACTGGAAACGTAAAAACCAACGGGAAAGAACTCTTTTTGTAATAACTTTTATTGGAGTTTAGTACAAAATGGGGGCGCGTGATGTTTTCTAAAATCTTTAGTTTGCAAGGTTTTGCAGTACAATTAATATTGTTGTCATACAACCATGCCTCAGCGGCGATTTCAGGTAGCGCGTACCGACCTAGGCTCATCTTACCTTCGGGGCAAGTTTGCGGCGCGTCCGCTGGGCTGGGCACACGGGGGTGGCATGGCCGATTGAAGCCAAAATAAATGTTACGTGTAGTTTCTTGAGTGACCGCTGCAGGATAAATGGGGCGTTGTGATCGCAATTTGGCGCTTCAGCTGGGCTCTTTAAAACGCATAGGTATTAAACGAAAATATAGATGGCGCTTCGAACGACGCTAGGCGGACTGAAGTGAGTGAGGGGGGTACCTCCCTCCGCGGGAGTTTTGCAACTGAGGTCATCCAATAACGTTGCTCAGCACTAAGCAAAAACAATCAAGGCTTTTTTTTATTTTTTCTTTGCCGGACTAATGAGCGCGCGACCTCAAGGATTATGCTCCGTAATAAGAAAAGTTGAATGATAAGTAACGTGGGAAATAATCGATTACTTTTTCGAGGCTGTAATTGTAATTGGTTACTTTTTTCAGTAACGTGTACAAGTCTGGTAGTGATATACGACCGCACGCCGGTACGATGCTCATCCAGATCGAAACGGGCAGGGCAGGATCCTAGGGTTCTGCAGCGCGAGCTTTCGCTCCACGTGCTCCGAGCTGGTGTGCGCTAGACCACTCGGCCACCGATCCCCCCAGGAGAGACAAAGAAGGTTACCTGAAGCTGTGTCGTGGTCATCGACTTTTCCTGTCGTCTGCTTCCTGCTCGGCGCGTATTCATACGCCGCAGAGTAACACCAAATACCATGTAAGCCAATATTGGCAACTTCCGCGGATCGCGTACGAAAAGGGATCGCAGTGCCCCTGGCGAGCTCGGAGTCTCCGCTAGCAGACGAATTCTCCACAATGCATTGGTTTTGCCTATCTCCGTGCGAGGTGAGCAATACAAAAAAATTGTCACGGGTATTCGCTGCTTTGAATGTTAAAAAATAGGTTCCACCTCATGAGTCAAGGACATTTTCTTCGCGAGGGAAAGATGTTACAGCTTGTAGGGTGCAATTTTCGGGCTCTCCCGAAGAAAACATTCCGTCAGAAGACTCAGAACTTATGTCTGCCAGGCAAGACACGAATGTACCTTCCCCCTCTTTCTTTGAAAAGTTCAATGTAAAAAATGTTTTAGAACATTGCTACGTTTTGACCTTACTGTGCATATCGATCAGTTCTATTTGTTGTTACAATTTCAATTTCTTATGATTGTATTGCTTAAAACCGTTTCGTCGAATAGGTGATCTAGCTATATACCGATCGTCTCCGGATGAAGAAGCAAAAAGCAATTTCAAACCACGTACCTTACTGCGATGTCAGTATGCTCTGGAAAAAGACGATTGTGCACATGCAAATCTGACGCTATTACTGAAACCACTAAAAGCGGAGTTACAAAAAAAAAAAAACACCGGATGGACGTTCGTGCACCTCCTTCCATTTTTCAGTCTACTTTCGTTTGATGTTTGAGGCGACGCTACTCCGCCGCGGTCTTTCTTCCTCCTGCGTTTATGTTTTTTGTTTGCTTTTTTCTTTCTTGTGCTTACTTGACGTTCGAACCATTAAGTATTTTGCTTTGCCTTGTTTGGCTTAGTTTTTACTTTCTTTCCTTCGCTTCGTCGCTCACTACCACCGGCTCGTCTGCTACGCTAAGCCCGGACATTTGGAGGGCTGTCTGCAACTTTGTTGTTGTTTTTCCACTGTAGTCTATGATAACCTCCTAACTTCGCCTTCGATTGAGTTTCTGATCCGAAATCTTCATATGTACTTTTTGATACTTAATAAATATATTAAGAAGTGTAAGCTCGTTATACATTTCTATTTGGATTTTATTTGAGTACGCGGTCACGTCTGCTATGAGTCATCGTTGGCTGATCAACCGGCCGCCTTCGGGCATACACCAGCGTATACTTGGAGATGGCAGGCATGCCACGTACCTGCCATCTCCACTGCGAAAACAAGTTTTTCTGATGTGGTGGAGAATCCTTCTTCCGCTTCACGAATACCGAACAAACGGGAGTAATTAAGTTACTTCAAATGAAACTGGAACAGCTATCCAAGTCTAGCTTCAAGATCGCCACTGACGCCTCAACAGACGAATATTCACCAAACAAAAGTTCAGCTGAAAACGCACTTGAGGCCGTTGATCGACACTCAAAACAAAGGCACGGTGTGCAAGGATTGCTTGGACATGTAAGTACTGGAAAGTACTTTTGAACTGCTGCGCCAAGCGAGCAAACAAACAACCTGCCAAAGTCACTGGGAAAAGAAAAGCGAAAGCAAAAAAGGTCACACACTGCTAGCACGTAGAAGATTGCAGCTCGTTTGTTCTTAGTTCCTACCAACGCCGCGAAAGCAAAGAAACAAACATGCAACGTGCAACTGAAAAAAAAAAAGTGAAGCTCTTATTTTTTTTAATAGTTTCGTCGTGCTGCTTCCGCGTTGTTTGTTGTGGACTCAACACCGAGGGCGAGCACCACCTGCTAATTTTTACTGACGCCACGTGCGATCGTCGTCGCTGAAGGAGGTCTTTGCTGGTTGATTTGTATTTTTGTACCGTCTGCTAACTTCTTCGTTGCAATCGCCGGCCGTTGTTCGCGACTGTTCTTCATTTCTTTTCATTTTCGTCTGGGATGGGGACCCCATATTTTCTGCAAAGTTCGGAAAGTGTTTTTCGTTACTTTTTGCTTTTGTAATGCTGCAGAGGTTGGTGCGCATGCTCTGGTAATTTTAACATAATGTTTGCGCACGTTTTAATAATCACCTATTCAGGTAAAATATTGTGACAACGCAGTTTGTAACGAATAAACAGTAACTTTTTACGACGTAGCTCGAGTGGCTAAACGCCTTTTTTCCGCTTCCCAGAGGCGCTTCAAACGCGTGTGATCCCCCAGAGTGGCGTTCGAGACCTCTAAATAAACTGCTCTATCTTTGTTTATGCGCGCGTTGTTATTTGTTTGTCGTTGCACTTGCAATCAGTGGATTCCGCTTAGCAAGCGGACTGACCGTAATGAATAGACCGATCTCACCTGCCAGTTTGACAACGCCACCGCTGCCGCAATGCATCGAGGGAACTTTAGCCTTTCTGCGCGTGCGGCAACTTCGCTGGAGCTCTGCGCGTGCAGGGCACGAGCAGTCTCGTGCACTGCCGTTTGCCTCCTGTGGACTAAAGTTATGGCTGCCTCGCGCATGCGTCGAAAGCTTGGTGAGATCGGTCTAATGTTTCGGCTGTTGGGGTGACGAAACGGGGCTCGCAAAGCACGAGGACGTCGCGGAGCCTATACTTTTCCATTTGCGTTTTCTGCTTCCGTAGACTCCGAGTCCGCTAGAGGCGCCACCCTCACGTTCGCTGCCGCTCCCATAGGTTTTCGGGGGAGTTTCCAGTGTTTGCGAAGCTATATCGTATTTGGTAACACTGTGCAGAGTGGCTTTCACGTCTTTGATTGGTTCACGAGAACTGTAGCTTCCACTGTACTGCACAGTTTTAGTGAGGCAGAGATAGCGGATATTCACAGCACGCCATTTTGTTGGACGTCGTTCGGAGTGCATGCTTAGAACAATGCTCGAGCACTACTTTCTGGGGCATTTCAAAAGAAGCGAACACGGCTCGTGCACAGCTTTGACCGATGCTCAAGGTTTGTGAGCGCACGGGTATAGCCATAGCTTTGACTTTACGGCCTGCGGATTGCACAAGGATGCAACGTTCAACGCCCATTCCGCACAATCGGAACCGCGGTTCTTGGAAAACGATAAATAAAAGCTAATTCTGAGCATGCGCTGTGAACAAGGTCTAACAAAATGGCGTCCCATGAATACCCTTTATTGGGCAGGAGATCAAACTATAGGAGGCGCTTTATCGAGCTTGTTGTCCCCACCACTGATCTCTATTGTAGTAGGCTGGATCGCGGACCGCGGCCTCGGCAGCTGGGGCCGAGTGTCGCCACTGGCGGCCATTGATTGACACCAGCCAATGCATGGGACTCTACGGGGAAAACGAGAAAAAGTGTGCCGTTTCCACCGTTTCTAAGCTGTTGTCGGCGCTGAAACTTTTTGGATGTTTTTCAGTAAGCCTGTCCAATAGTTTGCGTACAAACATTAAAACTGACAGCCCTCGCAATTCTTATAAATACGTATTTTGTGGTCGAGAGTGACTCCGCTGTAGCGCAGATCAATGAGGCAAGTTACCTAGAGTTACCGCGGAATCGGTGGCGGTTTCGTTGAGTTGGGTTTAGCAGACGACAAGCTCGAAGGCTTTGTTACGCGGAATTCGCTCACTCTCGGAAAGCCGTTGTCGAGATAGAACTTCTTTGTCATTCATCAACGTCTGGGCTTCCCCCAGGACGGTCTCATTGGCGGCAAGTTCCTTTGTTTACTCCAGTACGAGAGCAAGCTTGCCAGCTCAACCGTAGGTGCTCCGGTACGTTTGATTTTTTTATTCGGCGACCGAACGTTTGACAAATACCGATTTAATCTCCGAACACCCGACATAAGGATCGCAGCGCACCATAAAATACTCGCCTCTGAGCACAGCGTACACGGTTCAATATTCTTACTTTTGTGCGTTTCTCCCATAGACTTGCGTGTAATGCCTGGTGTCAAGCAATGGCCACCGGTGGCGACACCGACGGGCTCCCGATCCGCGATCTAGCCTATAAAATAGAGATCAGTGGTCCCCACAGTCCGGTCTAACCTAACACAGCATAACAAAGAAATTGGACTTGGCCTAGCACGGTCAGGGCACGAGCGCCTAGCTCTGATGAGTGCTTTGGTCACACGAGGAGCGGACTTCAAATCGTCAGCTTCGATTTCTTTGATCAAAATCAAACAAGAAAATTCCGTTTGTTGACCCTACAGCTGAAGCGTACCGCTGGAGGCGGGGCTGTTCGATCTCCTTCTTAATATATACGGCTCTATTCTCAGTTTACATCTTCACCAGTCAACTATGAACGTCGGCATATAAAGAAATGTCTTTTTTGATTTATGTCCTCATCCAGGCAAGGTTATGTTCTCGAACTTTTCCATTTTATGAACGCCGCTAGTGTTGGGAGTTTCTGCTCTCTGCGATGCGTATATTAATAGAGGGTTTTCGTAGACCGGGTTTTCCCTTTGGCTATGCTCTTCACAACAAGGACACCGCCACTGAGCAGTTGCGTTGCTAGCCTTCTCCGCAAAGTTCCGAGTCTCGTGGAGGGCTTCAGAGAACTTTGAGTGACAGCAAAAGCAATCTAAAAAAACCACAAAATCTATGCAAAAAAAAACAAACAAACAAACAAACAAACATTTTTTATTGTTTTCTTTGGAGCCTAGTTTACTTAAGTTTGGAACAAGGAGCGTCATAAACCTTGTAGCCATCAAACCAGTAAAGCACTAGGAAACACGCGAATGTCTAAACAATTTACATATGGCGAGGGAACGTTGCATGGATATAGGCAAACTTACAAACGGAGCAGTGCATTCAAGGAGCGCGGCGAGTTCCGAGCAAAAATTGGCTTCCCCGGCTCCCAAGCGTTCCGTCCGATTGTTACAAAAGGACGTCGATACTCGGGTAGCGTGTACAGCTGCCGGCACAATAGAGGGAGTGCACAAACTGAGGTGGACTGTTCTCTCCCATCCTCCGTTCGAAGACCCGGTATTTTTCTCGTCGAATTTGCATCTCTTTCAAGTTTCGCGGAAGGTTTTAGGAAGGGAACAAAGAAAAGGTTTTCTTGAATCGACTAATAGATTGAAAAGGTCTGAGAGTAAATGCGACTGCAATCAATATAAACTGTCTTCTTTTTTTTCAGTTAGATGCTACGGAATTGATTGCTCATCAAGATGCTACGGAATTGATTGCGGAATTGCGCTGCGGACGAACAGGGAATAATCGTTTCAAATTGATGTGACCTAAATTTGAGGGATCGATATTTTGTTTTAAAATCTTATATTAAAAAAACAAATTGCATTTAAATGTGAACTTTCCTCGTACGAGCGTTTGCTTGAATAGTTTTCGCTCAGTGTATTTTCAAAAACAACAGATTTATCCTAACACACTGTGACCACTATAGTCAACGACATCTTATGAAACGCAGGGAGCGTGTCTTGATACGTTCCCGCTTCTTGCTTCGTGATTAGTTCTTCGACGTTCTTATCGACTAATGCCGCAATCTGATTAGCTGCGAAACAATAATGAGATGCACGGGGACTCGCCACACCCCTGCGTTTCTTGAGTCGTCGGTGACGATAGTCAGAAATATCGAAAAAGAAAAATGCCAACGTCCCCAGTGGAAAAGACATTTGTGTCATATCCAAGCGTGGAGCGAAAAAAAAACACGAAAAAAAAAGAATTGTGGCGGTCCGGTGGCGGAGATGCGAAACTGAAAAACGAGGACTAAAGACAGGAGGTTGAAGTTGCGCATAAACCCCTTTTTTTTCAAGATTGAGTGCCATTGGCTGGCTCAAAAAGCAGTTTCACTTTCGATGAACTAATAATGGTCGTGATACTGTATTGCACCGGGCGCCGTCACTTTCGCACGCACACCCACCTCATGATTTTGGGAAAAAAAAATCTTGCTGGTTGTGAAATTTGCACCAATAGGCCGATCTATCAGCCAGTTTGCCTGCATCGAGGGAACCTTAGTCGTTCAGCACGTGTGGCAACTTCGCTGCAGCTCTGCGCGTGTAGAGCACGAGATCTCACGAGCCGTCTCCTGCACCGCCGTGTGTCATCCTGTGAAATAAAGTTAAGGTGGCATCAAGCATGCGCTGAACTCTTAGTGAAATCGGCGTATTCGTATCTTCGCCTCTTGCGGATTTGGCCACGTCACGGCCCCAGTCCCTGGAATCCTTGGCTCCACTTCGACCCCGAGAAGAACCAGGCATCAAGCCCGCGACCTCTGAGATCCCTCCCCCCCCCCCCCCCCCCCCTTCCGGGGGTATTTCTTAGATTTGGAGGGAGAACGCTGAACGCCATGGTGACAAAAAATGGAACACGCTACAGGGAGTATTCACGCGACTGCTGAGCGCGTGCTGACACCGAGCTTCCACAGTTCTTTCGCCGCGTGCATTCCGCACCATCAAGATTGCCGGTCTCAGCAGCCTATTAATGGGAGCTCGCTCTGAGCATGCGCTCTAAAGAGCACCAAGAAATATGGCGTCCTGTGAATACTCCCTATTCGCACAGCAGCGAGCAACGCGGCTACCCCGACCAGCATGTGCAAGGGGTGCCTGCAAGGCTGTGCTAGCAATCAAGAACTGGTCAGTGACTTTCTGGCCAATCTCGACTTCTAAAACCGTTATGTGGTTCAACGAGATCATATCCGCATCTTTCTCGCGGAACCCGAACTTAATAGACCTATTGCTATACTACCCAAGCATAGAGGGGAATGCATGGATTGGTGCTCTCGCGCCGCACGTGCTGGCCTCAGCAGTAGTAACTTTTCTAAAGCAGATACCTAAAGCAAATGGCATCTTGCACGCGCGTTCGTCAACGCTTCATTTTCGTTATTTACTTCAAATCTTTCATATGGGGAAGGCGCGCGCGTGTGGCGCGTGGAATACCAATCCCTGCATACTCCTTGATGCTTGGGTAATATAGCAAATGGTCTACAACAAAAACCTATGTATGGCGCAGTGCGAGAAAATTTAGAGTTTTTGCGCGGCAGGAGAAAGTAGAGCGGGAGCGTCAAAGTCGGTCGCAGAGGAAGCAATGCAAGACACTGACTTCCCGACGCTTAAAGAAAGCACGAACATAAAGACCTACGGTAGGAACAGAAGGCGTAATAAACAAAATGACTCCGTCATTTTGGGAAGAAACGAGGTGAGCTGGCGAGACGCGCGCTCGAAGAAGCGTAAATACCTAACGACAGCAACTGAGGAGGAATCACTGGAACGGAGGAAAAAGAAACCACCGCCCACGAAAACCATTGCCATGGGCTCGATCTGCAAGCAAAACGTAGACGACTTTTCGACCGAAGAAATCCGTGCTGCTATCGAAAAAACGGACGTCAAGAGCACCGAAGGATACATGGTTTATGAACATGAGAAGGCGAATACAATAGCAATAACCACGATGATCGGAGATCTTGCCGAGCGATTTCTTCTGATCCGAGAAATTTCGACAGCCGAAAAGGATTCCATGGAAGTTTAGCCATAAAAGGCAATGAGACCTAACGAGATCAAAGGGGTTATACATCTAAACTCGCCACATGGCAAACCAGAGACGCTTATCAAGGAGCTCAGCTCAGAGCCCTCGACCTAAGGAAGAAGACCATCGTGATCACATTTGCAGAAAGGACACTGTCGGTACACGTACTTTATGTATCCGAAGTGTACCGAGTATTCAAGTACAGACCCATCCGCTTCTACATTTCGGGTGTCACCAAATCGGTCACAAGGCTGACGTGTGCCCCAGAAACATGCAACGCTTCGGCTCATGCAGACACGAGCTCGATCGACATCATGAAAAAGTGCACCTCAACGCCCAAATGTGGCAACTGCGAGGGCAATCACGTGGCAACCAAAGACAAATGCCAAAAAAAAAAACACTTCCGAGAGGCAAGTCACGAAAGAAGGAGCAGAAGACCAAGGGCGCAGAGGACAAGCAGAATGGCACGACATGGAGCTCTTCTCCACCGAACGTTTTGAGGCTCCCTAGGAGCGATGTCAACAGATCCATCATGGACAGACGTGGCCAGTTCCCAAACAAAACCACCACACACGGCAAGGTCACAGACACCACTGACCTGGCTAGGGATTTTATGAGCCCAACTCGGAAGCATGGCTCAGCAGAGCACATCCCCAGGATTAGCACCATCACCCCCGCCACACATGCTGGCGTTCGCACCAAGAGACCCACATGAAATGGACCGAATACAGATAGCACTCAGCTGTCGAGTCTACAGCTTCGAAAGAGCTACACTACAGATTCTGACCAGAATGAACAACCTCGGCAGAAATATAGACAGGATCGTGGCGGCACAACGTGGAAAACGGCCCTAGATGGATCGCCACAAGATTACATTCCTGGATCCCGCCATGGAATTGCAGAGGCTACGCAAACAAGGCAGCAGAGCTAAACATCCTTATCGAACGCAGCTAAACAAAGGCGGACAGCCATACTTCTCTGAGCAACGAACACTGAATACGTGCAGATTACCGGCTACAAGACTTACGAATCCAACTCAATACTAGAAAATACCGGAAAAATCAAAAGAACAAAGGCGAAAAACCGATAAGGATCGCTGGACAAGTGGTCATATTGATGAACGAATCCGCCCTGCACGCTCAAGTAAACTCTCTGCACCTGTGCAAGGCTAGAGAAGTGGTCGTAGTGCGGATACAACACAAAGATTCACCCCTGAACATTGTCACGACTTATATCCGACCAAACGTGAAGGACGGCGACGATATGAGCTGGCTCAGGAAGCTGTGATCCAGGCGCAGTAGAGAAGCTGTCCTTATCAGAGGGGATTTAAACGCACAGCATGGGGATTGGAGATACAACTGCTCTAGCAACGAGGAAGCACTGAATCTGAAATGTAAAGAGTTTGGCTTCACGATTGTTAGCGAACCTGGAGCTCCCAGATTGATTGGACTCCACAGTAGGCAAGGGCACATTAAGCCGGACTTGACGTGGATGTTCAGAAATGTTAAGGATTGCTGGTACACGATGCCAGACGCGATGGGAAGCGACCACCTCCCCGTAAAAATAGAACTACCAACAAAATTCAGAACCAAACGAGACGCTTCTTTTATCAGATCTGACGCTTACAGAAAGAACATCGAGGCGGCGCCGTCCACAATCTAGGCCTTCACAGACAAATTCAAGCGGTGATCGAAACGGCAACCAAGACGTGCTGAGTAACGATGGACTCACCCGACCCGGACCTGCAGCTGCTCAGCCTATGGGTGGGCAGGCTGCAGGCTCAGCAGAGATGCAAAAAAGCTGAGTACAATATCAAATTAAAAATCAAAGACAACCTAGCAACGGCAAACGCCACAACAGCCTCATATGGAGGCGCCATTGCCAATCGTTCAACGAGAAAAAACTGGCGTTAGAAGAATGTGGAGAACCTACAAGGGCATGTCCGGAAAGAAGAAAAGTGCATGCACAGGGCAAAACCTCGCACTTAAGCTGGGCATCGCCGAGAAAAGCCTCGCCGTCAAGGTGAGGGAAAATTTCTTCCCGCAAGCGATGCAAGCGACACCAGAAGCAAGCGACACCAGAAGCAACGGTCCTCGAATACGAACAGGCGTTCTCCGCTGACGCCTCCTTCAACATGAAAGAGCCAATGGCAGCACTCATTTTGGCATAGAACACGGCCCCTGTACCCGATAAGATTGCTATTACAGCCCCTAGAAGCCTTCCTTAAAGTAAAAAGAAGAAACTCCTGGCCTGGATTAGCGGAATCTGCGGGGATGCGGGAATCATTCCCAGCAAGTGGAAGCTTTCCACCGTAATTCCGATCCCAAAACTAGGAAAGCCCACGAACTCAATTCAGAACCTTCGATTAATTTCTTTCACACCATATTGCCGCGCGCAGGGCCGAGTAAGCTACACTCGAGCAAGGATTTCTAGAAGATTCGCGTTTATTCTTACTCGTGACGTACATTTTATCATTCGCATCGTAGCCGTTACTTTATTTCTCATCTTTCGGAGTTCCTTTTTAAGAGGTACATTATCCGGTTTTTCTTTTACATCTTGACCAAAGCTTGTCTTTTAACTAGCAGAGTTCCATTATGACCTTATCGATTTATACGTTTTCATCTTTTCTTTTTTTAGTCTCTTTCTTCTTTTTGACTTAGAATACATTTTTTGGAATTTATTAACTAGTCGCGTATATATGCAATATGATCACTTTCAATAAGCAGGTTTCAATCGTAATATTGTATTAATCTGTCAATATTTTTGTTATAAAAAATAATTATATTATCATCTTCGGCCCGCGAGTTTTCAAAGGTAGTGTTTTAATTACAGAGTAATGATCTGCAACGTTTTGCCTTTTTGCTTGATAACCCCAGCTAGTGTTCTCAACTCCCTCACTCTGACTATGATATGATCAATACAACTCCGCGTAATATAATCCCCTAGACATTCTTCTCTCGTGTAGTCGTAAATAGTATTTTACAACCCAAACCCAGTTAAACTATCTAGGTACTGAGATGATACACACATAAACAGATTTTTAACGCCAATGTTGAAATCGCCCGCTAAAATTAGGTGAGGGTTGTTATTAATTGTAAAAAAAAAAAGAACTCGATTCGTCGCAAAAAGGAACTATGCTATTGGTGGTCGGTTTGTACACAGCACAAACTGTATACGAATCGTTTTTGCCGGTATATTGACACTGTTACCTCTTCTGCAGAAATAGATGTGGCCTCCGCGCGCTCTGACACATAGTCGTCCCGGACAAACGCCAACACACCCCCACCTCTACGTTTTTCGCGGCACAAGTAACGTGGACTCAAATTATTTAATTTGAATAATTGACAGGCAGCTTCATCGAAATTTATTTTACTTAATATTGGAGCATCCCGTCAACTCAGAATGTCTAACAAATATACATTCATTCGATTTCAGTGGTTTTGTAGACTTCTAATATTAATATGTATCATTTTTAATGCATTATTTTCATTCTGTACTGTTGTACGTTGCGTAAAAACATCCCAATCTAAGAATGACTGAAATGAGCTTTTCATTTCAACGAATCTTGTTCAGACATCTTGCATTTTCAATCCGAATAGAAGAAGCTCCTTCTATTTGCCTTACAAAAATGTTACCATTGCGCGTCCAAACAAATTTGTACGAATTTTCTTTGGACAGATTCTTTGTATCCCAAAACAACCCCCGAAGAGCTCTAGTTAAATTTTCGGTAATGAATGCTCCTCAGTTCTGAGTGTTGTTCTTCTATCTGTCCATAAGTCCCTGCTCGCTCTCTCTGTGAACCTAGCGAGGATCGGAGGGATTTTTCCTTCCCTGGCCTTTAACCTGTGCACTGCCTCGATTTGTTCGGGAGCGGGAACTGGAAATTCAGCTTTGACGCAAATTCCTGAACAATCTGCATTACATCTTCCTGTCGTGGCTGGTGCATGCCGTGAATCTCAATATTTTTTCGACGAGAGTACATTTCCGCCTCGCTTAGTGCACTTTTGAGCTCGATCATATCATGGATATTTTACTCTAGCCTCGTTTTCAGGTCTTTCGATTTCTTTCCCAACTCCCTCATTGTGTTTTCGTGCGTTTTTAGCGTCGAGAGAGCCTCATCATATTTGATTCTAAGCTCCCATTCAAGCTCTTCGCCATTCCTTCCACTGTCTTAGCCTGGCTCTCGATTTTCTGATTCATGGTATCGCCTTTGCTCAACTCTGCACTAAGTGATTTTTCTACACTTTCAATATTTCCCAACATGCGTGTCAACTGTCTGTCCATCTCTGACGTCCTAGTCATGATACAGGTGCCAAGTTGCAATCATGGATATCCTGAGTCATCGGGTCACCCTCCATCGCTTGGACCGCATCCAGTGTTGACAGACTGTTTGATCGCCTAGTGCGTGTGTTGCATGTTGCACAATGCCAGGATTTCAGAACTTCACTAGTCATATGTGTCCCTACATGGTGGCAACTCTTGCATTCAACGCACTCAATGCACAGGGTACCTTTTGTGAAAGTTTTAGGCCATGCTAAACATTGGAACGTTGTTCACTTCACACGAGCTTCCTGGCACTAGTGGGACTCAAGGATGCTCGCACGCAACGCCTCAGGCCAAGAAACACCTTTGTTGCGGTGTACTTTCAAGAACAAAAGCGAGCGTTTTTATTAAATCCAGGACCAACTTGAGTGATTCAACATCTTTTTCGCGAAACTTGATGACGTAACTGGGGGATCGCACAACCCCCCAGTGAAGGTATTTGAATGCGGCTCAGAAATTGGACCCGAGCATTTTGTGCGCGCTCGGATAATCGATAGCTCGAGAAGCATTCGGTTAGTGGCCTGTGTCCAATCGCTGCAGTGACAAAAATAGCCGAACCCTAACAATGTCTGGAACTTGGCGTGTGTTCTGTGCTTTGTCAACCCCAGCGCGTGGCTATGATCAACATTGGCGGCATATAATCGACTGCAGATCACGTGGCCGCTTGTTCTGGCTGCGTGCTGAGGGAGTGAACGCTGCTCGTTTTTCTTTATTTTTTCTGGGGCTTCTATGCGTGGGGTAAAAACGAACGCGTGTTGTAAAGGTAATTAACGTTAGGGATCCGTTCTAAGTGGTATTTGCGCAAATTACAAAAATCGTTGCATCCCCCATTTAATATTGATAAAATTCAGATGATACAAGTGCAGTTGCAGTTTAAGCCTATTCTTTTAATTACGTCGAGCTATTATTGATATGTCTGACTTTATTTTTAGCTTAATGGATGTATGGCTTGCAATTATAATTACTTTGACCCAATATAAAACGAATTAGATAATACAAATTTTACAAACATTTTTTATTCCTCCCTCGATTATTTCGAGGACTTATTGGCGAAAATATAAGTTGGTTGAAGCTCATTTGGCCTTCTGATTACTTTTTGGTTACACAGGAATATCAGTGACACAAGGAACTTTACAGACGCAAAATTTTCATTACTCAGTCGATTAATTACTTTGAAATATAATTGACGAATGCGGCTACATTAAAGTTCAATTAAGATTTGGATTACTCCTTTGATTACTCCGTGTTAGTAGATACTTAATCGACTTTAAATTAACTGAATTCATTATCAGTAATCAAGTAATCAAGATTACCATCTTGATTACTTGGAGTAGCTGACTTATTTGACTTTATATTAATCTAATTGACCCCATAACATGCACTCTCATTATTACTTTGAGCTGTTATGCAACCGAGTGATTTATTCTGAGCTCAGTTAGTATTTTAATTACTCTTTTGATTACTTCGAGTTACTATTGACCCAATGGCATTATTTAACCCTAATTGACACCTTGATCACTTTGAGCTAATATTAAACTAATTGATTTGTCATAAGCTTAACTGATGTGATTAGTAGTTTGACTACTTTGAATTATTATTTACTCAATAGCTTTTATGTCAGCAACTTTACACTGTGGTGCCTCTGTGATTACTTCGAGTTATTATGCAAATAGTTGATCTATTATTAGGTCATTTCATAATAATATTACTCTTTTGACTACAAGCTTCGAGTTACTATTGACCCATGGGTTTTAATACGGCCTAATTGACGTTATGATTACTCTTTTTATTACTTTGAGAATATCCAGCCAAATGATTTATTATATGAGCTCAATTGACATTATGATTACTCTTTTTATTATTTTGAGTTACTATTTTTCGGTCGAATTGACATTTCGGGGCCTTTCTTGATTACTTCGTGTTAATATTCGACTAGTTCATCTATTACGAGCTCAACTCACATTATTATTAATCTTTTGATTACTTGGAGTTACTTTTGACTCAGTTGACTTTAATTCGGCCTAATTGACATTGTGATGACCGTTTTGAATAATTTGAGCTAATATTCAACTAACTGATTTATTATAAACCTAGTTGTCATTATGGTTACTATTTCATTACTTTGAGTTACTATATTGACCCAGTTGACTTTAATTCGGCCTGATTTACATTGTGATTACCTCTTTGATTACTTTGAGCTAATATTCAACCAATTGATTTATTATAAGCCCAATAGACGTGATCATTACTCTTTTGAATGCTTTGAGTAACTATTGACCCAATGGACTTCAATTTGGTATAATTAAAATTTTGGGGACTCTCCTGATTGCTTAAAGTTATCATATCACCAATCGATTTAATATGAGCTCAATTCACATTAGTATTACACTTTTGATTACTTGAAATTATTATTGACCCACTAAACTAGTAATTCGCCTAATTCACATTTCAATGACTCGTTTAATTACTTTGAGTTGTAAATAGTAAATTGTTTGAATGTTAGCTCAAAGTAATAAAAATGTATTACACTGCCAGTTAGGCCAACAGAACTCGGAGTAATCAAAAGTGTAACAAGCATGTGATTTGAGCTCATAAAAAATCAAATGGTGTTATAATAACTCGAAGTAATAAAAAATCACAAAAATGTAAATTATGCCGAACTAAAGTCAATTGGTCTGGAGTAACTCAACATAATAAAAAGAGTCATCATAATGTCATAATGTCCACTAGCCTCATTATAAATCAATAGAGTGACTATCAAAACAAAGTAATAAAAAGGGAACACGATGTAACGTAGGTTGCATTAAAGTGAATCGGGTTAAAAGTAACTTGAAATAATCAAAAGAGTAATATTACCGTGAATTCCGCTCATATTAGATTAAT
Source organism: Ixodes scapularis (assembly GCF_016920785.2). NCBI lineage: Eukaryota > Metazoa > Arthropoda > Arachnida > Ixodida > Ixodidae > Ixodes > Ixodes scapularis. The sequence goes on along the minus strand of NW_024609879.1, from coordinate 107,957,889 downwards.
TGGTTGTAGAACTCAAAGTAACCAATATAGTAACCATAGGATGTTTATTGGGCTGAATTAAAGTTCATTGGGTCAACAGAAACTCGAAGGATTCAAAAGAGTAATCATAATGTGAACTAGGCTTATAATAAATTAATTGGTTGAATATTAGCTCAAAGTAATCGAAAGAGTCATCAAAACGTAATGTAGGCCGAATTAAAGTCCGTTGTATGAAAAGTAACTTGAAGTAATCAAGAGTAATATTAAAGTGATTTGAGCTCACAATTGATCGATTGGTGATATAATAACTCTAAGTAATCAGGAGAGTTACCAAAATGTCAATTATGCTTCATTAAACACCATTGGGTCAATAGTAACTCAAAGTAATCAAAAGAGTAATCATAATGTCTATTGGGCTCATAAAAAATCAATTATTTGAATATTACCTCGAAGTAATCAAAACGGTCATCACCTTGTCAATTAGGCCTAATTAAAGTAAACTGGGTCATTAGTAACCTAAAGTAATCAAAAGAGTAATAAAATGTGAAATGAGCTCGTAATAGATGAACTAGTCATATACTAACTCGAAGTAATCGATTACTATTTTGATTACTTCGAGTTACAATTAACCTAATGAATTTTAATTCACTCTAATTGACATCTGCATGATTTGATAAATTTGACTTGATTACTTCGAGCTAATATTCAACCAATTGAATTGTTATAAGCATCATTGATGTTGTGATTAGTAGTTTGATTACTTAAAGTTACTATTTACTAAACACACCTTATGCTAGCTAATTAAGATTGTTGTGCCTCTCTTGATTACTTCGATTTATTACGCAACCAGTTCATGTATTATGAGCTCAATTCACAATAGTATTACACCTTTGACTACTTAGAGTTACTCTTGACCCCTTAACTTTAATATGGCCTAATTGACATTATGATGTTTCTTGTAATTACTTTAAGAACATACCCTAATAAATTATTTACTATGAGCTCAATTAACATTATAATTAATCTATTACTTTCAGTTTCTATATATTGACCCAATGAACTTTAATTCGGCCTAGTGAACATTTTTGGGGGCTCTTGTGACTCCTGCTCATAATAAGTCGGTTAGTCTATAATTTGCTCAAAGTAATTTCAAGGGTAACCATGATGTCAATTAGGCTGAATCAAACTCCATTGGGTCATTATTAAATCGAAGTAATCAAAAGAGTGACCAAAATGGGAACTAACCTGAAAATAAATCATTCAGTGGTATAAAAGCTCAAAGAAATAATGAAAGTGAGGATTATGTCATTTATACCAATATAAAGTCAAATAGGTCACTAGTTACTCAAAGTTATTAAGATGCTAATAATATTGACATTAACTGAGTTATGTGACTAATATATCGGGGAAAGATAAAAAGTAATCACCAAGTTGAGTTAATTTGAAGCCAGTTGGGCGATTAGTAACATGGAGTAATCAAAGGAGTAATCTCAAACTCAGCTGAACTCATGTGAAGTCGCCTTTGTCAATATTAATTCAAAGTGATCGACTGAGTATTGAAATGTTTGCTTTTATAAAGTTGTTTGTGTCAATATTATATATAACCAAAAGTAACATGTCCTTTTTGTGCATCTCGTGTTTTCTTTTTTCTTTTTTTGCTTTCACACTTCCCAGTTCTTGATTAGAAGACTTTTTGTGGTCAAAGAGTGTATTCCGTGGCCATCCGTTCTTAATCCCCTTTAGTGTATTTATTGTGGTGTATGATTACATGTCAGTATTTTTTTTAAAGAGTTACGTATGCATAGTTCTTGGAATTGTTTTTTTAAGTGTTTTTTTTTAATCACGTGTCAGAATTTGATTTTCTTCACGCCGCTGCTGCGTCTAGTCCTACAAGCCTCTTTTGGCTTTCGACGGACCCGCATTCTTGTATGTTGTTATGAAATACGTGAAATAAAAAATTATGATTATTATTATTATTATTAATCAGAATATGTTTTTGTTAATAATTTCTGGAAGTATTGTAGAATGTAATACAAATTATTGCTGAGCTTTTATTATGTAAACTGTGCTATTGTGAGGTCGAAGTAATTAGAAGTGGAAGCGAGTATAAGTCAGCGGTGTAAATAACAGCGAGAAGTAATAAAAAGAGTATTCACAAATTGCAATTGTACTTACATTATTTGAAAAGCCGAAGTAATGAGAAAGAGTAAGCAAAAGGTCAATTCAGCTAAAGTCGAGTACGCCACTAAGAACTCCAGGTTACCAAAAGAGTAATCCACAAGCCAATCGTGGGACTAGTAACTTCAAGTGATCGAAATAGTGATCAATATATCAGTGGCCCCCCACAAAATCTAATTTTACAAATAATTACTCGAATTTATCAAACGTGTAAGCGAAACACAACCACCGAAGACAAAAGCGTTCATGCATGTGTTATGGATTAAATTGACCGACCCATAGATTAAATCAGGCAGCGCTAAGGTGAAATTGAATGGCGCTTGAATTAATTTGAAAGAAACTTTAATTAAATTGAGCACCATTTGGAATAAAGGGGCCCTGCAATCATATTTAAGCGTCTACCTTTTTTGCGGTTTCTACGTATTTTTGGGGTTCGGGCAAGCCAGCGGGCACAGAGAGAGTAACTAAATATCAGTGCGTCAGATTTTAACCGGACGACGCGGAAACTTCGTCCACCTACGGGGCGACCCGGGGTGCCGAAAGCGCGCGATATGTGACGTCTTTGGTCCTGGGCTTACTACTGGTCAGAGCCGCTAAAAACTTCTTTTTAGTCGAAATACAAAATATAAGTGGCGCGAACCGTTTTAATTATTTATTAAAGTAGTTTTTCTTGAGCATTTTAGATCAGTAACAAAAAAAAAAAAAAATGCAGTAGTACGGAAACAAGAAATGACACGTCGACATATCCGCCACCAAGCGGTGGAAGAGGCGGTGCATACTAGAAAGGTGTAGTAGGATCAGGCACTGACGAGCAACGAGCGTAAAAACGTCCCTGATGTACGCGGCGGCGCTGCGGTCGTATACGGACTCGAGGATCCGACCGGTTCCGAGCGTTCCGAAGGCCTTTGGCGAAAAGTTTGGCTTGCGGTTTTGGCGTTATGGCGGTATGGTAGCGCGAAGTGGCTCCCGTTCTGAACTGATCTTTGCCCCGTGTTTGCTGTCGTTTCTGGCCGATTAAGTGCCATGCCGAATTTGTGTTAATCGCGCAGCAAATGCAGCAAAGGCCCGCTGCATACAGCCTATCCAGAACATTATTTAGTGGCGCCCTCTCGAGCCGTCTGCACGGAGTGCGGCAGCCGTGAGCGCTCGCTGAGCTCACTACCCCTCCTCTAATTCACGTTCACTCAAGCGACCAAGGACGTCATGAAGGAGAAATATTTTTGGCTTGTTTTTGCAGTTTTAATTTGCCTATTCGAGAAAAGAAAAGTTTCATGAGGCTACTACGTTCAGTGCGCTCAGGTTCGGTGCAAATTGAAAACCAGTAAAAAAGTCCTTGCAGGGCCCCTTTAAGATGAGCGGGAAAACGTGTACATAAGGAGCTGCGCGGGACCTTGTCGGATCAGTCTCGCTCTCGCGTCCTGTTACGCCACCAAATCGCCGCCCGCCTTTCTGCTGTCTCGAAGTTCGCCGATTAAACCTTTCTTTTTACCTAATTATTTTTCGTCTCTTCAGCTTAACTCAGTGACAATATTTACGCAAGACCATGAAAAAAATGAATCTCGCCAGAATCACTTGGCTTCTAGAAACAAAGAGCCAGTCGTACTGCGCGAGGCAGACCGGCTTTAGGCCGGGCTTATAGACTCAGGATAGCCTAGTCCTCATCCTCAAAGCCATCACTTCCAAGCGACCATTCTACAATCCCCATTCGCTTGTCGACATCGATATTAAAAAGGCCTTTGATTCGGTCCCTCACGTGGCGGTGATTCGAGGGGCAGTGAACAGAGGCATCAGGGGGAGAACCCTCAAGTTCATCCGTGCCTCCCTTGAGGACCACCAATACAAAAAGGCCATTTGCAAAACGAGGAGTACCAAGGTTTTACCAACAGGATAAGGTTTCCGACAGTGCAGTAATTTCGCCAGTACTGTACAATAGGGTCATGGCGGACCTGGCACGTTCGCTAGTGGAAGTGCACGGATTGAGATGCACAAACTACGTCGACGATATCACCATCTGGGCAAAGACTGGCCGCGCCTCGAAGCAGAGCGCAATTCTACAGACAGCCTTTGACAGCATTCAAGATTTTTTTACGAATACCGAACTGCTGCCCTCTCGAGAAAGGACAGGCAATGTGGCCATCTATGACAAGAAGGGTCGGGACGAGAAAGGCGTCTGGAAGATCACGCTCCACACCAATGGGAATCAGATTCAGCAGCAACCAGCCGTCAAGATTCTTGGCATCCCGGTCGGCGAGGATGGGAAGGCAGGCAGCTGGTACAAACCAGACATATACAAATTACTCAAAAAAGGTACTTAAGTTACTGAGTATCGACGCCAAAAGTAATTGGAGTAGAGTAGAAAGTACGCATTTGTAATAGTAATTGAGTAAACTAGTAACTAAAAAAAGTAGCGAGTTACTTTGAAGTGACTTTCGAAATTACTTTTTATATTTTTGTGGTAGCAAAATGAACAGAAGTTTTTGTCCGTGAAAACCCTGCGAGCCTAAAATGAATGCAGACATTTTATGACTTGCGTTTCCACCAAAATAGCTTATTTGCTCGCAGAAGCAATCGACTTTCAAAGTTCTTAACAGAGAGTTTTCCCCTTTTCCTCCTAAAGACGTTCCCAGCCAAGCTAAAAAGGCGTTCCAACCACGCGCTGGGTGGAACGGCAGCGTTGAGTTTCAGAAACAAGCTGTGCAGGTTCGGGTAAGCGAGTGTCAGCATCTTTGGCGTCCATTACGAAAGATGTGAGGTTTGCCTCGGCCTAAAGGGTCTTTTATAACAAACTCTCCTCCTTTTTTCTTTTTTCTTCGGCAAGTTGAGATTATGGTCGGTTCGCCAAATCTAGAGACCAGAATGATCTGAAGCAATTTAAGAAGTACCGCAATGATTTAACCAAGGAATTAAGGCGCGCCAGAGAGCGCTATTATTTCGATGTGTTTAAAGCAGCACAAGGACGTACGGACGCCATGTGGAAAGAGTTAAATTCTCTTCTCAATCGTAAACGACCCTCAAACTCTATCGACAACATTTTTTTCAACGGTACTGAACTTACTGGATGTTCTTTAGCAAATGCCTTTAACGAGCATTTTATCAATATTGCAAGTAATGATGACACTCTATATTCTTCTGCTTTTAGCGACAAAAGAAACAATGACTCCATATTTTTAGAGCCGGTGGTCGAACCAGAAGTAATTTCCATAATTTTACAACTAAACAATAGTGGAAGCTGTGACGTGGATGGCATTCAGATAAGACCCGTCAAGTACGTTGTTCACTTGATAGCGCCGGCGTTATCTCATGTTTTTAACTTCTCTTTATCCACGAGCGTATTTCCGAAGAAAATGCAGATAGCTAAGGTGTTAGTATTGCATAAAAAAGGAAGCGTAAACGAAATGGGGAATTACCGGCCTGTTTCCATACTCCCAGTTTTCTCTAAAGCTCTCGAAAAAATCATTTATACTCGAATAATGACGTTTTCAAACAAGCATAACTTAATAAATACCTCACAGTTTGGATTTATTAAAAATAGGTCTACCGAGGCTGCCTTATTATCTATAAAAGAATTTATTCTCCAAAACTTCGAAGAAAGAAGACTGGTTCTCGGTGTGTTTGTCGACTTCTCAAAGGCGTTTGACTGCCTTAATCATAAAATACTTCTAGCAAAATTAGACACTTACGGTTTCCGAGGGCATGCCTTGCAGCTAATAAAGTCATATCTGGAGCATCGATCGCAATACGTCTCTATCAATGGAATCTCCTCTGTTACCAAGCCTATTCACTCTGGTGTACCACAAGGTAGTATATTGGGTCCCTTTCTCTTTAATATATACATAAATGACATAATCAATATAGATTCAGAAGCGAAATTTGTAAATTATGCTGACGACACAAGTATATTTTTCTCTGCAGAAAATACTGACTTATTATTTGATAAGGCGAACCGAATGCTCTCCGGGTTGAATTTGTGGAGTACATATAATTCACTTCAAATAAATACAGAAAAATCAAAAGCAGTGCTTTTTCGCCCTAAAAATAAAATAATCAACACTACGAGAGATCTTAGTTTAGACTCAACCAAGATTGAGATTGTAAATTCCTTCAAAATTCTAGGCGTAATTTTTTCGGATAATATGTCGTGGGATGAACATGTTTACTACCTTATTACAAAACTGTCTAGAACTGTCTGCATGTTAAACCGCCATCGTTATACCTTACCGATACACGTCAAGTTACTAGTTTATAATTCCTTGTTCTACTCGCACTTAAATTATTGTAATTTAGTCTGGGGTACCACCATTTCAACGAATCTTGAAAGGATACATTTGTTACAAAAAAAGCAATAAGAGCCATAGCCGATGTCCCATTTCAATCGCATACATCCGACCTATTAAAAAAGTTCCGCATTATCAATGTACACACTTTGTATGCTTACAGGCTCAGTACAAGCCTTAAGATAGAGCTAATTAGGAACACAAACTTTCTAGTAACCCTTGGCCGCCTCTCAAAAAATATTATTACTTATCCTACTCGTGGCGCTGAATGTTGGGGGGTGGTCACGCCAAGAACAAATTATGGCACTCAAATGCTGAAGCACAATATTCCTAATTTATTAAATCTTTACGAATCGAAAAACTTGGACTGGAATAAAATGTCTATAGGGGAAATCCGTTCATTATATATTATGGGTGGTCATGATACCTAGTTAAAACACTGTTCTCGTATTTGATTATATTGCTTTATCTGCCATGGTGAATTTTTGCGTGTTGCAACCTCTGTGTGTATGTATGTTTTTTGTTTTCTTTTCCCCTGTTGTGTTCCGTCGCCGTGCACTGTAGGCGGTCAAGGGCTCGTCAAGCTGTGTATGCAGCTTTTTCCCTTGGTCGCCACCATCGAGTGTGATGGAAATAAAATATTATTATTATTATTATTATTATTATGACTGGCCCCTCTTTATTCCCACGACGTTCGGAGAGTACGCTGAGCAAGTGCACCTGACCGTCAAGGGTTCAAGTCTCGCGCCATGACGATGAGATTAATCGGACGACTACGCGTTTCGTTGCAGTGCTAGTGCTACACTATTGAAAAAAAAAATTGTTTTGGTTTAGCAGAAGACGAAACGAAGTATACTTCGCCGCTGACGCCGGGTTCAACGAAAGGATCTCCCAAGGGTGATTCGCAATCCTCGCCGGCGACTACGGTATTCTGACGCGACTGACACGCCTGACAAGTAAATCGTTTCCAACAAAGAGGAGGTCTCTCTAGCGTGGAAGGTCGGAAGGACGCGAAGGATTACGTGAACAAGCATCGCCGCTTGTACAGTTGCAGCTGGAAGCGGGAACGTGCTCCCATGAACGTATTATCCATGTCTGAAGAGAAAGATAGGGAATCTAACCAAAAATTTAATAAACGTTTACCCAACGTTTTGGGACCAGTTTATTTCGGTCCCTTGTTCACGGGTGAGTGACGAAAAGAACACGCGTCGCTTAAATGCACATACGGATCTAGGGAGCTTTGCTCACGTCACGCAGTTTGTGCGCGGTCTCCCCCGCGTTTGTGCGCGAGGGAGTCGGGCTTTGCAAGGGAGTATGTGCTGACGATGAGGCGACCATGGTAACAGGCGCCCAGCTACGAGATCATTCCAGTGGTGCATCCTGTGGAAACCCCAAACCAGACTTGTACACGTTACTGAAAAATAGTAAGGAATTACATTTACAATTACTCAAGGCTAAATTGTAATTTATTACAATTACAATTTCCCTCCCATAAAAGTAACTGACCGTTACCCCAAAAAGTAATCCGTTACTTTCGTGGCGTTACTTTTAACATTATTGTCCTCAAGTAAGAAATAAAGGGAAGAGGGTTATTCAAGTTCTTATAGTTGCAATCTGTTCCATTTAATGACCTTGAGTATTTTGAGCAACAGCTGGCTCTTGAACGTCTCGTCAGACATTTTGCGTTATTTCTTAATTACTCAATATGTCGACTGCTACGCTGAACACCATTTGAATTGAGGCACTAGATGGGAGTGCAATGTTGTTCCTCACGAATGCTTCATGCTCTGCATTGAGCTTTTTCAGCGAAGCAATGGAAGTACTATTTACCTCGAATGTAGAGCAAAGCTTCGTCGTTGCAGCCGTTGCCTGCTATTCGAGAGATTTAGTAGATCGTTCCGATACGTCCGATACCCGCGATAACGGTACCCGATAACGATGGGATGCGTGCGCAAAGAAGGCGGCGAAGTATCGGATATCGTTATCGGAGTCATCGGACCGATCTACTAAAATTCTCCATTGTCTAAATGCAAAGCTGTGGAAGTCATCATAGATCTAGCCAAGAGTAGAATAAGAATTGATTTATGTCCATCTTACTATACCGACATATACTGCCAGACAATAGCAAAACATACTTAACCCTGTAAAGTTATAATTAAATAATAAATAATGTCTGGCTCGATATTCTTCTTCCCTTGGTTCTGAACAGTTCGACGTTGGTGAATAAAAAAAAGTTTCCAGTATATAAATATAAGTAATAAAAGAAGAAGATGGACACTCATAAGAAGAATTAATTAGAACGTCGGTTAAAACAAGAAAATGTAAACGCACGTTTGCCGTGTGTACCATTCTTGGTGCCGTTTAAAAAGGCAAGGAGCACGAACCGACTGCAGTTTACTCCGGTGTTCTCCGGATAGACATCCGCTGATGCCACGGGCAGCGAAGGGTAGAGTACTAAGTAAGCCGCGCTATGGCCCCACTCACGAGTTCCACTCTCACCAGTCACCATTATGTTTTATTTGTAAAACTATCGGCTTGAGATAAGACGCGTCCTGCTGGGGCAAAACAGAAGACTTACCATTTTCCAAGTGCTCGCAGGAAGCTGACTCACAAAAAGGGTGACTGAGACGCAGATAATTTGGATGGAACTCACCAATAAAGTGGGCCAACCCTAGGAGTTGGACTACAAAAAAGTAAGTAGCTTTTAAAACAGGGTCAAAAAATGTGAAAGATGCAGAAAAAAATACATCCTGTTTTCTAAGAGAAGATGATAAGTGTGCAGCAACGAACGAAGATACTTGTGGCAATAACACCATCACATATTATCACATCTCTTTTAGCGGATTTTAGGGTAGACGAAACGTTGTCTCTTGTTGTGACATTATGAAAATGGACGTAGTCACTGTAACCGAGAAGGACATTGTTAATTATTTTCAATGCATGCATTTACCACCTCGAGCTTCTCGAAGAGGCTCACAATCACTTGGTGTCCTTCTCTCCGCGTCTTCGATCGCAAAGAAAAAACAAAGGGACTCAAAAAAAGCGGATATAACTTTTTTTTTGTAGAAATGTTCATTTGGACATTTTTACATTGATGCTAGGGTCTAAAAAAAAAATTCAAAAGTTTGGTGTTGAAAAAAAAAATGCTTTGCGAAGTTGGAGAGTGCCAAGCCTCCCTTCGCGCTGGTCAATTCGCATGACAGTGTCACTGCACTCAACTTTACAAAAAAAAAAAAAAAAAAAAGTTTGAAAAAAAGGGGGGGGGGTTGAGGAAAAATGTAACGGATTACAAGGAATCCGTTACGTCAAAAATGTAAGGGAATTACTTTAAAATTACTCTAGAAAATATGTAATTATTCCGTTACTAAATTACTGATAAATGTAAGGGATTACAAGTAATTTCGTTACTTGTAACGGATTACGTACAAGTCTGCCCCAAACCGTCTGAGTCAGAACTCACTAAAGGCAGACAACTTGAGAACAACAACAACCCTCGGAGTGTCCCCGTCTTTCACGGTTGCAGCTGGAGCCGCGGCGCCTGCGTGCATTACCGGATTAGGTCAATACCCTACCAAGGCTTGTTTTAAGCATCTGTTCCTACGTTCGTGCTCGCCGGTGTTATGTTTTGGCTGCTCATCACCACCTTGGCCCAAGGACGACTGTGATGCAGTTTGTATACGGTTGACGAGTATGCACCTTTTCTGCGTGGGCGCCGCCATCTTCAATTCTGGAACTTCCGGTATGCGTGAAAACATGGCTTTCTTGTCGCCTCGACAGTAGAACGGGTTAACATTTTAATTGCAACCGTCAGTCGTTCTTGTTAGGACCCTTCTATACTTTTTTATTTTTTTGGGGTTGTAATCTCTTGCTTTTTGTTCGGAACGCATACCGGATAGGGAGACAACGTGGCTGGGTGCGAGGCTAAACGAAAAAGGTGTATAAGTTAGTGGAAACGGAATGCCCTTTGTTCGGGAATGTCACTTCATCTGCCGGCGTCTTATTTATTTCGGCGCTTAAACTTTTGTGATGAGCAAAATCAGCACTAGATTTTGAAAGTAGTGAGTAATTTGAGTAGTAGTTACCTGACAAACGTAGTTAAATGAAACTACTAATTACCCCAAAAAAGTTGTAATTGAAAGCTACCAAGTTACTCGGAAAAGTAGTTAAACTACAGTAGATTGAGTAGAGTAGTTGAACTAAGTCTAAATCTGGTACTAACAGGCAAGAAGCCAGCGGAGGCAAAGCCTTAACATCGTAAGGAAAACCACCCGAAAAAGCACTGGGAGCTGAAGAGAAGACTGGTCAAAGCACCAAGTGTCCCTAAGGCAACTTACGGAATAAGTTATCTAAAACTGACCAAAGTGCATAAGAATGGTCTAGAAGTGCTCAACCGTGATGCCATGATGGTTATTACTAGCTTCCCAAGTACACAAGGGTGGAATAACTTTATTCGTCAGGGCGTGAGTTGATTGTTCTGGGGACGCGTTGCGAGGATAGCGAGAACGGGCAGCGGCACTCAAAGTTGCTTTTTGATGGATTATCAGACAAAGACGGGGAGACCTGGGCTAAGTCAGAAGAGTTTGTTCTCGATATTTGCTCTGCGAAACTTGGTTTACCATTAGAATCTGGCATCATTGAACGCGCCCACAGGATCGGTCATTTCGGCCCTGATAGAAAATGCCCTGTCATTGTAAACGTTTGCTCAACAAAGCAAAAGGACTTAATCCTGGGGAGAGCTTAAAAGTTCAAGGGTACCACGTTTGCCGGGAGCAAAGACTTCTCTCCTGCCCTGCGTGAAACACGTCAAGAACTCCTAGAGTTTGCCAGGCCACAAAATAAACCGTTTAAACTAAAATTTAAAAAAAAAAAAACTTTAATTGGAACGTTAAGTTTTTAATTATGACTCTGAAAGCGAGAGTGTTGTGGAAGACAGGCACCCATAACGTCTGTGTGGTCGAGACTCAGCTCAGTGCCCCCAGATTAAAAAAAAAAGGTTCTCTTTCGGTACTTTACACTAACATCAGAAGTATACTGCCAAAGCGTGGAGACTAGGGATAGGCAGTATTTCAAATACAAGTATTTGAAATACGTATTTCAAATACTTTGTGCATTTTGCATTTGTATTTATTTACAAATTGGGTAATGTATTTGACGTGTGTACGTAGATACTAAAACGTGGGTGTGATGATGTGACTCAGTGTGCAAATGAAGAAGTGCAAGTCAACCATGGGTCGGCTCTGAGGGACAAGGAAGATGAAGAAAAAGAGAAGAGATTGGTAGTGCGTGCACGGAGAGCGTGCAAAAGACTGGCGGGGAGAACGTGCTACGGTCGGGACGACACCACCGGCCAGGGCAATCGGCGGCTCGCTCCTACTGCCTGACCGGCAGTCTGTTCCAGCGAGGGCAGCGCATAGAAACCTACGCTGCCCGGCTTCCTACTGCGCGAGCACTTGGTGCGGTGACTCTTGGGTCATCGACGGAAACCTACGCTGCCCGGCTTCCTACTGCGATGACGAAAAAGAGAAGATGACGAAAAAGAGAAGATGACGAAAAAGAGAAGAGATTGGTAGCGCGTGCACGGAGAGCGTGCACGCACTACTGACTGCCTGCCACAACCGTAGGCCGACAACGACAGCTCCAGACACAAGACCCGCTGCTGCGCATGGTGATTCAAAGACATGGTGACTGTTGCGTTTTCTTTTCTTCTATTTTTTAACTAAGTTTTCTTTTTTTAGTATAAGCATATGAACTCTGATTTCTTTTGTAAATACATGTTTAAAAAAAAAAAACGAAGGACATTGTATCTTGTCAATTATTAACCCCAAAGGACATCGCAACCGTGGGTAATTCAAATACAATTGTAATTAAATACAATTTGTAGGCGAAAATACATCCCTCAAATTTATTGTCACGACCCATTTTGCTCATCCTAAGACGTGTCCAAAGCTTCCCTTTCTTCATGCAGTGTCTCTCAATCAAGCACAAGCGTCTAGTGACTTTGTGATTACGGTGCAAGTCCAGGGCAAGAATAGTGACGAAATTGACGTTCGCAGGCAGACTGGCTAAATAGGTGCCTGTGACAACTTGTGATGCTTTCCAGCCTGATTTCCATCCATATTTTTGCCTGGAACATTCTAAATGCGCGGGTCGTTCAGAATTTCGTAACTGGTGCTAGTTGCAACAATAAAAAATTCTCTAGCTAGTGCTGTGCGTCTTGGTCGTCTCGGTTTTTTGTTGGTCTATACCAAAATGTAATTGACAAAAAAAAAAGCTGCTTGAAGCTCTGTACTTTTTTCACCTATTACGTCTGAGCTGATTACATTTTATTGGGATTATGTTTCTATTACGTTGCTGGAGCCTCGCACACTAACTTCCGAGTGTGCGATGCAAAATTAAAATGAGATACCCAGGAACCCGTTGCAGGTGCCCTGAAGTCGCTGACGCAAATCTTGAGGAATGTATTTGGAAAAGTATTTGGAGGAGACCAAATACATTTGGTTGTATTTGTATCTTGCACTTAATTGCTTTTTTGAAAATGTAATTAGATTTGTAATTAAATACATTTTTGACGAAGTATTTTGTATTTTTATTTTGATACATATTTTCATGTATTTTGCCCATCTCTGGTGGAAACCTTCATTTATTAACTGAGTCTTGTGTGGCGGACCTTGTTTTCCTAACGGAGACATGGCGAAGACCTGAGTGTGTTTCCCACGACTGTGTTTGCCACGACTGTGTTTGCCACGACTGTGTTTGCCACGACTGTGTTTCCCACGACTGCGTTTGCCACGACTGTGTTTCCCACGACTGTGTTTCCCACGAAAGTGTTTCCCACGACTTTTAATTACAATACTTATAGGTGTGATAGGGAGTTCCGACGTGGGGTTTTTTTGCAGTACGCATTCAGTTTTTTTGCAGTTCCTTTGGTTCAAATCCCTACTTGCATTGAAATGGTATGGCTACGGCTGCATTCCCCCTCCGCGTGTATTTTCCTTGGTGTGTGCTATACACCGCCCGACTTTGTTAATGTTTTTTTTTATAAGCTTCACGACGCACTCTCTTTCATTTTCAACCCATCCCAAATGCATCATGCACTCTCCTAGGCGAATTCAATTGTCCTGACATAATTTGGGATACTCTTTCATTCTCGAATAACATTTCAGGCGAACTTATAGACACATGTCTTACATTTAATCTATTACAGATGATTACTCAACCTACCAGATTAACCCAACGAACAAGTCGTATTTTGGATCTGTGCCTCACTACTGACACTACACTTGTTAAAATATAACATACCACCCACCCATTAATGACCATGACATAATTAATTTCAAGATTGAATTTGAGACTCAGCGAAAATCACCATATTTTAAAACCATAAAGGCTATAATAAAGCTAATTACTCCGCAATTAACAATGAGATTGAAATATTTTTTGATAGTTTTCAGGGCGGCTATATGAGCAGGACAGTTGATGAAAACTGGATCCTCTTCAGAAATAAAGTCGCACACCTTGCCGACACTTACATCCCATCAATAAACATGTGACAAATCGAATCCCCGATTCACAAAAACGCCTAACCAGCTTAACAGTATAATGAAAAGACTATTCAGCCGTGCCAAACAGCTGACTACCGATCTCGCTTGGAAACAGTTCAATGATATGGCTAAAATTTATAAGAGATACATTACAGAGGCGAAGGCAAAATACTTTAACATTGACTTAGTAAACATTCTTCGCAATAAACCTAAAAAGGTCTGCGAGGTAATTAATCCAAAAACGTCTAAAACCGTACAACTAATAAGTGATGATCGGTTGCCATTATCGGATGAAGAGAGCGCCAACAGTCCTAACCACTATCTCACCTCGGTCTTTACCACAGATGACCACAGTAACATGCAACATCTTAGCAACGCATATCACACTCCCATGGCTGCCATTGAAATAAGGTAATCAGGCATCATACGCTCTATAGAAGAGCTACAGTTGTTCAGTTCTGGGGACGACAAAATTAACTCCAAATTACTAGAAAACACTAAATGCACTCAGCTCGTTTTCTGTTATTTATCTTCCAATAATCTTTGTCTTCTGGCGAGCTTCCTACAGATTGAAAAATTGGCAGAGCGGTTCCCATACACAAATGGGGGATCGAACTTTTCCATCAGATTATCATCCCATATCTCTAACCAGTGTTCCGTGCAAGCTACTTGAGCACATGATATATTCAAATGTCATGAAGCATTTCGAAAATAACCTAATCCTTTCTTCAAACCAGCACGGCTTCAGACAATCATATTTTGCGAAACACTACAACTTGTTCATGAAATACACAGTAACATCGATAATAACATACAGAAAGACGCCATATTCATTAATTTTTCTAAAACATTCGATAATGTATCCCATAGTTTACTCATGCTCAAGCTAAATCAACTGCACATTCGTTCCCTCGTAACATCATGGATAGAAAATTTTTTTAACCAATCGTACTCAGCATACTGTGGTTAACAACCAGTCGTCAGCTTTTTTCCTGTATTATCTGGAGTCCCACAGGGCAGTGTTCTCGGACCTCTGCTTAACATTTGTAAATGACCTACCTGATCACAGAACACCCTGTATTCGACTTTATGCTGACGACTGCGTAATTTGCCGATCTGTATTTAACCTGAACGATAACGTAACCCTACAAGCTGACCTTAACGTAATAGCCGACTGGTTTAAACAGTGGAAAATGGCCAATTAACTTTTCTAAAACAAATCTCGTTTCATTCACGCGTGCTCATAGTCCCCTCTCTTTTATGTACACCACGTGCAGCCAGGTAATTACCAAATGTCCGTTTTACAAATATCTTGGCGTTCTCTTATCTGACGATCTATCATAAAACACGCAAATAATACACGTCATGTCTAAGGCTCGCCGCTTACACCATCATCAGCGAAACAACTAGCCTACACTACACTCGTAAGATCGCAACTTGAATACGCGTCATCTTCTGGTCCCCTTGGCAACATTCATTGATAACAAACATTGAGGCACTTCAAAATCGTGCAATCAGATTAATTTTTTTTCGGATTACTCACGAGACACCAGCATGACTTCTTTACGAATGAAAGCTAACCTTATTCTGCTCTCATCTAGAAGAAAATTATCACGCCTGTCTCTTTTGAGAACAACGCGGGCCTTTAGGGGTAATATGAATAAAATTAATAAATAAATAACCATGACATCAGAACTTCACTATTATTCCCAGCCACTCGCATATTTCCTCGCATTGATAACGTCAGTAAAGTTCGTCCAATTTTCACCTCGACAGTTTCGTTTCTTAACTTCCCCTTTCCATTAACAATAACAGACTGGAATAGCCTGCCTGACAGTATCATGACCCAGACAAATAATAACACATTCATATCTCAACTGACCATTGCATCTGCAGCTCTACTAATAGGAAAGTCATTCGTGTTTATAGAAATGTTTTATTTGAGTATTGTTTTGTTTAATCAGTTGTATTTCCTTAAAGATGTCTTGAGTGAACTTTTTCCCCTGTTTTTGTTGCTCTATACAACAATGTTCTCCAGCATGTAATCCACTTTTTCTTTGTTTCTTTATATAATGTTTTTTTTTCAGCAGGTACCCCCAACCTCTTTGTGTGATTTCCGTAAGGGCCTTCAAGGTTTAATAAATGATAATGATGATGATTAAATTGCCGGCCTCAACACAATTGAAGAGATTGCAAGATAAAACACAAAGATTCAAATGGTCTGACTACGAAAAAGAAGATAAAGATTGGAGGTTCTCAGAGGTCTCGGGTACAGACAAGACGAGCACCCTGTCATGACGAATTATCCTCCACCGTGGGAAGACGAAGTCGTGGCGGATACAAAACCCACACCACAAAACCAAGGTGTCGACCAGCAAAACAGAAGACAGCACGCTGCTGGCGAACATCTTGATGAAGTCTCTCAACTCCGTCAGGATAGCGCGAACGTCGTTGTTTCCACCAACGCTGCAAAGGATGAGGAACAAACCTGGATAGCGCACTACAACGCAAGCCGCCTCAAGACATTTGCCGACTCAGTCGGTAAAGACAGCAGCGTCAAAGAATCAGAATTGAAGGCCGTCGAGAAATCCGTAAAGGACTTTGACCCAGCAAAATCTATGCGGAACCTGTAAAGAGGCAGCTCGAAAGACGCAGTTCAGGAACGCAACAAACATGACAGCCAAAAACGCACTGTCAGAAGAAGCAAGGCGAATTACTAAACAGCTGCGAGCCGAGGTTCGTAGCATAAGGTGCGATTATAAGGTGGATCCCGCGACACCAAGGTATCCGCGGCAACGACGAGGCGCACGCAGCCGCTCGGGAACAACTACATTCCTTCCCACCCAACCCAGGCTCAACTCGCCCCGTTGTCACCAGAAGAACGCAGGAAGGTCTTGCCGTTGCAGAAATGACATCCCAAGAGCGCCAGGAAATAGAGTAACGTCTCGCAGCCCCATGAAGGCCGCAATTAATAATTGTCACAGATGTCGTATACACTGAGTTCGGCTGAGCGTTTGGCTGGCCCTCGTGTCTAATGAACGAGCCGAAGGATGGTCGTCATTGGGCTCGGGGCCGTCCACTTCGGGCCATCGTGAATCGGTCTGTAATATGTACACCCTTTCATGCTGGCTGAATTGGCTCGCTATACCAGCTCTTTTAGTTCGATGATTTACTTGCACCTCAAGCTGCCATTTTTTGTTAAAACGCGTCCAACTCTCGTTATATAAAAAAAATATAATAACGAGGAAGTGATGGTGTTAGAAGAGCTAGCTGTCTCTTAGATGTAACTAATGGTTTAATGGTTGCGTAGTGGAACCAGTTGAATTGGACGGCGCCTGTATGTTGAGATATGGTACCCGTTCGTGCGACTTCATGGACGGCGGTGCGGTTGAAGTGTACTATCTTGTTTTTTTTTTTTTACGGTTGCCTTGTGGATGTGTTGCGTTCAATGTGATCGATCAAAGGCTTCTTTGACTGCTGCCATTAATATTTCTTGCCAGCTTCTTTTCGATTTTTGTTGTTTACGAGTGCTCGCCCAATCCTTTGAGAATGAGGTATACATTGTTGTTTTATTGCGGCTTTGGAAGATGGTCATATATCTCAGGGAACGTTTACTTCTTGGTACGTAGACAGCGTTCTTCTTGTTACTGTGCGCTGTCGACGCGAATACGAGGCGGTACTCGATGGCTTCTCACCTTTCTGTATTGAATGACCGATTTAGTTTGTATAGTTATTATTACTGGCCCATACCGATGGGGTATAGCTTTATCTTCAATAAAAAAAGCCAGGATTGCTTGATTGAATGGGAGCTATTTACTCCCGCATTTGGTGCAGGAGGTGTGTGTAAAGTATTTGATTTTAGAGACGTCTATAGTAGGTTTAGTCGGAACTCCTTCCCCCTCTTTCCACTTTAGCAGGGCGAACGCTGGAGAGGAAGTCGCCTCTCCAGCGTTCGTTCTGCCAAGGCAGAGGTCCTCGACTCTTGATGTTTCACTGACTCCTTGTGAATCGGCGGAGATGATGGAGGACACCGTTTTTTGTGAGGGGAAGAGAAATGTATAGGATAATGAATATAATGATTTATTAAATGAGTATAATTAAGGACTACTGTAAAGTAGACTTTTCCCATTGATATGCACATGAGGAAACTCACTAAAAATAGGAACGTTTCTTATTAATCTTAAAAAAAAAGACCAATTATATTGCCGGGCTTGACTGATGAGGCGGAGTTACGCGGACCCCTAGGATGCCTTCGCGGACCCCCATTTGAGAATCACTATGCTGAGATGTAAAGAGGTGGAAGGAGACTTCCCTTGAACTCTTAACCTGTCACAAACAATAGTCTGTCTTTAATGCGAGCATTTTTTAACGTTCGACAGGTGTGGAATTCATATTATAGGTCAAACACTAAAACAAGAAACTTCTGTAAAGCAAGCTGCATGGGCACGAACATAGGGCATCATTTTAATATTGTATATAATATGATTTGTTTGTCTACCCATTGAAATTGTCTACTTTTGAGAACAACGCGAATGCTGAAGATTCATTTTACACACGGGGTAGCACAGAAGCATCCACACACGCAAGCATACTGTAGGAAAGAACGGTAAAATAACAGTGATAAAAACCTTTATTTGTAACAAATTTTGCAACCACCAGATATACAAAGTTAGTATCACTGAATTTTCACTTTATCACTAGATTTCCAAGTCGTTAGATAACAAAAAAGTATGTTGATTGAGTATTTCTCGACTTCCGTAAAGCCTTCCACACAGTGCCAGATAACGTAATGTTGTACAAATTGACTTTGCTTCATAGAGATCACAAAGTCTTGTAGTGGATACGAGGTTACTTGGAATGTCGAGAGCAGCGCATCCTTTTAAATGGTTAGTTTACCGTCATTAACCAGGGTTACGTCAGGAGTGCCTCAGAGTTATGTTTTAAGACCTGTTTTATTCATTGTTTGTATTGATATTATTTAAAATATGCAGTAGAGGGATAATAAACTTGTCAGACAATATTGTGACCTTGCAAAATAACCCAAGCGTTTTACCCAGGATATAGAATAAAAATCATTGACTAAAATCGTGATGCGAATCTTGTTTTAAATTGTGATTTAAGTCAGACCAGTTTACTATGATGATTTCAGTCGAGGCTTTCCCGCGAAATAATATCGAACATATATTTAGGTACTGCATGTGTATCATTTTATGTTTTCTATGCGCATTTTTCTTTTTATATAAAAAAAACAAAAAAAAAGCAAAACTTAATAATATAGGCTGAACATGATCAAGTAGAAGCTCTCTTCTGAGCTATTCGGAGCTTTTCACTTGACCTTTACTTTTCACTTCATTTGTAAGCTACGTAATATTCTATTACAACAAAATCAACACGCAAAAAAACTAAAAGGAAACTAAAAAAGTGATTTTGCAATCGTCAGAACAAAAAAAAAATTGAAATAAAGCTTTTGTTTTCAACTAAAATTCAAGTTGTTTTTGTCCTAGTATGGCGTGGATAACAGCAAAAAAAAAGTAATTAATTCAATTGGGCTTTCCCTTCACAGTAATTTTTCTTCGGTATTGTTATCAGTGGTCAAATGAACTGATCAATCGATTTACATGTTGAATAATGCATCAAGTGGTAAAAAGTCAATATTTACTTGCTACAATGTATTAAATAAAATAAACAAAATAAAATAAATATTTATTAGCTTAAAGCTATCATGATTATTTTTTTTTTTATCTGGCCTTATCCAATAGACCGATCTCACCAGCCAGTTTGACTACGCCACCGCTGCCGCAATGGATCGAGGGAACTGTAGTCTTGAGGCACGTGCGACAACCTCGTGGGAGCTCTGCGCGCGGGGAGCACGAGATGGCACTAGCCCTCTCATGCACTGCAGTCTGCCTCCTCCGAACAAACGTTATGGCGGCGTCACGCATGAGCCGAATGCTTAATGAGATCGGTCTATTGGCTTAATCGGTGGAATATTAATGCCACGCACGGCTCCGAGCAATTAAGCACGCCCGTGGCCGAGTAGGTATCGTGCTCGGCTCTCACGCAAAGGCCGAGGTTTAATGCCCGGGAACGGAAGCGCGTTTTTGTTATTTCTGTAAATTTCGCGTTCTGGTAGATTCGAGAACCCTGTTGGCTTGCTCGAGGTCCGAGTGTTATGCGCGCCGAAACCTCTACGCCGATTTTTCCGGAAGCCCACGCATGACGAGCCGGGGTCAGTCTTGCCCCAGCGCTCTATCCCGCTGTTTCGCCGACATCAACGCCTGCGACGCGAACCTTCCTCTATTTTGTTTTTGGCACTAGTTCGCCCCATGAAATGTCTAGTTTTCTTCAGTCATTCGTGACATTTTTATGGAGGTGCGATTACAACCCATGCAACGTACCCCTCCGAGGGCCCGCAGTACTAGTCCGCATTTAGCGAAGGAGGACTTTTCGAGGAGGAAGCCGTCGCACGAGCAAGCTGCCGTACCAGGAGACAAGCCCCGGAACTTGGTCTCCTATCGCAAAAGCAAAAGAAGACTGCGACGATGACTACCCCACCCGTCGTCATCTTGCCCGTCGCCCCCGGATACCGGATCTTTTCGGCGGCGAAAGCTATGAAGACATCGACAATTGGGTCCAGCAGTGCGAACGAATAACGGATGGGCACCAGAGCAGTGTCTTCAGAACGTTCACTTCGCCTTGGTGGCCACAGCACGGAACTAGTTTTGAGAACCATGAAGCGTCCATCACCTCTTGAAACCAACTCAAGGCTGAGCTCCGAGGTAGGTTCACCAACCAACAGCGAAGAGAACGGGCAGAAGAGCTTCTTCAAGCCAGGGTTCAAGGCTCAAACGAGAGCACCGTCAGCTTCGTCGAAGATGTTCTTCGATTCAGCAATCGCGCGGATCCTGACGCTTTTGAAGCAAAGAAGCTGACGGTTATAATGTGAAGGTGAAGAAAACTATTTTCGGAGGCATTGTGCGGAGTCCGCCTACGACCATTGAGGGTTTCATCACTGAGGCCACAAATATCGAACGTGCCCTTCAAGCTCGGGCCTCCATTACCAGAGACTTTCCGGCTTAGCCGCCCTCTCGCTGTCCAGCTGCAAACACCCCGGACATCCGCGAGATCATCCGGAACGTCGTCCGGGAGGAGATCAAGAAACTCTTACCTGCTGCCGCAAGCCCAGCTTCGCCTTTAATTGACGAGGTTGTAGGAAAAGAAATTCAGCAAGAGCTCCAGCCGGATGTTCTCGTCAACGCCGCTTCCACGCTTGTTGAATACAACAGAAAAGTTTTTAGACAGAAGAGAGGAATCTGTATAGGTTTATGCCTAGCCACGGTGCTTAGCGAAGTCTTTCTAATGTACCTAGACCGAGCCGTGAGGACCCAACTTGACGTTATAGCACCAGAAATCCAAGTGTACCGATATGTAGATGACTATCTAACTGTTCATCCGCCCTCCATCTCTTCACCGGCCATTTGTGACGCCTTCAATTCTTGCTCGTCGGGTCTCAAATTCACAAGTGAAGAACCAACAGACAAAGGTCTACGGTATCTGGATTTAAAACTTCATCTTCATCCTCAAGGTCTATGCTGGAGCTTCCAGCAACGAACCAAACAACCCGTTCTTCCGTTTTGCAGTAACCATTCCAAGTCGGTAAAGCTTGGAATCATTCGAACCTTATTTGCCCCTTCTCGCTCGAAATCCTGTTCACACCTCTCATCAGAAAGTGTGCTGCGACAGCATGACCGCTTGCTCCAAGCAGGTTATCCAGCCGACCTCCTCCGTACAACCTTTCAGCGTTCGTCACAGGCCCCATTCGTCCTCCATTGAAACAAAATGGTCATTCCCGGCCAGTATGCATTCCATACGTGCACAACACCGCCCACCGACTGAAGACTCTTGCTGCTCGGTTTGACACGAAGGTGGTCTTCACTTGCAGAATGAGGTTAAAGCAAATGTGCCAGAGGGTGAACAATGAGAGTCGACCACCCGAATGCGCCATCAAGCACTCCAATAAGTGTGTTAAATGTAAAGAGAAACCAATCTATTAAATTCCACTGAGCTGAGGAGATCAATACATCGGCCAAACTGGAAGATGCCTAAATGTTCGCCTCAGGGAGCACCATTTAGAAGTCACCAAGGCATCATCGGACTCATTCCACCCCATAGTCGTGCATGCGCGTACCTGCCACGAATGCACCCCAAACTTTGAAAACACTACTGTACTTGAAACACACAGAGATAAGTGTGGGCGAGAAATCATTGAGGCATTTAAGATCAAATAAGCTGCGAACAATGTTTCTGAGCCTTCTCTGGTGTTATCGACAAAAGAGCTGGAGTTCCTCGCGCCAGAGTTATCGAAAAGCCAGTTTTTATCAATTATTTACCTTTCTTTTCTTCTTCCTTTTCCCCTTTATTCAGGGGTCAATTTCCTTTTCTGTTCTTCCTTTTCCCCTTTATTCAGGGGTTAATTTCCATAAATGTCCTATCGTTTTAATTTGGTTTTCTAAAAATTTTCGAGCAATTCAGTTTTATTTTATTTTAAATTTGAGCAATTACGTTTAATTTTTGCTCTCTTTCTTTCAATTTTTTGAAGTTCACGGTCGTAGTGTCAGGGGCATTTCATAAATGTTCGTTGCTCATTGAAAGAACAGTGTGCGTCTGTGTTCGTCCTTCATGTGTTTTATTCTTTCTGTGTATTCCGTAACCACAAGCCCTGAGCTACGCCGCCGTGGCTCGTCACCCGCCGCTCCCGTCTTTCCGGCAGTACTCGGTGTCACCACGACGAGAGGTCTCTTCGCCACAGTATACTCTCCACCAAGAGCAACGAAGGTGTTCGCCTTGACCCCGAGTGTACGCGCGCCGTGGCAGAATTTTCGCCGCCGTCCAACAAAAAGACAGTGCGAAGATTTCTCGGATTTTGTGCATACTATAGGCGGCTTGTTTGAGATTTTGCAAAGCCCTCCGCGCCGCTGACAGATCTCACGGAAGACGCAGTAAAGTTCAAGGGAAAAAAAAAAAAAAAAAGGGAGCAACGGTCCTTCAACGAGCTCAAGCGAAAACTCCAGACGCCTCCCATCGTCAGACAACTCGACCAATGTGCAGAAACCGAAATTCACACGGACGCTAGTTATACGAGACTCGGAGCGGTGCTAGTCCAACTGCAGGGGTTTACAGAACGAGTAATCCCTTACGCCAGTCGGACACTTTCAAAGGTCGAGACTGAGCCTTGCCGTCGTCTGGACGATAACCAAGTTCCACCCGGACTGATACGGGAGCCCGTTCTGAGTGGTCACAGACCACCATTCGCTCTGTTGGTTCGCCAACAATAAATACTCGCCAAGACACCTCGCTCGCTGGAGTCTCCGATTGTGAAAATTCGACATGACTTTCGTGTATGAGTCCGGCAGGAAGCACAATGACGCCGACTGCCTTTCGAGAGCCCCCGCCGAGTGCTCTCCCGCTAGCATTGCCAACGACGACGACAAGGTCTTCATCGGTGCCGTCAACGTGAGTGACATGGCAGCACTCCAGCTATGCGTCCGTCAACTCCGCGGGATGATCGAGCACTTGGAGGGCCGAGGAGGCGCAGTCCCAAGTATCTCATGCAGAATTCTGCCAACCTCTGTGCTGGTACAGTTTCCTTGCACGTTGCATTGAGACGATGTTCTCTGTAAAGGGTGGAGTAATGCCACGCACGGCTCCGATGAAGCGCGCCCATGGCCGAATGGCTATCGTGCTTGGCTCCCACGCGAAGGGCAGAGGCTCGATGCCTGGAAACGGATGCACATTTTCGTTGTTTCTGTATATGTCGTGTTCAAGGTAAATTCGTGAACTCTGTTGTTTTTTCCAGGTCCCAATATTCTACGCGCCGAATCTTTTACGTCGATTGTTCCAGGCGCCCACGAGCGTATTAATGTCCCTCCGCGTGGCGACCCGGAGTCAGTCTCGCCCCAGCACTCGCTCCTGCTGTTTCGCCGACATCGACGCTTGCGACGCGAACCTTCTTTTCTTTTGTTTGTTTTTGGGCACAGGTTTGACCCAATAAACGTTTAGTTTTCTTCAATCATTCGTCGCCTCATCAATTGTCATTCGCGACAATATGAGCCTCCAGATGAATAAATGCAACTACATCTGTTTTTCAAGAAGCCTATTACACATCTTTCAAGTTTGCGTAATTATTTGGTACAACCCTATATAGTGTCACTGAGTATTTTTTGCCTATAAGTATTGTTAAGCGATTCTGTTATTTTGAATAGTAATATAGAGAGCACAGTCACGAAAGGAAGCAAAGTCTTATATTTTATACGCCGAAATTTCAATAGTGCGTCGTGGAATGTAAAATAAGCGCTGTATTTCTTTTTACTTTTTTCTGTGAGGTCTTATTTAGATTACGCTTCTGTTATATAAAATTTGTATCAAAACTATCTTAAAAAAAACAAAAAAAACCTTAGGATGTAGACCGTGCAGTTTGATCTAAATAACTGTGACCCTTACGCTAGCATGCCAGCACTGATGCCCCTGCTGTGCTGGGAGGCGGAGAAAAATAAAACAGTACTGGAATTGATACAACATATTTTGTTTAACCCTCATACCTCCCTTCTTGTTGCGATAATAATAAAACTTTGTGTAGCTATTGAACATTCTATTCTGCATACGCATTTATTGGTAAGACGTCCAGAGAATGGAAAAGCATTACAGAATAAATTGCGTGCATTGATAACAATAATGTTTTCTTTCCCGCTTGTCTAAATACATAGAATAGCCTCGCCCCCCTCTCCTTTCATACAAGAATGCCCACGAGACGATGCAGATACAATATAAATAATAAAAATATGGTACCTGCTTTCCTCGCCTCGAGCGCGCACCTGTTGGCCTGCGGAGATCGCATGCCAGGCTCTTGATTTGTAGACATTGGAACGCTGGATTCTCGCTAGCTATTGTAATACAAAGTGTTTGCCTGAAAAATGAATTCCGTACGTTTTTGTTTTAGAAACGTTCGATTTCCAGGAGAGTAAACAGAGCCGACATAAATTGTTGTGAGCGAAATGGTGATTCAGAGGGTAAGGCGGCGTTTGTTGTGATTGTAGTCGGGCACGTTGGTATATGTAAACATCATGGGAGAGGGGAGGTGGGCCTTTGAACAATGCTTTTTCGTAGAAACCTCGCTCGAAATTTTTTAGAGCGCAGCCCTTAGGCGCGTGTTTCCGGGTTACGAGGCGTCGCCGTCGGCGTCGCCGTAACCGCGCTAAATTTAGCGGGAAGATAGATGTCACGTCACCTCAACACTAATTCAATTTCCCGCTAAAATTATCGGAGAAATTCAGTTTCTCCGCTAGATTTAGCGAACAAATTTAGTTTCTCCGCTAGATTAAGCGGGGAAACTGAATTGGAGTTGGGGTTACCTGGCGTCAATGTTTCAGCTAAATTTAGCGGGGAAATTGTGGGAGGAGGGGAGGGTACGGACGAGGAGGATGGGAGGGTACGCAGGAGGAGGAGGGGAGACTATGAAGAAGGAGGAGAGGAGAAGGGGAGGAGGGGAGAGGAGGAGGAGGGACGAGGAGGACAGGAGGAGGGGATGGAGGGGATAGGGAGAAGGAGGAGGGGCATACCCTCTCCTTTGTATCTTTTCCTCCTCCTCCTCAAGAGCTGCGATCTAATTTCGCGTTACATAGATTTGTAAACGTCTTTCATTTTTGCATTGATTAATCATTAGGATTTTAATGGCGTAGCAGCAACGAAGGTCGTAATACACCAGGCTAAACTTGTTGGGCTAAAAAGACTACATTAGAATAAAAGTGGATGGAGATATAAGAGCTCAACGCTTTTTTATAACTAATGTAAAGAGTCAGCTCTAAACAAAACAAAAAAAAAAAATCAGGACGCGGGTGAAGAGTATTAGACGGAGATTGCTAAGTAAAAACATAGGATGAAATCGAAGATGATCATTAAAACTTTATGGAAATACGACCGATATATGTGGTAATAAGCACGACAGTACAATAAGATGTGCATAACTGTTAACATTTATTTACAATGTGTACTCTTTTTAAAATCCTCCCCACGAAACAGGTACGAGTGATTTGAACGGATATGATTAACTATAAGGTGACACACAAGGACCTCAAGATAACGTTCTCTATGAGATTAACTCCCCCAGATTCCAAAAATAGGCTTGATCACGTGAAGCTTATTGTTAGTCTGAGAGTTCAATTTAATCAGCCATGCTGTATTAATTGTTCTTTTTAACAGAGATATGAGGTCCTGGTGGCACAAGGCTAAGGATGTCATCGGGTTCGTAGAAGATGCAACCAATTTATCTGCCTCCTCGTTGCCTACAATGCTGATATGATGAGGCACACAGCTAAAGTAATGTCCAGTGTAGATCGAGGAGCCTAATTTATTTTATAACGTACATCCACCACAACATCATTTTTCGTATGAGGTATAGATGCAACTTCCAGTAAAACACTGCGCGAATCCACGAAGAAAATAGCTTCCTATATATTGTTGTTAATTATTTGTTCAACAGCTAGTAATATACCAAAAAACAAGAACAAAAAAAACAAAAACAATTCAGCCGTAGAAATGCTTGCTAGAGTGCCAAGCCGCACGGTTTTACAGTGGAAACTGGGATATACAGCGGATCCCAGAGAAGATGATTACTTATAGCCGCCAGTATAAAGCTCTGTGTAGTTTCTATACGTCTGATGCAAAAAGAGAAACTCTTGCAGGATGACCTGCGGAGAAACAACCCGCTTGCTATATATGGCAAGTGACCAGTCATAAAAAGCATAACAAAAATCTTGTACCTCATTTTACGGGGCAGTCCTGGTATCGTGCTTCATGCGAAGAACGTCGCGAAGTGGAACGTGAAAGGATGAGTTGGCGCTTTCAAGCCGAAGACTTAAAGGCTGCAGACTATTGGGGTTTTATTCAAAGAGTCTCGAAAACCTGCACTTGCAAAGAGCACTGTAAGACGGATGTTGTGGATCGGAGTAGATCTTGTATACATAAGTGGAGCTGAGGTACTGATGACGCTTTTCGAGGGACATCTAGTGCGTGTCAGCATACACGATTAGTACAGGCGATGTGCGAAATGCGTCCATCGCAAGACGCAAGTCAAGGTAATGAACCGGATCCACCATTTTCAAATCAGACGGCCGAGCCGGACCATGCACGTTTGAGCCATAGTCCAGACGGCATCGGAGCAGAGAGTTCTACAAGCCCGACAGTCATCGTGTGTCTCATCCCAATGACATACGTGAAAGCAGTTTAAGAATTTCGGTTGACCGCAAGCACTTCTTTTTTGGCTCTTTCAAATGATGAAGAAGAGTGAGCTTTCTGTCAAATAGTATGCCCAAGACTTTCTACTCTCGCTTTACGGGTATACCAATTGTATTCAAATATAGGATGGGGTCAAGCACCAATCCTCATCGTAGGAAAAAGGTGACGCAGACAGTTTTTTTTACGAAAAAAACTTAAGACCAATATTTTCTGGCCACATACTCATTCTGTTTATTGCGAGTTGTAGTTGCTGCTCACGGGTAGGAATATTACAAGAAGCAAATGATATCTTTACATCGTCTATATATAACGAGTAGAATATTGATGGAGTTATTACCTTAGCTAGACTGTTGGTTTTGACTGCAAAAAGGGTAACGCTCAGTAATCCCCCCGGGGCACGCCATTTTCTTGTACAAAAATATCAAACAGGGTGCAACATAAACGAATTTAGAAAGTGCGGTCAAATAAATAATTCTGAAGGCAGCACAATATTCTACCACGAATCCCATAGGTGTAGAAGTTTCGAAGGTTCCCGTACGCCATGTTGTTTCGTAAACTCTGTAAGTCTGTAAGTAAGAAAAAAAAAAAGCATTACAGAAACACAATGGTGACGATGTGGGAAAGCCTCCCTAATGAACGCTTCCAGACGAACTATATACGATCTAATGTGAAATGACCAGCTCAAAAGCCACACTCATTATTCTCAAAAACATTTGAAACTTCTCAAAAGTACACTTGAAGTCGATTCATGAGTAGTTCATTAGTTTTCTCCAGGCAGCTCGTCAGCGCAATTAAGCGCTAGCTCGTTGGAGAACAAGGGAGTTTATCATTTTTAAAAAAAAAAGATGGATGATATGGGCACGCCTTCAACAGTGAAGGAATGATGATGCTTTCAACAGGACGTTGAAACAGTCCAACAAACTGGTAAGAAATTCCTGTGTCAAGTGTTTTAACATCTCGCAATTCGCCGTTTTTTTTCTCATTCAGGGAAGCTTTGAGCTCATGAAATGTAGAGTCTATTGTAAGCTTCACTACTTCCGCCAGACATGGTAATTTTTTTTTCTGCACTTGCTTTCAGCTTTTAAAATCCTGCATTATATTTTGAAGAACTGGAGACACGTTGAAAATGTTCTCCAATATGCTGGCCTGATTTTTCAAGGATGAAAAAGATGAAACGAGATAATGAACTCTAAAGGAGTGGTACTTTCATTTAATTTTCGAAGGCGATCCTACACTTCCTTGGAAGAAACAAAGCTATTCAAAGTGGAGACATATTTCCGCCATGTGCGTCTTTACCTCGTTTTCTTGTCCAGAGAGCTTTAGCGAGCTTCTTTTTAAATTCAAGTACGTTGAAGGAAGTAGGGTACCGGAGATATGTACTCCAGGCCTTGTCCTGAGATTTCCGTGTTGAGGCGCAGGCGTCATTCCACCAAGCTTTGTATTTTCTCGGGAGACGACCAGACGTTTGGTTAGTGGAGCACACAGCAGCACATATTCTGCTGTTGTAACATACACAGTTGATTCCTCTGGGTTTATTGATGAAAGCACACTGGAATCAATCATGGCGTGCAAGGTAAAACTGGACCGTCAGCCTTCTTTTGTTTCCACCTAGTGAGGCACGTTGGAATACAAGGAAGAGGCTCCAAGCTTTTTAAAACGGCAGCAAAAAATTCACTAACAGACGGCAGGAAAACGGTCAATAACAAAACTAAAAAAATCCACGAAACACATGGATATAATGTAGGAGATGGAATAGAAACATAGATGATTGTAAAGGTAATGAGCTGTACTATAAAAGGTTAGCCCTCCCCCATTCAGTACTCAAGCCCAGATGTCACAGAAAACGTTCTAAAAGCCCCCTGCGTGAGTCCTGACGAGTACTACCGCTTAACGAGTGGCGAACCACTTCATTTTGCTCTACCACGGCAATTCCACCAGATGAGTGCGAGGAATCGCGACCTTTTCTAAAAACCTGATATTTCCGTAAAAAATGCAGGTTAGCATCGTTAAGGTGAGTTTCTTGCAACCACAGTGCAATAGGTCTAAGCTCCTCGAGTAGGTAGTGTACAGTATCAATATTACTCAAAAGACCGCTGCAGTCGCAATGCGCATAAAGACAGTTTTTCAGGTTCTATAAATGTATAAAATAGAAACAAATATACATATGTATCTATATAAACAAAACCGTACTTGAAACCCTTGTATAGAGTTTTACAACATATTACTCATAGTCAGTAAACGATTCAGTTTGTGAGAGACGTTCTTCAGTCCTGAAGGTCTGTCTCAAACCGAAGCGTTAAGTGACTTTCTCTCTCTCTCTCTCTCTCTCTATGTGTGTCTCTATATTGTCACGAATTACGGTTTATGAGGCGACGAATGACTGAAGAAAACTAAACGCTTAATGGGGCGAACTTGTGCTCAAACAAAGTAGAAGAAGGCTAGCGTGGCAGGCGTCAATGGTGGCGTAACAGCAGGGTCGAGCGCCGGGGCGAGACTGCCTGCGGCTCGCTACGTGGACTTCCTAATGTACACGCGTTGCTTCCGGAAACTTCGGCATAGAAAGTTCGGAGCGTAGAACATTCGGACCTCGTACAAGCAACATGGCTCTTGAATTTATCAGAACGCGACACTCACAGAAAGAACAAGGCGTTGCATCCGCAGCCAGGCATCGAACCTCGACCCTCTCCGTGGGAGGCAAGCACGATAATCATCCGCCCATGGGTGAATGATTATGTTACTTCACCGGAGGAACCCAAAGAGTTCGATTAGGCAACAGTACAAGCTCTGCTGCACAACTCACCTGCGGTATGCCTCAGTGCTCGGTATTGGGTCGCATGCTATTCAACATTTACGTGAACGATTCAGATTTAATTCCTTAAAAAAAGAAAAATGTATCAATACGGTGATGACACAGTCTTAGTTATAACACACGAAGATTATAATACTGCGATTTTAATTTTGCAAGAGGATATCAAACAAATCATGAGCTGGTTTTCAAAAAGCTATATTTTCATGAACAAATGACAAATCGAGCCTAATGTGTTTTGGAACTTACCAGAAACACGTTAATCTCACTTAGCTTATATATTTGCATTTATGGGAATATCAGCATTGCTCTTGCCCACCACTATTTTACGCCGGTGAAACCAGATACTTAATTACAGTATTTATCCTTAGAATCACCACGTTAACTAAATACTCAAACACCTGCGAAGAGTCTCATCATATCTCTAAAGACTGCGACATTCTGCAAATGTTAAAATAAAAGATTAATTTACCAGATTGTAGGAGAGTCTCAACTAAGATATGGTATAACCATTTATGCATTTCCAACAAAATAAAAAAAAAATGATACAGTACATGATGTACGGTACACTCTTAGAAAGTCTCTCGTTTCAGGAACAGCTGTTAGAACTTCAAGTGTTCACAGTAGAAGACCGTGCGTAAATGCATCGTCCTCACAAAATATTATTTCATGCGCGACTTCAAAATAACATCCACCGAACAGAAACAACCAGGACATACAGAAAGATATCACGTACCGAGAACAGGGTGTTTCTGAGAATGCAGCCTATTTAGAAAAAAATGATGACATTTGAAAAAAAAAAAGTTTTTGTTTTGCTTTTTAGAAAGTAACTTTTTATTTGTTGATTTTTAGACCATAGTTTCAAACGTAGGAAAATGTTTGAACAGCAGTAGAGGCTTTATTACACGACGTTTCGGGAAGAGACTTCCCTCCTTCTAGTGTGACAATTAGAAAGTTACAGGAGATCATCAATAACCTCTATATCAACCCTTTTTCGACAAGTATAAAGCATGCCGAGCATCTTACCATGTTTGGAAAAGCCCTCCAATTCTGACGCGTACCCTGGTTTTGGATTCTTATCCAAGCGCATCTTGGCGGTAGATGTCCTGCCCTCCGACGGCCGAAGCACGGAACAAAGGCCAGACAATTCGCCAGTCTCGTCCGCCCGCCCGCCCGCCTCCCTTCCCTCTCTAGTGGAAAACGAAGAAGTGTAGCGTGCCGCTCGCGTGTCAAGGCGATAATGAACTGCCGCCTCGCTGTTCGAAAGAGCATCACATTAAAAGATCGAGCTTTGATTTTTGGGCTGGCCTTGGTTTTGCGCTTCAGCCGTCGGAGGGCAGGACAGCTGCCGGCAAGATGCGCTTGGATGAGAATTCGAAACTAGAGTACGCGTCAGAATCGAAGCGCTTTCCAAAACGTGGTAAAATGTTACGGGTGGAACCAGCTGAACAATGAAGGAAGGAGAAGCAGAAAAGACAACCAATCGCTGGACTACCAACTATTTTAATAAATCATCCTCCTCTTCTACTAATCTTATGCGTATCAATTTTTTTAATTGTGTTTTTTCTTATTTCTATTTTTACTTAGCATAGCAAACCGGCAAAACGTTAAAGTTGTGCTCGGCCCCCCAATAGGGCTTATATCCTATGCTGCAGGATCAATCAGACACAAACGGACATGAAATACATGTGTGACACCCGACACAGGACAAAATACCTTCCGTGCCGAAGAGGAGTCGTTTACAGCATACCGTTAACATGTGGACGATGCTATATTGGACAGACCGGGAGATGCATAAACGACCGTGTACGTGAACATGTGGCCAACGTTAAGAATCTCGCGGGACCAGGACACCTCGCTGCCCATTGTCGAACTTGCAAGTGCAAACCAAAGCTTCAGCAAGCCAGCATCATAGGGCACCATAAAAATCACCTTGCAAGGGAGATGTTGGAGGCCTTGGCTATTGACATCGAAGAAGAAAACTGTGTGAGCTCCAGCTCTATAACCCTGCAACCGCAAGAAAAGCTCTTTCTAAAGGGTGCCCTCTCTTCTAAGTAAAAATAGAAATAAGAAAAAAACACAATAAGAAAAATTGATACGCATAAGATTTAGTAGAAAAGGAGGACGATTTATTAAAATAGTTGGTAGTCCAGCGATTGGTTGTCTTTTCTGTTTCTCCTTCCTTCATTTTTCAGCTCGTTTTACACGTAATGTATCATAACCAACTAGCTCAACTGATCCCCGTACTATGGTAAAATGCTCGACATGCTTTATACTTGTCTAAAAAGGGTTGATATAAGGGTTATTTATGATGCCCAGTTAGTTTCTCATTGAAACTATGGCCTTAAAATGAACAAATAAAAAGTTACTTTCTACAAAACGAAACACAACCTATTTTTTCCAGACGTCATTGTTTTTTCTTAATTGGCTCTTGGGCAGACACCAACACGGTACCAACCTTTTTTCTGTGCGGTGCTGCAAGAGCGATTTGGCCTGCGTTTTCTGAAACACCCCGTATTTTCATTTTGTTTCATTTCATTTAATATACCCTTATAGCGCCCGGTAGGGGCTTTACATAAAGGGGGAGGGGGGGGGGGGCGAAAACAACAATACAGATACAAGTCAACAAGTGTTAGGAATCTTCCTCCTTCCGCTCTTTTTTACATATTGTAAAGAGTTGCAATTGCGGAACGAAATCTAATGGGCTCTTTTACTGTTACGATGTCGTCTGGGATATACCAACTACAGTAAAAGGCTGATGAAGTATTGTGTACCAATATGTTTGAATAATTTCTCCGCTTGTTTACTTGATCTGCCATCTTTAGCACAAGCGAAAAAAAAAAAAAAAAAGAAATCCGTAAATGGAGTCGTACGCCAAATGAACAATAGATAGTTCCCAGAATCGTGCCTTTTGACGTCCCTATTGTTTTATGAGTACCAGATTTTGTCGCTCTCCTTTTGCAAGCCTGAAGTTGCCTTTATTTCTGTTCTCTTCACGCCTGTTTTGTATTCGCGTACTTTTAAGTGCGAGGGTAGACTTTTCTGTGGTTTTGTGGTCTTGCTAAATCTATGCGAATTATTATTGTGTAAAACTATGTAATTTCGTTTAATGCTTACTGGTATAAAGTGTCCGCTTGTTTTCATTCTTTTTTTATTTTGAGAACTCCAGAGCTGGGACTCTTATCGTTAGTATCCATTCAGTTTTTATAGGGTCAATACTTTCGATTTCTTAAATTTATGCTGGACTGTGTATTCACGAACAAGCACGCAAGTGCTTTTGTGAGAGTGATTGAATTGTATGCATGCTTTATTGGTGAATAAACTTATTATTATTATTATTATTATTCCATGGGGCATCGTCTCGTAATTAAACAAGCGACAACAACTTGACATAACATAAATAAATAAAAATTTAATCAGACGTTTCGTCTCCCTCACGCGAGACGTCATCAGTGAAGCCAAAAGGCAGTAATGAGAAAAACGCCAACCAGAAATCCTATTTAAGGAGGTCCGCCTGCACTCCGAAAAGGGGGCCGCGATTAGAGTTACACGCAGATGAATAACTCCAGATGCACTATGATTCCAAGTACCTTCGTGGACCTCACCTTCGTTCGCGCGCCAAGGTCGACGCGTTCTCGAAGTCAAAACTGTGACCCGTTGTCCAACAATGGTCAAACAGCTCCGTCTTTGCCCTAGTGGCATGCGTGGCTTTCGCCACGTCACGTTTGTATCCTTTTATACGGGTACAACGTTTGCTGCCGGTCCCCACAATATACGATGTGCCACAATCTAGACAGATAAATATATACACAACACCGCACTGAGAGTTTTGGAAGAGGAGGGTGGAGGGGTTATCTATTGGTTTGGAAACGAGGTAACGTAGTTCAGAGCTCCGAGTCGACGAAGTACCTTGTAGGGTTTGAAGTATCGTTCGAAGAGTTTTTCGCTCAGACCATGGCGGCGAATCGGTGTCCACACCCACACCCTGTCTCCAAGCTTTAAGTGGACGTCCCGGCGATGAAGGTTGTAGCGGCCAGCGTCAACACGCTGTTGGGCATGAATCCGGAGTCTGGCGAGGTGGCGAACTTCTTCAGCCCGCTGGGAAACCTCCTGAGCGTTGTTGAGACCGAAGAGTTCTCTAGGCAGCATCAGTCAGGGCCAGGCCAGGCCAGGCCAGGACAGGAACCACAGGACGACTCCAGGCAGGAACACCAGGAGACGGGAGGGTGTCTCACGATAAACTTTGTTTAATAAACATTTACAGAAGTATGTAGACCTTTTATGTGTACTCTCGTCGCCAGGCACCTAATAGGCGTATCCGGTATGGGCGACGAAAAAATAATCCAACGTTTCAACATGCAAATAGTAAAAAAAAAAAAGGGGAGGCAAAACGAGAAAGTGTGACGGTTACGCTTACATCCCAAATGCCTTCTATTGGCGTGGCGATGGCAAAACAATGTTTTCGCCCATACTGGAAGTGACGTCAATTCAAGATGGCGGCGCACTTGCAGAAAAGGTCTATACGTCGTCCGAGAGCACACTTGCGACCTGTTGTTTTCTTCTTTTATGAGGTTGCTCCTCTGTACCCTAGCGTCGGCAGCCAGTGGTGGCCCAGCTGCCAACGAACGTCACACAACCTGGTTCCGCCCATGCTCATCCGGCAGACCCGCACACAGACAGACCCACACAATGGCGCGGTAGACGATAATCACGTTGTGGCGCCGAGGTAGTAGGTACTTTCGAACTTGATGTTGGGAAGCTGCGTCAAGGAGGTGACGGCAATTCGTTCGCTGTTGGCCCGTCGATCCTGACGGTTCCCTCCATCCGGCGGCGCGTGGCTCCCGAAATAGTTTCGCGGGATAATCCGCGGGTGGCGGCAGACGATAATCCGAACTGAAGGCCCCTGTTCGAGGGAAGGTCGACCTTCACGGAAGTCAACACTGGGAACTTGCCTCGTTTATCGTAACTGAGGTCTGCACCCAGCAGTTGTAGGCGCCGCTCGCAATCTTCACTCGGTAATCCACCGTCGTGGTCCCATCTCACGCTCCTTTAATTAGACGGCCCTCGGTGACCATGTCGGGCATGTCGGTTGGTGCGTTGATTGACACTCGCCTTGGGTGATACGTAAAAATAGCCAGAGAAAGTAGCCGGCTTAACTACTCGTCCAGGCGTCGCGACGTCAACACGACGCCGAGAGATGTTGCCAGTCATTTAAGGCCCTGTCACACAGAGGCAACAGTAAAACAACTCTATCCGGTAACACCAGAAAATCGTATTGCCTGGGACCCTGTCACATTATGGCAACAACAACAGTCGGGCAATATGTTGCTTCCGCCCGGCAACGGTGTGGGCCGATTTGTTGTCCGACTACCCTGTCACACCGCGCTGATGGCGGGGATAACACGTGCGAGGGATAACACTCCGCCAGTTTGATTGTTTATTTTCGTTCGTGTGCGACGCGGAGTCGCCGGAAATGTGACTCTACAAAGTGCTAATGCGTTCGAAGGACCGGAAATTACCACAGGACGACATTAACCAGTGACTGTGATTACATAACTTGACACGGGGAGTATTTTATACCCATTATTTTATCAAAATGTTCTTCATTCGCTGACAAAGCATATAGACCTAACCGAGGAAAGTGAGATCGCTGATATATGTTCGGGATTTACGCCACCATATGAAGTGTTTCTGTCATGCAATTCCTATTTCTACTGAAAAATTGAGTTAGCACCGGAAGTACCCCGAGTCGTCTTTTGTTCCATGGTGTTGAGCTGAACTGACAGTGCTGAAAAACTGCTACACCGACAGGATCGGCCTTCATAACGGTCGGTGGGATAAATATTTTTCAACGCTGTCTAGTTGCCTACCACCTGCTATATGATCGCTTCATTCCCCAAAAAGTCCTGGGTATTCTTGAAACAGATCAGGGTAGTGGCTGTTTTCAAGCTCCAAGCATCAACGATCATGATCAGAGTGGTCGTTTTAATGTTTCGATCGTCTAATATTTGCTCTCCTGGATTATTTTTATTATACTTCCTCAACGGGTGAGTAGGCGTGCCATTTTATTTCACTAGCAGTAATTTCAGCTAGTCACCGGGCAGTTCCAATCTCAACACCAGTCTGAATGTTCACGACCGTATCTGTGACGGTTTCGACAATCACCTTCCGTAATTACACAGCAAAAAAATTCATCAAATCAATTTAGGTCCATACCAGCCTTAATTATTGTTAAATAACGTTTTTCAAGCCTTTTTTTGAGTCATACGTTATGATAGGGAACTAGCTCTGCCATCGACGCTATTTGGTTGCCGGCCCGAAATTCGTTCAGCCAGCGATCAGGGCAACACACGTTGTCAATGCAAGTTGCTGTTGTTTTTGTTTCCGAAAGCCGTCGTACCAATGCAACATTTGGTTGTCGTCCATGTTGAGCTGCTGTTGCCGCGATGTGACAGGTTCGTCGGACAACACGGGGAGCGAGAAGTTGCGCGACTGTTGGACAACATATTGTGTTGTTGTTGCCGTCGTGTTGCCTCAGTGTGACAGGGCCTTAGAGGTGCACTGAGATGCTTTTTTAAACAATTGGTTTTTTTGTGTTATATTGTGTTATAGGTGTCAGTTAACATCTATATCTAGTTTCAGATTACAATATTACCTAGTGACCTTACGCCAAAAAAAATTATGCGGACTCTTTCCTTTCGCGTTCTATATTTTTTTTTTTTGTAGACCAGTGGAAATTACGATTGTTATCGTTATACCTATTTTTGAGTACGTTTGCATTGACTTTTGTCAAGGACACAAAATGTTAATGGTGCAAAAGGCGTAATACTAAAATTTCACTTCGAAAACAGCGAAGTATATTTTCACTCGCATTTCGCCGTGAGGAGAATGATGTGTCCGCCCGACTCCGTCGGATGGATGGATGAATCGGTCGATGGACATCGATCTTATCCTTTAAAACGAGCGGTAGCTTACGCCACCTATCCACGACGGGCTGTCGCGGTTTGTCTTCATCGCGCTCCACTCGCTGGAGTCGCGCGTCGTAACCGTACTTGTATAGTTATTCAATTACAGTAATTGAATTACTATAATTTAATTACGCTTTTCGTAGTTTGTAATTGTAATTAATTAGTTTCGGCTAAAATGAATTGTAATTGTAGTTTAATGACTTTCTAGCGTCAGTAATTGCAAAATTTCAGGCACAGCTACAATTACTTTTGCAAAACTTTGTGGCGCCGACGGAACCTCTCTGAAAGCCTCAGCGCTCGCACAAGTGGCCTAGCTCTCGGTGAAACACTCGCACACAGACACGCACTCAAACACGCTCAACATAAATAACGTTGCATTGTTTGTTGTTTTGTTGCTTACACTGGGGGCTGAAAGACAATCCTTTCTGGAGCCTACCTGAACGGCGCCGTGTAGCGCCCTCTGCGCTGCGAGCAGAAAACAATAGCGTAAACATGCCACAATATTGAAAGAAAAAGAAAACATTTAGCTTGAGCTTTCAGCTGAGGTTGGGAATTTTAATTGTCTATGAAGTTATTTGTCTTTCCTTTTTGCCAGTGTTTTACGTTGTTCCTCTTCCAGTACAGTCGCATATTTGTGTCTTCGTATTATTTTGAAGTTTATTTCCTGTTGGTTTTACTTCGGATATTATTTGCATAAGCATTTTGGAGACCGACCTCGCACCTGTAGATATTGACACCAATGATTCGGGTGCCCCGATTGGGTTCTTATATTTTTCTGAGCCATTATAATTTCAACTAAATGTAAATCATTTACAATACCATGGCGTTTGTGTGTGAATGCGGGCGTATTAGCGCGTGTGTATTTTATTTTTATTTTTGCACTTGTAAAATATTCATATATGACTAATTGTCGCCTTTCGGTTTGCCTCTCAACCCATTTTTTTCTTTGCGATCTGGCGTCTTCCAGCATATAAACTAATTTATTATTATTTATTAAAAATATAAGAGCGTAGTACTTCACTGCCCCAAACTGTCAATTTCTATCATGATTTTAACAAAGTTAATAAAAGAAAAGTAGCCCCCGGCCAATACGTGACATTTATGCATTGATGCTTAAGCCTCCTCAAACATTGCGGCGAGGAATGAACAAATACGTTGCATTCAATACAACTTGTTTAAAGTTATATGGCCCAAGTCGGGTCGCTCTCAGAAATAAGTAATTGTAAAGCAATTGCATTACTTTTTAAAAGTAATTAGTAATTGTAATTAATTACTTTTCACGCAGTAGTAATTGTAATTTAGTTAAACTACTTTTGAAGCCGAGTAATTGTCATTGTAATTAAATTACATTTTGGAAGTAATTTACCCATGTGTGGTCGTAACGTCGACGAGTGCCCGCGCCCAATCGCGTTGGCCGACGCTGGCGGCGAACGGGAGTCTCTCACGCCCAGCGCGACGTAGCACAGTGCAGACATGTACTAGTTACTCAAAAAAAGTAATTAAGTTAAGTTACTGAGTATTGGCGTCAAAAGTAATTTGAGTAGAGTAGCAATTACTCAAATAGAAAGTAATTGAGTGAATTACTAATTACCGCAAAAAAGTAGCGAATTACTTTTGAAGTTACTTTGAAGTTACTTTTATATGATTTTTATGGTAAAAAGAAAGTAGAGAGGTTTTGATCCGTTAGGAAAATGGTGCTTGCCAAATAGGGATGGGTTTGTTTTTTTTGGTAACAGCAATGCTTTAATAACTGGTTCTGCTTCTGCGTGCCTAATTGTTTTTAACTTTCTTGTTTGTTTGGTCAGTGATGCACTGCGAATGTGTCATTTGTACTTTGAGGTTTAGCACTGTCTGAGCTTGATTTTTTAGACAATGTTTGCTTGTTTACAGTGTTGCATAAAGTACATCTGAAAAGGACTTGAAGTAAAGTACAAAGTAAATGAGAGGTTATGAACTTCAAGTAAAGTGGTAAGTACACCGGGTGCAATGTACTTGAAGTAACGTATATAAATACAATATATTTCACGGCAAAGTACAAGAACTTTTAACACAATCTTTCATAATGCTCTTTCATTCCCTATACTGTTTTTTTTAACTGGTATGCATTTCACCAGGGGTAATCGGAGACGCATCAGTTTTTACAGAAATGGAAGCAAATATAGTATAAGGTCAAATCGCCGCAGAGTAGTTGTTTTACTCTCGCTGACGAGCTATTTGACACACTCAACTTATAAGGCACTTATTCGTTTCGGTCTTACAGCCGCCATTACTTCACTCATAGAAATGAGCAGATAGCGTCTCGAAAGAGCGCGTTTTCACACGACAATACCGCCATTTTTTTTTTTTTCAAGGAATGTACATTGAGGTTGGGAGCTTTACATTCCTCGAAAAATCGAAGTACATGCTTCGAAAAATTACTTCAAGTGAAGTACAATTTTTCTAAACAGTAGTACTTTAAGTACCATGTACATAAAGTACTTCCCAACACTGCTTGTGTATTATTTTTTTTTAATAAAAATGGTGGGGGAATTACTACAGGTTTGTCGAACGATCTATGAATCTTTGAGGATCCCCAAAGTCTGAGTTTCGGCAGGAAAGACAACGCAAAAAGGCAATCTTTGCGTTGCCCTTGAGCACGCGATTCTTCGAGTACAGCACAAACTACGGGAGCACAAGATGAGTTTCAGAGCAGGTGCTGCATTTCGTTGCCTCCTTTGAGTGAGGATGCAGTGTGTGCACCTCCTATAGTGGGCGAGAGTTTCTACGTTGGGGAGAAGCGGGGACCAGCCCTTTCTTAAAAAGGGTCGAGTCTCCTTGAGCTTGGGGATACAAAGGAACGCCAGTCTTCGGCGCAAGTCCCGCAGTTACTCGGCCTCTCTTGCGTCGTGTCTGTTCGCTCCCCGCGCCTCGTAGCAGTGTTGTTGCAGGGGGGGGGGGGGGGGGGGGGGGTGTTCTTGTGAAACTTTTGGGAGAGTTTCGGACTCTACAAACAATTTTCTTCCCCCCCCCCCCTTTTCCTACGCCACATGCTTCCCCCTCTTTCTAAATATCAGCTGATCTTCGAACATCTAATCTCCTTTGTGCAGGAATGTTTGTTGATAAGCAAAACAACCACTAAAATTCGAAAGTAATTTGTAACTTGAGTAGAAGTTACTCAAAAAAGTAATTAAAGTAAACTACTAATTACCGATATAAAAATGTAATTGAAAGTTACTAAACTACTCAGAAAAGTAGTTAAACTACAGTAACTTGAGTAGAGTAGTTAAACTACGTACAAGTGTGGCACAGTGTAACCCAGCGTGCGTCGGCGTAGATATGGCGGCGTAGCTAACGACGGAATATTAAACCGCACACCGCCCACACCGACGACGGTGGCTTTCTCAGAAGCCCTCGCGCGAGCGCCCCATTCGGGTACCTGTATGTCGGGGCCAGTCGGAAAGTGGGAGACGCTCATTTCTGCGACCTGAACTTGCCGTTCTAGCCGCGTGTCGTGCGCTGTTATCGTGTTCCTGTGTTGCTGCGCGTATTTAACATTCGTGCGATCGACTGTGCGCGCGTGTGCGTGGACGTCGACTTCTCCGAGGAGGCGCTACTCACGAGACGCTCCGCAGACGCGCCGGACCAACACCACCTAGGTGGTGTTGGCCGGACTCATACGCACGTTGTGCCGGCAAAAGCTGGAAGCTCGAAGACGCGCCGAAGTTCTTTCCTGATTTAAACAACAAGCGCCGTCGAATCTACGGGAACGGTGAACCCAGTGGAACATTTTCTATTTAGCCGGCCAGAAATTTTCAACAGGTGTGTGTCTCAGTTCGTAAACGATAGAGCGGTAAGAAAGAGGTCGCTGTGGAATATTGAGTGCATCGCTTCCATCAAAGTATCTTGGCGAATTCCCCAGATTCGCTTCGACACGACTGCGGCGAACCGGCAAATTCCAGCCACCTTCGGCGGACGTGATGTTGTGATATTTTGTTTTTCCGTCGACAGTTGCGTAAGATTCCAGAAAAAAAAAAAAAATTGTGTGCACTCGTTATTCCTATAATTTTCTTGTTGTCGAACTGCTAACCACTGCCCCAAATAGCTGTTTAGAAGCATTACCACACGGAACGGATGAACCACACACCGATCGCATGATTTGTATCGACCAGGAAATGGAAAAACGCTGCGCGAGACAACGCGGTTGCCATGTAGTTTTGCGCTGGCTTGCTTTTCGGTCGCCGACGTCGGAGTATAAACAGCCTTGTCCGCCGAAAGATTTATAACTCTAACGGCTGTCATACTGTGAATGTCCAACACATGCACACGCAAACAGCCGCCGAAACGTAGTTCGTTCGAGGCAGCGGCGGCTTCGGACTACATGGGTTTCGGAACAACTCCGCTGATCTCTCGGCGTGCTCGCACTTTCGTCGACCGCTTCACTCGGTAAAATTGCTTTAAGAAAGGGCACGACTTTTGTGCTTTTTTTTTTTTTAACAAAGAAATGGTTTACGCACGACTGTAATATTTATATTTCAGGGATTCTTTCAGCGCGTAGATCACGTTACCGCCATAAAATTAAGGTCTCAGAAACCATTTCAGTGCACTTTTAACGGCTCAGGACAGTCATTGGGATAGCACCACGGGGAGAGGGAAAGGGGGAGGGGGAAAGGCGGGGAGGCGAAGGGTGGAACGTGACCTCCACGAAGGCCCATGCATCGTAACAACGTCGTCGCTTGCGTCGGCAGCTGGTTTGTGGGGCAACATCGCGTCCAGGATCGTCGTTGCTTTGCGACCATGAACTAGTGGAAATGGTGTAGAACTGAACATAGAGAGAACATAGCTTGCGTGGTAGAATAAACATGTTGCAAAATGCAACAGCGAACCGGAATAAGTCTCAAGGGCTTCTGTATTTGGCTCAGCACGTGAGGAAATCTGAAAGATCAGATAACGAAGAGGATTAATTGAAAGCATTCACATTCTGTAACAGACCCGTTCTTTGAAACCTCAGTGTATGTTAACCTATACCGAAAACATACATATTAAAAAAACAAAAACATCTTCGACACATTGCAACCTTAATGTTAAAAAAGAGGGGAAAAAGAAAAGAGTGCATTTTAAAATTTGACTTCATTCCTCTAAATTTTGTACGTTTTCTTAAGATTTCTCCTCACTGTTATAAACAGCAATGATTCTGGTAGGTGGTTAAATACATGTGGCACATAATACATGTTTGTGCGCTCACCATAGCGTGTTGGAATACCCGGTACCTCAAAACGAAGAGATGGCCTCATGGGCCGCTGTTGGATATAAGGAGCTTTGAAATTGGAGCTCCAGAAATGGCGAACCACGACGGTTTCTCTAAAAAGCCCCTCAAAAGACGGCAGGTGAAGTTCCTGAAATAACTCTGCCCTCCAGACGTCTGGCATGTCGATGGTCATGTTGAGGCTGATGGGCCCCTTTGTATAAGCGTCACTCCGAGGCATGGCGTCGGTCGAGCGGGACGTCTCCGGCGTTTTTGAAGGCTTTTTACGTCGTCGGTCTACGGCAACTATACCTCCAGAGGCAGCCGTGCTTAGAATTCCCGGCGCGACCAGGGCGACAGGCTTTCACGACCGAAGCATACAAAGAAGCCTTCTTTCACGCTGCTCTCCGCCGGCACAAAGAGGGAAAGGGAAAGGAGCGCTTGTTTCTAAAGCGATCTAAAACATATTAAAAGAAAATTCTAGATTTGAACAAATTTCCCTTTGCCCCTGATCTATAACAGAAATCCCTAGATCTAGGAAAAAATACCGAAGGTTGGCAGCCCTGCCAATAAG
The DNA here is from genome assembly GCF_016920785.2 of Ixodes scapularis. Classification (NCBI taxonomy): domain Eukaryota; kingdom Metazoa; phylum Arthropoda; class Arachnida; order Ixodida; family Ixodidae; genus Ixodes; species Ixodes scapularis. The sequence goes on along the minus strand of NW_024609879.1, from coordinate 107,915,058 downwards.
GGAATGGGTAACGCATCATTACAAAAACGGCTTTGCTGGAAGCATTATTACACTTCTAGCGCTACACAGGTAACTATAACCAAGTGTAAATCTGGACGAGAGCACCTGCCACTACAAAAGGTAAATCCTTGCCGCCAAAGAGGGGAAAGAGGAAACAAGGGCAGAAAAAGAGAAAAGGCAAAGGATGGAGAGAAGAAAGGCTGAATCGTTCTGGACGGACAAAGAAAGCCAGGACACCCGTCTACGAAAGTGGCGTATAGTTGTCTCCTCACGGTGTAGAACCATGGGGCGAGTCCAGGGCTCCTGGTTGGACTTTTAAAGCGGTAGCTGTACAGGCCAGACTCGCTCAAGGTCGTGTCTTCAAGGTCACGTAATGCCCGTGGCTGAGGCTCAAGGCCGTATCATCAAGGTCACGTGATGCCCGGGGTTGAAGCAATGGTGGCTGAAGCATAAGCTCCGGTCGCGTAAGCTCGTAAACACCGTTCGCGTAAGCGCCGGTTGCGTAAGCCCCGATCTCGCGAGAGAGAGAGAGAGATAGAGAGAGAGAAAGAGAGATGGCTCAACCACGCTTAAAGGCCGACGTACACTTCGCGCTTTCCACTTTTCCCCGCCTCGTCCTTTCCTATATCCTTGCCACTTTTTACCTTGCCCCAACTTGGCTCCCCTCGAAGCTTAGGAGAGGGGGAGCGGTTAGAGGATTATCTTCCCTGCAGAAAACCGAGGCTGTACGTCGGCCTTTAAGGTCGCGTTATCAAGGTCACGCAATGGCCGTGTCTGCAGTGAAACGTAAGCTCCAGCCGCGTAAGTTCGTAAGCGCCGGTAGCTGAAGCTGACGTCACCTGACGTCCTTGGCGTCATCCTCCATATCTTCCTAGAGATCGTCCTAGACGTCGTCTTTGACGTCTTCCTCTAGGACGTCGTTCTTGAGGTCATTCTAGACGTCGTCCCTTACGTCGTCCTGGACGCCGTCCTTGATGTCATCCTCGATCTGTCTACGGCATCATACAATTCATTTCATCACCGTACCATTTCCTTTCCTAATTGCTTTCACTTAACAATGTATTTCTAAAGATACCGAATTCCATTGCGTTTGGTCGAGTAAACAAAGCTGCGTAAAGTTTTTGGGGCACGTCACAAATGCGCGCCCCCGCCAGCAACTAGACATGCCGCGACGTGGGCTTCTTTTCTAACATCCCTCCTCCCCCCTCCCTCCTTCTTAACGCGAGAGAGAAGGAAAAAGACAAGACCCCGCCGTTTCCTCGCTGCAGCGGGACGTCTCTTTGCAGGTCGTCAGGGCGCAGTCACGTGACATAAGAAATCACGTGACCACCTACGTAACCCCCCCCCCCCCCCCCCCCCTCTCCCCATGCTCGAGACACGTGCCGTCCGCCACTTCTGGGGAAGAACATGGCGTCTGAAATCTAGCTCAGTGCTGCGCTGTGCCACCATGATCTTCCCAAGGGCTGCAGGTTGCACGTGCCTCGTGCATCGACGCACCTTGCGCTAATTTTGAAACATGAAGGGACTTTAGGGGAGATTGTCTGCTAGCGCCACACAAGAGCGAGCGGCCAATCGACGCTTTGTGCATTGCTGCTATGCTAGAGTGCACGTGCGAGGCAGGAACGCAAAAAGCGCTGGGTTCACGCTTTTGACGAAAACCCAAAAAAAGAAACGTGGTTCGGGTAGCGGCCGCTCATGGCCCAAGCGCTCGCACACTATCTCTGCCCTTTCTGCTCTGCGCTACCATATTTGTCACCGTTCCGCGCGGTCCTCCTCTCATTTTTCCTGCGGCCGCGTGCCCTATCGCTCCATCGTCGATGTGCCAGCATTTCTCAGTATAGAGGAGGCTACGGTCTAACCTACATGGGTTCGGGGTCCGCGGTGACGCCACTCACCAAACACCTACGAGCGTAGATGTTCCCTGCGGAGTCCATAACTTTGTACGTAATGAATTCTTTCCTTATTACAACGAGAAGAGGTTAATTTTCGATATATTGATACTATAGTGCATTGAACGCGCCTCCGGCTGGTGTGTTTACCACGTTCTAAAGAGTGTTCTATTCTTTCATTTTCTGACTGATGACGTCATAAAATGTCATGTCGCCGCCTGCCGCGATCTTGGCGGTGTCACAGCAGAAATGGTGGAAGTGTCAGATGCCTGTACTGCTGCAAGTCGCTCTCCCGCTTGACAGACCACGGAAGCCTCGGCAGCCAGGCGTTGGGACGCCACGACGACAGCGACAGACTTGTTCGCTCGTGTTTTTGGCCGAGACTTCTCGTACCAACAGCCAGGATTGTGACATTCGACACCATGAGGCGGCGGCTTCTGTGACGTCATTTGTTGCCTCTTCGGAACCACAATTTATTGTATGGGCGGGATAGGACAGGGCACCGTAATTGATACTAATGGTACAATACCACAAGTCTCGTCTGCTCCCTGGAACAATTAAAAGGAAACATTATCCCTGAACTAAACTCAACTTGAAGGCTGAGAACGTGCGATCAGCAGACATCAATACAAACTACATTTTTTTCTCTAACCTGCACTTTTAATTAAAGAAGGAAAAAGAAAAGGAAATACCTATTACACTCTTATTCTCCATAGATCTAAACACAGCATTTCAGGAAATGATACAATATGCTATTAAACCCCACACATTGCGAGGCATCGTCAGATTCCAGCTAGAAACAGCAGCGTAGTTTTCTGCCGTCACATTTATTGATGTGCTTAAGAAAATTGTCTGTGTCTGCGCAAACCAAGAATTTATGATAGCGGAATTTACGGCAGGCTAAAAATACGCTCCCCCCCCCCCCCCCCCCCCAGACATTGTAAACCAAAAGCTGCTACTATAGTACAGGTCTGCTTTACTACGAAGCTTACTCCAAACAAACAAAAAACGCACGTGAAGTCATTACGAGGGGCCTTCATAATGGCGTGTTATGTACGACAGATCTTTATCTCCAGAGAAAACTGAGTACGCCATAAATCTCCGACGAAAAAAAGCCGCGAGCATACACACGACGGATTCAGATGTGGTTGCGTCGACGGAGGTTTTCCTTTTATGAACGTGTTTGCGATCTTCGGGGGCTCATCAAACAAAAGGCATATAAAAAAAAAAGAGAAAGAAATACACCCCCCGGTTAGGCGCTGGGGCCATAATCCTTCCCCAAAACGAGGACGAGCGGTCACTCCGGAGTCCGACGGGACGACGGATATTAGGGAGTTTTCGTTTATGTTCAGATAAAGACGGTCATAAGGGTGTCATGCCTATATTTTGTTTTCAATTAAATTTATATTTAAGGTAACAAAACATGTCTACATGTCAGTTTTCGCAAAACGCATTGCGTCTAAGAGGAGGTGGAACAACGATCTTCCAAAACTTCTCGTAGACGCAACTCTGAGGGACACAGGAATAAAAATACAACTTTCAATCACGTAAATATTTGATATATAAAGCACGCCAAGTGGTGCACCTGAAGCATTTAGGTATGTTTTATTTAGGTTTATATTTAAAGTAGAATAAAATTATTATTTAAAACGCACAGCGAAACAAACGGGACGGAAGAAAAGAGACAATCAAACGCTGAACTTACAACTGAAAATTTAATCGTCAAAGCGCAGCCTATATATACACGACCAAACAAAGGAAGCACACACAGCCAATAGCACCTCACTGAAACCCGCACTATCATCGCGCATGCTGTCGCTGTGACAGGAAACTAATTCTTTAGCCGACATTAAAACTTCAGTTCCATGTTCAGAGTTTGTTTGTCTCCTTTCTTCCGTCCCGTCTGTTTCGCTGTAAATTTTAAATAATCATGCCTTACCAACACGCCCAAGTTTCAATTCTGAAGAATCAAATGGCACACTTGACCACTGGTGCTACTCTTTCATATTTAGGCATTTTCTCTCAATTTTTTTAACACACCTCAGCAATAAGTTTTAAGCTGAAGATTTTTGTACAAAGTATTTCATGCTTTGTTCATTTTGTACGAAAGCATTTTTCAAATATTGAAAAAGTCAGAATTGTGTATTTTTGTGCGGCAATAAAAAACATTATCATCCTCGATTTTCTCCATACCTTCTACAATGAACCCTTGAAAACGGATAGTTCAAAATTCAAAGAAACATATTGCATTATATTGTTTTAGATAAGAAAAAAAAAAGTTTATCCAGGTTCTATGTCGTAGTCAATTACCATTGGAGGGTTTCTGATTCTACGACTTGCGATACTCGAGCACGGCATGTGCAGTGTCCGTAACGGTCAGATTATCTTCCAGACAGCATAAAAAATTATATATATATATATATATATATATATATATAAACCTTTTAAAAAGCCTAATTTTTTTTAGTCATCTGACTGATATTGCTTATGAAAACTGAACTTGGCGGCGCTTTCGGTCCTTTGGGTGTTGTGCTTGGTTGATTGCGCTGCACTGCCCTACTTTCCGAGACTATAGTACTCTTATGTGAGTACTGACAAAGGGATTTGATTAATTTAACTAGACAACTCGTAACCTTTTTCCAATTACAACGAGCTATATGAGCCAATTCAGTGTACCAAGGGACAATGGTCACTCGGCACTCAAACGGCTTTGGAATGACTAGTATGGCTGGTAGCTTTGTCTATGATCTATTGTAAGGTAAAACGGAACATACGAACAGGAGACCTTACAGAATCTTATGCCTAAACCCATGAGGGACCTGGCCAGGGCGAAGCAATAACAGGTAGCGTTAAAAAAAAAAAATAAAAAAAATGGACGATGAAATAATTTCAGGTAAGATTGAAAGGTCGGCAATTTTAATTTACTTGATATTTTTACATGTCATTGTCCACTTTATAGTGTAAATAAATCAAACAAATTTTCTGAATAAAAAAAAAAAAGAAAACCTTCGGACAGAAAAAAAAGAGGCGTGAATCATAAAGAGCTAGCCCAAGCAGCACGTTGTGAATGGGCCATCGCTGGCAAGTGTACTATGGCCAACCAGATTTTCGGTGGCCCAAGCTTGGCCAAAGTGCTCGGCAATAGAAGTGTTTTCGTCCTCGTCTGGTGACTTGCCATTCACTTTATGCCAGTCGCTGGCCATTCACTTTAGGCCAGTGACTGGCCATTCACTTTAGGCCAGTGACTGGCCATTCACCTTTGTCCAGTGGCTGGCCATTCAATTTAGGTCAGAGACTGGCCATTCAACTTTGGCCAGTGACTGGCCATTCACATTTGGCCAGTGATTATACACCTTTCCAAAAAACACTCGACCCCAGGGGCAACAGACCGTTTTTGAGCCCAGTCACTGAGTTTGAGGCTAGACTCTCACCGGCGTCCCTCCTAACCCTAACCGAGTGGACTGTGATTTCAATAGGCGCAGCCTGCGTAGGCGCAGTTTCAAACGCTGCTGGCGGCTAAATTCTCGTCTCTTCCCGCTATATTTTATGTTTCATGGTACATGTCTTTTCCCGAGGACATTGAGAAAGCATTGTACCACAATTAAAAAAAAAGCAAAAAAAAAAAAACTAAACTATTTTTGTTGGGTACGCGCGCGACAGAACAAATGCAACTGGACTAGTTATTTGTTTTTTTCTTACGATAGGTTTTGACGGCGCCGCGGGATTCGCCGCATGTGAAACGAAAAAGCGCTTTGCTGTCAAAAATAAATTGCAACAGAAGAGGGCCGAAAGGCATGCATTTTTCACGCTCACAAATAACGTGTTTACCGATGGACAGGACACGGACATACATATGAGGAAGTGCTAACATTCGAACAATATATCGTACCGTACGTACCACAGGATGCAGCGTTATCCGAAAATAATTTATTTGAGAAAGTTCTCAAATAACTCAGTCACAGTCGACGACAGTCACATCTTGACGATCGGACGGAATCCGAGATGACTTCGTTTTGGGGAGAGCTTCCTTTTTCACAACCGCACCAAGGCAAAGAAACAAACGCGACTGACCCGTTTCTCACCCCAACCCGGACAACTATTTTTGGAGATGACTGAGGATTTTACGCAGATTATCTTTGGGAGGGTGGAGAACAATGTTCGCAAAACGCGTCGAGGGTCGTTCGACGTCCTTCACCTCCGCTTCCCGAGAATGTCGAGCAGAAAAGCTTGAATGGCAGGCACTTACCAGCCTTATTTCTCGCAATGGAAGATAACATAAAAAGGGTACGCAGCACGCATAAAAAAAATTAAGTGGAAACTTTCAGGAGGGACGAGAAAACGTCGAATGCAAAACCGCAAAAACGTAGGTAGAGAACCGCGCTGAGCGGGTTTTCACAGTCCCAGCAGTCCCAGAGAGTGGCAGAAAATTTCTAGCTGATAGAGGGCGCGAGAGTCGCACCAGCCGCATCAGCATCAGCAACATGGCGGCGGCCTAGGAGCGTTTTTTGGAAAGGTGTATAGACCTTTTCTGCAAGTGCGCCGCCATCTTGAATTGACGTCACTTCCAGTATGGGCGAAAACATTGTTTTGCCTTTGCCACGCCAATAGAAGGCATTTAGGATATAAGCGTAACCGTCACACTTTCTCGTTTTTCCTCCCCTTTATTTTTTTACTATTTGCAGGTTGAAACGTTGGTTTATTTTTTCGTCGCCCATACCGGATACGCCTATTAGGTGGCTGGGGACGAGAGTACGCAGAAAAGGTCTATACTCCATTTCACCTTCAGTCCGAGCGCAGCGGACGCTAGGAGCCATGCCAGCCAATCCAGCGTGGAGAGAGTGTCATGTGACCTTGAGTTCCCTGCGTCGCTCTGCCCAACCGGCAGGTCACGCGATTTTCTCCAGGCGCTGGATCGGCTGGGATAGCTCGTGGCGTCCACTGCGCTCGGACTGAAGGTGGAACGGAGTATAGCCATTCACTTTCCAGTGACTTGCCAGTATAGCCAGTCACTTTAGACCAGTGACTTGCCATTCACCTTTGGCCAGTCACTTTTGGCCAGCCACTGGCCACTGACTTCCGGCCAGTCACTGGCCGAAAGTGGCTGTAGTTATACACTTAATACATAATTTATCACAGACTGCCTCAGTGTTCCTCAGAAGACTGTCAAGAGTTTCGGGAGGTCATGTTTTATAACTCAACCCCAGAAACTCTTACATAGTAATGACACGCGAAGCTGCTGCAAGGCTGCTCAATATTTATTGGACTTTTTGAGTACTAAGTCTTACGACGCTGGTTGCGACCACCATTCCAGTCGTCGTAGGCTCAGGGATGGTATGTTGTCCCACCATTAAGATCCCCCGGTAATGCAGCAGTAAAAAAATAAATAAAAAGAAGTAACTTTAGGTGAAGGGACAGTGCAACAATAGAGAGTTTTATTAGATCGTTCCGATACCTCCGATAGTCCCGATAACGATACCATGCATGCGCAAGGGAGGCGGTGGCGGAGTATCGGGTATCGTAATCGGAGTCATGGGAGCGATCTACTAAAACTCTCTACTGTTCAGTTACAATATTTTTCACTTTACACAAGCTTACTGGCACTAATGGGAAAGAGAAGCCTTGAGTACACAGCAAAGGTTTTTACACACTTAAGGGTTTAAATCAGTTTGTTTCTGGGCTAACACCCTTATGGCGTTCAGGCAACCACCCTTCACAAAGGGTGCTTGCTAACACCCTTGGTGAGGGGTGCTTGGCATGAAATGGGCACGTGCTGGGTGGCCCAGTGGATGCTGGGCCACCCCAGCCAATCTGGCGCCGGGAGAGTATCATGCGACGTTTTGGTTATGTGAAGTTCAAGGTCACATGACGCTCTCTCGACGCTGGATTGGCTGGTAGCGTCCGCCGCGCTCGGACGATGGGTGAAATGAAATATAGACCCCAGTGAACATTTCATTGGAATGTGTCCAATACACATATCAGAACTTGTAAATTGTACGAAAATCATATATGCTATTGCATATTCTTATATTATTATTATATGATTTACAGCTTATCATGTTTACTGAACACATTTACACTTTTTTCACTTAGAGGGATTGCCACATCACCATATACGAGGCACGTGATAAAGAAATAATGAGTCACACTAAACACAACTCACTTCATGAAGAAGTAATACAAAAGAGCCCCTTGCAAGCCACATCATAACCCCGTGGGCACTTGGGAAGTGTTACGGCACCCCCCTTTCTCGAACTCTAAGTGAGCAAGCAGTAACCCCAAGCATCGCGCTGCACGGCTGAACCATTGTGAACATCATGGTCTGCCACAAACGAAGCATGTAAAGCTTTCCTGTTTGGAGATCAAGTGACATGTTTTGTTTGTCTCAGAGGATTGCAGGCAACACGCTTCGCTTATCACTTGTCTCCTACGCGCATATGTTTACTAATTGGAAGCAGGGTAGAGGGGGGTGGTTTAGCCCTTGACTGAACCACTGCAGTATTTCATTATGACATCAATGAGAATGTGTTAAATTGAACATTTATTGAACCTTGAGAAATGGAAAATACAATGTATGCCATTCCATGAAATAAAGAATGCTATCTGCAAGCATGTAATGAAAAATATTAAAGAATAAACTTGCACTCTACGGTAAAAAAAGCAAACGTTTCATAGAAGACGCTATCCTCTTGCTCACGTACAAAGAAAATTATAAAGTTCTGGAAGACGACTATGGATAAGGAACTCGTACAGCTAAATTCTAAGCACCTCGTCTACAGGAGGTCAGCATTAGTTATCACAGAAAGTGCCCAACATTTAAATAAATAAAAAGAAAACATGCCTCCATAAAACCTTCTATCGTTCGCTCTGGATGCAAAATAAAAATCTCTTCAACCACACAAAACATCTCTTCAACCACATACCTTTGTGCAAACTTTGTTCAAAAATTTAATTACGACTGTCCTTGGATTGGTGTCGCTCAAGCCAAGGAAAATTCTCTTTAGAGCAACCAGTGTGTTGGAGGCCTTGCATTCGTACTGGATGCTGAAAGGCCAATATGCTGCCAACAACATGCACAGCCCCTCTTCTGCATTAAAAACAGGGAACAAGCGCTCACGATCCTCAACAAGGTGAAGAAAGTCTGCATCGTCCAGCTCTTGCTTGTTGTAGAGGACACATGGTGCCGGTGGGGTGTTCTCGTCCTGCGTTAGGTAAAAGGATAAAGCAAAACATATTTTAATGTAGAAGGCCAAAACATGTTTGCTCTTGTCAACTGCTATTATTCACTGCAGTTAAGGCCATGAGCATCAGCCTCCACACAGGCATACAGTGCTTATATTGGAACAAGTAACCTGCGTCTGCAGCAATGTAAAACGAATGAAGAATTACAATCGGGGCAACATCACAACATGCAAGCATTGCGATGCAATCTTAGGGCCACTTGTGAGTATCTCTATTTCTGTACCGAAATGCATTTCCGAAATCTATTTGTGTTTCAGTAGTGAAATACTTTTGCGATGTATTATGATACGCTGCTAGACTTATGTATCTTGTTACATTTATTGTTAGAAAAGAGCCGACAGGTTTGGAGATAAAAAAAAAAAGCCACTGAAAAATCCGACGCATCACTGGTTTATTTTGGCAATGAGTGATTTTTTGCTTTGCTCTCACTTTTAACTTCTACAGCGGCCGGTTTTCTTTCTGCTGACAGCAGTCTTCCTGTGTACATTTGAGGTTATTGTATGGGTAAGAGGCCACCAACAAATGCACAGATGAGAAACAATATGTCTAAAAGAAGGCAAAAAGCAGGGACGTTTGGGCAGACACGTTTCGTCAGGCGGTGTCATCGGTCGCCAGCGTTCATTGGGTGCGATAATGGGTTCTTTTCGGTATCAGCGAACATAGCCAAGGGAAGTCAAGTTGCAAAAAAAAAAGGGACACACAGCGACAGAAGGCGGGCAGCTTAGGTGCTACAATCTATGTTTGACACAGACGCACCCTTCTCACCTCGCCACCCTGCATTTATGACCCGTATAGGGCTGCCGACTGACCATAACGGTACATGCTAATATTTGCCCCTTGGCCAATATTTATTTTTTTTGCCTCCTCCTCTACACTGAAAAACCAAAAGATAAAGGTTACAGAAAACAGCCAACATAAAAATGTTTCGCATGTAGCTGTAGAAATTAATTTTCAAGAGCTACATTTTAAGTACAGTCGCCGGCCATATGAACTCCCCCGTCCAAACACCAACCGGTGCAGCAAAAATCCAGCATGCAGCGTGTCGAGGTTGACGGCTGCGGTTTTCAACGGTGGAGGGGGTGATTACACATTAAAAGGTGCTCGTGATAATATATATCTACAGCTATCTATGATACATTGTTGCGTTTGCACCTCAATGCACCCCTCGAATCCGTGACAGACAAAAGTGTTCTGACAAAATCTACAATGATGTCTGCGTCGAGAGAAGAGCAATCTCGGTGGCCCAAAAGGTAACCTGCGGCTGCTGGATGACTTTATGTAAACGGACCCAGAATTCACGGGCTTGGAGAGAGGTGCAGAAACTATGTGACATTCAACTGAAAAGTTAATAAGCTCAAATTATTATCCATTTTAAGCCAAAATCCATGATTCGCACATGCCTATTATTTTCACAATGAAGCCAAAGGCGAACCAAGTAGTAGTCCGTTGATTTATTGCCGAATAGAATACAGTTTGAGTACCAAACTGGATGCTTTGCTTATGTTGGAAGGTTGCAATGACAAATGCAATACTTAATTATGTGAAAAGCAAAGTTTTGTAACAATTATGTGCATGATTACGTTCTACAAGTCGTTTTACGTGTATACACTCTGCACAGCATTCTATTTGAAAGCTAACAAAATTTAAAAAAAGGGCCCTGAGAGTTCTGTCTTTGTCTTCACTGCGTGTTCGTGAGACTCGGCGGACATTAGTAAAGGGGATAACTGTCACAGTACGTTGACTAATTGACCAAAATCTGTTAGCTTTGTAATTCATGGCTTTATGGACCATGTTGCAACTGCAGTGTTAAAAGCCAGTCAATATTAAAGGCTATCCCTATTTAAACCATTCACAAAAAGCCAAGCGGCTTAAAGGTATTCATTGTCCAACTTTGGCGCTTTTAATGTCGGATGCAAAAACCGTGCTCAGCTTCAGCTCAAGTTTTCGTGCCGTTAATAATGGGCAGAAGAGTACCCTAGTCATACCGGGTACGTCGTCACTATCTCGACAGTGTGTCCTTGGCGGAAGCATCGGCGTCATACTTCCAGGATAGTGAAGGTGCGTCCGAAACAACCAGGTCCGCACGACATCCTGAGGCCTTCTGAGCGCAAGATTTTGGAATTGGGCGACGAAAAGGCAGATTTTGATCACTGAATATTTCGAAACTTGTTGCCATTCGCAAATTGTGTCAATTGTGTTAGTCTTTAATATTCACTGCCTTTGAAACTAGAATTGAAACATACCCCATAAAACCATTATTAAAAATTTTGGTTAATTAGTTTTGAATAACATACTGCTAAGGGTTTTCCCCTTATGTAATGTCCTCTGAGCCTTACAAACACACATTGAAGCCAACATCCAAGTAACACTCACGCCATTTTTTTTTACTTTGTTTGAATCAAAATAGAAAGCTTTGTATTTATGTATATATAAATATAATAAATACCGGGTGCATGTGCATGCAGCCGAGCACCATCGCACTATAGAGGTCCACTTTTTTCTGAAGTAAAACTGGTTCAAACGGACAAGGCCAGTTTTACATAAACCCCCAGCACTGCATGTACCAATGACTGCCAAACATGATTGCTCACCTCATAGAACACTCTGCGCGGCTTGAAGATAGCGGCTTGCGGTCTTTGACGGTGAGTCTACTCGCTTGGTGCAGCTGGGACCTGCAATAAATTCAATACCGCTTGCCATATCCCACAAAGTAACAAAGAAAAGCCAGTAATACATAAGTCTACAGCACGACATGTCCCAAGGACCGCTAGAAATTCTCGTTCGACTCATAGAACACTTCACGCGACAAAACCCTGCGTTAAGGACCGATTGAACTTAGTATAAATGTTGCAGAAAAATAAGGATATGTATTCAGCTGTGTCAAAACACGTGATCTAATGTAATAATTGTGTGGCCTTAAAGGGGTAGGGAAACAAAATTTTAGCGCTCATTTTCTAGCTTGAATGTGTTGCATGTTGCACCCTAACCTCAAAAAGACCAGTCTTCCGTTGAAAGGCACAAGAAAACTAATTTTAAAGCTAAATAAACGATCTCTCAATGTGCACCTGGTGGATGCATGCGGAGCCTATTTGGGAGGTAATCTAGCAAGACTGAGGAACTTGCTACGTAGTCGTGACGTAGCAGATTCCTTCGGAGCAGCGCCGCCCTTTGGAATTTCAACATTTTCCTTCTTAGCTTTCCTCCTGGCTCAACTCACAAATCGCGCATTGTACCAAACGGTACAAGAAGACGGAAAAGAAGCACTCCCCTCATTCTCGGACCCTCGTTCGTGCAACCGGAAACAGCCATTCTCCCCCTAGAAGATTAGCCCGTCGCTCAAAACTCGAACAAAAGTTGCTTTCCCCAACCCGTTCAGCCCTAAGCTGACAGTGTCGAGGAAGCTACGTGCTCCTTGGGCCAGCCACACGCTCGTCACCCCACGGGTACTTCGAACGGCTCGGTTGTAACGCGCTGATGCTATTGACACCACCACAACGCTGACAACGCCACCAAGGGCAAAGCTCATAACCACGCCTGCCTTGCTACTCCACGAAAATCTTTTCTTCCTGTTTTTGTTTGCGCCGGATATTCCATGACGCATCGCGCTTTCCGTTCGCTTCTCTTCGAGCGCTTGCTCGAGTGCACCGTTTGGAACGAAAAATATAGCCAGTCGTTCAAAATACAAAAGTGCGGTTATCATTTACGGTTATTATCCGTCATGCTTGACTTACTTCCGAACGAAATTTGAATATTAAAATTTTTTTTTTCCGTACCTTTTTAAAGAACACAACTGTGATGATGAATCAATGAATGATGATGATGAAATAATTTTGACGAAAGAGAGTGACCACAAGTGTATACTGAAAGAATCACTAACAATGATGAAACCTAGAAATCTATTAGTGTCTTCCCTGTGTTTTGCCATCGAGTGGAAGAAGTTTCTTGGCCTATATTTTTGTTCGAAACAGGTGTGATGCGTCCGTCTGTTTTTTTAAATCTTGATGTTGTGCATATTTTTTTTATTTCCTAGGTTGAAAGCTTAAGGCATTCCCCGTTGTTTGTTCAATCACATTTATACCCAAATGTTAGTAGGTTGCTTTTTTATGTTTACTGTCCTTGGGTATGTCAAGGGTTATGAACAGTAAAACGCTGTAAGGCCCAGGAAGCAATTTTCTTTGTAAAGTGGTGGCAAGCAGAAGAGAAATTGTAAAGACTGACTTCATGTCTTCCCCTACGTTTTCTTTTTTGGGTCGCCTATTCATTTTTTGCCCATTAATATTCAGCTTTGTTTGATACTTCTCTGCGATTGTGTCATCCTTCAGAGAATCCGTCTTTAATAAATTATGTGTTTAGCCTGTTTAGCTAGCTTGCACCCTCGTTTTTGTTTATTAATAAATGACTAGGATTCAACTGCAAGCACGGTGTTGATTCATACTAATAAAGAGCAGCATACTTTTATTGACTATAGTGCTGATGATTGGACTAGTTAGCAGCCAATTATTGAAAAGAAATCATGAAGAATATGGGAACGGAGGATATGAACACAACAAGCGCTGTGTTGATCTCCTCCTTCTTGTCCGTGCCATTCACATTCCATTTTTTTAATAACACATTTATTAATAATTTTCTGCCTGGTATCATCTGTATAGGGGTTCACTGGAACGACCCACCTGCTATTGCATTCACTTTAGGGCAGCTCCCTTCCTCATGGTGCCATCGTTCAGGAAGTGCAAGGCGGGTGTCACTCTCACTCTTGTGGTTCAGTTCCCCAGGTTCCCATGGGTTTCAAGCTGCTAGCCAAACTGAGTCAGGCCTTCCAGCCCTGCAGGAAATGTCAATTCCACTCTTTTAGACGTAGACACCCACATTTTGAATGTACGTGAAAGAAGCTCTAACAGAGAGGAAACAAAATGATTGGCCTTTTTTTAATGCATCCTTTTCTTTTGCTGAGAACATACATAAACGTTACACACTATTGTACATACAGTGACGCGGCTTAATTTAGGAAGAGCACTTTTTTCATATAACTTTTATATAAAGAAAAAACTCAATATAACGGGTCGGGGATAAATGGTTGGTATGAACTGCCCTATACGTTTATACATTACCTGATATCATCAAAAGAGTAGAGTAGCGTAGGGCTGCACTGCACTAATTACGACTTTGTAACCAATTAATAGTTGGCATTTATTTGTTTATTACTATTGGCTATTATTCTTTGACAGGAAGAATAACCGGGCGAGTTGGTACGGTGCTGGTCTTTGAACTCCATCAAATATTCAGGTTTGACATTAGTTAATTTTTTCCGCCTTTTTTCATGTTCTTGCTTTTTCTAGCTGCTCTGATTTTTGTGAGGGCTTTCGCCACTACTAAAAAACGTGACATCTAAACTCCTCTTATTTTTTGCATCACACAATCGTAAACGTAAAAAGTGTGCCGGTTCGGTAAACGCAAAGAGACCTAATTTTCGAGGGTAAAAGCTCTAAAAACAACGGACAAGTAAAAGAAACAAACAACACAGGGCGTTGTTTGTCTGTTGTTTTCAGCGCTTTTACCCTCGAAAATATGACGAAGAGACCGCGCGTCTCTACGGCACAGGCATTAGCTTATGCAAAATATCATGCTGCATGCTCGCTCTTGTAACATTTTTCTCGCTCCTGTATTATGAAACAAATCGGTGGCGAGCGGCTGTTAGGACAACACGTCAGAACTAGCATGACCTGAGATTAACGCTTTGGGACGGCGACTGAATGCTTGAACTGCCGTCAGACGGCACTTGAAAGCTCCGCACAAGGGTCGTCGGACGAGCGCCGCACGACGGCGCCCAGAACATGCCCACGGTTCCGCCGCACGGGAATCTTTCTCACACTGCGGAGCGAGCCACAGGTTTTGAAGAAGTTACGCTCTTTTCAAATAACGAAATAACACAGGGCAGATGCATAGTTAGCATCAAGCATAGCTTAGCAAGCACACGGTACACGACAAAGTTTGAAACAGCAGCCCACTTCGCAGAAACAAAAGAAAGTTGCTTACCGGCGTTTGCACGAGTCGTGCATGGGCGGTTCTGAACTTACGGGCGTTGGCAAGAGCAGCGTCTCCCAGCTCTCAGTCGTCGATTGCTATTTTTGAACACGGTATTCGTAAGGAAGATATCTAAAATATCCACTAAAACGGCTAAAACGGAAAAAAGGAGATATCCGAAACCTTTTGAACTTCAACGACCATTCAACTGAGCCCAACGGAAGCTGATTGCAATATCGATTGCCTTGCGCAGTCTTCAAGAGTCTCTTTTCCTTTTTATTTATTGCTATTTTTTAGAACGATGCTAAGCAAATTATTATTATATTAGTAACAATAAGAATGTCCTTAGAATAATAATGTAAATCATTACAAGAATTGAGTAAATCTTAGGTTTTATTTAAACTTTAGGTTGTTTCTTTTTTGTGTAAACCGAAACCGAAACTAACTTAAGCAACGTTTCCTTCGTCGTAATTGTTTGCGTGTGTGTGCGTGTATGGCGCGTGCGTAATTGTGCGCGCGCGTGTGGATGCGTACGCGAGCATGCGTGTGTGCTTCTCTGGTTGTGCGTGCGTGTGCGTCTGCGCGCGGGCGTGGGTTTGCGCGTGTGCATGCGTGTGTACGTGCGTGCGCGCGTATATGAGTGCGACTGCGAGCGCGCAAGCGTCTGTAATTGTGCGTTCTATTGCACTGCGCCCGCAAGAAGAACAATTGGATGTCCCTGGACACTGTTAAAAAACCAAATTATTATTATTATTATTTTGTTGTTGTTGTTATTGAAACATAGCCCTGAGTCTTTAGACACAGGGCCCTAAACTTTTCTATAGCTGACTGTAGCTGTATCTATAAATTTCTAAGGCCGACCATGCAAAGCTACAGGGGGTGATAGCCTGCCATTGAATTTCCCATAGACGACCATAGACCATTTTTGTATGGGGTGTCTCGGACTGATTTATTATGGGATTTGCCTCTTTATGTGTGTGAGTTTTTTGCATGTCACCATATTCTCAAATGAATATTTTACTCAGGTTGACATGGTCACGTGACAGGTTCTAGCAGCATGTCATGAATATTTGTCAAACATTTTCACTATATTTTGATTTCATGTTGCCAGATATAAACTCGAGACTAACTGATTTTTTTACTGTACGCTTCCATCAATAAATATTTGTAAAAAATGCTAGTATAGAGCATTTCACCCTACTTGGCAATTTCTGAGCATGGAGTGATTTGTAAGAAAATGAAATATGAACTGATATATAAAATTTTGTTTGCAAAGATAAAAATTGTACGCAAAATAGGCACTTTATTATCAGCTATTTGCATGAATTACAACTGACATTATAAAAACTAGACTGCTAACAACTGTTGCTTTTCAAGCAGAAATCTTACTTGTACATTATGGACAGAGCCATATATAAGATTTCCAAAACCATTTCACATTATTTATTTAGCACCCTCTTCTACACCCTTCTCACATTCTTCACTAAATGTAGGTTGTAACACGAAACAGCACCCTTTTCGTTAAAATTATGAGGTTGTATTCCTAGTTTTTAGGGTGTTAAAGGGTGTAGCCGAGGATGTAAGTTGCTACAACACCCCTTTTACACCCTTAAAGGTGTAAAAAATTTACTGTGTAGTACGGCCGAGCATCACTGGCGTCAATCACCCCGATAGCGTCAATAGCGTCACGGCGTTGCCCACCACCCGCCAACAACCACGTTGTTAACAACAAAACCAGCGTTCTGCACATCTAGGTCGAGATGTTCATTTTCTTTTTCTTTTACGTGTGGTTAAATTTTGAACGTTTCCGTTGCGGTTTTATCCGAAGTTGTTAGCTTTCGTTGGCTCAGGAAATCAGTATCCTAGCACCTATATAAAACATTACTGAGACTAGTTTAAGTTTAATCAATATATGAGAGACGTCTTGTTTAGGCTCTTCCAAAACACATAGCCTGAAATATCCAATCTTATCCGATTCAAGCACAAGCTGATCGGGAAGCGTCGCTAGCGTGGCGGTTTACTAAGCTCAGTGCATTGATACACCTATAGGTTTTTAAGGTAGAGAAGGGGGCTTATGGTCGGTGTACAAGTATACACTGGCTGGGTAACGGAGGGCACGTCTTCCAGGAAAGGGGATCATGTGCGCCCGATGCACCCGACTACAACTCTTTTTCTTCGAGTGCAGTTGGAAAGTAAATATGTGGAGCACTGATCAAAAAATCGCGGATGTGGTATTCGCGCTAAAAGTGCCGCGCAGCGACACAGCGGTATTATTAGCGCGAAAATGACCTGGGCGCTGTTTTCGTATTTTATTTTCATAGAACAACGACGGGCACAATATTTTCCCACTTCTGGTAATGTTCCAAATGAACATATCACACGACAGTGCTAGTCTAACGAAAAAAAAAAACTAAATAAAACAGTGATCGTTTGCTTGCGCTAACAGTGTTCGCGCGATGCACGCACTAATATCCTGCCAGCCACTCGCTCATGATGCTTCTCTCGCTGCCCGTCGTTATGCCAAAGTTTCGTCAACGCGATGAAAGTTTAGATTATGGGTGTCCCTGCGGCGAAACTGAAAATCAGCACTTTTGGCCAAACACTTGCTGGCCGTGTTTATGTCCCCGGCGGCCAAGTTGAAAATCAGCTCTTCTGGCCAAACAGTCGCCGGCCGTGTTTATGTTTCCGGCGGCCGCGCTGAAAATCAGCACTGCTGGCCAAACACCTGCCGGCCGTGTTTATGTCTCTGGCGGCCAGGCTGAAAATCACCACTTCTGGCCAGGTGCTTGCCGGCAGTGTTTATGTCTCCGGCGGACAAGCTAATAACAACTAGTTTGTGGCCGGACTCTTGCCGGCCTTGTTTATGTCTCCGGTGGCCAAGCACTTAAAGTGGCCAAGCTGTCCAGACACTGGCCAACCGTCGGCCGATCGAAATTCACTTTCTGGTGCTGCTTGGGAGGTTGTCACTCTCATTTACGTGGAACGTCGGTGTGGTCATGTTTGATAGTAAATAACTAGAGTAAAAACATTAGGCAGTTTTATATTAGGATACCAAAAAGCAATGCATGAACCAAAAAAGAACAAAAAAAAAAAAAAAACGTAGTCATTAGTGCGCATTCGTCAAGCCCAAACTGCGTTTTGGATTGGCACATGCAAACGATGCTATTTACTTTCACACGCACAAATTTGGGTATGTTATTCTAAAACTTGCAATAAGGGAAGTAGATAATTCTAAGAAATATTGTCTGCTCACAAATAGTATTTCTTCTTCATTACATTACTTATATTATATTTAAGAAATAAAAACTAAAAAAATGGCAGCTTGAGCTTATTGTCTGCGGGTTTTCAGATGTTGACACGTGATCAATACCGAAAAAAAAAACTAAATTTCCGAAAAATGATTAAAAACATCTATTTTTTTTAGCATTTCCGACACCAATGCTACTTTATATAAGCGTTTCTCAAGTGGAGGTCCGCGAACCCTTTGGGGTCCGCGAAAGCATTCTAGGTGTTCACAAAGCCCTGCCTCATGAGACAAGCCAAGCAATAAAAGTTGTCTTTTTTTTTTCATATTGAGAAGAAATGTTACAATTTTCGGGTGAGTTTTCTCGTGTGTATGTTAATGAGAGAAGTCTACTGCACACTAACGCCAACTTATATCCATTTATTAAATCATTATCATAATTAACATATAACATCCCTTTCTCTTCACCACCAACAGAGTCCTTCATCATCTCCGCCGATCCACAAGGGGTCCGCGAAACATCAATGTTTGAGAACAACTGCTTAATATAATCTTTCATCCCCATCCGGCATATACGATTGAGGATGGAAATATGCAGCCCCTCCGTGGAGCCCCTTTTTCGAGCCTGCGCAGAGCTTTCCGCCGCTGCCTGGTGGAAACATCGCCCGACGTTCATGGGCGTTATAAACACCAGAGGCATCACTTGCGCGATGGCCAACTCTGGTCCAATGACACTAACTATAGCGTTCCAATTCTTCGTCCTTCTTTATTATCTTCGAGAGGGACGCAGTAATGCGTTGTCACTCCATACCCGGAATCGGCTGAGATAAATCGTAACGTCCGCCACAGTGCATCGCAATTGGAAACGGAGTATAGCGATCTATAGAGAAGTGAATTGAACCATTTTGTTAGTAGACCACTCACATCAGACCTTGTAAAACTAGCGCAGCGCAGGGTAACCAACCATGTACCACACCCTTAGGTCGGAATGTGCCGCATAGTTTTGTTTTTATGGCAAATATCCGCGAAATCACTAACAATAAAAAAACTATGAAAGTATTTTGTATGGCGCTTTATAGTGCACGGGGATAATACGACCAAGTACGGCTACTGTCGATACGGTGCTCGAGTACCACTAGTGGTTGGGACAAAAAACCTCCAACGGTAATTGACTAGCTTAAACACAGACCTGGCTAAACCTTTACTTGTTTGGAATTTAAAACAAAATAACGCAACACGTTTCTATTACTATTGAATTGCCGGTTTTTAAGGGATCATTGAGAGAAGTTTGGAGAGAATTGAGGATAATTATTTCTTTTAATTGCCGCTCAATTTATGTAGTTGACAATTTTTAATTTTTTAATATTTATCATACATCCGAGCGCAATGCAAAACCACTTGCAGCAGTTTAACGCTAGGTGTTGTTTGTACAAGGTGAACCAAAGCATGAAATACTCTCTACGAAAAGTTTCAACATAAAATGTTGTTTCTAAGATGTCTTGAAAAAATCACGGGAAAATTAAAAAAATATGAAAGAATTGGAGAAATGACCGAGTGTGTCACTTTAGTTCACTTAAAGTATAAACTTAAATAAAACGTATTTAACTACTTCAGAGAGACCATTTGGCACGCTTTATACATAAACATGTTTTGGCGTTTTAAAAAGTTGTATTTTCAAATTCACGTGGCCCTCAAAATTACGTCTACGCGCAATCGGGAAAATCGTTGTTCCACCTGCTCTCAGACGCAATTTTTTTTTTACAAAAAACAAAGAATATATTTTTTTTTTGCAAATGAAAGGTTCTATTTTGTGGCGTGACTATGTCTTGCTACCTCATATAAAAATGTATTTGAAAAAAAAAAGGCATATGCCATTCCTATGACCGTCCTTACCTGAACGCGTCCTTTAGTAAATTGTCCGGATACCCCCAATAGGGATACACGATGATCGTACGATGCAGGCGCAAAGCCGTAAGCGGAGCATAGGTTAACGTTATCGGAGTCATCGGACGATTTACTAAAACCGTCTAATATTCGCCGTCCCGTATGCTGGGCCACATAGTCCAAGGCAGCCGCACGTCTAATCGTCTGCTGCGCGGAGCGAGCTGGCGCTGGAGGGACGGAACGAGCGGGTTGGTATGGATAGTAAACTTGAGGAAGAAAACGAGAAAGGACACGGAATGAGCTGGCGCTCATTCCGTGTACTTTGAACGTGCCGAGACTACATATGGGCTTGCCGTGCAGCCCAAAATGTAAAGAGTTTTTTTTTGTGTGTGGGTTAACTAATAAATATTTCATAAATGCCCTACGTACATTTTAAAAATAGATTTTAAGAGTAGGCTTTTTATCACGTGCCTATCAATCAAAGTGATAAAAAAATGTAAAACAAAGCAGCGAGATTTGTTTCTGGAAGTTATCGGAATTTTGAGAGGAACATTGGGTATAAAAATGATCTGGAACTTTATTTTCGCTGGAAAGCCGCTAAAAGTGATGTAACATAAACTCGAACAAAAATAAAATCAAGAAAAGTAAGTTTTTCCTTGGCATAGCGTTGGTCTATAACTGGTCGTTACAGACACGTTAAAAACACGTAGAGGGCCAAATTTTGTACTCTTGAGAGACTTGTACATAATTCCTTTACATGTATAAAAAATTGTTTGTATTCCCTCGCAATTATTTAAAAACTTCCTATAGCATAAGTGACATGGTTTTGCGAGTAATTCTAGAATAATATTCTTACCTACTCAAAGGAGTATTGTAATTCAGCCCATTTTCATCCACGGAGGGGATAAAGTGAATAGTTTGAGGACAGGAAGAAAAGATGGTTGACGAGCAAACTGTGTACGTTCCGGTAAGTTGAACCTCTATCACTCTGCCACGGGCATTGAGAAACGCAAACAAAGACTTAGACTCCTTCAGATGCACAGTCTTTTTGCCCATCGCCTTACAAACGCAAACAGAGGCTCAGCGGACAAAGCCTTTTTGCCCATCGGGCGATGGGCAAAAAGGCTTTGTCCATCTGAAGGACGCTGAGCCTCTGTTTGCGTTTGTAAGGCGATGGGCAAAAAGACTTTGTGCATCTGAAAGAGTCTAAGTCTTTGTTTGCGTTTCTCAATGCCCATGGCAGCGTGATAGAGGTTCAACTTACCGGAACGTACACAGTTTGCTCGTCAACCATCTTTTCTGCCTCTCCTCAAACTATTCACTTTATCCCCTCCGTGGATGAAAATGTGCTGAACACGGGTGGTATTTTTATTGTGTCCCGTTGCTTTGGATGTTCGAAAACGGTCATTCCTCAGCTTGCTCGCCAGCAATTGGGAAAAACACAATACAAAAAAAACAAAACACAAAAACGGGACTTTAGGTGCAAACATTAGGCCCTTAGAACAAACTCACGAAGTCAGTGTGTTTATTTCTCAGAAAAAAAGAAATAGGCAAAGTACAGGCGCGCTGATGTAGTGAATTTATATTTGCCTGCTTTCTTCCCTTCATTCTTTCTTTCCTGCCTTCGATGCGGAGAAGAGGATTGAACGAGAGTGTGTGCCTCCAAGAATATCAAGTTTGCAAGTCGGCAAACAAGAATTAAGAATGACCCTTTTTGGTTATAGTGATTACAAGAGTAGGTGTAATGTAACTACAGGATAGGACATTCCGTCTTCCGCTGGGACCTGGAATGGTCTACAGAAAAGGTTGGACCAATAATTAAGGTGTTGCAGTCAGAGGCATTCTCGTAAGTTCGTTGTTGCTGCAAAGATCTCAGAATACTTCTCGTCTTCCCTTGAGGAAATGATTTTTTATTGGCTTTCCTGCTGCCTGTCATATAACCCTACTAAGACCGAGTTGCTTTTAAAAATCCTAACTCTTGTGTTGTCAATATTCAAGGTTTCTAAAATATTCTTGCTCCATTCCTACGGTGCATCTTTATTCTATCGTTTAAGTATGGTATTTTCCCACAGCAATGGAAAGAACTGATTGTAGTACCAATATTTAAAGCAGGAGACGCTTACCACGTGAATAACTGCCGACCGGTGTCTCTTCTTTGTGGTTTTAGTAAGATTTTTGAAATCGTAGTAAATAGGCGAATGTCGTTCTATTTTTGCCAAAAGACAAATTGGGTCCAACATAAATTTGTGAAAGGAAAGTCAGTTGAAACCAACCTTTGTACTTTTTTTTATTACTTGTCACCGATATTTTTTAAAAGAGGACATGTTGATACCGTGTACTTTGATATGTCGAAGTCCTTCGATAGCGTAAATAATTTTTGATTATTGTCGAAAATTCATTTGTATAGCCTTTGCCTTCAATATCTTAGCTGGTTTAAATCATACCTATCTTCACGTCAGAATGCGGTTCGGATTTTGAATACATTGTCTGATCATTATACTCCACCATCAGGTGTCCCACAGAGTTCCAATTTGGGGCCTCTTCTTTTTTGTTAATTTTTATAAATGATATTGTTTTTGCTGTTAGAAGTGCTAAGATTCTATTCCTTTCCGTTGATATCAAGATCGGTTCGGGGTTCTGACGATTGTTTATTACTACAGGAAGATGTTAATTATATGTCAACTAGGTGCTCAAGCAATCTTTGATTTCTTAACCCGCGGAAAAATAAAATGATTTACTTGTCTAAGAAGCGTGATCAGAGTGATTTCCGTTACACACTACAGGAGAAACCATGACTCAGCGTGTATCTACAGTTCATGACCTTGGTGTTCTTATAAGATAGCCGCCTTACTTTCAAAGATCATGTTACATGAATAAACCTTATTCACATTTGTGACGCCATCTATCGGAAACATCGGTAACATGATCCAAGCTGCCTCAAAGATGGTCGCGCGCCATCTCTCTTTTGGGGGGAAGCAATAGGTGGACTAGGGAATGTGATTAATTTAGATCGCAGTGGCGCATCAACTTATTCAAAGCGTTCCTTGTCAGTCTGAGCGCCTCTGATGCAGCATTTGCATTCGGATTCTTGAATTCGCTGATCTGCACAAATCTCTTAAAAATTCACTTTTTTTTACTTTTTTCTTAGCACAAAATGTTTCCGATGTCGCCAGAATAATGTTAGCTCTAAACCCTGCCCCCCGCCAAACACTAGCGCTATGTACGGGGAAATCGTCAAGCTGCGCGTTTCGATTATGAACTCCGAAATTTGCGGAACGCGTCTCTTTAGCTCCTCTTTTGTTTAAATACACTTTTCGCTAGTTTGAAAGTAAGAGATTAAACGAACGCCCAACGATTTGTCATGTGTCGATGACATACCTTGTAAAACGTCACCGTGCAAGAAATTGTCTTTTTTTTTTAAACCAACGATCACCGCGAGTTTTAAACTCCTCGTCCGGAATGGGGTCGAAACGCAGACGAAGATGCTGTCGTTTTTGAGGCTTGAAGCCTGTCATTTTCCACAACGAAAATGCATGAGGTATATTGCCGGTAGTTTGCTTCGTATGTTGGGGCTGGTTTCCCGTATGACACGTCAGTTTTCTGAGTCTAAATGTCTCGTTCGTTTATATTGCTCTTTTCTACGTCCATGACTTGAATTTAGTTCCTTCATGGAACCCTTTCATTGTCAATCTGAGCACCGAAATTGAACACGTTCAGAAGCGTCTGGGGCGAATCGTCTATGATAGACACTTCAATCACTGTTGCTATCATAGCTGTGATTCAATCCGGAAGTGTCGTGACAAAAGAGCTATTGAAACGACGAGTCAATTCTGATTTGTGGTTTTTACGTAAAGTCATTATTGAAAAAATTTATAGTATTTTACTGGTATCGACTGTGAACATTTACGACCCTATGTTCGAATAGGGACATACCGCTTCTACTTTTACACGAATACTCCAGCTCATGCTTCACCCATGTCTAGAATTCAGTATCTCTATAATGCAAAATCTGACCCCGATACGGAAATATATGCAGATAATTTCTTGGGAACATTAAAATATCGGTAGCATTTGATGTTTAGTTTTGCTTGTTTCCACGCTCTTCCTCTTTTCTAGATTTTATACGTATAATTTCCGTAATAGAACTTCGATGAATTTCTACAGTATAGTTTTGTTTTGACAGTAATGCTTATTCTGTGTTGATAGATATGCAATGTATAGTTTTGTTTTTGACAGTAATGCTTATACTATTTCAGGGTGAAACTGTTCAGTGTGCTAACGTATTCGGTCAATGCTTTGGTTTCTATTTTTCTTTTCAGTGTTCCAATAAGAACGCTTCTATGACTGTTTTAGATACTATCAGAAACGAAAGTAGTACTATTATTTTTTTATACCTTTTCCCTTTGACCTCATCAACAGCCACATAGTTCACACGGTCGGTAAAGGGGGGGGGGGGTGGAGACGAAAGAAAGCAGGACACTAAAACCTGGAACGAGCAAAGAAAAGATAGAAGTGGCACATCAAGAAGGATTTATAGTCGCGATAAAAAAAACATGAATACCTTCAAGTTATTTGGAGCAGGCAAAGCAATGTTTTACAACATATATGGAGTTCCGTGAATCAAGACGGGCAACGGCTACCAAAAAAAAAAAAAAAGAGTACAGGACTGGCACTAATTTGTTAAAAGAAGTGTTTCAGCTTGCCTTTAAAGGGATACTACAACGAAATCTCGGCACTTATTTTTTGGTTGATATGTGTTCAAAGGAGCAGTATCACATCGAACACACTAATATCTTGTTAAAACGTAACAAAAAGAATTTCAAAACGAATTAAAAAATAAGCAAAGAGCCCCTGGTGGATGTCGCTAACGCCTCGTTTGTAATGCCCGTCTAAGAACCTTGACAGGTAGTGACGGTATCTTTCTCGCCTCTAGCCACCACGAAAGATTACGGGCAGAACATCCATTGGGTCAGAACATCCATCGAGTCGAAACATCCAAGCGGTCACGTGACACTGGACCCAGAACATGCAACGAGTCAAGAGATCCACCCGAGTCGAAACATCCATCCGTGTCTAAACATCCATCTAGTCAAAACATTCATCGAGTCAGAACATCCATCAGAAACGAAACATCCATTTGAGTCCAAACATCCATCGAGTCAGATCATCCATCAAAGTCAAAACATCCATCTGATTCAAAACATTATTATTTGAATTGAAAGGAAAAGAAAAAAAAAAATATACATGTGAATTTTTGCCGGCTCGAGGCTGCGAATTTCACTAAGCGCCAGTTTCGGGGATACACTTAATCAACCACCTTGGTCAGTGTCCTCGATGTAGGGTCTCTCATTTTCGTGTTTTATTTTTGTCACTGAGTATATTTGGATACTCGTGGTCAAAACTAGCATTGTAAAGCTGCGTATTATTTCCTCTCCGTGATGTCAGTTTTGGGGAGTGTTGCCATATATGTGTTCGAAGTGCCAAAGGCTTGCAAGTGTTTTTCCCTTTCACTGTTGGTGATATCCGGCTTAACCTTCGGTCGGAGGGAAATTTCATGAAATCCCTCGAACACTTGTTAAACCCACTGACCCCAATCTTGAAAATGTTGAGAAAGGGAAGCGACAGGGTGATAGCACGATCTTGGTTACAAGGGAGTGTGCAAGAAGGCGTGGGTGCATCGCTTTAGAAAGCCGGCAACCTCGAAGATAATTGAGATAACGCGCGTACCGCAGCGGAAGTTCGGGGAACAGGAGTTTGGTGACTTCGATGTTTTGTGATGCCTTTCTTTAGTCCGAACTGTGTCAAGGTTTTCTGGTTCAAAGATGACTAATTACCTTCAACGACTGCATATAAACACCTGCAAGTTTTCGTTCCGGGATGGATTCCAGTCAAGAGGTGTTCCCATCAACAACAACTTGTTACGTTCAGCTTTGAGAGCAGCGATTTGTCAAAGTATTTAGTTTTCCTAAATATTTTAGTCAAGCAAATTTTGAACCGAAGTGCTAATTCCTGAGAAGACTGGCCTTATTGAGCAAAACTTCGGAACACCGGTATTTGTGCCGTCCAGTCATCGCTCGAAGTGGCCGGTACTCCAGTTTGAAAGCATCGCCTTTTTCAACCTGAAGAGTCGGCTTGGACGGGATGAGAAGAGCCCCATTGCCCACCTGACATTGCGGAATGGAGTTATGATCACTGACCCCGACGACCCAACTACGCCCTATAGCTGCTGGCCAGGAAATGCACTGCTTGTGGGGAAAACGCTCGCGAAAAGTTATATGCTGGAGGTAGGAACGCAAATCCGTGAATACAGAAAAAGACCCCGACAGGCCTTTGACGACGCTGTCCGTTCTGTCGACGAGACGTTCGAAGATCACTTTTCTGAAATTCGAGATGCAATCAATTCTGAACTCAGCACCCATTACGGCTATGCTTCTAAACGCAGAGCGTTATCAAGGAACAGGCACTTCAATGTCATCAGAGGCCACAGCTTGGACGCTATCCTCTCAGGACTTCAAACAACCAAGGATGGGCATCGCATTCTTCAGTTTGAAGACAAGACGGAAGCACGGAGAAAGCTGGCCTCCTTTGCCGATAAGTACATGGACGCGCTCTGTGACGCTCAATACGTGTTGGGCGACGGAAACTGCAAATACAGCCCCATGGAATTTCATAACCCTGGAGAGTTGTATACACCTGACGCTGTCGTCAAGGGGGAAGCCCAATCAGTTGTCCACGCTCTTATGCAGTCGTGCGACACCCGTGCTTGCGAGACCTACCTCAAGGTGGTCAAGGATGCCATGGAGCGGAAGTTTGGCAATTTCGGAACACTCTCCACTACTGCTACGTGGATATTCGATTTTGAGTTTGCGGCCATACAAGCAACGAAACAGGTCTTTGGCGCGGCAGAAGGAACACTACGTGTGAGTAAGCGTTTTCATTATACTAAATGGTCCTATCCGTCCGTCCGTTTTGTTAAACTCTTCCATATTTTAGATTATTTTTATGTTCGTTTTCTGAATATTTGAAGACAATTCTTATAACATTTGAGTTCCTACCACATTTTTATGAATTTGCGCACTAGATAGAAAGTTATCTGGATTTTCTTTTTCGCGGGTGTCAGTAACTGAAACAGATGAAAAGAAAATCACGTTTTTTTCTTTTATGAGGGGGATGATCCCTTTTCCGAGAATGGATTTTTAGACTCTAATGAGATGTAGAATCACTTTCACCCGAGCGGCCACAACCTTTCTCTATAGAAAGACGAAAAATACATTAACCTCTTTGGGAAGACCTCAAAGTACCACTTTACTGAAAAATAGTGATCAATGCTTTACTTGGATTGTCAAAGGAAAATACATCATTCGAAGTGAAAGCTACTTCAGCTTACTGTCATAACTTTTTTCTTATTTCCTATCAACTTGTCAAATTGCTGTCATAACCGTTACACTGTTTATTTCTTACGTTTGATCTAAGTTTTACTTCCGAATCTACCAACATTGATTAAACCTTTAATGTGATACCTAACTCGAATAGGAAGTAAGGCTTATAGCATAAAGAATGTTATATTTGTCCCAGGTGCGTGGTTGTGCGTTCCATTTCGCCAAGGCCCTCAGCACCAAACGCGACGAGCTAGGCCTGCGGTCAAGTTGCAAACAGAACGGTGACGTCGCCAGGTGGATTGAAAGGGTGTAGGACAAAATGGTTTCGGCCGAAATGGTCCCCGTCAAAATGGTCCCGGACAAAAAGGTCTCAAGTGCCAACCCAGACAAAATGGTCCCAGGTGAATTTATCAATACTTTGAGCGCTCTTAATAGGACAAAATGGTTTGGTACTTTTATTTTGACACACGTTCAAGGATAATATTAACATTTTCATTATAATCATTTAAAATAAATTTTAAATCCCTTCTATCTATACCATGCAACTCTATTTCTCAAATGTTCTTGATTTTTACCGATATATTTCACGTGTGTAATCAATATCTTTCTACCGCCAGGACCTGTTCTCAAATTAGCGCTATCGAGCTTCAAAACAATACTCGGAATGAAAATCATTATCATAGACGTACTACAGGTTCTTGACGTGTTTTCTTTAAATGAACCTGTCGTACCACCGTGTTATATTTTTCAGAAACAGCATCGCTCTGTCTGAACATTGTATATTAAAGAAATCAAACATTGATTTCGCAATTATGAGCGTATTCATTACATAGACCACTTAAGAGAAAAGAAGTCGAAACTGCTGAAGCGAAGGCCTAATACGAAAATGTATTCACATGACCCACACCCCTCAAAAAGTCGTTCAAGGGACGGAGCCCTTGCACGTACCGTGTGCACAGAGTTACAATCCGCGGCTAATATCCATCAAGAGTAGAAAATACAAAAACCTGTAAACAGCTAATAAATAATGTCGCGCTGGGACCATTTTGTTCGGGTTGGCAGTTGGGACCATTTTGACCGGGACCATTCTGACCGGATCCCGGATTTAAAGGGTGCGACATCTCCCTTTCGTACCTGACGGCTTCCGCCAGGCCTTCTCCAGAAACCTGGTTGCCTCTTGGCCACAGGCTTCGCCACTGGACAGTGCTCGGTTAAAGCAATTTGCCAAGTATTTTGATAGTTTCTGGCTTTCCAACACTGTTGTGAAAGA
The DNA here is from genome assembly GCF_016920785.2 of Ixodes scapularis. NCBI lineage: Eukaryota > Metazoa > Arthropoda > Arachnida > Ixodida > Ixodidae > Ixodes > Ixodes scapularis. Next base: position 107,886,132 of record NW_024609879.1, on the reverse strand, counting down.
CATTTGTGGACAGTTTGAAAACGATGGCCCACGCACGACCAAAATGGTCGAAGGTTGGCACAATGTGCTGCACAGCCGGCTGACAAGTCACCATACAGACTTGGCCGAGTTTATTCAGTTCCTCCAAGCGATACAGAACTCTTCGCAAAATCGAATCCAGGCGCTGCTCTTGGATCATCTTGCAGTGGCATCTGCACCGGGGGTTAAAGTCAGCAACCGTAACAAGCGATTACACAAGGAAATGGCCCTGTTTTCAGGCTACTTGTCATCTGCAGTCCCGACATTTCAGGATGTCCTTAACTATCTCGACAGAATTACAAGCCTTGGAGTTCTTCCGTAGAATGAACTGAATAGCACGCGTGGGCCAGCTTCCTTCAATAAAACTGTTTGAATGCCTCACGTTGTCTCGGTGTCTTATTCAACCAAATGACTTTACCTGAACGATATGCACTATGTTGCGCATGGTAGTAGTAAACGGTACAAAAATGACTGCATAGACACTTCGATAGGTAAAAATACCTAAAAAGTTATAATACATGAAAAAAAAAAAACTTTAAAATTTGTTCCAATAGTGCTTCCGTAATTGCAAAAAAACTACTATTTATATAGAATTGAGCAAACCTATGTAGAGTGCTTTGTCCGAGAGTAAAACTAACTTTAAAAAGCCACGAAATAAAGCTGCGATTATCTCGTAATAGCGTTATTGATGACGGCGAACATATGGGACAAGAATGTCTTAACACAATTCAGAGGCTTAACACAAAAAAGAAAGTAATTGACTGGCGAGGTGAACTTAATATGTCTGTAGGGCTTACGTTACATAATTCACGAATAACAGTATTTTGGTCCCTCGAGTAATCGCACAGACTCGGAGTCAGCCCATCGCGCGCTCTGCTGCTCCCATCCCGATGTAAGAAAATTGTTCTCCTTCGAATTAATACGGCGAAGCAAAATACTTTTAAAACAGAGCTATTCTGTCTTGAAAAATGTTTCACCATCACAAGCTTGACAGTGCTCTAACTTTTCGTGTGAATAACAATATCTCCCTTTTCATTTGGATGATATTTATCACGTTGCTTTTGAATGAATTGCTAAAATTTGTTACTCCACATTGCCTGGAAAAAATAGTTTTTTTTTTCCGAATTTCATTGACATACACCAAGCTAAAATAGAAAATGGCTGTCACACTTTTTTTTTCTCCGAAGGCGATCTAAATACCTAGCATTTTCATATGAATTCAAACGGCCTTGTCTATTGTCTGCGGGTCACGTAGCAGCCACGAATCGCTGAGTGACGTGCTGTTGAGCTGCGCGGGTCAAACGACAGCAAATAAAACGCCACCCGAGACGGCAAAGCAGCGGATTGTACCGGCAATGCTAGTAAATTCTATTCTTAAACCACGTCGCGTGATCACGTAACATTACCGCTCGCCGCTTTCGAGAGCCATTGCCACTGCGCCTTCGTGTCCTACCTATACGGAGCGGACCACCAAAAACCTTTTATTTTAAGCTCCGCTAAGCTACAAGAAAGACGCAAGATCACTGACGAGCGTACACCTTCTAATATAGGGATAAAAGAAAAGAAAAATTATTTCGCTCCGTTTGCATGCCCCTGACGATATTAACTTTATTATTTTTGTTTATTTATTTATTAACAGAAAAACTACCTACAGACCATGAGGGGTTCAAGCAGGGATCAAGGAAAACAACCTCCATTATCTTACAAAACAGAAAATAAATTAAAAAAAGTAAGTGACACTAGTAGAGGAAAATTGAAGAAATCGGAATCACAAAATACATATAAAAACGCACGTTTACTGAATAGCCTAAATAACTGGCAAGGTCTCAATCAGATAATAAAATCGTAAAGGCAGTCCACAGCTCGAATAATAGTAAAGAAATAAGAACATGCCCTATCCACTTCCGTCAAGTAACGAACTCAGTTTTGTCCTCCATAATTGATTAAATTTTATCTAGGAGCCTATGCAAACGGTCCTTGCTTACCATATCATCAAAAGTCGTCAACAAAACAGGTCTCTCCTTTCAGGCAAAAAACGATAGAACATTCAACTCGTCAAAATATCCATGACATCCATCCGAGTCAAAACATCCATTGAGTCAAAACATCCATCGAGTCAGAACATCCACCCAAGTTTAAATATCCATGGACTCAAAACATCCATCCAGTCAGAAGACCCATCCGAGTCAAAGTATCCATCGAGTCAGAACATCCCTAGAGACAAAACAACCACGAATGGATGTTTTGACTCGATCGATGTTTTGACCCGTTGGATGTTCTGACTCGGAATCAGAGAAGATTACTCCCCTCTCCCCGAGAATCTCTTTTGTATGTCGCAAAAGTCGCTATTGCCCCTCTACAAGATTATAAAAGTTTAACCCGTCACTCAAAATTCGTACAAAAGCAGCCGCTTCGGTGGCTGGAACGACTGGGCCATCCTCTCGACGTCAGCCTCGCCGTAGCTTTGCTCGTCTCGAGACGAACTACGTCACTATTGCGTTGAGTGTCACGTGGTCTCCGCTGGCTGTTCTCCGAGCGCTCGCCAAAGTGGGCCGTTTATAACGAAAAATACAGCCATCAGGCTCAATATACAAACGTGCGATTGTCATTTACGGATATTGTGGATCATATTCAACCTATTTTTGAACACGACGGGAATATTTCAAATTTCGTTGAGGTATCCATTTAAGTAATTTGTAAATAGCCATCTGCGTCCAGTAAGGTTCGGGTTGCCTACATTCTTGTCACTTTTTCTTTCCAGCTTTCGTAAGCTCTTTTAAAAATAGTGATGGCCTCTTATCTGTGTTTTTGTTTGTACCCCAATAAGGTACATTTTTCATTCAAACACTAAGTTTCAACGTGGAAATTATTGCTTCTTTTTTTTTTGGCTCCTGAAAAACAAAACTTGTAAAAAAATGATTGTTGACCTAGACTGTAACCACCTTGGAATTGGAGATTCGGGATTCGAGGAGGGGGTTCCACTGGTTTTACGGTTAAGCGCGTACTTTGGTATATGACTCAGGAAAGTATACTGCGTTTGCCGCCTCTATTAAAGCAACAACAACAACAACATCGTTTGTAGTTTTAACCGACGTACACTCTTGAAATAAAAATGAGCCTGTAAGCTTATTTCTTTTTGTAGAACATGCAGGCAGCCAATCGCGGTAAACAATGTAAGAACCCCAGCGAGTGACGACGCTTCAGACTCGGCTGGCAAAAAAAAAAAAAAAAAACGAAAAAAAAAAAAAACGTGCACAAGGAATGACATTTTATTTGCTGATTGTCCCCGTGCACACCGCATTTTCATGACCCAATCATTATCCGAGCGTCGTCCGAGCTCTTCTGTTGTTCACCATGATTGGCTGTTTTCGTGCTCCGCAGAAAATTTGAAATCACAAACTTTTTTTAGTATGTATGCCTGGAGAATACTGGACTGTATAATCCCGCCGGCACGTGCCGCCTGCGATTCTGTGTGACATCAAGAAATGATACTTACGGCATACAAACTTCTACAACGCCGGAATGGAATAAGAGTAATATACCGCACACGCAAACACATTTTCCACAGTAAATGGTCGTTGGTCAAGCCGTTGAAACGCTCCTGTCACGTGTTCTCGTTGAGCTTTGTACTTAATGCATACGCATAGCAAATGTTCAACACCTACCTTCCAGTTGATCATACATCAGTTTGGATTATCGGTTCGACCGAGTAGAACACGGTAGCTGCTGGTGTAGGCGACTCCAACTTGCCGCCTATATGGCATACAAGGTTTCTAGCTTTCTGGAAGTCCGCCTAAGTCCGCCCTGTGTTGTTGTTCTAACGTAATAACAAAAAAAAAAGTTTAATGGTTTTTTTAATTCAGAAAAGTATACCTAGGTTCCACTGAGAGAAACGGGTCGTTGATGTTAGCGGTCTATCAAGTGAGAACGTTTCAGCTATTTTACAACGCAGAGGTGGTACTCCTACTCCGGCAACAAACAAAAATGATCCTCACCACCGAGTTAAGACGTCCTTCGTAGAAGGCCATAAGGCGGATGGGCAAAAGTCGCAACAGATAGATCAACTTACGGATGTGGCCGCGTTCTTCACGGGAGTCTAATCCCTAAGGCCGGTTCGCTTGCAGGCGCTCCTGACGTCATCCGCAGTGGCCTGGAGAAGAAAAAGAAGCGCACTCACACACACGCATGAAACTATTTCTGGTTGCCCTTGTTTATTCTTTCTCGCTTAAAGGGTGGTTCACACACTTGCGTCGAGTCCGACCGAGTACGACGGTTGCTATGGCAACAGCTTAGTCGGCTCCAACAAAACTGGGTTAAAACCGGTTTTGTTGGAAACGACGCAGCTGTCGCCATAGCAACCCTCGCAGTCTGTCGGATTCAACGCAAGTGTGCGAATCAACACGCGATCGTGACGTCACTCCGCTGCGGTGGCGCTGTTGTCGGCATGACGCATGCGCAGAACTGTCACTTCCTTTGAATCTGCTTTGTGAGCACTCGCAGTGCCCACACCTGTTGCGGTGTTGCGGGAAAACGCAGATTTGTTTGTAAACAATGCGCGGATCTGAAATTCAACTGACTCTTTATCAACAAGCACGTTTGCTCACAAAATCTGCGGTTACAAGATACGCTTGCGCAGGGCGCCGTTGTTTGCAGTGCGAAACTTTGCGCTTGTTTTGTGGCGGCGCCTCAGCGCTGTCGAACACGTGGGTAGAAAGGAAGGAGTGAATTATGACCCATCCTATATTTCTACAAGAAACGGGGAGGCTGGAAGTTACAAAAAAAGAAAAATAGCTGTCCTTCTCGTCGCATTGGATGTAGGATCCGTCTCAACATTAAAGCGCAGCTCTAAAAGCTTTAAGCGGCGTCGCCGTCGGCGTAACCGCGCGATGACGATGAGGATGACGTCATCGTGATGACGTCATCCTCATCGTAATTGTCATCGTCACTGATGACGTCATCAGTGACGATGACGATGACGATAACGATCACGCAAATTTCATTACTAATATGTTTTGTCGAACAATTTCAATCAAGCACGAAATATCACCCACGCTATTTTGATGGCAGCCTGCCATCGCAGCTGCCACAACGCTGTCTGCCATGCAAGGAGGTTGTAATGGGCAGGAGCTGGCGTCCCTATCCCCAATGCATGGAGCGAAGTGTAACGGAAGTAGGCGTGGCCACGAGCCGCAACGAGCATTTCTTGACCAATGGGAAGCCTAGTGAGTGGGCTCCGCCATTAATTTCGGTGCAAACAACCGCGTTGCGATGACATATCTGTGGCAACGCGACTGTGTGCACCGAAAGTAATGGCGGCACCCACTGTTATTTGAAACAGCGCTTAACGGGAGACTTTTAAACCGGTATGGTCGGAATTGGATGAGATTATTATAAACGAACACCTGGTTGCCCAGCAGTCAGTAAGTGACTAGAATTGAGACGCTCTAGACGACGCACCGTGAAGGACTTGGCGGTGCGCAACGCATTTTTTAATGAACAGCAGCAGCAGATCGCACGAGCGCGCATGCAAGCCAGGAGCGCACAGAACAACGGGCTCGCGCTTCCAGTTCTGACTTCGCTCGCACGTAATGTGGAACTAAGTATAAACACTCACGCTACAAAGCATTTGCATCGTGGACGCCCACGGCGGACGCCGAGCGCATCGAAAGCTAGCCTCGTGAAGCACACGCCGGAGCAGATTAGAAAGCAAACGAACCGCCGGTGCGCCACCCCACGGCCTCGGAACGGGTGCGCAAAGCAGTCTGGGATTAAACGCTTCTTCCGGCTTCACTCAGGCTGATGTCATGCCGGGTCCTGTCTGTTTAAACGTCCTTGCTGCCATGAATGGATGATGGTGGCTGCAGCAGCTGTATGTACCTTGGCTAGAGGTAATATAACTCCAGCAAAAAGATGGCCGCCAGTGGCCGCATTCGCGGAGTGGACAAACGCGATCCAGCAATTGTCCTAGAGATCAGTAGGCTAGAGGGAGACGCAAAAACAGTTTGCTTGGGCTTAAAGTGGGCTTTGTTGTAATCACTCGACTGAGCTCGTCATTTTATCTTTTTTTAATAGTCTGTTTGCTTAAGAAAAGCCTAAAAAATTATTTAAATTGCGAAAATAATATTTTTCTGGCGTGAACGTGATTTATTGTTTTTGCACCGACCTACGAGACTTCAATCGCTGTAAACATCGTCTAAATGACATATACTTGCGCTGTCTGGCACGGCAGAACGTAAAGGTCATTCGAAAATCCTAAAGGCCTTTGGCGTAGATCTCCTTTTGGGTGCCCGTCTGACAGAGCTATAATACGTCGTGCAAAAAACGACAGTCTACACTCTCCGAGGGTGTATTTTTTTTCCTCGTATGACGACCTTGTCACATTGCCCGCACAAAAACGGCCTCTCGTTCGAAGCATACGTATAGGTAAAAGAAGCAAGCATGCTTCGGCAAATGTTTGAGGCTTATCCGCGATAGTTCGGTCATCGTGCCCGCGGCGAACGCCTTGTCTTGTGTATACGACGTATGAAATAATGTGACTGAGGGTTTGGAGTGTATTGGCGTATGCCCGCGCTACCTGTGCGAATCGTAAAATTAGAGAGAGTTTAAGGGCCGATTGCACCAACGCCGCTTAGCGCAAAGCGGAGCTTAGCCGGGAACTTAAGCTTAGTTTTGGTTTCGTTCGGTTGCACCAAACTCGCTTATCGCTAAACCTAGCACTAAACTACGCTTAACTTAAGCGCTCAACATTGGGCGCTTTGCTTTTCGTTGTTTCTAGGGGTGTCGCAAACTTTTGTCGAACCGGATTTTTAGGCCGAACTTTCGGGGTTCGACTGAATCGAACCGGTTCGACGAACCTTCGACTTTTAACCAGGTTCGACCGGTTCGACTTTGTGGACAGTGTGGCCAGATTTTGATGCAAGCATGTCTAGGTTTGGAGAATTTTTTTTTTTATGCAAAGGTTATTTTATTTTATGAGCAGTTGCAATATAAACAAACGAATTTTAATCATTGAAAAAGTTAATAACTTAATTTTTTTTGTAGTGTATTAACTGAAATAACTAATCCGCGCTGCTTTTAATTCATCCCTTAGCCATCACCATCCAATCCGAAGCCAACTGGCCAGCCTGTCGCGCATGCGCACACGAGTCGAACCTCAATACAAGGTTCGTCGAAATTTCCACTAAAAGTTCGAAAAAGTCGATCTCGTCGAACTCGAACCTCTGCCGGTTCGCGACACCCCTAAGTTGTTTCTTAATCCTGGATTAAAAACATGGCGGCTGGTTTGTCGCGGTCGACGCGGTGGACGAAATTGGTTGTGCAAAGTGTTTTAGGCTACATCAGCGTGAAAGTCTCGACAAAATGACCTTCGACTGTGACAAGGATGCAAAATATTTTCGCGTGAAGTTTTTATCGACCCCTGTTTTCAAGTTGGCTCTCCACTCTCAGGGCGTGTTAGCCCTAACCGAGATACGTACGGAGCTCTGGGTCTGTGGGGCTCACGGGGCTCACGTCTGTCTTCCCGTTGGTTCTTCTGTCAACGAGCTTATTCGTATGTACTTACTAATTTTCGCATAACCGTAACGTATTGTTATTTACCACCTTGTTTATTTACACTTGCAGCGCGTTGAATAGTGGCAGTACATGATCTCGGCGATCAGCTGATTGTCGACACCTCTGCCGTTCGCATTAGATTGCGGCGCTTTTAAGCAATAAAGCAACGAAAATTCAATTTCTTTCGTTTTCTGAGTTTTGAGACAATCTTCAGTGAATTTTCCTAATCTCGCGAGTAGAATCTTGGCTTCAGAAAACTGTATCGTTCCAAAACCATAACTTTTTTGGTGATCGCGATTTTTTAAGAATATTTTGCTTTATATCTTTCATTCGTGGCGGCGACAAATCGTAACGACTACTATGCTAGATTCGTTCATTGCTGTATCGGGGCAGGCTGGGGCAGGCGATGCGAAGAGACGACTGTTCTTATCGGCATGATGTGATGTACTAGTGAGAGTTTTTCTTTTCTTTTTTTCTGAACTCGACAGTGTGAAACTGAAGTCCGTTTGAGGCTGCAGCGGATATTCAACGACGGTACAGTGCAGTTCTGTCACCTTGCTGATAGCAACGAGTGCCGTCGATGCAAGGTCTCGTGACCTGACCTCTCGACGACTTCTATTCGACGATTTCTGGGCATTTTCGCAGCTGCGGTGGCGAGTTCGTCACTGTTTTGACCTTCATCGGTCTCAGGCTTGACTTGATTTTAGTAGTCATCTTACCTGCCTACTCATATCGATGATGTTTTGTCTTCAGCGATGTAGCGAGTAGAGTCCCCGATGGCTCCTTCACCTCAAAATGTGAGCACGAAAACTACAACCACTGTCAAAATATCCTGTTATCAACCGATATTAAACACACAATCACAGATGTAAAGAGCATTCGTGTTTATTTGAAGCTTTGACTTCTGTTATTGAAAGCTAAACGAAAAAATGATTGAATTTTGAGACCTTTATTATGTTACTCACCGAAAAAATACAGCGAAAAGCAGACGCCGACGACGGCTACAACGGCAGTTTTTTTTTTTTTTTTTTTACATCACGTGACTCCTCTCCGCCAATCGTATTCGTCCCTCTAAGCGTTCCCTAGTTCCCTCTGTTTGTCCCTAGATTCCCTACGCAAATCCAGCGTTTAGCTAGGGGCGCGTCTATAAGGCCGGAATTTAAACCCGTGCTTACCTGAGCTCGGTTTAGGGCGCTAAGCCGGCTTAGGAAAGAGCCGCTTTGGGTTAAGGTAAGCGGCGTTGGTGCAACCGGCCCTTAGTATCGCGTATTCGAGCAAAGGCGACAACAATGTGTGCTTGAGTTAGCCTCGCGTGATCCACACTGCGCATGCGCGTCGTTGCCATGCGTGCGCCAATCCAAGACGCAGTTTGGGCTCCCGCCCACGCGCAGTGTGAAAAACGGGACGCTAACGCTAAGGCACAGTGCTTGCGCTTGCGCTCATTCGCGATACCAGGAACTTACTATGAATAGAGAGTTTTAGGAAACCGTTTTTGCGCATCCGATACGGTATACGACGGGCTCTCCACTACGAACTGCGCATGCGCAGTTCCTACCGGAGGGTTCATCGTACCGTATGGGGTGCGCAAAAAATTCTAGAGCCCATCCATGAACTTCACGTGACGATGGAGGGCCAGCGAAGCTGTTATCTTTATAAATTTACGACAACTTTACGATCTACATGTGATTGCAATGAAGACACGTACACGACTGCGCTCTTTATTTGTCTCTGTTTAATTCTTACTGAATAAAGCAATCATTGCCTTATGGTCACTATAATAAACGCCATTGGTTGTATTTTGACTTCGGATACGTTGTTGCTAAACGTGAGGTCTATGCACGTTTTGTTGCTGGTCGTTGGTATGCGTATAGGTGTTGGTATACCACTATTCTAGGTTTTACAGCGACTTGGCCTCTTCATCAGCTATGCTGATAAAGAGCCCAAGTCTCTTTATCAGCATCACGGAAGCGAAAGAAATGAAAATTAGAGATGCGCATTCTGCCCTCAGCCTCGTCACAGCGCACTCTTAGCTGAGATATGTTGGTGACCGTAGATGATAACAAGGAATCAGGACCTCACTACCTAACAATGCCAAGAAAGGCTGACTCACGCGGGTTGACCCCTCTATTTATTTACACTTGCCACGACCAATCGGAACGATGGAGTGCCGTTTAAACAAGAGTTTTCTTCTTCTTTTTTTTTTTTTCAACATTTATGGACGCATTTTGTTTCCAGATCCGAGCACATACCAGCTTCGCTGTAAAATGGTTCCTTAAAACTCTCCTAACGCTAGGATGTCGCTTCACCGTTGCTCCACCGTCCCAGCGCGATCGATTTGCGCGCCCGCGCAACCTTGAGGGCAGCCAAAGGCGATAGCGGTAGTGCAGCGAGCAGTATATGCAGCGGGGGGGGGGGGGGGGGGGGGGGGGTCTGACCCTTCCTCTTTCTAGCCCAGACCCCACGCAAACAAACGGCGAAGCGCGCATGTAACGCGGCGCACTTCCCTTTATCGTCTCTTTTGACGGAGGCAGTCTGCGGCGGCTCTTAGCTCACGGGCTGGCTTCATGGCCGCGGGCAAGACGCACGACAAATACAGCGGGAGGGAAGTCTGGAAGTTCGGGTATTTACCCCGTGTCCGTTAAAGAGAATAGGGAAGTGTTGCGATTGGTCGCGAGCCTCGAGCCACCACATAAGCGACGACTCAGGGTAACGACAACTCGGCCAGCTTGGTGCTTAAAATAATAGTAAGAATAATATTAACAAGAAAAAGAAATAGAAGAACAACAACAATAACAATCGTAATAATAATAATAATAATTAAGATAATAAAAATAGTACGCTTTGGATAAGAATGTGCTGGTTCAGGTGACGGATAAAGAAAGAATAAACAATTAACACTGAGACAACACAACCACATCTTTTCTGAAAGATGTGGTTGTGTTGTCCCAGTGTTAATTGTTTATTCTTTCCACCATCTAATAATAATAGTTTATTGCAGGTGCTTAAAGGTCCTCAAAGTATCATTTCGGGACCGTTAAAATCCGAAAGTCTTTTAGGTCTGATCCAAACAAATATTTTATAAAAAAAAAAAAAAAAAAAAAACACAAGCAATGTAAAAAAAAGAAAGAAAAAAAAAAAACACACACACAGTCGAAACAAAGAAGCAACAAAAAGTCAGACACGCGACAAGGTAAATATTGTAAAGAATTCTAATTCAATAATAATAATAAAAAAACAAACAAAAAACGCATCTCCACGTGGTGAATGATGTTGACTAGGGCGAAGTTCTGGTGGTGCTTGTCTGCGTAGACGCTGAGCCGCAGCATGCCGAGCTTTTCGTTCGTTTTCATCCATATCACGCTGCGGTTAAATACTCAAATGCGTATAAAACCACGTTCCATACCACAGATTCTCTTTCTGACATCCCACATTATGCGTAGCAACTGGACACTGCCAAAGTGGGATTTCGCAGAACGCGAGTAATGTTTGGAAACAAGCTTTCAAGCAGACGACACGGAAGACTCTCTTTTCGTCGCGCTGTTACTGGCGGGAAGCCGAGGCTCCCCTCTTTTGGCTCTCCACGCTGCGCGACCCCTGGCGTCATGCCAAGAGCGGAGAGAAGGGTTTTTCCGTAGCGGTGACGACGCCCCACAAGGTCGAAATCTCTGCAAATTGTCGCCCGAAGTTATCGCTTCAATATCGCTTTAATAATAATAATAACAATAAAACAAAATTAATAACATATTTTTTGAAAGCACGTAAACAACCACGATGGTCTTCTCTTTAGTGTACCAACAAAAAAAAAAAAAAAAGGGGGGGGGAAACAAGTATCAGAACTATCGCGGATTACACCGCTCTCCACCAATCACCAAAATAGCAGCACCCGCAAGAAAAAAAAATTTAAATGGAGTTTTGATACTTTAAAAGGGGGGGGGGGGGCGGGTGGTAGGTACCAAAAACTCAAATTTGCAGTTTTAGTGTTAAAACATCATATGCCGTCTGAAGAACAAAACCAGCAAGCGACAAGAACGAAAGAATGTTCCAAGCCACTTAAATATGGCGCGAAAATCCGCGCTCTCTGACCATTTACCTTGAGAAAAAGTATAAAATATTTTTTCTTAAAATGACATCTTTGCAATTTTTGAAAATTTGATGTACCTTTACTAAGAAGCTACTTATCCGATTACAGTAAAACATTTACAACTTATAGTAAATATCTTTCCAACAGTTCGAACCTAAACATTTTAAAAATTCACTACATTATAACGTTAAAAAAATTAAAATAGAAACGTTTCTCTCCAATGGGGCTCTTAACTAGAAAGAACAATATATTTTTCTTGCAAGCTACTTGTTAAAAAATTTTTTTTATATCAATTCAAAGCCAGTAACATGTAGAAGATATGTGCGAAATTAAATTAGCATCTTATCTTTTGTTGTTTACAAAAGGTAAATTAAAGAATGAAACTCAGCTTAAAATATGACACTCCGTTAATAAAAATATTAAAAAAAAAACGCTTTAGTAGAAAGGCAACAGAGAGTTAATCTCAAAGGTGTATCTATTCACTACATAAAATTTCACAATAAAACATGCAGTAGTTTTTGAGACACAAATCTAAACCCAAGATGACCTACCATCCCCCCTTAAGCGTATCTTATTTATACTTTAGTTGGTGAGCAGGAGAAGCTGGCCGTGCTCTACGAACGCTTTTTGTTAGTGCTCGGCAATTTTGCAAATACTTTTGCGTTTTCGGGTTTCTAAAAACATTTACAAACGAAAAGGACATCTTAGAAGCCTCCTCTACAGACCACGGAACTGTCAGAAGAGCCCAGTTCTGTATATTTGGCTTCGCAACATCATCGGCCCGATGGACCCCATCATCTGCATCGTCTAGATTGCCACAACGACGAATTTCTCACTTCAAGAGAAACCCAGGCTCAAAGCCTGATTATACCGCCCTCAACATCCATGAGTGAGCACCTTTCTTACGACACGCAAGGACTGATAATGACTTCACCGCTTCGACCGGCCACTAGATGCAAGATGACCCACAACAAGCTATCGAAATGAATATAGATTACGAAACAGAAACTGAACTATCAAGTAGCGAAGCTACAACTGATGATGAAGGCGAATGTCTGTTCCCTAAAAGAAAGAAACGAGTCCGGAAACGCTCTGGATCTATATAGATCGTTCGCTGAGGAAAGTAGAGCCTGTAATTATCCGTCACACCGGATATCCTGTTAATCCGCAGGAAAGCGAATTCGGCTTTCAAAGCCAGTTATCCGGGTATTGAGACTTTCAAATCAGGGTTATTGGGTTTCATATAATGTATATTTATAATAAGGCTTGCATTGAATTAGTATTTTAATTCTATAATCAAAATTATTGCACCTTGTTCATCTGATAATTAGACAGTAATAAATTTACTAATTTCAGTGCAGATGGAAATGAGATTGAACCACGTAGGGGGCGATTCTTTTCAGCGGAACTCGATGTTTACTTAACACAAGACCTGTGAATTGGAATCGTTTCGCGGTCTGCGTCAATCGAGCCCAGGGCATAGATTGTACACAAGTGCCACGTCAGTGTTCGGATGGGATTTGCGTTTATAATCGGTGCTTCGCTGACTGAACACGTGCCCAAGCCACACGCTAGCGCTGCAGTTTGCTACGTCAGCCGAGCGCTACGTTAGAAACTCAAATCATATATTTATGTTGTATTGTCCACGAGGGAGTGGTTCTAAACTTAACCGCTTTGTGCAGTATGGTTGAATCTCCTCTGAGCCGTTTATACTGAGAGAGTTTGGCATTCTTAAAGGGGGGCATGCTACAATTTACGGACTTCGGTCAAAGATTTCTGGAAGTTGCCCTCAGACATTTCTGAAGTAAAGAACAGAAAAGCGATTTCGCCTGCGTGTCCTAGTTGTTGCGTAAAAAAATGATAAATATTGGCATTTCGGGCACCCCTCAACTCATTCCCAGCCTTGAGGGTCACACCTGGTCCCCCACCTAGTGACGTCATTCAGAGTGCCGTGTAGGTTCCCGTGTGCTCCCTCGGAGGACGCTTCCTCTCCCTCTCTCTGCTGACATTAGCGGGCCTTAGGCTGCTGCTTAGAGCCGAGCGAGGTCATGTAATCTTTTTGCCGTAGTTCCTTCGGCTGCCACTTGGGGCTGCAGGTGGGGGGGAAAAAGCTCGACTTTTGTTTTGCGATTATGCAGCAGAATCGCGACATTTTTAATGAAGGAGGTGTTTTCTCTATCCTCCGGGACACGATAAACAACGTAAAAATTACGAGATGCAAATTCTTTTAATCATAAAATCGTTGCACCCAGCCATCCCCCGGTTACCAGGCTGTCCAAATCTCCTTTAAGGAGATTTGGACAGCCTGGTAACCGGGGGATGGCTACTTCCCTCCGCCATTTTGTGGCTCTGGCTCACAGGAAATCTATGCGATTTCTAAAAAATAAAGGAGACGAAGAAGTAACGCAGTTTTGTGTTATCGCGAAATCCGCTGGTTCTAGCGGGCAGCAAGCTTCGCCCGTTGGCTAAACTCTCTCAGTATAAACGGCTCTAGATCTCCTCTTCAATAGACGAAAACAAGGATAAGTGCTCGAGAAAAATAATACTGTTCATTTCTGTCAATGAAGAGGAATTTGCCATGTTTAACACGCCATAAAGAACGTATGATTGGCTGTACCCACTCTAAACAACTAACTTGTAGTAAATAGCCGTTCAAGACAGAAGCGTTTCTATTTAAAGCGCTTTAGCCGTTTTTACACTTTGCAACGCAACCTTTGACGCAAGTTTTTTTTCTCGCAATTTGGCCATCTACTGGTACTGATTTTTGTCTTCGGTGAGAGCAAGATTCAAGCTCGCTGTCACGTAGCGAGCTGAAATACCAATAGGCCAGTTTCTCTCAGCCAGGGGGCACGAGCGAGTTCGTAAGATGTGAACATGTAATCCCTGCATCGAGCACTAAGTGGCACTTAGCACTAAGTGGCAGTTCGTTCATGCACCAGCCGTGCTCGATAGCAAGCGTGTGTGAGCACATGTGTGCGCGCGGTAACAGAGCGTCTGAAAGATTACGAAAAGTTTAAATAAACGCAAGAAGAAGAAAAAAAGCAGCTCCCGCTTGCAGTGTCCTATAAAAACGATAAGAACGCTTTGCCTGTTGCTTTGTTTTATTATTGTTGTTTTCCTTTCCAAATTTACATTTACCAAAGCAATTCCGCCAAGTTAGTGTCCGCGAGCAACGTGAAAACGCGTAATGACGGACAATCGAGAAGCACCCGAATGTTATTTGAATTATCTTGCCAGAGGCGCTGACCCAAACTGATAGAAACAGGATACAAGCACATGAGTCGTCTGATGACGCGAGCGAAGAACGGGGCTTCATCTGCTAAAGCGAGCGAAAAAGGGAGGTTTGTCTGTTTTGAAGCGTCATTCGCGGACGGAAACAATAAAAGAAGCTCTTACGTGTCACCTGCTAACTGAACCAGATAAACATTCTCTGTCTGTTTTACTGGCGGACAATGCGATTGAGCACCAGCTCGAGTGGTGTACGTCTTCGACCAATTGGCGAACATTGGTTACTTTGCAAACGTGTGGTCGTTTTGCTTCCGTACGCATAAACTTGCAGTTATCGGAGAGAAAAGGAGCTTTTAAAACAAGCACATCCGCGGCCGCGAGACTTCTTTAACCAAACGTATGCCGGCGAGCATTATTTTCGTCAAAATCTCTCACCAAAATAAATATTCGAACTTCGGCGCCCGAAAAAACAGATTCTTGTATTTGTCGGCAACGCGTGTCCAGCAAAGGCGCCGTGATGTAGATTCGAATAAGGATTTGAAAAAAAGCAATCTCTCTCTCTTTCTCTCGCTCTCTTTTTTTATTTCTATATCTTTTTCAACGGAGATTAAGATTGAGCGCCTGAACACGGAGGTGGGGATGACCTCTGAAAAATCCCCCTTAATTTTCAGAGCATTCAGACTATTGGGGAGGAGATCGAGGAGTGGCGCTCCCTAGCGGCCACCTCGGGAACTAACACTGTGTGGCAAAACTACCCTTCGATTGCAGTCATTAATGCATTCGCTACCATGAAAGACAACGGCGCAACACTCGTGAAAGATATGTAACAGTATTCTTTTCTCCTAAACGCATGTAGATCAAAATAATATGGTCCCCTTTTGCGTTCAATGTCATCGAAGTCCTCTTGGAAGGCAAAATAAGCATATGTGTGGTAGTGACGGATTCAGAGGGGGGTTCCGGATGTGCTGAACCCCCTCTTGAATTCTGCATGCGTAATTAAAGCCAACTTTCTGCCCCTGCTAACACACGTGTGAACGCGCAGGAACGCGCAATCAAAGCACTGCTGAAGCCAGCGAGCTCGTGCTGAAGGTGGAACATCTACACTCTAAAAAACGTTTGTGCGTCTACTTTCACGCACAAAACTCGGTGAGCCAATCACCGCAACTTACAAAGGCAGCTCAGGGAATGACAATGCCGAAACATATGTTTAGACCAAAACACGCAGTCTTAGTTGTGACATTAAGCAATGCAAAACGTCGCGCTTACATTGCGTAATGTCACAACTCAGACTGCGTTTTTTGGTCTAAACATATGTTTCGGCATTGTCCTTCACCGAGCTGCCTCCGTAAGTTGCGGTGATTGGCTTTCCGAGTGTTATGCGGGAAAGCAGACGCACGGGCTTTTTTTTCGAGTGTAGCCTCAGCTTAAGGGTGAACGGAGTATAGAGGAAAGCGAACCCAGCGGGCTCTTGCTCAACCTATGCGTTGGAAAGACGGAACGAGCTCCCGATAGCAGAGGAAGCTCTAGCGCGCGGTCTACTCAATGTCTAAAACCGGGGCCACACTGCTTAGACATCATACAAATGACAGTCTGCATACAGATTCGAACGCGAGTCACCGCGAGGTCCGTGCTTTGAATGCCGCATCGCAAAGAGTTCAAGGAGAAACTTAGCACGCGGGATTCAAATCACGTCTGCAAACGCGAGTTACCATAGGCGTAGATTTCGGGGGGGGGGGGGGGGGGGGGGGCATCGGGGCTCGTGCTCCCTCGCCCCCTGGTGAAATCCATGGGGGGGAGGGGGGCAGGCCTTGATCACGAGATCCGTGCTTCGAATGCCATGCGGCATTCGAAGCACGGATCTCGCAGTGACTCGCGTTCGAATCTCTATGCAGACTGTCGTCTGTGTGACGTATGAGCAGAGTACGTAACCCCGGCTTAAGGGCACACTTTAGAAAGTAAATATTTTCCAGTAAGCCCTGAGTTGCCCCGACACACAGAGACTCAAAAAGGTTTTCTTCTTTTCTTTTTTTAACCCCGACCAGGGCACCCCTAACGTAAGCATATCATTTTCAACTGTGGGTCGTTTTTAGCCGCTGCACTCAGATTACGTTCGCTCAGGTTTTGCGCCACGGCAAAATCTTGCAGAATTTGTAAGAACCTTAAATCCCGTTGTAATAATGACAGGCAGACTAGTCCCCGTTATAAATGAAAACACACGAACACACATGCACGCAATGTTTTTTTAACAAAATTGTTAAAACAATTTTGTGTGAGTGTTTGTGCGTTTTCATTCATTTATATATCTTATGGAGAGGTGGTTTTTTAAGAATAAAACAACGTTTCCGCGACAAGTAATTTATTTCTCAAACTCACGTGCAATAAAAAAATTGTAAAACAAAAAAGAAGGCCCGGATCGCAAACTCAAATATTGCATTCCGTCCTTCTAACTTCAATGTTTAACTTAACTTTTCATTTATCCAAATTTGACCTTAACCTTCATTTAATCTGCATTCTCTACGTTTACTAATTTAGTAAAAGTAGAGAATGCAGATTAAATGAAGGTTAAGGTCAAATTTGGATAAATGAAAGAAGTTAAGTTAAACATCGAAGTTAAAAGGACGGAAGGCAATATTTGACTTTGCAAGCCGGGCCTCCTTTCTTGTTTTACAATTTTTTATTGAAGATGTGTTTGAGAAATAAAAAATTACTTGCCGCGGAAAGTTGCTCTATTCTTAAAAAAAGTCACCTTTCAATAATATATATAAATAAGTGAAAAACACACACACACAACGTTTTTTTCTTCAACAATTATAAAACATAGAGAATGCAGAATAAATGAAGGTTAAGGTCAAATTTGAATAAGTGAAAGAAGTTAAGTTAAACATTAAAGTTAAAAAGGACGGAAAGCAATATTTCAGGTTGCAAGTCGTGGCCTCCTTTTTGTTTTACAATTTTTGATTACAGATGAGTTGGAAAAATAAATTAGTTGTCGCGGAGAGGTGGTTTTATTCTTAAAAAAACCACCTTTCAACAAAATGCATAAATAAGTTAAAACCGTATAGCCGTATTCCCCTCGAGATCCGATGGGCACGGATGATGTGGCGAAAGGCTGAACTATGCTTTGTTTTATATAGCTTGCAAACGGTGGCCTCCTTTTTTTAATTCTTTATTGAAGATGAGCTTCAGAAGGAAATAAGTTGTCGCGAAAAGATTGTGTTATAATTAAAACCCACCTTCCCATAAAATATATAAATAAATGAAAACCCTACAGCCATATTCGCCTTGAAATTCGATCGGCAGGGCTGATAGGATGAAAAGCATAACTACGCTTTGTTTCACATCTTTCGCAAGCCGTGGCCTGCTCTTCTTTTATTTTTTTAATTTTCGATTGCAGATGAGTTTGAAAAAGCAATCAGTTATCGCGAAAACGTTGTCTTATTCTTAAAACCCCCCCTTCACTAAAAATATAAAGAAATGAACGCCGTGAACTATAGCCATATTCGCCTCAAGATACGATCGGCACAGCCGATGTGGTGAAAAGCCGAATTAGGGTTTTACACTTACTTGGAGCAAAAGACACAAAGGGGGGGGGGGGGGTCATTGCAGCGCTCGGGCACTGGAATCAACTGTAAAGAGGTTATGCACTGTACCCTGTCCGTGCTCTGTGTCGTTTAGTATGGATGCTTTGTCACCACCCGCATTGTTAACAGAGGGAATCACCACGTGTGTCATAGAGAACCATGAATAAACAAGAGCACGCTTCCTCTAACTTCAATCAGGGTATCGAGGCGAATAGACCATCGTGACTAGACCACGGGCAATTAAAAAAAAAACGCAGGGTGTGGCGAGCTTGCGGCATCTAATTGGCACGGAGAACATGTGCGAAAAATCAACCGAAACGCGCACAAAATTAAGGGAGTGCGAAAACTGTTTGAGGAAAGCTTAGAAATACCAGGAATGTACAATGAACTAAAACGAAGTACATATGATTATATTAAAATTACAATTAAGATTTCCGGTCTATACACGCCAACTTAATGTAGTTTTCTTTTCAAATAAAGATGTGGAACTATTGTTTTTTTCTGTTCCAGAACATAGGATTTTTCATTCTTGAAAGACTGTTGCACGCTTCAAAAGCGTTGCCGTTGTAGAAGCGAATGGAGCGCAGAGAAGAGGGTGCGCGCAGAGGCTCTGTCTGGCAGCGCCAAACAATGACCCAGCAGTAAAAACCGAAAACACAAATGCGCACTTTTTTTAGGAATGAAGAACATTGTGGGTGGACCTTCCACTACTTTGATCCTCTCCAAATTCTCCAAGCGCCAATAACCTCCTTTCTTTTTCTCCCGTTGCGGTTTGTTGTTATTTTGCGGAGAGTCCAGCGCGCGTATTGTTGTCGCTGGCTGTAAGGTTACCCTAGAAGTGACTCTGCGCCACCATATGGGTTGCCGCTCGGCGCCGCTCTTTGTCGTTTTCCGGCGACCACGCGTTCAATGGCTCCGTCGTGGAAATGACAGGCTTTCTAGAATAAAGGAGGCTATGTTCAGAATTAATGCGATTTTCGCGTGGTTTTTCGCGCACTTGTTCCCGCATTTAGCCGATAAGAGCGTCGAAGATCGAATCAGGAAGCGAAGAGTGTCAACTTATAATGAGCCTGAAGTCTCTGAAGCTGTCAGGGACGATAATAAGGAAATATATAATTGTAAAAAAATTGTCAACCCGTTTTTTTGTCATCTCGTTTAATCATATTCCCCTGGCTACATCGACAATTTTTCTCCGAGGTGTCCCCCCCAAAAAAAAAACCATTATTATAGTGAGGATGTGACAGACTTATTAAGTTTTCATTTAAACTAGGCACGAAATAAACTTCAAAATGTTTATATACATTATAGTAAACTGCACTAAAGATCAGTGCTGAAAAAAAAAAAAAACGCTATCTATATTGTGAGCTGTTGACGTACGAAAGAAACAACCGTTTTTCACTCAAAGGCTCCTGCGATATTTTTTTTTATGCACAGCATACACTTTGAGCACACAACTAATACTATAGAACAAAAATATAAACCGCTTTGTTCATAAAAAGACAGTCAGAAATAATTTATGAATATTTTAGTTAGTAATTTTTGCTATGTTTCACCAAACCCTGAATCTCGACCAGAATTTGTATTGTAGAAAACTCGGCACATAATTAGTATTCGTTTTTGGGCAAGGGGCGGGAAAAGGGAAGGGGGGGGGGGGGGCAGAGAAGGGGAGGTGGGTTATTAATAATTTATTACACTCAACGCGCTATACCAGTCCTTGTGTAATGTGTAATTAAATTGCACATTGCCCTTCACCTCGCCCTTATTTTTTATTAACTACCAATTTTTGGCGCGTGGTCAGTTGAATATTTAAAGTAGCCTTTTACTTGTTAGCGCTTCTCGTTATAAATAGGCTTTTGATTTGGGCATACAAAGAAAAATAATACAGTACACTGGCTTTAGAGTGTCAGCGATTTACTTTATTTCATTTTTTTTGTGCACTTATTATTAGGCTGGGCGTTCATTTAAAGTTTTAACCCGATTAATCGTTACATTTTAATCGATAAATTATTAGATTAATCGGTCATGTTCATTTTCACCATTATATTTTT
The DNA here is from genome assembly GCF_016920785.2 of Ixodes scapularis. Lineage (NCBI taxonomy): Eukaryota > Metazoa > Arthropoda > Arachnida > Ixodida > Ixodidae > Ixodes > Ixodes scapularis. Next base: position 107,865,625 of record NW_024609879.1, on the reverse strand, counting down.
AAAAGTCAGAAATAACTTTTTTTTGTACTTTTTCTGAATATGCGATTAACGGAGGAATATAAAATTTTAATTATGAATCAACCTCGATGTGTCGTTGAGTATAGTTTAAAGACACGCACACTCAGAAATGCTGCAGAAACGCCCACCTCAGCTGCACGAGGCAAAGGGGTTCGTTGATATTTTCCTGCAAGAGCACCCTTGTTACAATAGACTTCTTCCAAAACCGACGCGCCCCATTGCGGCGAAATACCACGCAGTGCACCCTGGGAACTAGTTGGCCACTCAGTTTCAGTTTCGACTGAGAAGCTTCATCTCATGCTATCACGCCACGACCAAACGCGCTGCTTGCGTTTTTGATTATCTGACTTTTTAGGAATGTACAATACACTCATTTTCGAGCGATACAAAACGAAGACCGGGGAACTTTCCTTGGTTCCCGAAACACCGGATATTGTGCGTGCGAATGTAAACGTAGTAAGACGTGGCTTAGTCCCCTCACCCCACGAGTGCATCTTTCAGCTCAATGTCAGTAATCCCGTTAGTACCAGTAACCTACAATTGACATTTGGTCACCTTGAGCCCTACACGTATTTTGTTTGCCAGACGTCCGCTTTTTGTTCCTTCATTGGGCGAAAAGCAAGCCGCATCCTCACAGGAGTATCAAAGTTGAGCCCACCCAGTGTTGGCCCATGAACTTTTAAGAAAACGCAATAAATTCGACCTCACTACTGCACAAAAGATACTACGATGTCATTCTCGTGTCATCACATATCTCACACTCAAATTTTATGCTGATAGAAGATTAAGTTTTTGCAAACGCTGAGATCGGCTAGCTACCAACAGAGGCTCTAACAAGCGTCCCTTACTCCTCGCTAAGCCTTTTTGGACGAACTTTGACTGACGCCCAAGATCTGTGCCTGAAAGCCGTGTCTAAAATATCTCGGCATACTCAGTCAGGAAGAAAGAAAACACATAACAAATATTATGGCCATTAGCAGCCGTCAAATGCGCTTTGAATGATTTCGTTCGTTCGGCGCACCGCGTGTGTTCGTGCTCATCCGGCGCACTTCCGCCGAACGGTGCGACATTCTTCACACATGTGCTCGACTTTTCCTTTCTTAAAACGTTTTGTATGTGCGAATGTGCCTATATGATTGCAGGATTACTTTATGCGCATACGCGATGTTGAATAATAGTGGAAAGCAAGCGGTTGGGGACTTCACTTCGTGCAGTGCTGCGGGGCAGTACAGATAAGAGATGTGAAGTGTGTTTAAATGCAGCTTTTCAATGGCGCCTCCGAATTTTACCGTGCGTATTCAGGCAAGGAGGACAGAAGTGTAGGAGAGGCCATGACGCCAGCCGCGTAGCCTCCACAAGCCATGCTCCCTTGATGCCTCGCCTCTTTCTCATTTTCCTCCTTACTCTCCTCACTTACCACGCCAACGTGACCACATCACGTGACCGTAGCTAGCCTTCGTCTAGCCTTCGATCTGATAAAACCTACCGGACGAAGCGCGCGCAAGCCTGCAAGGAATCCTTCTACAATCAACCATCCATCTCACATGTGACATGTCGCGCGCACCAATTGTCAGAGAGATCTATGGTCACGCTGTCCACAATATCGTTTAAAATTGTATGACTAGGCTTCACCAATATTGCAGCGTGCCCTTTCCTGGTGCTTCTAACCTTGTACTCAGGCGTATTAAGAAAACAGTAATTGCAAGAAGTTATATTTCGTCTATGGACTCACGAAACGAAGAAACTTCTTGATCAACAACACTAATGTAAAGGCGCGATCTCGATGTATGCATACTTATTGGTTGCTACAGCTTGTTGATTCGCACACAAGCAAGGTCGCCGAGCTTCGCAGCGTCGAGATTCCCAGCACTGGCCTGTCCACACACCTCGAAACGCTAACAGAAAGGCTGAAGTACAAAAATACAACAAGCATGCGTTAAGACAAGCTATACATATCGGGCTTGTGCTAGAGCTTCGAGGTCTGGCCATTTAGGTTAGCTTAGAGACCACAAATGATGCTCTCGGGACCAGAAAACATGAAATAACGGCCGTTTATAGTCCACGTTTCTTATCTCTTGTCGACGTGTCGTTCGAAACCGAAACCATGACACTCCTTCCTGGCCAACTAGTTCCCAGAGTGCAACGCGCGCCATGTTGCATGCAGGGATTTATGGGAGTAGTCTATTGTTTACAATGGTCCCTGCTGCGCTAAACTGACATTTTCACGGTGTTAAGGTGGCCGGGATACGTGTAACCTTTTGTCTAGACTCACAAATATCGCCCCTACAGTTTACTTTAGGTTAAGATTTACCCTAAAGTTTGCCCTTCTTACAGGTGTTCTCGTCCACGTCCGTGTGATCAAAGCGTAATTTTACTTCATTTTGGTTCGTCCAAGTTGTACCGATATACCGGTCAAAAAAATTGATCAGATTAGAACATTAATTGATTAGTCGGTAGGTTTATCGCTCAGTTGCCCAGCCCTACTCATTATCATACTTGGGCCTTTTTTTCCGTGTACCAAACACGTGAACATAGGTGTTACTGTTCCGAGAGAGTGATAAAAAGATTACATTGAAAACGAAAAACCTATATAGCATTTGTATCTTCTCAACTGCTAATTGTGGCTTTCTGTGAGGGTAGAATATGCCCAAAATCAATGCGGGTCTTAGTGCCCGAAGCCCAAAATTACATGTTCAAACACGAGGAACCATAGTTCACACAGAAAGAATAAAAACACGCCGAAGACACTTAAGACTGCTTACGTGTTGGAAGACGAAATCATTTCGGTCCCGCGGATGAAAGGTTTACGAGTAATGTTTCGACGCGTATTAAAGTTGTGTATGCCGGTATTGTATTCGGTGTGTCTGTTTGCGTATTCGTTGGCCATGAAATACGGCACACCGGTGTGGCATATTTGCGTGGGCGGTCACGTTTGCCTGCGGAAGCCGCCGTAGATTTAGACATTGCTACCGATGTCGAGGCCGTAGATGTAGACTAGGTCGCCTCCCAGGCCACCGCACGACGTACACAACGAGCATAGATGAAGTCCGAAGCGTAACTGACCCACCGGCGCTCCGGCGGTGACATCACTCTCCCCCCCTGCGCAGGCGCGCCGCCCCCGCCGGCTTCACGGCTTCCCTGACGAAGCATCTGCGTTGCTGTGCTTTTCTTTGTGTATTTTTAATTTCCGAGGCGCGTCCGCTTTGTCCTTGAGCGACGCGTGCTTAATGACGTATTTTTGTGGCCATCTTTCGGGCCCAACGCCGACGCCGCTTTTTCCCATAACGGGACATATAAGGCGGCGCCGGTGTCGGCCTTAACACACTGAAATGGACGTGGAATGGACAGAGTGTCTGTCTCTCGTCCATTACAGTGTTTTTATTTCTTTTGTGTGAAATATAGTTTATCCAGCGCGCTCTGCTACGTACACGAGGAACCATATTTTTTTAAACAAATTACAGGGCAGCAAATTGATGGTCGAAGCAAATTTGTAGAAACCACAAGAGTGAGTATCTAGCATTTATCGTTGCACACCACACAATTTAATGCGGAAACTGAACTGTTGCATAGATCGGGACTTACCTTTTCCGCTAAATTTAGCAAGAACCTCCCCACTTCTCAAGGACGACGCTAAATCCTTGTCATCCTTGAGGTCGTCCTAGACGTCGCTCTTAACGTCGTCCTCGATGTCGTCCCAGACGCCGTTTTAGAAAGCATCTAGTACGACGTCCTAGAGGATGACGTCAAAAACGACATCTAGAACGATTTCTAAGGCGACCTCAAGAACGACTTCTAGGAAGACCTCAAGAACGACGTCCATTACAACCTCTAGGACGACCTCGAGGTTGATCACAAGGACGAACTCTAGGATGACCTCTAGGATGATCTCAAGAATGGCGTCCTAGGAGACGAGGTAAAAATGACGTCTAGGACGATCTTTAATCAATAAATCAAAGCATTTTGATTGATTTATTGATTAAAGACGACGTCGAGGACGGCGTCAAGTCCTCCGAAAAGGGTGCGAATGTGAAGGAGTGCCTATTGCCGCTTCGCAAACGCGCGTGAGCTGAAATTGCCTACTGCGCATTGCGCGTGTTGCGGAATCACTTCTCAAAGTATTAGAGGTGCTTCGAGTTTGAAGGAAAGGAGGAGGAAGTCCTCTAGGCCGGTTGTTCTGCCGTAAGTACATACCTTTTCACATATGATCAAGCGAAAGGGTGAAAAGTTTGACGTACCTGTTGTGTTCCCAGCTCCTTCGAGGTTGTCCCGTCTTTCTGTCGCAGGTAATCGTGTCGGGTTATCTGGCTCTTGGTGTGCGGTTAGCCACCGCACCCGGTATGTTGCGTACGCGACGGGCGTCGTGTATCTGATCCATCTGTCGTGTGGTAGGGTGTGCACAGGTGAGACGGGGAGGTGTGTTAATGTTAGGACCAGGGAGCATTCCCTTTCACCCCGTTCTTCACCGTCAGGACACCTTGCTGTTCACTGTGATAGGTGTATGTGTTCTCCGGTTTTCACGGAAATTAAGATTCGGTTTCGTCACCACACCAAAGTGACGAGAGAGATGCGTCCTTTATTGCTACCTACGAAGCGGATACGTGTATGAGTGGCTTTGGCGAAGGACGAAGTTGGCTTTTATAAAACAATTCGGCAAATTCGTCTAAATGTTTGCAGTCGTGCTTCAAGGGGGTTGATTATCTTTTATCTATCTTACTTCTTGTATGTTTCCCTTTATTTTCCTTGCAGGAATGAACTTCAGTTGCCAGTTAGCGTTGTGTTCATTCTCAGTTCACGTTCTTGTCCTTCGTATATTTTGCGCTGTTTTCATGTTTTCACAATGTCGCGTCCGTTAAAACATGCACCGGCTTGGGCGGATTCGATGCACTCGAGTCTCGCAGCAGCCTTCCAAGCTGCCCTACGTACAACATCGTAGGGAGCGAATGATTCCTAAACTTTTCCGTTTACGGGTTCGAAATTACAGCGCAGTCCGAAATGGTTATTCGGAGTTTATTCGAATTCCGAAATGTTTATTGCACACGTATCAGTTCTACGTTTGATATTTATTGTTTCGAGCAGGAACGGCTGCCGGCGAGATATGAATATAGCACACGATCGTCTCACACGCGAGGTCGTCCTGAATTATCATTAGCTCTACCTTTGGTTCGTCAACGAGCTTCAAGCTTTCTTTGGCTGGAACCCTATGAAAGCCTATCCTCTCGTTAGGCCTACGAAGCTTCTCGGGTTAGCGCGTAGAGCCGTCCACTTACAGATTCGCCTAATTGAGCGAAAGGACGGTGTGCACAGCCAGGTACAAAAACACGGAAGCACTACACTGAATGGCGAGAACAGCACACGACACACACCAGACTCAAATCGCAGAAACAAGCGTCGCGCACACCACGCTAGACTCCCTTCACTTTTAAGCTTAGACTGCGGTGGAAGCTGTATTATATATACGTACTGGTTGGAGCAGTCACACGCCTCTCTTTTTCCAGGTGATCACACTCCCGCCCATACTCACGCGCAGAGAGCCGGGTCAGGTGAACCGTAGTCCCAGCTTAGGGGTGAACGTGGTATAGACGCTTTCAGGCAGCTGTGCATGGGCGCCGCCATAACCGACCTTCAGTTTTTGTTTCCTCTTATTCCGTTCGATCCACTTCATCATTACCACAGCAGGACAGGTAATTGCCATTTCAGATTCTACCGTGTCCTTCTCCCCAGCATAGGCCCTTGTGGAGACTCGTCAACGCCCGCTTCGGTCGCTGGACATCTCGGTAAGACAAGAGAAGGTCGGCTATGGCGGCTGAATTTGGCGCGCGCTGAAAGCGTCTATAGGGCAGCGTGAGCAGCGCTCCATGAGCAGCGCTATATTACGCATGCGCTCCGGCTTGTTTGGCTGGTTTCACCGCTGCAAGGCAGGCGTGTCTTGTTTTCTTTTTTTTTTTCCTTGTTTCGGCACGTTTGAAAGCTATTTTACTTTATTTTATACCTTTCTCGCTCAATAAAAGCTCTTTCTTGAAATAATCGGGACATCTAGCAAACCGTTACCGTGCTCCGGGTCCCGCCCCACCGCAGCCTTTGAAGCATGCTTTAAAGCGCCCGCCCCAAAGTCATGGTGTCACCCGGGCGCACGCTTAAATGCCCGCCTTTAAGGCGTGATTTTAAGCTGACCGTTACCGTGTTCTGCGGCACGCAGAACATGGTAACAGTCTACTCGAAGTTCCTAATAGCAATAGTTTACGGAGCGGTACACGTTATTTAGCCTGCATAAAAAAAAAAAAAAATATTGCTGACGGCTTTTGCCGATTGCCAATCACAAAATTCTTACCGGAGATGTCACTGCAGGGTCGCGCGTTTTCAACACACCGTGTCGCCACCGGAAATAGAGCTGTTTTTGCCTGATCGAATTAAAAAAAAAAAATGATGCGCTAATATTTCGTGGCTGCTACTTACTGCCCGAGTAGCCCGAACCACTAATGAAGTAATAACATAACTAGGTCGGAAGCTCAAATGTCATTAGAGGTCCCCTTTAAAAAAGTCGAGAGAAAAGCCTCGGAAACCACATCTTTGTAATATACTTCACAGTATACTTCTATCTACCGTGCCAAAAACTTCGTTGTAGGTGGAGAAATAAATCGAGAGCAATTTTATTGTTGTTTAAGATATAGTTAATAAATTGACTAATTGCTAAAACGTTTGTAGCTGTTGATTTGCCGTTTCGAAAACCATGCTGATTTTCAAATAAAATATTATATTTAGCCACAAATTCAACTGCCCGCGTGGCTGTAAGCTCTTCCGAAAATGGTGTTTGTACGGCTTAATACCAATATGGCTCAATAGCTCCAAAATCGGTTCAAGTCTCCATTTTGTGTGTTGGTAGAATTTACGCTATTTTAAACAGTTCAGGCTATGTACCACTGTACAACGCTTAATTGTATATTTTTTCCAATGGTAAGCCAATAATATCAATGACGTCCTTGAAAATGTTTATTGAAAAACCATCATATCCAGGCCTTTTTAATCTCTGTTTGTACCACTGACGTAATTTCTTCGCGCTTCATATCTTGATGGCTGAATGAATTACTAAGATAACAGGGAAGCTGGTTTCTGATTGGTTCTTCAAGATTTTCGGCTAGTCCTTTAGCGAAAAATAGCTATTCCACTTTTCCGTACGGGGATTTTTCATTATGACAAGTTTGTCAGCCATTCGCCGCCACGTCCAGTAGTACCAGTTTGCTCATTTTAAGTTTGATTATAGAATTTATGATTGCCTTATTGTCTTTGTATGGCTCCCACATTTTTGTATCATATTACAGTAGTAACCTTTTTTTTCTTCGTAGTATGTGTGCGGTTGTCATATTGCGATAGGTTTTGAACTGGCCAAGAGATTATGCATTATCCCTGTGTTGTTTCACTTTTCCAAGCCAATAGCTTACATGGCCCGAGCCGATTTAAATGCTTAATTCGCAACGAATGCAATGTTGTCCAGTGCTTGTTACGTTGTTCACGCTAGGCGAATTAACCTGTACGGAGATTCATTTTTATTGCACATTAATACCAAATATCTTAGGATTCTGATTTGAGTTATGTTTTGTCAGGTGACGTCAACTGGTGTTGTAAACTGGACATGAATTGTTCCAGTTCTCAGAGGTGCATGGTGCATCCCGTAATGGCGGTGACGTCTTATCCTATTTTTGTCTTTAAAGCGATTAGCTTTCTTGGCATTTTCAGGCCACCTTGAGGTATGTTTCTGCACGTTTATTTTCCCCGCTAAATTTAGCTGGGAAAATGATGTAAGATTATTTGATGTCACGTGGCCTGTATACGTATTCAGTTTCCCCACTTAATTTAGCGGGATAATTGAAGCCACGTGATCTCATGGCCAATTCAGTTTCCCCGCTAGATTTAGCGAAATAATGAAGACACATGACCTAAAGTCATCTATCCTATAGACATTTTTTGTTTGCTGTTATTCTGTCACGTGGGTTCCGTATCTCGTATGCGGGACGAAAAAAATAATGAAACATTCCAACCTGGAAAATGCGAGGAAATATAGGTGAGGCAAAACTAGAATGTGCGACAATCACGTCTTTTTTGTAGACAGCGTCCAGCGGCGTGGAGAGATCCAAGCGATTGTTTTTTTACCGCATACCAGAAGTGACGACATTCAAGATGGCTGCGCCCTTGTGGAAAAGGTGTATACACATATTCAGGTTACCCGCTGCAGAAATATGAACGTCACGTGACCTCGACAGATTTTGTTCTCCCACTCCGTCGGAATAACAAACATTTTTGATAATCGAGTCTGAGTGCCTCTAGTGCTTACAAAAACAAGATATTCAGTGCCCCTACAGTTGCACGTCCGGCACAAAGAGAGTTACGAGATCATCAGTCCTTCTAAAAGAATATATTATTGTCAATCTGCCTCTAGTCGCCGAGAACTTAAGCAACGCGACGCGTGGTTTTATTATGTTGACGCTTCTTGCTTCATGATTGGTTCATAATTAGTTCGCGCCGCGATGTTTGCATAAGTAACGATGACGACGTGAAAGGTCTTCAAAATTTCTTTTCTTTTTCTTTATTTTTTCATCGGGTTCTGATTGAACCGCCGCAATATTCCGCAAGCTGTCTGTACTCGAACGTCGAGTACGTTTCAAATTTCTTGCAGAGCGGCAGGCGGACCCCCCCTTTGCGAACTCCATTTCAGTAGCTGACGGCAACCACTCCGTACTCAACTCAAACGCCGTCTTAAATGCGCCAGTGTCTGAACAACGATGCAACGATTTTTCGCACTTTGCGCAAATACCGCTTAGAACGAATCCCTGACGTTTACGGCCTATGAAACGCGCGTTCGGTTTTCACCACACGCAATAGGAGTCTCTGAAAAAAAAGAAAAAAAGAAAAGAAAAACGAGCAGCGCTTTTCACCTCAACTTGGAGCCAGAACAAGTGACCTCGTGATCCGGAGCCGATTATATGCCGCAAATGTTGATCCTATCCACGCGGTACAGGGGTTGGCAAAACACAGGGCACGCGCCAAGTTCCGGACATTGGTATGGTTCGGCTATTGTGATCACTGCAGGTACTACGCCTGAGGGTACAATGCGTGCGCAGGATCCCGTTCGTTGTCTGCAGAACGAAACTTTGTGGATGTTTTTGGCGCAGCTGCAGCACTACCCCTTTGGTGTGTGACGTCGAAGACATGGCTGGAAGGAAGGAGTGAATTGCGACCCTGCCTAAATTTCTACATGAAATGGCGTAGCTGAAAGTTAAAAACAACGAAAATAATAGGTGTCCCTGTTGTAGCATATCATGTAAGATCTGTCTCGACATTGGAGTGTTTTAGTAGATCGTACGCTGAGGAAAGCGGGTCGAGCGGGCTGGTACGTGCTCACTCAATCAATCTATGCTTTGAAGTGACGACACGAGCTCCCGCTAGCAAGGAGAAGCTCTAGCGTGCGGTCTACTAAACGTCTAAGGGCGCATTTCCAAACGTAAATGTTTCCAGTAAACCCCCCTCCCCCCTCCCCCCCCCCTCCACACACACAGGATGTTTGTTCGTTTTACGACTAGTAAACGTAGAGAACGCAGATTAAATGAACGTTAAGGCGAAATTTGAATAAGTGCAAGAAGAGAAGTTAAACATTGAAGTTGGAAGAACGGAATGCAACGTTTGAGTTTGCAAGCCGAGACTCCTTATTTATATGTGAAATATTTGATTGCAGGTAAGTTTGATCATACATATTTTTTGTCGCCGAAAAGGTTGTCTTATACTCAAAACCCACTTTTTAATAAGCTATATAAAAAATAAAAAAATAAAAAAAACCATTGCCACATTTGCCTCGAGATTCATTCGCCACGGCTGATCTGGTGAAAAGCAGAACTAAGCTTTGTTTTACATAGTTTGCTAGTCATGGCCTCCGTTTTTTAATTCTTGATTGAAGCTCAGTTTGAGAAGAAAGGTTGTCGCAAAAAGAGAGTTATTTTATAAAACCAACCTTTCAATAAAATATAAGAACCAGGGAAAGCCGTCTAGCCCTATTCCTCCCGAGATTCGATCGGCAGGGCTAGTAAGGTGAAAAGCAAAGCTACGCTTTGTTTTAAAAAGTTTGCAAGCCGTGGCCTACTTCTTTTAATTTTTGATTACAGCTGTATTAGAATTTAGAGAAAATAACTAGCTGTCGCGAAAGCGTTGTCTTATTTGTAAAACCCATCTTTCAATAATATATATAAACCAATGAAAATCCCGGCGTATAGCCATATTCGCCTCAATATTCGATCGGCCAGGTTGATTAGGTTGAAAAGGAGAACTACGCTTTGTTTGACATCGTTTGGAAGCCGTAGCCTCTCCTATTTTTCTCACAATTTTTGATTGCAGATGAGTTAGATAAATAAATTAGTCGTCGCAAAAAGGTGTCAAATTTTTAAACCCAACCTTTCAATAAAATATTGCCGCGAGCGCAGCTGACTAAGTAGGCAGTGCGCTCGTGGCCTAACGGTTATCGTGCGTGCCTTCCACGCACAAAAGCCAGGGTTCGATTCCAGCCGGACTGTCCTTTTATTTACTCTTTCAACTTGCCCTTCTCGTAAGTTCGAAAACATTCTCTCTCGTCTGATCGAGTTCCCAATCTTCTACGCATCGAAAGTTTTACGCTGAATGATCGAGAAACCCACGAGGGTACATAAAAAAGGACTCCGCAGGGCAAACGGAGTCAGTCTGGCTTCAGCGATCAATCCTGCTGCCTCGCCGACATCGACGCCTGCGACGCTACATTACTTTGATTTTGTTTTGGGCACAAGTTCGCCTCATTAAACGTTTAGTTCCTTTAGTTATTTTCTGTTTCCTTGTCTCTTCCTTTGTGACAACATATGAATGAATAGAGATAAAATAGTAAGGGTGCAGGCGAGCTGGTGGATGTTAACCATGTTGAATATACCTGAGAGTTGAGACTGGGGTAGAAAAGAACATAAAAGTCGAAGAAACAGAAAGGGACAGGACGACGTCTCAAACTCAGCTACCAGGTTTATTTAGTCCTCCTCCTTATATAGCCCACAAACAGCCCACCACCAACACAAAGGGGCAACTCTAACCAGTTCGAACGCCAAACCCTCCAGACAGTCACTACCAACACAAAGGGACAACCTCTAAACAGTCCAAACGCCAAACCCTCTAATTCCCAAAGTAGCGCTATGGACGGCCTTCATGCCGATTCACAAAGATAACTCAGCAATCTCCCCCAAAATATAACAAGAGAACCAGTACCTATTCCAACTAACAAAGATTCACACGCACACAAACACACACAAAAACACCTTTCTCCACTTAAAAATGTTTCTCTTTCCTCCTCGATGAAAAAAATGACATGCACTTAACCTAGAACGGTGCAAAGAATAACAGTGCAGCATCTCCCCCCTTCCCCCCCACCACAAAAAAATATATATATATTTTAAAAAAGCTTTTGAATTCTTACCGAACTGTAACGACGCCTGACTTATGCAATTACCTAAAGACTTTATTCTTTTTAAAGGGACAACCTCTGTTTAGAGGTTGTCCCTTTGTGTTGGTAGTGACTGTCTGGAGGGTTTGGCGTTTGAACTGGTTAGAGTTGCCCCTTTGTGTTGGTGGTGGGCTGTTTGTGGGCTATATAAGGAGGAGGACTAAATAAACCTGGTAGCTGGGTTTGAGACGTCGTCTTGTCCCTTTCTGTTTCTTCGACTTTTATGTTCTTTTCTACCCCAGTCTCAGGTATATTCAACATGATATAAATGAATGTAAACCGTATCGCCACATTCGTCTCGAGATTCAGTCGGCACGAGTGATCCGGTGAAAAGCAGAAATCCTCGTTTTACATTGTTTGGAAACCGTGGCCTTATTTTTTTTACCATTTTTGAATCACAGATGAGTGTGAGAAATAAATAGGTTGTCGCAAAAAGGCCTATCCTGTTCTTAAAACCCAAATTTCAATAAGATATATAAATAAATGTAAACCGTATAGCCATATTCGCATCGAGATTCGATCGGTATGGCCGATGTGGTGCAAGGCAGGACTACGTTTTGTCTAACGTCTACATGGAGCGAAACGAATGATACGCATGTCAGGTCAGGTCACACAACGTTTGTTAAGAATGAAATACAACTGGTGGTTTAAAGTATAGTAGGGCAAGAGGGGAGAGAGTTATCGGAATGATGGGAGCGCGTAGGGTTGTAATTGCGGCAGCTACAAGTCTCTGCCGAGGTGGTCCGTCTTCAGAAAGTCGACCAGCGATCGGAGGACGAGGCTGCGTCGTCCGGAGTCTCCCGTGGGATTTAGTCATTCCTCGAGTGCAGAAGGTTTGTCTTGACAGTTGAGTGCTCCGAGGGCGTCATTTTGTTCTTGGTCGAGCTTCGAACATTCCCAGACCAAATGTTGAGTGTCTGCCCTGAGATTCTCTAAGCAGTACTTGAACTTGTCTGGTTCTGGTACATTGTCCGAATTCTTCTTCTTTTTAACGCCCGCCCATTTCTTCGTTATTGATGTAGTGATTGCAGCTCCTGCTTGGAGTCTTCTTAGCAAGACGGATTCGGGTCTTCGGAATCTCTTGGGAAGGCCTTCCCGTCTTTCTGCTTGTCGATATGCTTCATCAGAGCGATCCTGGCTGCTTTAATTTCCAAGAAAGGATTGTAAAAGCCGTCGGGTTCGCTCTTTGGAGACTCCATTGGTTGTGATGTTTGTGGTGGATTCTGATGGGTTCGAGAGGGCGCGGGGGCTTCGGTATGGCACTGAAGGCAGCGGTGGAAGGAACGAGTTAACTCTCCTGCTGCATCGTTGGCTTTCTCGTCGCCCTCGACCCCTTCGTGACCCGGGATACAGCGTACCGATGCCCGGACGTTGCGCATCCTTAGCTTGATGGCCGCAGTCCTAATATTTCAAATCGCCTTGCACGTTTCTCGATGCGTCTTCAGTGAACGCACGGGAGTCCGAAGCCATGAGATGCGCGAATGCAGCGCTCGTGCACTGCAACCGACTGCTAAGAGCTCGTGCTCTGCTCCCTCGCCAGTGATTTTTGCCGTTATTGGGAACTTTTATCAAACCTTTACCGTGCTCTATGTACCGCACTACCGGAACTCTTGAAGCATTCTTTAAAGGAGATACTGAACCGAAATTTCGAGCTCGCAAAACAGGGCTGGAGCGATAGGCGGGACTCTGCACAAACCCAAAAGAGCACTCATACCGCGATATCTCTAACGGATGGTAGTATTTTGGGAAAAGAAATAAGTGATTGAACACTGCCGACGAGGCAGACGAGACATGTGACTTCACGATCCTCACTCCCTCTCCTCCTCGCTTCATCCCGTCGACCTGGTGAACCGAAGCGAGGAGGAGAGAACCGTCATTCTCAACAGTCCCTGGAGGATCGTGACGTCAGAGTCCTCGCTTGATCGCGGCCTTCTTTCCCAAAAAATACCGCCATCCGTTTGAGATATCGATGTATGAGTGAGTGAGGTTCTGGAGTTCGTAGCGTCCCGTTCAACGCCTCTTAAGCTTATCTTTTGCGAAATCAAAATTTCGGCTTGGCGCACGCGCGCCTTTAGGTCACGGTATCACCCTGGGAGCGTTTAGAAGCACGCTTTAAAGGAACCGGTACTGCGGTACGTGGAACACGGTAACGGTTTGCTAAAAGCCCCCAGCGTGGATGCTATGTATCCACCCGCATTTTGGACCGAAGGAATCACCACATGCCTTATAGAGAACGATAGATAAACAAGAGCGCGATTCTTCTAAATTCAATCTGGTCTCGAGGCAAATAGACCATCACGAATAGACCACAGAAAACTTAAGAAACGCAGGGCGTGGCGGCGTTTTGGCAGTAATTGCCTGGAGCACAGTCTGCAAAAAATTAACAGAGAATAGCGCAATATTAAGGGCGCGCAAAAACTGTTTCAGGCCATCTTCGAGATACCAGAGCGTTTTCACTGGACTAACATAAAACATATATGGTTTTATTAAAAGCATAGTTAAGATTTCCGTGCTTTATACCCAGCCGCTTAAATGTAGTTTCATTTGCACCTAAAAGTGTGGAACTATTTTTTTTTTTGTGTGCTCCAAAACTATTGCAATTTTTGTGTGATTTTTCGCCTACGTGTTTCCGCACTTAGCCGATAAGAGCGTCGAAGATCGCGTCACAAAGCAAAGAGTGTAAACTTCTAATGAGCCCCTAGTTTCTTAAGCTGTCAGGAACGATAATAACAAAATTTCTACTTGCAAAAAAAAGTGTCAGCCAGTTTTTTCGTCATCTGGTTTAATCATATTTCCCTAGCGACAAGGACAATTTTTCTCCGAGATGTCTAAAAAAAAGCTATTATAATAGCGACGACGTGAGAGACATATGAAGTTTTCATTTAAACTAAACATAAAATAAACTGAAAAATGTCTAGACATATTATAAAAAGCCGTACTACAAAAACCACTGTAAAAAAAAAATTGATTAGAGAGTCAGAATTTGAAGCAAAACGAAACGAAAAAAGACGTTATCTGAAGCCGAGCTATCGACGTAATAAAGAAACGTCAGTTTTTCACTCAATCATACTATAAACCATTAGGGGGCGCCCACACTTTTTCTTTTCTTTTATGAACAGCATACACATTTAGTACAAGACTGATGCCGTGGAACAAGCATTTTAAGGCAGCTTCGTTGAGACAGATCTAAAAAAAAAAAAAAAATAACGGACGTATGTTCTAAAATGGAACTTTTTTTTTTTCTCTTTTTTTTTTTACACCCGGAATGGCGAAGACAATTTGTAGTGTACAAAACTTGGCACGTAACCAGTGCTTCCTTTTTGGGCGGGAGGCCGGAGGAGTGGCGGGAAAGGGGGGGGGGGGGGGGGGTTATTAATAATTTATTACACTTAAATGGCACTATGCCAGTCCCTGTGTAAATTGCGTATTGCTGTTCTCCCGGCCCCCTTTTTTAGGAACTTCCGATTTTCTGCGTGCGGTCGGTAGAATATTTAAAATAGCCTTTTAACTAATTACCACCTTTCGTTCTAAAGCGGCTTTTCATTTGAATATACAAAGAGTAATACCCAGTATTCGGGTTTTAGAGTGTCTACACTTCACTTTAATTTTTTTTGAACTCATTACTTATTATAATACTTGAGCTTTTTTGTGTACTCAAGACGTGAATGTAGGTCTTGCTGTTCCGATATATTGATGAAACGATCGCAAAAATATAGTGAACTGCAAACTTAGTTGTATTGAAAATTGTATTTTGTTGTCCAGTATCCCATAGTCTCATCTTAATTAGCCCCATGACCTGAATACGACCCTTGTATGAAACCCTCTCTGCAGCAGATATTGGCGTTTTTTACTCTTTTTTTAGCTTTTAACTTGTATCTGACTAATTTGTAATATCATTGTTTGTGTATCATTACGAATTTATCTTCTGTTCATACGCACAAAAAGAAAACAGACAAACCGACAAATAAATGAGATAATGAATAACATCTACAGCGTGTCCCCTAAAAAAAGTTTACATTGCATTTTTAGCCGAAAACTAAACCAGGCATCGCCGAACTCTCATTTTCCGCTCAAATGTAGCGCTATACTTTGTCTCATCCTACGATGGACTAGAGGCCAAAGCCACGAATCGATAGGCCCATCCCATTTCACGCTATACTATGATACGCTTAACATTGATTAGGGGTGGCGAATAATGCTCCGAATCCAAAAGCGCCGCATCATATCTATTGCTTCGACGCTGCAAAGAGCCTATATGTCGTGACTTTCTTTGCAATGTAAAATTCTTGAGTCAGTCAGTGCTCTTCGATTCGAGCCACTGTCCACCCATCCCATGACCAGTGATCCGAGTCGCGGGATCCGATACGTGCATCGAAGCGAAATACCGCACAATTTCTAAGGGGCCCGTGATTGAATCTGGCGATTCGTAGCATTTGCCTTTAGTCCATCGTAGGGTGAGACGAAGTATAGCGGTGCGAACCCAATACCAAAGTCTCAACTCAAATCTTTCCTTAAAATCCCAGGAGACCTTGCGACGAGTGGAATTGTGGGGCGGTTCGGATGTACTTTCGTGCCGGCTCGAACGCTTCGTATATTCTGGTAGAGGCACGATTCATTCTTCAATATCATTAGAAACCTAGAACACACACACAGAAATAATAATAATTAAAAAAAAACGGACCGAGAACAAGGTTATTAGATACTCTGTTCTTTTTTTTTTCTGCCTACTCTGCCTTCTTAAATTACGAACTGTTAAACCATCGTCAACGTCGTCTTCGCTTCTTTGATAATTTCAAGAGCGGTACATGCGAACGTCACAATGCGTAAAAGAGACGCTGCTGGCCCCACATACTTCCGGAAAGATAAATTAAAAAGTTATAAGCGATTTTCTGGACATTTCAATGGAAAATGGGACCCATTTATTTCTGCTTTCGGTCAGTGTTGTACACGTTTCTGAAAAAGAGGAACAAAATCTCGTTCCTCGTTCCCTTTGATTTTTCGAACGCGTTCCCGTTTCTAGATCCATCTGTGAGAAAGGAACTCGTTCCCGTTCCCGTTTGAAAAATGGAACGCATCGTTATATTTGCATTACTTTTGTATTGTGCTAATTACCATATTTAATTAAGTCAGACGAAGCTTTATAAATATGTATATATATCCCATCAAATGACAACATACGAATTTGAATGCCGCGATAGAAAGACACCAGGAGAAAAAAAGAAAAAAAGAAACGGAAGCAATGTTCTATTTGTCGATCTATTCACCTTTAAAAATCTCAGCGTTTTACCATATTCCTGTTTGTGTATTGGCGCTTCACGCGAGCCAAGGTTACCCACATTGCACAGGCGTTTTACAACAACCTCACACTTTTCAATCTAAGTTTTTTGTTTGAAGCTTTTTGAGGTTGCTATCTGAAAGACGAGCAATAGGAGAAGAGGGTAGGGCATCTGAAAGGTCAGTCTTAAAAACCACCAGTCCTTGTTCATAAAGGTCGGAGTTGTTCAGTTTGAAGGTGGGGGAGAAGGGGAGAGGGAATAAAGGTTAATTTTTGTGTACCTTTTAAGTGGCCTGTGTGTTCGAGCTACAACGGTGCGCTCGATGTCTGGTAACCAGTTCTTTTGTTGTAACTTTAGGTCTCTTTGTGGAAGTTCAGTGATGGCTGTAGTCGGCCGGTTATTACTGAGTTTACGAGGATTCGTGGAAGCAGAAAAGTACCTGAGCTTGAGAGGTCCCCTTTTTGTGTCCTTTCCTTCGACTAAAAGTTTTTTGTTCTTTTTTTATGGGCCCCAGCCTCGGGCACTGAAGAAAGTGTCATTGTCTACCAGCTGGCCTGCACCCGACTGTTGCGAAGTGAGGACCCCACAAAATAAACACTAAAATAAGTAACAAAAACGTTAACGAGATTCTGATCTTCGTAAAGTTATTGTTTTCACACTTTTTAGAGTTCTCCACTTCGAAATAAAATAAAAAGTGTCTCACTAGACGGTAGAAAAGACCGCCGTTCCTCTTTTACGTTCAGTAAAAATGTAAAACGTTCCAGTTCCAGTGATGCAAAATGAAACGGCGGCGTTCCTTGGAACGCCGTTCCGTACAACACTGCTTTCGGTGACAATAAAGCCTCCGTGAACGGGGCAACTACGTCGGACGCCATTTCCCCATTAAAAATGTCATAAAATCACTTAGAACTTTTTAATAAGATAACAGTTAGTGCTGAAACTTTGGCATCTTGTTCAGACCATTAGCGCCACATTTGGGCGGAGATTGAGCGGTCGGAGTTGCGTACTTTAGTTTTAAGAAAAAACAAAACTAACGTTTTAACTTTCCTTAGCGGTCCCATCTTGTACATATTGAGGCTGGTTAAATTCCGCAGTTTATTATGTAAATTCTACAGTTGAATATGTAAATTTCACGGATGAATTTGGATTTTTTTTTCTGTCATCCAAAAAACGTTAATCGTTCGTTCGTCGGCGACGAATTTCTGTTTCATTTATGCATTTACCCTAAAAAAACCAAAAGAAAACTGCATTACAGAGAGGGGAAAACACAGACCAAAATAAATGGCAATTAAATCAACTAAAAGGGTTGTTGAAAAAGACATTTGCAAAAGCAAAGCGACAGATTTTGCTGCACTTGTTCCGGAAATATGTCCCTAGGTACTTGACGCTCCATGTGTAAATAAGATGTTGAATGTTTAGAAACACCGGGTGTGGCGAGTCTCGCTCCGTAGCCAATGAAATTGCGTTTTTTTTCTCATTTTGATTGGCTAAGATCAGAATGGTCCAGGACCAATCAGAAAGTGAGACGCGTGAAGGTAATATATGCAACGCCCGGCGTTTCTTAGTTTGCCAGTGACTGTGGTGTTACGGCAGGTTAATTGTGTTTGTGTGTATGTTTATACAGCCTGAACTTAGTCTGCCTCAACGGGCGACTTGGCTCTCAGATGTAGATGAGAGGTTTAGCCAGTGCAGTACAGCCGCTAGCCTGGGGTTTTTAACCTGCAGCACGCAGTAGCGATACACTACCGCCCGCCGGTACGATGCTCATTCAGATCGAAACGGGCGCGGCTAGGGACATGGCGGCGGGCAGTCGCCCCCGCTTGCAATCGTACATGGTCACTGTTAGGATACCTTCCTATGCGTTTTGCTTAGGGTTGATGACTTCTAGCCAGTACGTTCAAAACTTTTTACAGCGGAGCTGCTAAGGGCTAGGTTCGCCAGGATCGTGTCCGTGTATGTCGACACACACCTACCTGGACAGCTACCGCCACCTATAAGCGACGGCGGCAAGCACACAAACATCATGGTTTCCTGGACAGATGGCGCCTACCTGTCCAGCTATAATAGAACGGATAGTTGGGCGCGTTGGTGAGAATTCATTGGAGGAAGCAGCGCGAAAAACAGACGACGACGAAGAAGAAACACACAGTGTATCGAGCACAGCTCGGCTGGTCTTCCTTCTTCACGAAAGTTAAAAGGCTGAACGTTTTTCTTTTTTTTAGGGCGTGACAGAGCGTGTTTTACACGTGCTCGTGGTGCTGAGCGTGTTACGGCGACGTTATTTTTTTTTCGGCGATTTTGTTTGAATTTTTTTTTGTAAGTGCGTGCTGTCGGCATCGGGTACTTGAAAAGATGGCATCACCCTAAACAGAAGAACCTGTCCGTCTACTTTCATGCACAACACTTGGAGAGCCAATAAACGCAACTTACGGAGGCAGCTCAGCGAATGACCATGCCGAAACATATGTTTAGACAAAAAAAGAAAAAAAAAACGAGGTCTGAGTTGTCACATTAGGCAATGCAAAACGTCACGCTTGCATAGCTTAATGTCACAACTCATTGTGCGTTTTTTGGTCTAAACAGATGTTTCGGCATCGTCATTCGCTGAGTTGACTCCGTAAGTTGCGATGATTGGTTCTCCGAGTTTTGCGCGTGAAACTAGACGCACAGACGTTTTTTGAAGTGTAATTAAAAAAGAAAGAAAAGGAAATTGAACTGAGAAAGAAAAACTTGCCATGCTCGCGGCTATTTTTGTTAGAAAAAAAGTTGCGTTCTTTTTTGTCAGGTAATGAGTTGCAGATTATCTAGTTTTCCATTTCATTGCTTCCTGCGCGCTGTTAAAACGAGACTTTCTGACACACTATTTTTGCTTCTCACCTTTTAGTTTTCACTTTCCATCTACGAGTCTTCATTTGTTCTGCGCTTTAGCTGTCTTTTTATGGTTTGACAAATCTTTATTGACAGACGCAGTTTTTTTTTTTTACGATAATCTAACAGTAGCTGCGTTTTAATACGTCTGATGGCCAAGTTTCTAGGACATTTCGCGCAATTAAACCCAGAAACTGCGCAATTTCGTGCAATTACTCGGAAACATTGAAATATGTTTCCGAGGGCCCAGGCAATTACAGTCCACGGAAACATATTACGATATGTTCTAAGAAAAGCAGATTTTGATAATTTCTTGGTAGGGGGACATATGATTCAATAAAAAAATATGTAGAGTCAAAGAATAAGACCTATACCCGTAAAAATGTTTAATTACTGATCATTAATATTTATGACTGTCGTTTAAAATATTCCCGGGGAGCGTTGCGCGATGGTGCTTGTCGTTCAGTAGAGATTCTCATTTTAGTGCCTATCCCGAGGCGCTGATGTCCAAAAACAAAAAACAAAAAAAGTTGGGGATAAGTGAATCTTTTACACTTTTTGATCAGTGGTTGCAAATGGTGCTTCTTTCACTGCGTCCTGTTTTTATGTGCTATTTCATGTATATATATATATATATATATATATATACACATTTTGTATAGTTTTACGCATTCGAATATGTAGATTTCCTGTGTTCGAAAGCTAATTTGAGATTATCTTATATATGTCTTTTTTTGTGTGTGCGCGTAATGCTAAATTTAGAATCTTGTTCTACGGAGTGTTTTTCGTGTCTGAGTCTGGCGATAGTGCCGCTGAAAATGCCCATCCTTTTTTTTTAAGTTTTCCTGGCTTCGGTGCTTTGTCAGGCGACTAGTTTCGCCTTTTGTACCAAGGTGCTTTCAAAAACTCCCTCCTTAGAAAACCTTAAAAACTCCTTAGAAAAAAAAAAGTTTTTTTTACGTTTTAGTAACTAGACTTAGAGTAATGAGAGCTTAAGAAACGTGGTGAGCATTATCATATTGTCGCCGCGCAGCTCGTAAGATGGCGGAATTTCGGGAACACGAACACTGAAAAAGCGAATCCCGAAGCGGACGTTTGGCCGCGAGCACAAAAGCCACCCCCAAAACGTTTCTGAAGCCGGCAGTGACTGTAAAGACAAAAACACATACAGAGAACGCAAAAACAGTTTTAGAGAACGAAAGGAACCGAGAGTGCAAGTTTTCCAGTTGGAAGTAAAATGCAGGACCAGCGGAGGTACAGTAAAGAACACCGCAACGACGTAATCTTTTGAACATTAAAGAGATCGTGAAGTGAATATTTACCTCGAATAAATGATTTTAAATTGGAATTTCACTGATCGCATATCGTTTAGAGGGCCGACAAAAAAGTATCACCCGAAGGTAGAAAGCCAAAAACCTGCTTTTCGGTAGGAGAATGTGAAAATATAGCGGACTGTGCGTCTGCTTCTTAGTAAGGGTTCCGGTGACGTCAAAACGTCAAGCTCTGACTGGTTTCGGTTGTAAAGATAGTGGGTAGACCTCAAGGCAGCTAGCGTTGAGGTCTACACAATATCCCTCCATCAGAGCCAATCAGAGGTCGGCGTTCTGACGTCAGTGCAACCCCTGCGCAAAAAGCAGACAGACTTGCGCGCCGTACATCTTTCGTCCTTTCCTTCGAAAACTATTCCCACCCTTGGATGCTTTCGCGGTACCAAAAACAGGTCAGCTGACCCAAGCTCACGCTATGGACACGAGCACTGCGTCACTCGGACGTTTGCGATCGTCAACAATCAATCCGCCGACGAACATTTGGATTCGTGTTCGTTGCCATTGAGCACCGTGACAGCACTTATCATCGCTTGAGAGTGACACGTTCCATGGCGGAAGCTTGGAGTTCTCGCGTCCGGTGCCCCGGCAAGACACGGCCACGTGATTCGTCATTTGGCTTTTGAGTTGAGGAATAAAGCTGAAGATGTAGAAGCTGAGAAATCGTTTTGTGGTTCCTTAAGAGGGGCGGTGAAACGATATTCAATCGCGATGTTTTTCACTTTACGCGAGCTTACTGGCACTAGTGAGACTCAAGCATACTCGCACGCGGGGCCACTGGCCAAAAAACGCCTCTGTTGCGGTGTAATTTCAAAAACAAAAGCAAGAGCTTTCATTCAATCTTGATCAGGTAGCACGGCGGTCGAAGTACCGCCTAGTGACGATATTTGAATGCGGCTCATAAATTGGACCCGAGCATTGTGTGGGCACTCGATTTTGGAGGGCTCGTGATAATTGATAGCTCGCGAAGCAGTCGGGTAGTAGCCCGTGTCCACTCGCTGCAATAACGACATACTTGCCACGACCAATGGGGAGTTTTTGGCAATTTCCGCTGATGCATTTTTTCCCAGGTCCTAGCACATATAGGGGGATCAGTGGCCAAGTGGTCTAATACCCATGCCACACGGGCAACTCAAATGCCATGTACAACGAATGACATTTGAGCGGACGGTCAATCAGCGCGCGACACTCCGGGCATTCCACGCGCGACAGATTGCGAGCTGATTCGCCGATCACACAAATGTCATTCGTTGTAAATGGCATTCGAGTTGCCCGTGTGGCACGGGTATAACGCACACCATGCTCGGAGCACGTGGAGCGAAAGCTCGCACTGCAGAACTTCTCATCCTGGGTTCAATCCCCACCCCTACCCGTTTCGATCTGGATGAGCACCGTACCCGCGTGCGGTCGTGTATCACTACTGCGTGGTGCACGTTAAAGATCCCAGGCTAGCGGTTGTACCGTACTGACTAAATTGCCCATCTACAGCTGAGACACCAGACGCCCACCGAGGGAGACTAACGTCCGGCTGTATAAATATACACAGAACAAATTGCTTTGCTTACAATAGCCTAACCATAACAATACCTTGAACTCGGCGCATGTCCTGTGCCTTGCCAACCCCAGCCCGTGGCTATGATCAACACTGGCGGCGTATAATTGGCTCCAGATCACGTGGCCGCTTCTTCTTGCTGCGACTTGAGGGGGTGAACGCTGCTCGTTTTTCTTTATTTTTTTTTCTGCGACTGGAATTGCGGGCAGTGAAAAACGAACGGGCATTTCACAGTGCAATAGCGTGAGAGATCCGCTCTAATTAGTATTTTCGCAAAGTAAAAAAATCGTTGCATCGCCCCTTCTTTAGAGTCGTCTACGCACGATTTGAAAACAGGATTGAATTGCGCTCTAATGAATAGACAATTGCAAGCCATGCGCCCCGACTGGTGCCCCATCAGTACATGCAAGCGCAGCTTGCGCGTAAACGTAGCTTTGGCAAGCTTGAAATCGCAGGGGCTTGTCCGCACGAGCAGAGATGTTTCGGCGACCAGTGGCCTCACTTGCAATAGCGGCGAGATGTTTTGGTGGCGCCCTCCTATGGTTAATTCTAGTGAGGTCATTGCCCTGTGAACAAGTTCGATGGTGTTTGTAATGAGCATCGTGGAAGCCTAAAATCATTGCGCTTTTAAACCAATACTGCCGACACCGTCAAGATCGAAGTTCTTGCATTACTCTTATTTCCGTCGATGAGGAATCCTTTGCTGACGTCATAGTCAGCATTCGGCCAATCGTGGAGGGCTGACCACCGCGACGCTTTTGATCGGTCACGTCACCAATGGGGAATATTGACTGGCGGCCATTGTTGAGTCCTCATTCCTTGATCACGTGACGAAGGTTAGCTTACGCAGTTCTTCCGCAACCTGCGTTCCACACCATCGCGATTACCCGTCTTATTAACAGCCTATGATCGCGAGCTTGTTCTGAGCACGCCTAGTGAACAAAGCACGCAGATCACGGCG
The DNA here is from genome assembly GCF_016920785.2 of Ixodes scapularis. NCBI lineage: Eukaryota > Metazoa > Arthropoda > Arachnida > Ixodida > Ixodidae > Ixodes > Ixodes scapularis. Next base: position 107,842,128 of record NW_024609879.1, on the reverse strand, counting down.
CCTATCGAGCACCCCCTGTATGCACCACGTAAAAGACGAGGGCTTACTCATTTCCTCGACCTCTGAAAAGAAACCTTTAATTTGCGCGCCTTCGGCATTCACCGCATTGTATACGGGCTTCAACAAATAAATTGGAGAGTTGCACTATTTTTAAGGAATGCGTCCCCTCCTTTGGGGACGCATTCCTTGCTTTTAATCATCACCGGGGATCGTCTTTATATAAGATATTGTGGTTGTCGCTCGGGTGCAGAAGAGCCGCGGATCGAAATCCGCATTAAATTCAACTAATAACAACATTTCGGCGCCTTCGATCATTTTAACCAAGGATGAAATAGAGTTCCTTACTCCGGAATAGGCATAATTGCATTCAACTTCGATCCGACCATACAATGTTTTGTCACCTCTTTTCTGTCCCTGTTTATTCTGCATTTAGTTTATCACTTTCTTTTTCCTTTTATCTTTCTTTGACTTTCTGCTGGGAAAGGGGGTCTTCAAAAATACTTGGCTAGGAGATTCACAGTATCCGTGTTGTTGCGAGTTCAAAGAAGAAATGTCCATCGTCCCTTTGTTATAAGTGTGTTACTTTTTCTGTCGCCTTTGGGGGTGGCTGTACCACATGGCCATCTTTTGTCTATAAAATGAATAAGTTATTGCAACACTTCGTGAGTCAGTTGTCGACCGATAAGCTAGCAGTGATGCCGTCCCTGATGTCTCCGTAGCCTCTGCTAGCATCGCTACTCGATGCCAAGGAGGTAAAAGACAATGGCTGCATCATCTTCAAATGCTTGCTCGGTTTGCCGAAACTCAAGGAGATCAGCGCATCGGCAAAAAAGTTATTCCAACTTGAAAAAGCACGTGAATGTGAGTAGAGTTTTAACATTTGCAATGAATGTGTTTCATGCATCAGTTTACTGCAATACAACACCAAATAATATTCCAGTTTTGACACGCGCATATGTATATGACCAGTATTGTCTTTCGTTTTATAGTTCCAGTGTCGCTCGTGGTTTGTCAAGAAGCCCTGCACCGGCGCGCCGTTATCAGTCACAAAGTTGAAGCTAGAAACTTTATTGTTATTCAGAAATAGCATGTAATGTAAATGGCGGTCACGAATGATGTTAACGTAAAACTATAATTTTTTGTAATATAGTTTACTGATATTCCCATCTAACGAACGACCGGCAGCTACTCCTCGCGGTGACTATCTCATCCGACAGTTTAAGCTATATTGAATCGCAGATAGCTCAGGTCGCTCCAAGACAAGCAGCATGGTGAAGAACGAACTCTTAAAGTTACAAAGAAGTGAGGATGGAACCACGCGCCTAGAGAAACTTCATCTAGCGGATGATGTTTTTAGTTTTTTACTCTCAACGTCGGTGAATAGCCCGGAGGAACTAAATCAATTTCCTGTTGTCCTCAATGAAGGTGCAGTTCCCGAATATTCACCAGGTCCTTTTGAAGCACAACACTGCCGTTTCTTCGAGCGCGTCGGAATAACGACTCTTCAGCGTCGCCGGAGATGTATTCTCAAGGAAGTGGGGAAACATAACTGATGAAAACTTCTAGAGGCAGCTACTGCTTAAGTGCAACGACTACTAAAAAGAAAACAAACCACGAAGCAAAGATAGTTGTGTATTTAGCCTTCAAAGTAACACGAAAAGTAACTCGTTACGTTTAAGAATCGGTAACGAATAACGTATTTAGTTATTTTTTTGAGCGAGTGACGAGTAGTATATTTAGTTACCTTTTTGGGTAACGTGTACATGTCTGGTAAATTTCCAATGACAATTTAGTGTGCATGCCTACTTCCCATAATTCCCTCTCAGTTTAACCTTATCTTAACCTTTATTTCCTCATCCACCTTGCTATTGCCCATATATTTAGATCTAAGATTTTTAGACTGCTTTCTTCACTTTGTATCGACGCTTCTCGTGTGTAAATAGCTAAAAACTCATCGTCTCCATCGTTCTGCATCTATTTCTCTCAGCCTATACTCGAATTCTATCTTACTGCTAGCTTCCCTGCCCTCGATTGAGGGCCATCCCATATCACCGTGTACACCTTGGTTCAGTGTCTTACGTGCTCCCAGAGCAAATATACCTACTCCATGTTACTTTATTTCAAACCTTGTATGGACGCCTAGTTCCATGCAAATATCTGCATTTGCAAAAGTCAGGCTCGGAACCATAACCCCTTTCCAGATCTTCCTCACCGCCTCATACCTATTATAGCTTTACAGCTGCATTTCTGTTACCCTTACTATTTACGCATTTGGCATGTTCATTAAGGTTAATCAATACTCCTAGACACTTGTATTTATTTACTCGCTCGACCTTTAATCTTTGTATCTTTTGCTCTGCAATACCGTCATCATTGAACACCATGACCGCTGAGTTGTCACTGCAGTATTCTAAGCCTAACCTGTGGCCCTCTGCGCGACATATATTCATTAGGGACTGAAGCTCTGTTTCTATCGGCCATTAGCACTAGTATATCATCAGCATACATCAGACCTGGTAATGGCTGATCTTTTGATCTTGCCTGTCAGATAAAAGGTCAAACAAATTATTGCTTTTTTCTAACTCTGCTTGAATCCTTGGGGATATAACATGAACCACTGGCCGATCTTCGAAGAGCCATCTGGTGGCGCCGGTTGCAACATAAGGAGGAGCGGACTTTATCCGGCAGCTGCATTGCCCGTACAGAATTCACACCTTCTATATACAGGGAGTTTAATATTTAATTCAAACAGATTATTGTATAAAAAAAAAAAGCCGTAAAAGGCAGACTAATGTGGACTGTGGAGGTGAATTATACGACCGGAGAAACATAATAGAGGGGGCTCTTGTTTACGGTAAGTCGAATAATTAACTACATTTTGTTAATTAACTTTCAAATGATTAGAAATAAACGTATGGTTTTGATTAGAAACTCGCCGAGCGTCACCGAAAGCCCGTCATCAAGTCAATTTTAGAATAATTTGAAGTACCTGCTAAGTGCAGGGGTGCGCTACAGTGTCTACTCATGTAACAGACGCAACGCTGACGGTCTAAAAACTCGAATGATAATCTTTTCATCAGAAGGCTCAGAATGCTCTAAGGAACCATTTTCCAAAGATGGCGTGTAGATTTTGGATCGAAAATACTGCAAAACCTTCCGTATAGTTCAGAACCGAAAATGTTTAAGGGCTCTTTGTATACTGATGCCACCAGGTTTCAGCTCGCGCGAGAAAGAGGAAAGAAGCCACTCTGGAATAAAAATATATGTACATATATATATAACAAAACGCAGACGCACGTTACCTCTGCTCGGGTGGGTTTTAATCTCGGTAAGGCCTCCTACGGCCACGTTTCGAAAGCCTGTTCGGTTGTAATTTAAAAAAAAAGAGAGGCTTCGACTGGATGCTCAAGCCCAATTAAGGAGTGACTCATTACGTACTGGAACGGTGTGGCGCAGTCTCCATCGCAGCAAGCCTGGAACGCGTGGGTCAGTTCATTAGTCAAGGAAAAAAAAAAAAAGAAAACGCAGGCAAGCTGGTAACCCTGTTCCTACGTCTCAGGGTTATTATGGATGTCAGTTCATTAGTGTTCGCAACGTAGAATAATCAACCATAAAAAAAAGGAAAGAAATGGTGCAACTTGCAGTTATGTCGTTCGAAAGACAATCCCCGCAGGATGCATTTGATTTCGAAGTTGCTATTTTATTCGGTGGTTGTTTCGTCTCCTTTTTTGTGATTTGCAACTTCCGAGGATTACAGATCCCCTGTGTTCCATCCTCATGAAGCACGACTGCACGACTGTGTTAACACTCTGTTTCGCTCATTCTCGTTCCTAGCCACCTGGTAGACGTATCCGGTATGGGTGACAAAAGAAAAAAATAATCATTTCACCTGCAAATACTAAAAAAAGAAAACTAAAGAAGAAAGATACATAAAATTGAGGCAAAACAAGAATGGATCACGTAATTATGAGGAAGGAAACTTGAAAATAAACTAGAAGGGACAAGATGAACGTATAGACAAGTATATAATTTTTGTTCTAACCTCAAATAACAGAATTTATTTTATACAACGCTTTTTTACTGACTGAGACGCTTGTCTGTCACATTCTTCTTGGCCCTTCAAATTTATATTCAAGTTTACTTCCAAGTGTCAGGGTATCAACATCACGAATAATGCTCACCAGCACGTTGACCATTTTCTTGCCGACGGGTCACGGTTGCCGTCGTATTTTGAACGTCATCAACAAACGTAACGGTGGCAAAAAAAAAAAAAAAGTTAATGGGGGATGCAATCTTGTAGAGACCACAGGGGTGATTATCTACGAATCCGATAGAACTCGCACGCGCACTCGATGACATCAAGTGAGCGTGCAATTGTACTGGATCTTTATACAACCGCGTTCGCAACCGCTTTGCGAACGCGGATCCACTTCCATTGTGAATAAGCGGTAAGTGTTCGGCTCGCCCGTGACACCGCCGTAACTTTAGTTCACGGGAGGTAGGCGGCAGTTCTCGAGACGCCTCATGCTGTTTCATGCTCTGCACGTCCAGTGCTTAAAGAGTAACTGCAAAGAAAAAAAAAGTGTTTTTTAAACAGCCTAATTGTGATAAGCATGTCACAAAACAAATGTTCCACGAAAAAAAAAATTAGCAATATTTATGCCACAGGACGTAATTTAGTCGGAGTCAGAACCTCTCCAGATTTGAAACTCCCGCTATTTCAACCCCTGCGGAGGAAAACTACGCCCTGCCCCTTATTCTTGGATTTGCTCTTTTGGGTTGACTTGGCTGCTGAGTTGAACGACGCAGCGTCTCGACTTCCGGTAAGATCTGGCAACAACGCACGTTATATATGGCGCCGGTATTGTTCTGGTTTGACGCGGGACACGAGAAGCTGCGCGGTTTGCGAGCACATAGCGAAGACGTGATCGGAGAAGTGCCCCTGCGATGTTCCCGGAAGATTGAAAGTATCATTCGTAATCGTCGTGTGTGCTTTGAAAGCGAAGAGAGTCACATGGTCCACGAGTGTGCAACGACAAGCCAACGTTCACGACAGCGCTGCGTTGACTTCGGCGATCTCGTTCTGTTTGATGCAACACGGCGATGTGACAAAGAACTGAAACGTTCATGGTGTGTGTGGTGCGGTGCTTGGAAGTAGACAGCCAGACTAACACGGAGCGCAAATTGGTTGTGGGGTTGAGGTTCAACGGGTTCAGTCCCGTCGTCGTTAGCTAATTCATTCAAACTGGTTAGGGAGGACGTCGCGAGCGTTTTTAAAAGTAAATCTTCCTTCGTTCCGTTTCGAAATGTGGAGGATTCCCGATGCATACCGTGAGTAAAAAGCTGAGGGCGTTTTCAACAAACTTTTGTCGTTTTAATTGAACAATGGACTCCAAATTGTCGTCCTAGATCTGCCGTTTTTATGCTTCGTGTGGGACTGCGTTTCCACGGCGACGTGTTGCGCTCGTCGTGCGGAGTGAATAAATTTGGGCAAGATTTCCTACCTACCCACAGATGCATGAACTGAGACCATCTTTTACGTAGTGAAGATAGTGTGGTTTTGTTATTTTAGAAAGAGGCATTGTGCATTTATTACGGTACAATCACTTGAAAGTTCAGAAATTGGGGAGGGCAAGCAAGCTTTCCGAACTTTGTCTCTTTGATCTCCGGCACTGCCCCTAGTTCCAAGTTGCAGTTGCAGTAGGCATACCTACTAGCAGGTACAAACTGGTCTAAAGCAGGTAAAGACTGGGAAGTCGGGACTGTGCGGACTCCGTGTTTCGCGCTTTTCGCAAGGTGACTGGGGAAGTGCTTTTGCGAGGTATGCGGAATATGCAACCGATCTTGTTATGCCCGTCGTTTGCGTCTCTTCAGCAAAACGAATAAGATAATCTACAAAGCCGCGATCACAAGCCAACATTTACGATAACAGTACAGATTCATTCAAACAACCTTACGTAAGATGGTTCGGAAGCCGAGAAAAAAAAATCCGTCGGCTAACGCAGAATTCGGACGTCCGAAGGCTTCTGCGGACAGCTATTACGTAATAACCTAGCTGTGCCAGGCTTTTACGTAAAAGCTGTCTTTAGTCGCGAACGTTCGATGCACTCGGTGCGAATCTCTACGGCCTCCGGATCGATATGACGAGAACCTAACTGGACACGTTTGTCGCTACGCGAACGCCCAATTGCCTCCAGCCAAATAGCATTCCTTTCGGGCGACATGGCTGCTGGAGGGCTCACTGTCGGGATCACTCATCTGACATCTCCAAAAAGTCATCATCAAAAAAAAAAAAAAAAAGCATGCTGAGGAAGCAAAGGGGAAAACGAAAGAACCGCGCTATGAAAGCCAAAACCCCGCGTCGCTTCCTATCACTAACACCTGCGACAGCTGCTAAACACGCACTACTTTACTTGGAGTCTCACTCAAGCACCTGGGTCAGCACGAAGCACTGATCACTTCGGCGAAACAATTAGTCGAGGTAGGCGAGACAGGCGGGAGCGGAGACTTCGGCAGCCATGCAAGAATGGCGAAGCTTTTCTTTGTTATGGTATGAATCCAAACGGAAGTTCCCGTCTTCTAAAAGTTTTGTAAAAAATAATAACTCTCATCACATGGGTTATACTTTCAACGTAAAAATATGCCACTCAAAAGGAAATTAGAACATATAACAAAGGTTTAACAACCCAGATCTAAGCTCTCAATCAATCTCTTAGCTAATCAGAAGTATAGCAGCCAATTGGGGCTATACGTCACGGAACCCCAACTTCGTGGCGCGCGATTTTAAACGGACGAAATAGCGCCAAACTAAAATCAGTCTCACGCAACACACATTGCTGTAAAAAAAGTTGTCTCCCGGGGAAAAATTGTTTTTTTTTTTACATGCTTGTCCCAATTAGGCTGTTTAAAATTTTTTTTTTTATTTCTTTGCGGTTACCCTTTAAGCGAGGTTGTCCCACGAGCCAAAAGACTAAAGCTCCCTCGATGCATTGCGGCAGAGATGGCGTAACAAAAATAACTGGTAAAACCAATAAAAAAAAGAAAAAGAAGCGACTTCTTGATGTTTAGACACTGTGTCGGTAATCTCGGGCAATATCGTAACGCAGACTGTTTTGAACATTTCTTAAGAACAGAAAAACTGCTTCCTGCGATTCCAGTCGAAGCTTCGAATAAATTTTTTCTGCAGGCCCCCACATTCTGATTCTACTTGTATGGACACCCTGAACAAAATAGTTTCTAGTGTTACCAATGAATGTGTGGTACTTGGTGGCGATTTTAATCCGCCCGACTTGACATGGAGTGATGATGAGTGTGCCTGTAAAACAATGACTCGACCTGTAAAACAATGACTCGACTTAATATTAATATGAAGTGCATGGTGTATAGTCTGGGTTTTACCCAACAATTGTACCTACGGGCGGACACAACATCCTCGACTAGTTTTTGTGTAATCATCCCGACATTGTTAAACGAATCGATGTCATACCGAGCATAAGCTATCATGAGGCTGTAGTCGCGGCGCTTCGGTTTCAATCTGCACGTGTGAAGTTGACTACAGATAAAAAGGTGTTTTTGTATGAAAAGGGAAATTATGAAGGTATTAGCTCCGAGCTTTCTAGTGGCTTTCTTTCGTTTGAATGCGTTGCTGAAGAAACAGATGTGCACAACACGGTGGTTACTGTTTAGGCAGAGAGTGATAAAGCAAACAGAGAAATGCATACCAATTATTGATGCATCCAAATTAAGAAAAAAAAAATAGAGCAAAACCATGGATCAACAAAAGTGTTCTATGATTAACAAAAAAAAAAAAAAAGCGTCATTACGCACGGTAACAAAAGAAAAAGTCAGCAGTAAACCATGGGAACTTGAAAGAACTGACGACGGATTACAAAGTCACCGCGAGGAAAGCAAAAGGCGATTACCTAGAGCGGCTCGAAGACGGAATAAAAAATAACAATAAACAGTTCTGAAAGTTTATAAAACGCTGCGGAAATGGCCAGATGGGAATACCTGACCTATTAGTAAATGACGAACTAATTACAGATGCCCTTCAAAAAGCTTGCATCTTTAATGACTATTTTTAATCGGTATTTTTGCCTGCGAACAATATAACGCCAGTAACGCTTACAAAGAGATACCATGATATGCCTCCAGTTGAGGTTGGTGTCGAGGGAGTCCTAAAGCTACTATAAAATTTAGACGAATCTAAAGCGATTGGCCCTGATCAAATTTCGCCTAGGGTTCTGAAGCGCTGTGCTCACGCCATTGCCCCATATCTTTTTATGATCTTCAACCAGTCTTTGCTTGAGGGGTCTTTACCGAATGACTGGAACGTAGCTCATATAACACCAGTACACAAAAAAGGGACCCAAAAATGATGTTACAAATTACAGGCTAATTTCTTTATCATCAATTTGTTGCAAACTACTTGAGCACAATTTGTACAGCCATATAATGCAGCACCTTAGTTACCATAATTTTTTCATGGATTCTCAATATGGATTTAGGAGAGTTTATTCTTGTGTCACGCAACTAACCGAGCTGTATCATGATCTTGTCATGTTCATAGATAAGGGTGAACAGACTGATTGCGTTTTTCTTGATTATAGGAAAGCGTTTGACACAGTGTCGCACTCGTTCTTACTTCACCAACTGATTTGTTTGAACATAGATATTACCAAACTAAAATGAATTCAGTCATACTTGAGTTCGCGTCAGCAATGTGTAATTTTAAATGGCGAGGCGTCTCATTTTGTTGAAGTTACGTCTTGTGTACCACAGGGGTCGGTTCTGGGGCCATTGTTATTGTTCATATTTATCAACGATATTCATGTCAATGTAACTTCCCCGCTGAGATTATTTGGAGATGACTGCGCTGTGTATACGCGTATAAAAAACGGGGAGGGTTCTGGACAACTGCAGGCGGACCTAGATCGAATAGAACATTGGTGCGGTGAATGGGAGATGCAACTTGACGTAAATAAATGTGTTCGTGTTAGCTTCACACGTAAAACAATAAATTTGACAGACAGTATTATTTAGGCAATGAGCTAGTAACTAAGGAAAATAACGTAAAATACCTTGGAGTCATTTTGTCATCCAACTGCACGTGGGATTCGCAGATTGATGATGTCATTATGGGGGCGGGTAGCGCGCTCGGCTTTGTCCAAAAAAACCTAAAAAACGCTACGCAAAAAATAAAAGAACTAGCACATCTTGCCTATGTAAGGCTACTTCTAGAGTACGCATGCACTGTGTGGGACCCTTCCAAAAATATCGGATTGATGGCTTGCAAAAAATACAAAATCATGCTGCAGGCTTCGTCCTGGGCCAGTACGACCGTTTTTCTAGTGTAACAAATATGAAACAATCATTAGAATGGGTGTCATTGGATCATCGGCGAAAAAAATCTACGGTTGAAAATTTTCTACAACATTTATCATAAAGCTACTATTATTAATAGCTCATCATAACTCTTAAAACCAAATTAGTTTTCCCAACGTAATGATCATGTGCACAAGATACTCGAATACTGTACTAGGACGGAGCTCTGCGAAAATGCATTTTTTGTGAAGACGGTCAAGGACAGGAACATTTTACAGGAATGCATAGTTTGTGCTGCAAATGCTGATACGTTCTTTTCGTTATTATTCGCCCCCTGCAATAATGCCTTCTAGGCGCTGCTGGACTTTCTTGAATAAAAAACTGGCTACAACAATTTTAAGCATCGAGGTGGCTGAAAGTGTCGTTACTCTGAGACCTAGTTTATTTAAGTGGCTCTACTCTACGCCTTTCCAGCGTTTACGACTCCACCGCCCAGCGTGAGTTCTCTACAGCCTAGCAAGCAAGCGGGCCCGTGGCTTGCGAAGCCGAGCAAAGACACGCTCCTCGAACTTCGAAAATAGCGCCTGCAAAAAGATGTTTCAACGGAAAGGTTTATAGACTTTTTCTAGTTTACCCTCGTTTCCAGGAATGCATTTCACATAAACGGTATGCGGCATGCGATATATAAAAGTACCATACCTCGCGACATTACAATTTAGGCATAAGAGGCAGGGGGAAGGGGGGGGGGGGGGCAGAACAAAACAAAAATTGTAAACGTTGACATCGGTGGTGTCCCCAGAAAAAGAACAAGAAAGAGACCGAAAGAAGAAGTGAAGAAAGGAAAGAAAAAAAGCAGGCGAAAATTTTTCCCTGCTCCTTTCGCCACAACGAGCTAAACTTGATCAGGTGCCCTTCACCTTTTTTTTTCTTCTTTAAGGAATAAAACTACATTAATGTTTTCGCGCAAAAAAAAAAAAAAAAATGAAGAAAGAGAAAGCAGGTTATGAAGCTTTTGAGTGGTGATTTTTGTTATATTTGAGTGTATGTTAATGCGTCGTCGGAAATACGTGCTCAGCGACGTGAACACCGATGTCTGCGTCTACGCTTTGCCGTTTTGAGGCAATCGAAATGGGGGGAAAGGTGGTGGAATTTTTCCGTCTAGATTTATTATATGATCCCCGTGCTACAACCTAAAACCAGAAAATATAGTACAAAAAAAAGGAAACAAAAATAATGGTTGGAAGTCATCTTTGAAATGCGAGCATCCTACAAATGGCACTTCCCCAACGCGACCTTCGAAACGTGACTTTATGGTTGGTTTCCCCGCACTATCAGTCGTGCTGAGGTAAAGCACGCTTTACGGGTGTCGTAGATTTTTTTTTTTGCAAACAAGGGCGGAGAAAAATTCGGCTGTGATACTTAACACCGCTTACGTGTAGGAATGCGAAAGTATTCCTACAATCAGCGCATTTCTACAAGCAGCGCATTACGTCTTTTTATTACACAAGACGCTGCGGCGGTGAAAACGCTCCCCCACTCGGTAGGCGCGGCGAACCTTGCCGACTTCACGACGGCTTCAGTGACGAAGCATTGCGTCGTTGTGCTTTTCTTTGTGTTTTATCTCCGACGCGCGTCCGCTTTCACGTCGAGTGGTCGCGCCGCGGTTTCCGTAACAACGCATCTGATATGACGCGTCAGAGCCAATTTAGGTGTCGTTTTCCGTGGTTCGGAAGCAGCTGGCTCCGCTCCATGCGACAGTTAATGCTTTCGCATTAACAAAGGCCCATTCGACGACAAAGAAGTGTTTGATTACGTTTTCTCACGTTAAAGGGGGACGCTCAAATTTTTTTCAGCGTGGAAGAAGATTTTGCTTTTTTTATTTTTTCCCTTCTCCCCTTTTGTCCTCTTTTTTCCTTTTCGCTTTTCGCGTCCTTCGCGCACGAGTGCCAATGGGCTTATCAGTCCCCGGGGAAAATCTTTGTAACCCTTCAAGGTTCTCTGCTTTAATCCCAAACAAGAGGGATTAGTCAGGCACGCCGGATATAAGCTCGAAACGCTCGCTTATTTCTTTTTTTTTTATGTACTCTTATTCTGCAGCTCTAAAACACACTCAGATACTTCCGCATGTGGCCACAAAGACTACAACACCACATATTTATCTCGAGTGAAGGGAAATTGAGCATCACAACAAAGGCATAGAAGGTACGTATTTTTTTCTTTTGAACTTTGAGCTCTACCCAGAGAGAGAAAAATTGGCCGTTCTAGCAACGCCACACTGAAGAATGATTGTGTCGATATTTTGGTTTCTTGTTCATAGTCATACCAATAATTATGAGTAAACAAAGTCTAAACGATTGCAGTAAGAGGGTGAGGCATGTCAAATGAGTTAAATTTTGAATATATAGTCATGTATCGAAATGAAAACAATCTGACCATTTCTTGCGTATAATATATGTTTGTACTACAGGTGTTTTCTAGAGTAACGGCGGCCTCGTTGAAACAACTTGGAAGAATAAAAAAAAACTTATATAAAAAGTGAATCGGTTTATGGTATATTTCATGTATCTTTAGCCTTTGAAAAATTTTCGTCGTGGCCAAACTTGAATTTGATTTCTGTGTAACTGAAAACTTGACAGCCGACAAATATGTTACATATCAGCAAAGCGAGCGGGAAAGAAGGGAGACTCAAAAGCGCACTGTGCTGTCGGTTTCTCGCCTCGTTGTCCCTGTTTTGAGCGCTAAAATGTATTCCAAATTCCAAAACCAACTAGCCCAACAATCTGCTCAAACGCAAAATCACAATTTTCTTCGCGTAAAATAGTGCAAGTTCCAATTATAGCATAATATTCCATTCCGTTTTCATTTTCTTCTTTTCCGATTAGTTCGCGGATTAAAAAATAGAATGCCCAGATTGCTCTGCTGCCATTTGATAATCGTTCGGGGCTGTGTCAGAGTGGGCGAAGGCCAGCGACCATCTCCGAAAAACCCCACGAGTCCGGCAGGTATACTACCGCAAGCTTTGGCACTGCTTGACTAATTTAGGCGTCTGGCGTTGCCCAGCCTACCTAGAAAAGAAGCGGAAGAGCGGCCAGCTCAACGTCACCACGAAGCGGGAAATCATGCCGAGATATGTCCTTCTTCATGTGATGGATTTGTACCCGAACCAAGCCAGGATTCGCTACATGGGACAACAGTGGGAATAGCGCGTATTGATTGGTCAGTGCACATGTAGCTTTCGCTGTGTTACTCGAAATAGAACAGAGTAAGAATCTTCAACATCACCGAACGCAGGTGTGACAAAAAAAAAAAAAAAAAAACTGCCTGTAATCCCATTGAGAGTTTTTGCATGTCGTAATACTGCTCTCTGAATGATCGTAGAAATTGAATAGACGTATTCTAATATCCCTGTTTTGACATGGTGGGGAGCCTTGAGTAGCGAATTTTGAGCAAAGTTGCCGATTTGAAGTACTCCACTCATGATTGCACGGACAGGTCCCTCATCACAGAAATGACATCAAGAATGAACATTTTTGAGGCCGACAGATTGTTACAATTAATTCTTAATCAATCTAAGAAACAGACTATAAAAATAGAGGCTTAGGCGATTTCTCAGTTTTTGAATATAGTCATGCGGGCTAACTGCCCACAAGTACAGAAGGAAAAAAGATGCAGTTGTAATGCAAAGCTCTCTAGTGTTTTTTTATGTTAATTAGCAAACGTCTTGCGAGAGTTGCCATATTTTTAATTAAGCTTAATAAAATAAATGTTTAGGACTAATTATCAAAATTGTTAAATGTATTAAGAGCCAAAATATCTCTTCGTAAGTTCTAGTGCTCTTTGAGAAACACCCGAATTAGCAGTTTGCAACGTGATACGGCTCGCGTGGGTTTCTTTTGACCAGTAATAAAGCTTGTAAGACATGACAAAATGCCCTGTGATAAAGCGCCCGCACGATCATAAAGTCAACTAAAATATCCCCAAATTATTTATAGGCAAAAAAAAAAAAAAAAAACACAGAAGACGCGTGTTTTACGCTTTCTTTATATCACAAGAAATATGCCCTCTCTTTTAAATACCGCGTTGTTTTTTTTTCTTCACCTAGCAGATATAAAAAAGTGCAAATTAACGCAATTTCGGTTTCTGCATAGGAGTCATACGGCCAGGCGAAGATTAGGTTCAAGAAAGAACGCAACAAAAAACCAACTGATAACCCAAATTTTGCTAATAAAGTTTTTCAATATTAAAAAAACGGCATTGTTTATTTAGAAAGTTGTCGGGCATAATTGAAAGTCACGAAATCGTCCATTCTTAAAAAGATGTAACGCGCGTACGCTATTATACGGCGTCCTGGAAAAATCTCCTAATTTGGGCGCGCAAATATGGTTCTGATTTAATATGGCCTCCATCTCCGCGTGGCACAGCCCAACTCCATGAAGCCAAAGCAATAAATCATGCGCATTGCCATGACGACGCCATCGTAGAAAGAGCGAGACAAGAAGGCTCAGTTCTTTTTGCGGGGAGCGCGGCGGCCAAAAAGATTGCGGTAACAAGATTCGCGTCCAATGAGTGTTTTTTTAGGACACCGTAGACTACTTCACGTGGGTGAAGAAGTCTACGTGTGCTTTTGATTACTACAAATGAGGTACAAACCACAATTGCGTAATTCTGACGTCTTTCTTGAAAATAATGTGGTCGTTAAAAAAATCACCCTGCGTAAATACGATTATAAGACAGTTTTTTTCACGGCCGGAAACATCATTATTGCACGAAAAGAAACGTTGACCACAGATTATGCACAGCCAGTGCTTTTTGCCTACGAGAATTAGCAAACATTTGATTTGAAATAAAATGGAGCTAGCTTTTTACCAATTCGGCTTGTTTACTTGATTCAAATCGATATTTGATTTGGTTACAATTATTTTGTACCCCCACACGCCTATTTTCTTTTCCAATGAACTACAAGTGATAATTACATTGTTTTTCGTCGTGATAGGATATTAATTATTTAATATCAACAAATTATTAACAATCGAAGCTATACGATTACGCGGTGGAGGCACATTGGAGGATATTCAAAATTGTTTCGAGCTGTCGTACTCAAACAACATCTCAAGCTTTTAGCAGTTTGGGTCTTTCCTACACGCAGTACCCATAATAAAGCCAAACCCTTGTAGTGGAGACCACCTCTATCGACTCAACGCGTAAACACGATGTGAAGCGCGTAGTGCGTGTGTTGGAAAAGAGATACCGGCGAGGCGAACCATAGCGTGTAACGTCTCGGAGCCTCAAGCAGGATAACTCTGCGCCAACAAAGTCACTTAGGTCGTATATGAGTGAGTGTCCGTAGATGAAAGAACAAGTATACAAAATTATGAAGCGAAGAAAATGAATTTCTAGCTAAAATACTGCTTATTACGTTTGTGAAAAATAAAAAATAAACTCGATTATGATTGTTTATGCACCAATATATGCGTGCACAGAGATATCTGCGCACCGAAAGGTCCCACACCGAAAAGTATCTGCAGCAAAACGTTCGTACACCGAACACCAAAATGTCTGTGCACCGAAAACTTTGCAGCGAAATGTACAACAGCGAAACGCTCTACATCGAAAGGTGCTAGACCCACTACAGATGGGATCCTCCGTCACCTCTGCCGGTCCCCAAACCATAATGATTCAGAACCCCTAGTCTATAAAACGCGATCCCTGAGATACCGAAAAACGCCGCTCATACTTCCCGCTGTCGCCATGAATTTGCCTAAACAACCAAAGATGTCCAGTACGACATTTAGGACAAAAAAAGATCATACTTCAATGACTACTGCTTTGAACAGAGCAAGTTATATGCGTTCTCACAACAGCAAGAATCGTTATCCAAACCCATGCTAAAAACAGCCAATCGAACACGTTGGGAAGAGAAAGTGCGAAGCTCGCTCAAAAGAGCTCCTCGGGGGGTTCAGCTGCTTGTCGCGGAGGTGCCACTGGCTTCTGGATAATCCTCCGAATCCTTTATGCTTTCATAGCTCCCACCCTATACTTGCACAAAAAGAATCAGGCAACCGGAGAACAAAAAAAAAAAAAAAAAAAAAGAAGGAGTGGAAAATGGCGAGGGGGAAACGACAGGTGATTTCCTCCTGTTACCTTGTGGCGAGAAGGAAAGTGAGGGCTTGTAGGTGTGTCACAAACTCTTTTCCAAACCGAAAAACGACTGGTTAAAGGCCGACCTACAGAATCGTCTTCTGCCGGGCAGAAAACCGGTTCCCAGTTTCCTACTCTCCATTCACCCTCGCCCTCTTCTCTCTTCCTCTCCCCGAAAGAAAGGGTCTCCGAGCTACTCCCCGCAGAAAGGAGGATGGTCTCCCTCTTTCTCATATGGAAAGGAGGATTTGAGGAAGAGTTTCCACCTGTCTGGTTGTTCGTCGACCTTTAAGCAAAGCTTTTGAATTTGTTTGCAAAGAGCGACGAATTTCTATTTACGGACAGTGGAACTCGGCTTGTTATCGAAGGTTTCGGATTTTGGGGAACAAAACATTTTAGAAAGAAGTTTATTTTATATTTTATAAGATGATTACCAATGTTTGCACGCTATAAAAGCATAAAATAGGCACTTTTAACGCTTTCCTTGCTTAGTAATGCGAACTAGTGGAGCAATACATCCGACAAATATTATACTGTTCTTCCGCCAGGCGGTGTCAGCTCGTTTTCAAAGTTTTGCGCATGCTCACGAAAGTCGGAATTGAATTGAACATTTCTCGAACTTCGCGATGGAAGTTCAAGAAAGTTGAACTGGGTCGAACTCAAAACCTCGGCAGGTTCGCGACACACCTAGTTAAAAGTAGAATTTTGCGTTTTTGGTATTTACCCATAAATGCGGACAATTGACCCTCGAGCTGGTTTTATTAGAATCATAACACCCCCCCCCCCAAAAAAAAAAAAAGTATTGTTCTTGATAGAAAAAAAAAAAAGCTTCGGGAAATACAAATAAACCAACTACAGCTACATTTTTGCATTGAGTTAAAACACAGCCTATACTGAACAGTCCTCTAGGCTGCTTCTTTCTTCAGACGGTCCATTTTTCATGCATGTTCCTTCCCGCATTCGTGTTGGGACAAGTTTTGCTAGTAATAGGGTCAGGCACATGTTCCCTGGAGGGTGGACAATACCATGTTTATGCTCTGTTGTCTTCAGCATGTAAGCCCTCGATAAACGTTTATTTTTTGTTCTGACACAAACATTTTGTATGGAAAAACACTGGATCCCTGGACAAAAAGTAAACCCCCTAAAAATATAAATATAAAACATCCCCGAGTTCGACAAATAAAAAAATAAGAAGCCTTGAAAATAGGGAATTCCAGTTTCAAGTAGGACTCCGTGCTTCCGGTGTCTATTTGTCGGGAAAGTGGGAGGTTTTTTTTTTTCGAACTTTATTTTTTGCCGAAAATTCGTGGTTTATTGGAGCTTATTTTGGGTACATTTCCAATTCTCTGAAATGCAATGTTTATTTTACTGTGTCCACATTAAAAAAGAAGTTAGAAAAAGAAAGAAAAAAGATGGCCCGTTGTTTAGAAGGAACCTCAAAGAGCTAAAAGGCAAACCCCTTTTGGTAGTCAAAAGAAACTCATGTGGCTTCTCCTGAGGAAAACTGACTCTGCGCTCTTGTGGAGCTTATTTGTAAAACACCGTCTTTCTTGTTTTTTTATTTCGTCGCAGTGACCTGGAAATTCTGAGTTGTTTCTTTTCCAGATGAATTCGAACTGACGAAAACACTAACGGCGAGCGTTTTTCGGATTTGTTTTCGGGTTTATTTGAAAACAAGAAACCCTAGTTTCAAGATATCGACCAAAAATCCGGAAACTGGAACGAGAAGGAACGAACAAACACAAACTCTCTAAGTTTCAAATTGTTTGTATGTTTCTTCTCGTCCCAGTCTTGGGGTTTTAGTCAATAATGCTCAACCATTACCGGTTAAACAATATTGATTTCTCAACCCTCTGTTCATCAACACTAATCACAAGCTACCGGAATATCAGTGCCTCAAATTTCGCGTGCAATGCTACTCCTTTAACTGGTGGTCACGCTTCATACAGAGCATGGATGTCTCGGTGAATTTCGGCGTAGACAGACTAAAGCTTCCGTAATGTAACGAAACGCATAGATAATAGACCAACCTCATTAGCAAGTTTCGTAACGCCGCTGCTGCGGCCCCGATGCATTGGAGGAACTTTAGTTGTCCAGCACGTGCAACAACCTCGTGGAAGCCCGGCGCTTCCAAAGCACCAGACGGCGCGAGCTGCCTTGTGCCCTGCCGTCTGACTCTAGTGAATTAAAGTCACTAGAACCGTGAAAAGTGGCGCCCTTGCCTTCCCTACCTTCTATCCGGACACAAATGGACACTGATACCCCTGTTGCACGGGCACACTTAACTGCAGTTAAACTAAGCCACATTTAGCGCACAACACTTGCGAGTAACATTATTCGGCTATGCAGTCAAAACTATGGGCGAACGTACGCTTGAGCATCTTCAGCCCCCATCAAAGCAGTGCACGCGATCTTCACTTCTTCTAAAATAGCTGTCCGAGAGTATAGTGCCGTAGCTGTGGTGCCGCGTAACAGAAGTTATAGCTGAGTTAACCGCGGTTAAGGCTGCCCGTGTAACAGAAGTATTCCATACAGACGACCAAAACGTCGCGACGTGATTGGCTAATATGTATACGTGGCCATGAAAAATGCCACCTTGGTCCATTTAAATTGATATCTTCGAAGCTTCCAGAGGGTCCTTGTAAACCAATCGCGCCAAGGTCACAATAGAGCATCATCGTACTGGAAGCCTTCCTTGTCAATATAAGAAAGAGTCTTTGGCACTGTGTATGCAATCAACTTATCAATCATGCCCATCTCCACGAATCTCTTACAATTATATTGTTCTTCTTGCGCATTTTAAAACAGTAAAATTATTTTTAAGTGCCTACAAGTACCGACACCACAGGGGGGGGGTGGTACGAAGATGTACGCTTGTTTCACTGGTGTGTGGATAGCGAGATCTCAGTATACCACAAACGTCTCCATACAGCTACCCGTCACCAGCGAATTTAAATTGGCTCACCAAGACCGGAGGGGTCAAGGAGAATTTACTAATTTCAAGGACCAAGATGGCGACGATACGGGGAGCTTGGCGCTACTTTTCTAGGATCCAGTGACTCTACCGCGAACTAAAGTTGTGGAGGTGCGACGCAAGCGTAGAACGCTTGGTGAGATCGGTGTATCGCAAACATGGCGCCCGACCGGTGTCCCATGCGTGCAAGCACGTGCAGCTTGCGCATTAACACAGCTTTGGCAAGCCTGCACTTGGACGCGCTTGTCCGCACGAGCAGAGACATGGCGGCTGCCTGACGCCTTGCTTGCAATCGTTTATAAGCAAACAGTGTTTTGAGAACCGGGATTAAGAATATTGAAATCGTGATCTAAAGTTTGACCTAAATATTGAGTGAAATCAGAGCGGTTTTACTATGGACTCTTTTCTTTTCAAACGCCTCCAGACCATGCTCTAGTCTTTTACGTCCCAGCGAACTTCCGCTTTATAAAAAGAATGAACAAAGCCCACTTCAACACCGCTGCTTGAGGCGTGGATGAACCATTTAACAACCAATGCTCTAGGCGAACGCCAAACAAACCAAGAAGCGCGAGATCTGTTCAAAATTTTCAAATATTCATGTAAACCAGCTTATCTTCTCCAAGACGTATTTAAATCGTACCGCCGAACGCACTCGCTAAATATCCATCTTTTTTTGTTCGTGTGGCATTTGTGCTTTCTAGCACTGGTGGCATATGCGAGCTGGACAGGTTTGCGAAAACAGAACGAGCAAAAGTCGCTTGGGACGCAAGCATCGGTTCTTGTTTTGAAACTGAAAAATTGTCTATAATGATTCGAATGAAACCTTTCCCGAAAAAATAGTCGCCAAGTATTTTTGCATTTTGTGTCTCTATAACGTTTTATGCTGTTATGTACATTTGTTTTGTATCTGAAACAAATAACCATAAAACAAGAAGGATTCTCGTGTTATACAAAATTTGGCGACTTCATCTTCACGGTCCCGTGTGAAGGGGCCTGCCTCTACTTTTCCGCCCTTGCTTCCACCAAAAAAAATCTACGACACCCGGTAAAGCGTGCTTCGCCTCAAAATGACCTTCCGTGCGGGGAAACCGACCATAAAGATCTCATGGGCCGCTTTATGGACGTGCCATTGGAAGATGTTCCCAATTTTTAAGCAGACTGCCATCCATTCTTGTTTTTCCTGTTTTTTTGTACTATATTTCATCGTTTCAGGCTGTAGCATGCGGCTCACGTACTAAATATAGACGGAAAAGGTTTGGTGGCCTGGAAACAGCGGGGCGTAGGCGATGAACCGCAATAAAAAAACACACACACAAAACAAAATGTTGGATTCAACCGACGAAACGCTAAAAGCGCCATGCTTCCTTCACTCCAGAGCCATGTTCACTCACAAGCTGACAGTTTGGTGGAAGCTACGTGCTCGTTTATACCTTTCTCTTACGCCACGTGATCACGCTTTTGCTCATACCCACACTGGGAGAGCTGGGCCCTGGTGACGAAAAAGGGGTGGTTGATGGTCCAGCGAGCTCGTAGCTGATACGCACTGCCCGCTTACAAAGGCGGTGCACCGATGTGCAGTTTTTACGTTTTTCATTTTAATCGAACTCACCATCACTACTGAGACCCACTCGCACTCAACGTAGCTGATGGAGAAACCTTTATGTGCCGGTGCAATTTCAAGTATAAAAGCGAGCAGTTCCTTTCATCTCTCAATTGCAAAACTTGGTGAAGTACTGTGATGTAACCAGGAGGAAAGAGGGGAGGGGGATTATAAAGCTGTAGCACCCCCCCCCCCCCCCCCCCCCCCGGCTCGGAAATTCAGCCAACTCTATAATATACACCGGAAGATTGAGATCTCCTAGAAAGGCAGATATTGTTTTCTTACCAAGAATAGATAGTATATATATATATATATATATATATATATATATATATATATATATATATATATATATATATATATATTTATCGTACAATTAAAAATGCACCGGATGAATTCCTGAATCTGGTATCGTAGAAACGGGTGAAAATTAAAATAAACATATGTTGCTTGCAAAATGATATTTAAGGGCTTATTTTAAGGCTGCATAATCACATCGTTATTTTAATGACTTAATGCGTACAGAAACGTCCTGTGTGCATATGTTTGACTCGTACAGACCTTATACTGTAAAAATACGTTTTACTGCCTATTACTTACCGACCTGAGGTTGCACGTTTATTGATTATGATGGTTGTATTTGTATATTTTAGACATTTTGACCGGTTACAATTAAGGAATTTGGGAATTGTTTGGAAACATATTGTTATACGCATAATACTGTGAACCTTTCTTTTTATATTTTTAATTTTTTTAAAGATAATGCAAGCCAGTGAGGCGGCTTAAGCAGGAGTGGGTGCTCTTTTTCCCACATGAAACGCAGAATGTATACATCAAAGGAAAAGGAGGGTGATTAAAACACACAAACCAAATAAAACACGAATTGCACTTTAAAGAGCTGTTCCACTGATCGTAGAACATCGCCCGCAGAAAAAATATGTGGAGGCGATGGGTTCCAATCTGGTACACTTCTGGGGAAAAAGAGTATTTAAAAGCATTTGTGCGAGCAAATATGGGAGTTATTTATTGTGTATGGTCATGTCTAGCCTGTTGAGTAGATGATGGCTGAATGCAGGGTGAAGACTCAAAGCGAAGTTTGTGATACCAAAGGTAAAAAATAAATTTTAATCTAGCTAGCTTCCTGCGGCATTCTAGAGGACTGATCTTGTTAGTTCTAATTAATTCTCTTGGAGAGCCATGCAGAGATAACGATCATATCTAAACGAACTGCGAATCTCCGGACTTGCTCAAACTCGTTAATATCCTTCTTCCTAAAAAGATCCCGTACAGTGCAAGCGTACTCCAACGGAAACCTCATTAGTGCGTTATAAGACAGAAGTTTGATATGAGAGGGCACGTATTTATGCTTGTGCCTCACTAGACCTAGTTTACGACGTGCAGAAGCGTTCAATGTGTGAGGACCAAGAGAGGTTGTTAGTAATCGTAACGCCGAAGTACCTAAAACCCTTCAAATATTTTTATATTTTTCGACATATTGGTCGACGTTTGAAGAATGGCGGAACTCGTATGATTATCTAATAATTCGCGTTCCGCCACTGCTAGCTTTGGGCCTGCTTCACGAATGGTAACTTTGGCGCGCCCCCGAGTTTCTCATAAGCTTCAAGTTGTCCTAAAAAGGGGTAATTTAGTGGTTTTGGACGACGCTCAGTAAGTTTTTAATTAGAACCATATGTCTATTTTTACTCATTAAAATTTGAATAAACGAATTTCAATTAATTAGTCGACTTATTGCAGCAAAGATCTGCCACACACATAATGTCCCCCTGGGAGTATATAACTCATCTGCACAAACCACATAAGTGTAACTTTCACGGCCTTTTTTAAACAAACTTTGATATCTTTGGTGGATATAAAGAAATCTTTCTCGAATCTCTTTGTGTCCTATATTGGCCTAAATAAGTATGTTGTGTCCTTTGTTTCGTTTTCGGTGTTCATTCCTATTGTGCAGAATATGACGGTGTGTTCTCATATATCCGCTTATCAGGGCGACTGTCCAACTTGCGTCTTGTTATTGTGCAGGTGATGTCTTTGTAAAGCTGGGTTTCAGTTCTGGCGTTGCTTAAATTTTTGTGTGATTATTTTAAAGTTTGTGTGTAACGTGTTTTTTTGGGGAGTATGCCAGTGCCACGACTGAAATGGTCGTCCCTGGGCACCGAATAAAACTCATTCTTGAATCTGCATTATTATTATTATTATTATTATTCTTATTTTTATTTTTCTTATTCTTATTATTATTTTTATTTTATTATTATTATTATTAATTATTATTATTATTCTTATCGCTCGAAAGAAGTTGGCCACACTTCATCGGTCAGGAAATCAGCAAAGAATATACTTCAATGAAAACCTGACAAGGACCAATAAGGATCTTTTTTGGCAGGCGCGAACTATGGGCAGGGAAAAATCATATAAATTTGTCTGGGTTAAAAACGCCACAATCTTTGCAAAGAAAGACGAGAACTCTCCACCAGTGCGCATCGCTAGTGCTCGGGATTTAGAAAGAATAATTTAAAAATGGAGAACACTTTTTTAAGTACCGATTTTCCTTCCTTTCTGAACGCCTTCCCGCCTAGTGATAGCGCACTTACGGTTCTCCATTTGAATATCAGAAGTATTAGAAAATACTGGGATGAATTTCAGCTCATTTCTGGGATTCTTGACGCAAGTGTCGACGTCTTCGTACTAACAGAAATTAATGTCCGAGATGTGGGCGTATCGCAGGGCCAATTTTCTTTGCCGGGCTTTGAAGTTTATTTCTTTACACGTAACTCTACTAGAGGAGGAGGAATTGCCGTTTATGTTAAAAAAGCTTGGACAGTCGTTAACTTGGAGATATCTTTTACACATGCAGAATGTGTTGCGCTAAAACTCAGTAAAAATAATTTTGCGTTATCGTTTTTGGCTTTCTATAGGCCACCATCGGATAATGCGCGTAACTTCTTAAATGAGTTGAACGTGAGTCTAGAGAATACAATGTGTCTTGATAAATTTTGCATGGTAGGTGACCTCAACATTGACCTTTTAAAGTCTTCAAAGACTATCGTCTGTGATTACTTAAATATACTCGCGAATTATGGCATTGAAAGCGTAATCCAAACAGCTACTAGAGAAGAATACTTGTCTGGCACTTTGGTCACATCCTGTATTGACCATATTAACATTAGAAACTCGGGAATTCCCATCTTATCGGCAGTCATTAAGAAAAAGTTGGCGGACCATTATTTTGTGGCTAGTCGAATTAACTTCGATATCATTTCAGATGCAATAGAACAACAAAACCAAGCCGAAATTACAAATACGCGCCGCTTCGATAGATTAATTTCCACTTACAATTGGAATTATGTTATTGAAACTTGTAGCTATCAGGAGGCCTACTTAAAGTTAGTCGATCTTTTCTCAACTTTTAGGGCCATGAGCTCAAAAACCATTACAATAAAAAAACGTAGGTTGAATAAGCCATGGCTGACGGCAGACGTCCTTTCTTCCGTCAAAGAGAAAGATATCTTGTGGGCACGATGTCGTCGTTTTCCTGAGGACAAAGAGCTAAGATTGCAATACAAATGTGAAAGGAATCGTGTAACTGCACTTATTCGTTCCAGAAAGCGTCGTCATTTCCAGGGGAAGTTTTTTCAATCACGCTTCGATACTGCTAAGACCTGGGCCCTTGTAAACGAGGTTAAGGGATGCTCTAGTAGGCCGTCCATTGATGACAATATAAAAAAATATTTCGGGCCTAATGTATTACCAATTGTTGACGGTTTCAATCTTTTCTTTGCCAAATTTTCGGGTGTCTCCCATGATGAAGTTATCGCGCCTACTAATCTAGATCTTTCTTGCTTAGCATCCGCCTTTCTGCCGGACATGACGAGGGAGGATTTACGTACACTTTTATTTAGTTTTAATCCCAATAAGGCACCCGGGGCAGATAAAATCCGTCTCGGAGACCTACGGCGCAATTTTGAAGTGCTGGAAAATATCTTACTGCACATCTTTAACGGAATTCTGAGCTTCGGAATAATTCCGGCTGGCTTGAAAAGTGCAATAGTTAGACCAATT
Organism: Ixodes scapularis; assembly: GCF_016920785.2. Classification (NCBI taxonomy): domain Eukaryota; kingdom Metazoa; phylum Arthropoda; class Arachnida; order Ixodida; family Ixodidae; genus Ixodes; species Ixodes scapularis. The sequence continues at coordinate 107,818,015 of NW_024609879.1, read as the reverse complement.
TACAAAGGCGGTGCTCGTGATAACTTTGAAAGTTACAGGCCAATATCTATTCTCCCTTGTTTAGCGCTAGTTTTGGAAAAACATATGTTAAAAACAATGACTACGTTTCTCGACAAGTTTAATCTATTGTCGCCGACACAGCACGGTTTTACGGCGGGGCGTGGCACCGATTCGCTATTAGAGGAACTCGTCGACTCGTTACACTCAACATTTGAAAGCAACAAATTTGCCTGCGCACTTTTTTTAGACGTTTCTAAGGCATTCGACACCATCAGTCATAAGGTACTACTGAAAAAATTGTGTGACTATGGTTTTAGGGGGCCTTTTTACCGTATCCTTCAAGATTTTTTGACAAACCGGACGCAGCACGTTTCCCTTTGTAACGCCACCAGTGTCGATGTACCTTTGAAAGCCGGAGTGCCTCAGGGCTCGGTTTTGTCGCCCCTTTTGTTTAATGTGTACGTGAATGACCTGGCTAAGACTGTTTTAGGGTGCGATATTTACCAATACGCTGACGACACGCTGTTGGTTTCACGGCATATAAATTTCCACGATGCCATTTCGTTATTACAAACCAATGCTTCCCGAGTAATAGACTGGTTTGAAGCAAATTGTATTACACTTAACATTCAAAAAACGAAACTCGTGCGTTTCAGTAATCCTTTAAAACGGTATTGCTCAGATATTCCTCTCCTAATGCACTCTTCCAAGTGTACAGATTGCAGGTGTACGCCTCTTAAATGTGTCAGCACAGTCAAGTACTTGGGAATATTTTTTGATGCTGATCTATCTTGGAGCTCGCATCTCGCTTATATTGCAAAAAGATTGCGAAGTGTATCGTGTATGTTGTATTGTACAAAATCTTTTTTCCCTTTTTCGGTCAGAAAAATTATAGTGAATGCATTAGCCTACGGCTTGTTGCGTTATGGCATTACTGTATATGCTAACTGTTCTGTGCTCTGGCATGATAAAATTGACGCTATTTTAAAAAGCATTCTAAGGGGAGTGGCGTACACCTCGCTACCTTTGTCCAGTGATGATTTATTTGTTTTCTTGGGTCTCCCGCGCCTTTCAGCCCTCTTCAGTAGATGTGTAATTAGCAAGCATTATTGGACGAGTACCTTCAAGACGCCTCAAGTTGAAAAGCGCGTTCTTAGAGAAAGCAAACCTTATGTCGTTCCGCGTGTATATACAAAGTATGGGAAAAGACTGCGTTCCTTTTATGTCCCTGAGCTCTTTAACAACATGTCGGACACGTTTTTTGAAATAACTTCCAAGCGTCAGTTAAAAAAAGCTTTACGAACGTTATGCTAGAGTTATTTGTACTCAACCCTGGATTATTTAAGAAGCTTCAATATGTTTGCTCTTCATCGCTCTTTCTTTTTTTCTTTTTTTACTTTGTATACGTCGACAGCGCTGAGAAGTATCTGCATTTTCTTGGTCTTCGTTTCTTGGTTTTCGCCGCTATTTTTCGGTTGAGTTTGGACTTGTATAGTGTCATGCACTTTCTTTCGTGCTTTTGTTTTGTTGTTTAGCTTATTTCAACTTCGATTGTTTATAGGTTGTATTTTGATCTCTTTGTGTTTAGCTACTTCGCAAATGTTTTGTGATTGCTGATATTTGTTTTGTGCACTATAGTTTTTTTTTCCTTTACGCCGCTGCTGGGTCCAGTCCCACAAGCCGCTATTGGCTTTCGACGGGCCCGCTTTTTCTGTATTGTATTGAAGTCTGTGCAATAAAATTATTATTATTATTATTATTATTATTATTCTTATTCTTATTCTTATTCTTATTATTATTATTATTATTTATTGCGCATAGTTGTTGACAATACATAATAATGCGGGTCCGTCGGAACTTAATAGCGGCTTGTAAAATTAAACCTGGCAGTGGCGTAAAAAAATGCACACAATAATAAAAAAAATGTTTAACATCGGTTTTTTGAAATACAAACTTCTTCGCCTTACAAAAAAAAAAAAAAAAAAAGACACTGAGCGAGCAATAAAACAAGTCAAGAAAACTATATATCACATGAATTTATTACAAAGACAAGGTCATTCAAAAGAGATAAACACTGTAACGCCAAACATTGAAGGTATGAACTTAAGTTCTTGCGATAAGTCTGAGGAAGTAGGAAAGACAAAAACAGTATTTAACAGCCGCTTCAAGGAGGTAAAATGGAGACACATGTCAAGATTCCAGGCCTAAAAATATAATTTCAAGGTACAAAACTTAGTATATTGTTTCTAGTTGTCTCTTCAATAGATGTTTTGAGTTCAGTAACTGATATTATTACTAATAATATGATTATGATTATCCACGGCGAAATCCTGTCTAGTATCGATGAAATGAAAGATCTTGGTGTCATGTTTGACTCAAACCTGACATCCAGTAGCCACGTAACCAAGGTGGTCAATTCGTCTCTCCGCACTTTGGGTGCCGCATGTCGTCTAACGAAAGAGTTTAAAAACCGTCTGCGTTTCTCACATTGTGCTGTTCTCCGGCAAGGCCACAGCTGGAGTACGCCTGGGTTGTGTGAAATGGAATTTCCCAAACCTATTATGTGGGGATTGAGCGGGTTCAAAATAAGTTGATTCCTGTTATGAAGCGTCGCTATCTTAAGAAGGATGTACCTCGTGAGAATCACGAAGATGCTCTCAAACATTTGTGAATTTCTTAGCCTGTACCTGCGTTAGGAGAAAGCAGATTTTTTTTGTTACAAGTCATGCGCGGCCTATTTGATTCACCATACCTCTTGTCTCAAGTGAGTCTTATGGTTCCACGCGTACCTACACGTCTTATGTCATATTTTTATATTTCTCGAACTTTTATTCAACTAGTCCCAATCCTCAGTTCGGCTGAATGTTATAATCGTCACTCGGAAGCACTTGATATATTTGACTCGTGCTATGGGGCTTTCAATCATTTTAATGTAAATCTGTTCATGGTTGAAAAGGACTGAAAAGTGCTGAATGTCCAACGTTGTCAAATTTATTGTTTTTAGATTATGTGTGCGTTGCAGATGTGTCGCTGCTTCACATTTACTTTACTTCGCACGCTTCACATTTCCTGTGAGCACTTGATTCTCACCAGCAGAATTTTTAATATTGTTACCCTTATGCATTTGTTGGGGCTTGTGTAAAATTGTGTTTTTGCGTTTATTATTTGTTTGTAGATTAAAGTGTGCCAGCACCAAGCCCGCGAGGTTGTTCTTGGAGACTGCAAAAACACTGGTAGACAGATAGATTGTTTTAATCTTCTTTTTTTTTTGTTGATTGGTCTCCGGTCTCTTTACGAGATTAATTTGAGAGGCCATGGACAGATTCATACCCTTTAGGATCTTTAAAGAAACCTTTCCTTCCTAATTGGTTTTCTAATAAACTAAAAACAGTACTAAAAAGAAAAGACTTCTTGCACAGAAAGTTTAACGAAAGTGGTCTCCCAAAGTGAGAGGTAGAATTCAAGAGTTGCAGAAAAAAATGTAAGATAATGTTAAACCGTGACTGCCTTGCCTATCGTGACTCAGTGGAATCTGACCTTGTCAAAAACCTTAAGAAATTTTGGAGGTACACTAGATCACGCTCAGGGAAGGATATCGGATTGACAATAGCTTTGGATACCGTGAAAGAGGTGCGGAGTGCGCGGCCAAGCTATTTGCAGACCATTTCAGTTCAGCCTACAAACACAGTACCGTCTGCTCCTCCGCCACATGGACTCACTGGAATGAATTTGGTGACCTGCTAAGTTACATTAATGCCGACGAGGAATATGTAGAGCTAGAGGTATTAAAAATAAATAAAAGCCACGCTATCTTCGGGGCACAATGGTATAACATCTGCAATTCTCAAAACGTTCTACTATATACTCACACCTACACTATATGCAATATTTAACGATTCATTAAGGTCAGGAGTATTCCCCGAAATGTGGATGTTTGCCGTGGTCGTTCCGGTTTTGAAGTCTGGAAAGAAATGTGATGTTTCAACTATAGACCAATCTCCCTTCTCTCTTCATTTTCCAAATTCTTTGAAACAGTCATTCATCAATTCTTGTCCTTCAGATTTCAAAACTTAACCCTCCTTAATTAGCATGAGTTCATCACCGGCAGATCAAAGACTACAAATCTTGTAGGTTTTATGTCTACCGCATCTCAGGTAGTCTGCAACAGAGGTCAGCTAGACGTCGTCTACTTTGACCTAAGCAAGACATTTGACGCTGTAAATTATACGATCGTTTTATCCAACCTCTCAGCCTAAGAGATTTGTGGAACAGTACACGACTGGTTTCAAGGCTATTTGTCAAACAGGAAAGTATACGCTCGAGCCAACAATATGAACTCTTCATTGTACGGGGCAAGTTCTGGTGTTCTTCAAGGACCCGTCCTAGAACCGCTCCGGTTCACAGCTTTTGTAATTGACGTCTCTGATGCTATTTCTAATTCTTCGTTCCTGCAATACGCTGATGACATTAAAATTTACGAAAAAATAGTTACTTTAGATTATTGCGCTAGACTTAAGAAGACACATGTTCTTCATATAGGTGGTGCTCAGCCATTAATCTTTTTTTAAACCGCGCTAAAACCAAGCTTATGACATTTACTCGGAAGGCACAGAATACATTTTTCGCGTATAGTATTTATTCATGGTGAACCCCTGTCGCGGGTACTTACAATGAGAGATATGGGAGTTATGAAAGATCATAACTTGCGATTCTTTAGTTACGTAACTAGGCTTGTTAACTCGTCTCTGCGCACGCTGGGTGTCACCTCTCGCTCAACGAAGGAGTTAATAATAATGCCTTTATTTTCTATCCGGGCAATCTGAGAAGTTGGGGAAAAAAAGCTGAATAAATCAGCTTGACGAGCTCCCTCCTCCCCAGAAATTTATACAATGTAGAAGACAAAAACAATAAGGCAGACAGTACAGCACATCGCGCAGAAACACTCTGTATAAATCATACCAACAAACTATTTTTTTATGAGATTCTCTTTAAACATTTTACAACTATAACACTGCGATACTCATAACTTCATACTCGTGTTAGAAAAGAAAAACTTCAAATCTTTTTTTGATGTAGATTCTAGTTGTATGTCGCAATTATTACAGAAATTGAGCAATTCTGGGAGTTTGCGTCGCATCATTTGCTCCGCATATTTCGTTTTACACGCATAAATGTTCCATATGTCAATCCTACGTGTGGGATATGTAATTGTTCTTTTGAATAAACGAGCTAACTGAGTAAGAAAATTCACGTTGTTTTTTGCTTTCTGTTTATAGGTTATACACAAACGAAATGCATACATGTTAGGAATGTTCATTATGCCATTTTTTTTAAAAAGCGGTGCAGAAGGGTGATCATACGGAACGTTATCGATATTTCTTAGCATTTTCTTCTGTAGTAAATAAACCTTCTGCGAATTTTGGAGGGTCGTGTTTCCCCATACTAGATGACAGTAATTTATATGCGAATAAAAGAAGTACGAGAAGTTTAACTCTAGTAGGTAAAATTTGGTGATGAATATAAGTTAAACCTATGATACTCGACAATTTTGATACGACGTAATTTGTATGTTCTTCCCAAGTCTCCAAGACTTCAAGCGTACTTCTGCGTTTCTAACGTTGTACCACTCGTTATGCATGCTCCAGTTAGATTATGCCTCAGTTGTGTGGAGTGGAATCTCCAAAACTAACTCATTGTAAATTGAACGAGTTCACAAAAAAGTTTATTTTCACCTTTAAACATCGCTATCTTATAAAGGATGTTCATTGTTCAACTTATGACACAACCCCAGAGCTTGTTGACTTTCTAAGACTGCACCGGCGTTGGCAGAAGGATACCTATTGTTTTTGTTTAATGGGTTGCACGGTCCGATTAATTCGCCAAGCCTCTTGTCTGAAGTTTGCCTTAAGGTTCCACGTGTGTCTACTCGGAATCAATCATAATTTTACATTTTCAGACATTTTAGTGTTTAAAGCCAAATTATTAAACTGGCTCTGAGAAACTCGATATTGTGAGCTCGGGCTACATGGTATTTGTTATTTCTATTGAAGACCTGTCCGGCGGGGGAATAATGATTGTACTTCACTTTAAGTTTGATTTCGGAGAGCACAACCATTGCTGGGTTTGTGCTTGTGCTACTGTTTCGTTTTTTTTTTGTTTTTTTTTTTTTGTTTTGAGCGCCTCTCAAACTTGTATTTACGTTACTGCAATCTATCATCATTGTACACAAGACCTAGAAATTGTATTTTGTTATCATTCAGCTCAGTGTATGTCGTGTATGATTATATGCAGTTACTGTATAGTGCATTGGTCTTCTGTACTTGTGCGTTTCATGTATTCATTTTCATCCAGTGTGCCAGTATCAAGACCGCAAGGTTGTTCCTGATCACTATAATAAACATTAATTGATTATGAATATTTGAATACTATTATTATTATTATCATCATTCTTTTGATATTACTATTATCATAGCAAGGCCTTCAAAGTTTTTAATCACACAATTCTCTTAGCGAAGCCTTCCGCCTATGGAGTGTGGCTCAGTTTTTGACTGGATTAAAAACTATCTGACAAAGAGAATCGAATACGCCTGGGTTAACAATACAGCTTCTTCGTTCTACAGGGCTTCCTCTGGCGTTCCTCGGGGATCTGTTTTAGGTCCCCCCCTGTTCTCTATTTTCGTAAAAGACGTTTCCTTTTCCGTTTTTTCTTATTCTTTATTTTTGTAATATGCAGATGACATAAAACTCAACAAACCCACAGTTAGCATTCATGATTATAATAGGCTTCAAGGGGACGCGGGTTCCTTTTACAGCTGGTGCTAGGTTAATGATATTTGTTTTAACTGATCGAAAACCAATGTTAGGACATTTTTACGCAAAACATCGAATACAATTTTCGCTTATAGCATCTGCAGTGATTTGGTTTTTGCGAGTGTATGATATGAATGACCTTTGGTTCAAGCTCGTGGTTCGATGATTATAACAAGAGTTGTAAACTCGCCTCTCCGCACGTCGGGCGCCACATGTCGCATAACAAAGGAATTTAAAAATCCGTTTACATTTCTGACACTGTACCGTTCGTTAGTGAGATCGCAACTTGAGTACACCTCAGTTGTGCGGAACAGCATTTCAGAAACTAACTCCTTGGCACTATACAGAGTTCAAAATAAGCTTTTTTTTTTTTTCAACCTTTAAAGATCGCTACGTTAAGAGTGCTGCACACCGCTTCCCATATAAAACTGATTCCGATCTTGTGAACTTGCTGTGCCTCTATCAGCGCCGGGGTAAGGCGGATATGTTGTTTTTATTTAAAGTTCTTCCCGGCTTTTCTTAGAGTCGCATGTGTGCAAACAGGGCATCAATCATCGTTTGATATTTCTCGACATTTTAATCGATTAAGCCCTATTCTTAGAACGGCTGAGTTCTACAACATATACTCAGATGCACTCGATTTTTTTTTTTTTTTTGGTTCGTGCTAAAAACTTTTTATCTTTCTTTTTGCAAGCAGATAATGCTTAAAAAGTGATGATAAGTACTTGTGTGTCGCTACGACATCCTGTACTTGCCCTTGTTTGAGAAATGTTGTCCTTGGTGTAGATTCTACGTTGCAATTCTGCTTATTTCGACTGCTTGAGCCGTCTTCTAATTTGTGACGGTGGGCTGGGTTCCTCCACTGCCCTGGTGTTTCCGTTTTAATATTTCAGTACAATACCCAACTGCATATGCCAGTACATGTCAGAGTGGTGAACTGCGTTCCACCAATGCCCTGCTGTTTCCGTTTTAATTTTTTTTCTCAACAGTGTGCAGGCACTCAGACTCAATGGGTTGTTGCTAGACACCCAAATAAGAACTGATATATTTATTATTATTATTATTATTATTATTATTATATTAATACAAAGAATCCAAGACCTCCTGAGCATGGTGTAATTTCTGGGACTTTCCTAGCATAACCATATTAAGAACTGCACAGGAAACATTCTGGATCTTTGTGTTACTGATGCTGAAATGCTCAAATCAAACCATGTAGAGGCCTCGCTTGGACCTATAAATAACTATCACTCCACATTTCGTATAAACATGCGATTGGCACTACCAAGACCTACCTCATTGACTCAGGAACAGTTCTGCTATTGCCGTGGAGATCATGTCAGTTTATACTACTTCTATGCAGATGTTAATTGGACCGCCATTCAAGAGTTGATGATGCTAATGATCAGGTACGCGCAATGACCGGTGTGGTCCGAGAGGGCATGGCGAAGTATACACCTAAAAAAAAGTCTTACCACAAATGTACCCCTCGTGGTTTTCAGCAGAGCTGGTGAAGAGCCTAGAAAGAAAGAATTACGCTCACAGAATAGATGCTAAAAAGGGTTGTTTTCTTGATACGGGGAGTTAATCGATTAAGGAAACACATCAAGGCTCTGCTCAAGGTAGATCGGCGCAGGCACACGGACAATGTGGAGGCTAGTTTCTGGTGGAATCCAAAGGAAGTTTTCGTAAATTGTAGGTCCGGACAAAAAGAAAAGTCCAGCGTAACGTTATTTAAAAGCGAGCGATTTATTACAGCTCCATCGAATATCGCAAACACGTTTTCAGCTCATTTCAGTTCTGTTTACAAGTGCTACAGTAATCGGGAGTGTCCTAACGAAGGGGATATGTCCCTCGATGTTTTTTTTATAGGGTCGATATTACAGTGTCAGATGTCCTGGTTGCCATAAAGAAGCTCAGTAATTCTATGTCGGTAGGTCCTGCAATATTCCTCATCCCATTTTTAGGGCGGAGCTGTTCGCACCTACGATGGCAACTGTCTTTAATAAGTCGGTAACGTCTGGTGTGCTTCCAGAGTTATGCAAAAGTCGAAACGTTGTACCTGTTCATAAATCTGGGAAAGAATCTAAGGCCTCGAACAACTGACCTGTGTCGTTACTTAGTCTGTTTTTCAAAGGTTTTTGAAGCTGTGGTACACTTACATATGTCTTACTCTTTTAGAAACATCATTGTCGCATGTCAGCACTGCTTTTCGCCGGGAATCCACAATAACCAATTTAACGTGCTTTATGAATATCGCGATACCCATTGTGAGTAAGCGTAGTCATCTCGACGTAATTTATTTCGACTTGAGCAAGGCATTCGATTTAGTAGACCATAATCTTCTCTTGAACAAAAATACAGCGAATGGGAGTGAGAGGATCAATGCTTGCTTGGTTTTCTTGTTACCTAAGAGGCCGCCAGAATAGAGTTCGGAATGAAGGTGTCTACTTTTCTTTATATCACATCATTTCTGGTGTCCCCCAGAGCTCGGTTCTGGGACCCCTATTGTTCACATTGTTTTCCAATAATGTAGTCGTGCATCCTACTCATCTGTTCTACAGTTTGCGGATGACACTGTGGGCACGCACATACGAACATTTCTTCGCTCAACTCGAACGGCTCCTGAGAGCTTCGGAGTACGTTATCTGACTCAGGTGCCGCGTCGTCGGAGGAACTTGCCGCACGCTTGCATCGGTTCCGCGCAGTATCCAGATTTCATAACGTGGCTCAACTCACCATAGCGCCGCGGGTACTGCTTTCTAGTCTGGCTGCCGTATTGCCTCGCGATTGCACCACTTCACGCCACCGCGAGGTAACCCTACGCACGAGGGGGCTGGCGATTTTCATCACGTGTTTTTGAATCTACGTTCCCGGCTTCGTGTTGAGACCGCCAGACGCTGTGAATATTTGATTCGCTCGAGAAGGCCAGAGAGCGGACCTAGCTGCCGCCACAGCTTTGTGTTCTACCCGCTAATCGATTTCGCTGGAGTCGCCACTTAAAGAACGCGGCGCAAGACGACGCGAGGAGACTGCGCAGGGAAGCTGCACGGAGACGAATCGGAACCAGCGGCCGGGACAGACGACAACATCGCGTCTTCGTCGTTATTCTAAATGTGGCCATGTAACGACCAGGTAAATAAATTAGATATTTTAGTAAAACAGCCCAAGACGGTTTAACATGAAGATGCTTCGAGGAATTTAGTCGGAGGCGGACTGCCACGAGCTGCAGGGAGATATAGACAGAATCGGAAAATGGTGCCCTCTCAATAATTTGGTACTCAGTAGAACAAAAACAAAAGTTGTCACCTACCGTCACAAACTCGGACAAATTATGTTCCGCTACGCGAATGAATCCGAGAGGATTGCGCGTGCTGAAACAATTCGAGATCTGGGTGTTTATTTCGACTAAATCTAAAGTTTCGGTTTCATCTAGAGACAGAATTTGGTACTGCTGTGAAAACGCTAGGAGTGATCAGCAGTTTAACAAGTGAATTCTTGCATCTGTAGTCTGGAACGGGTTGGATAGATCAAATGAAGCTTTACTCGACCGCGTTCAAAAGAAATTTGCCTACATTCTTAACTACCGCTACTTGCAAAACTAGCCCTACAGTTATTGCAGTGTCTGTAGCCATAACATCGAATTTCTGTATCACCGCAGGCACTCTGCTGAGATTTTATTTCTCTTGAAATGTCTACACGGCAAGATTATTTCTCCTGAAGTTTTATCATGTATTTCGTCGCGTGTGCCACACTACAGTACTGTACCTAGTAGCGGATTTTATCCCCTTGAAGCAAATTTGTTGAACCCTGTCACCCGTATGCCACTGAAATACAATGATTTCGCCGAAAAAACTAGACATATTCAACGACAGCATTTCAGGTCTTCGCGCGTCATAAAGGCTATTGTGATGCAGTGGATGGTGTACATGATTTTTGTTTTGTTTTTTGCTTGCCTTAGTTATTGTTCCTTGATCAAATTGGTGAATGTACGTTTGCGGATTGATTTTGTGTGTATTTATCTGCATTACTGTTTATCTTCACTAATTGTATGTTACAGTCTTCGTGTCGCTTTTTTATGCTTTTTGCGCCTTGATTTTCCTCTCTTGTTTATATCTTTGCCTTAGTGTTTTTCTCGTATTTCAACAAAAAGGCCACTGGCTGTTCTTCATCACGCAATAGACACTCTTCCTCTTTTCTTCTTCTTCTTCTTATTATTCACTATTTCTCTAACCTGTTATCTGGCGACACTTCTGGCGATGTGAGTTCAAGGTGCCGTCAAGTCTACTTTGTTACCTGAGACCTGCTCCGAGTTTTCAAACTCCGCGGGCGAGAACTTAATATGGCGAAAGTGTTTGTTCACTTTATGTCCCAAAAGCTCTTTAATGAAGTCCCAGATTTTTTGCTTATCCTTACTCCAAACGAGACGTTAAAGGAATCTCAGAGGAGCTCGTTTTCTGACATGTATAAACAGTGAACTTTGCTGGTTTCTTAACTCTTATACCTTTATTTTTACATTTCGCATATACCCTCTGGTAATTCATTTTTTGTGCGTGTGTGCCACATAACTTTTTTTTTCTTTTTTTTTTGTGGACACACAAAGCGACGGGTGAATTTAGAGTGTGAAATCCCCTTTCGTTTGATGCTATGCATTTTTTTGTGTGAACACACCAAGTGCATTTGCCTTACTCAGCAAAAAACATGCGGGTCTTCAACCCGATATATATTGAGTTTTTTTCCTTTTTTCTACGCGATCTTGTGTGTATGTCTGTGTGTGTGTGTGCCAGTCAGTGTTTTTTTTATAATGACTCATCTTTAGGCTGCATACGAACTCGACAAAAACACCGGACTCAGACTTACCGCTTGTACTGTGATGAAACTTTGAAGTGTGTGTGTGCGCGCGCGCGCGTGTGTGCGTGCGTGCGTGCGTGCGTGCCTGCGTGTGTGTGTGTTTGTGTGTGTGTTTCTATGTGCACATGATGCGAATTCGTCAGAATATCCGGTCTGCTACATCAAATGCTGGATCATGCCCCACAACCTCTGCTGCTTTGACCAGACCCGACAATGGACTGGCTATATTTGCAATCATTAAAAACTTCTGCTTCTTCCTGTTCCTTCTTTTCTATTTTCTTTCTCTTCTTTTTTTTTTATCTTTTTCTTCTTTCTTTTTTTCCTTTTTCTTTTTAGAGCGCAGCTCTTAGGCGCCCGTTTCCGGCTTGAGTGGCGTCGCCGTCGGCGTAATTGCGCGTTGCATTATGGGAAACTTCCCATAATGCAACGCGCGGGTCTCGCTCGTTGCCTCGCGTTGCATTATGGGACGTTTCCCATAATGACGTCACATGTTACGTCAAGTGTGACGTCACAAAGGTCACGAGTGACACCAGGAGAGTCACGAGAGTTACGAGTGACGTCATTATGAGAAACGTCCCATAATGCAACGCGTAAATCCCGAGTAACGTCGCGTCTGACGTTACGATGTCACGAGTGACAGCACAAGGGTCACGAGGGTTACTAGTGACGTCACTTGTGACCCGCACGCTGCATCATGGGACGTTTCCCACAATGACGGCACAAAGTGACGTCACGCGTGACGTCACAAAGGTTACGAGTGAGGTCGCGAATGACGTCACCAATGACGTCAAGAAGGCCACTCGTGAAGGTCCCAACCTTCACAAGGCTATCACAAGTGACGTCACGAGGGACGTCACGAGGGGAGAGGGAGGAAGTCGGAGGAGGAGGGGAAGAGGAAGAGAGGAGGAGGAGGATGAAAGAGGGGGAGAGGGAGGAGGAGAAGGAGAGGAGGATCATGGAGGATGTGAGAAGGAGGAGGAGGGGAATGCCCTCCTCTCCATACTTTCCCCTCCTCCTCCTCGGGAGCTGCGCTCTAAATCGGAATTACAGGGAAATGTAAACGACTTTCATTTTTTTCTTCCTTCTTTGCTTCTTTTCTGTTTTTTTTTTCTTATTTTTCTTCCTTTTTTTTTCTTTTTCTTTTCATTCTTCTTTTTTTTCCTTATTCCTCTTTTTCTTCTCCTTTTTTCTTTTTCGCGTTCTTCTTTTAGAAAATATTGTCATGGCTCCAACAAAAAGTTTGAAAAAAAAAGCTAATATTAGGATATAATGTACCCTGGATTCCTTCTTTTTTTTTCTGCGTTATTACACACCATTTTGGTTGTATTCACTCTTTTCGTGCCGTGGCTCCTGCTTTATTTTGCTCCGTGTGAACGTGCGAACTAACAAACAGACTAAACGTATGAATCGACGTTTTCTTTATTTCTTTTATAATAAAGGCTTCAGTGCGTGTGTGAACTTCCTTCACCAATGCGCGTGCCTACTTCACATCTCGTCCGCCTCCGACCACCGAACTATACCCAAACTTGTACGACATGATTTTTTTTCGGTTTGTTTATGCATGATTGTAGTTCTCTTCAAGCTGCAAAAACTCTACCAGCAACTAGTTCAACTTGTCCACTGCACTCTGATAAGTCATGGTCATATTGGTGTATATGCGCGTACGTGTGTGTTTGTGTACGTAAGGGCGTGTTTGTGCATGCACGTGCTACTGTGCTACCGTTTCCTCTGCTACCTTTGAATGCTTTGTCTGGTTCTATCTTGCTGGATTTGAACAAACTCAAAAACTGAACGTGCTGCATCTACGCTCGCCATTCAAGATTCTTCTTCTTCTTCTTCTTCTTATTATTAAATAAACTTCAAAGTCCAGTTTTTTTTTTCTTTCGATCTTCAAGGTCGCAAGGCGTTTCAGAAATGTTCCGTGTCGTATCCAGTTATGGAAGCTCATTTTAAAATCTGTACTCACTTCGTCTTGCGGGTTCCTGACTGCGGGGGAAGGAATTCGTGAAACCCAGTGTGTGATGACTTCATGCTTTTGAAGCTTCAACAATGTGACTTGTTGGGTTAGTTGGTTTGAGGAGAACACAAGAGTAAAGGAGCAAACAGCGCCGTCCTGTCGTGTTTGTTCCTTTTCTCTAGTCCAAGTTTCTTTGCCGCTGTTTCTTCCCAAGATGTCCACTTTTGAAGCTTGTTAAATTTATTCTCGCAGTGACTGCAATATTCTTTTCCGGATTTACAGTTGGAGGCATTGCGCCGGCAGTCACGTCGAAAACCGGATGGAACGGACATCGCTTGGCGTTTACGGCTTATCTTTTTTTTTTTTTTTTTTACTTTCTTGGATTTTGTGGAGAATCGAGCTAGTCGGTACGTAAAGAACGGCGCCCTGCGCCTCGTGACCTATTCTCTTTTTTGATTCCTATTTCCTCATCTACTCCCATTCTCTTTATACTAAAACAGCGCACAGTGCCCGTCTGCTGTTTTAATATGAAGTAAGTTTCGTTACTGGTGCATTTTTGCTCTTGTGAAGCGCTATCAGTCGTGGTATAGCAACTTCGAAAGCATTAAAAAAAATCAAAAAGGAATGCTGGCGTCTTGCCGCGTACTTTAAACGAACTGCGGCAACAGCCGAGGCGCCGCGTTGCATGCGGACTGACACACAGTCGCGCACTAAACACAAACCATTACGTCATGTGACATCAGGGTGACACGTTGCGTCACGGTGTCGGGTAACATCAAGGTGTCGCGTTACGTTGTAATGTCACGTGACGCCGTGACGTGCAGCGGAAACAACCTTCCCGCTAAAATTGGCGGAGAAGTGGCCCCTTCCATAGTAACCCTTAGAGGAGACAAACCCGGCGATTGGCTGCGAAACCTCGCGGACAATGGTTGCGGTTGTAAAGCCGCGCTCGCGCTGACAATACATCGTACAAAAAGGAGTCTTCAGATAGATGGATGGACGAGTGGATGGATGGATAGATGTTAATGGCTATACTCTTTGCAACGGGCGGTAGCTTGCGCCACCTAGCAGAGTCTGAGGCGTGTTTCTCTTTCGTATGCCGGTCCTGTCACATTGCTCACACGAAACCTGTCTGCAGTCGTGTTCGTAACGTAGATGTATGTACGAGGCAAACATGATTCCAACACACATGAGGCGCGTCTCCGCGGATAATTTTCTCATACAACTCCGCAGAGAAACTCCGCGGGTCTTTTGTACGAAGTACGAGCAGTGCGACGGCGACTTGTAAAAAGTCGCACCTTTTTACGCATGTATAGCCGCTGCTGTAGAAACTCCTTTCGGATCCCGAATAGAAATCTGACCCGAACCACTGAACGTCAGCGAGTCGTTTGCGGTTGTTCCGCCCAACGAACCCGCTGCCGATACGTCAATCGTGGCCGCGCAATTATGGCAACAGCGTCAACATAACCCCCCCCCCCCCCCTTCAAAAAAAAAAAAAAAAAAAATTACGATTGCCGCGGCGTTTTGTGCTGGTCGATTCGCGCCGCTGCCGAAGGCGTCGCTCGTCGCTAGTCAGAATTTGTAGTCGAGGTTCCAAGAGCGTTCCGAGGGTGGGGAGCCAGGCCTTAGAAATTGACACTTTATGGTGCAATCAAGGTGTGAACGGTCTCAAATGTATAAGTGCGTGCGGCGCGAGGTAATTGATAGCTCCGTGTTTTCTTAACGGGGTACGTGATTGATTTGATTAAAATCGCGATGTAGGCGATTTGGTTCATGGTACAATTGGAAATAAACAGCGCGTAAAAAATACGGACAAGGACAAAAGGCAAGTTGCGACCGACACAAGCGCTGGACTCGCAACTAAATATTTACTGAAAAAAAAAAAACGCAGTAAATTGCACAATCGCTTCGGCACGCGTAAAGATAATCAATTTATTTTTCGTGTAGATAAACCGTTGTTTAGCTGAAACATGCATCTGGCCCCTCTTTTGTTATCGCATACTTTTCCAATAATTCCCTGGTGGTTTTATCGGCGCCCCTCCCGATAGTGGCGATGTTTTTGAATTTGGGCTGGCATTTTACAAGCAGCACAATGCGGAGGCAAGTGACCCGCAGCGGTCGGCCGGAGTGACCAGACAGGTTCACGGGCTCTGTCATGAATACATCGGCCAGTTTGGCCAATGTAAACCCTTCCGCAGCTTAGTGGCGTTTTAGATATCGCACCAACCACACAATCCACATACTTGTTCCTGTGCGTTACGGCACATTGGCTCTTGCCTTTTGCGCAATTCTATAGGGCAGAGTTGCGCAAACTTTCGAGATGCCGAAAACACAATGGAAACGTCAAACCGCCCGGCTACCTTTTCCAAATTGTGCGAGATTTTGTGGATGTAAGACTTGAGGGTAACAGCGTAGCCGCTTCTGTTATAATTTTTTGCAAACCTGAATCTGTGACCTTAAAAAAGATAAGCATATTCAGAGCGTCACAAGAATTTATTTACGTAGCTTTTGTTGTTGTTTTTTCTGACCGCAAAAACAAACTACACAGGGCCGAACGCTTATCCTCCACCCAAATAGACAGCTAACGGTCCGAACAAGATGACAGAGGTTTCAGAGATAACTGTTATCGTACTCAAAAGTCCTAAGCGCTTTCTTTAAAATTTCAATAAAAGAGTGGGGCCCGTTTTCGTGTGGTTTCTGTTACTGATATCATTCAGCTCTATGTATTTCAGAGCTCCTCCGCCTGCTGCCATTTTTCAATTGAAAAGCTCAATAAGTCATTTATAACTTTTGGATAACTAAGTGCTAGGTTCTGAAACCTTGACATCCGGTTCGGAGCACTAGCGCTACATTCGGGCGGAAAACGAGCGCTCAGCGATACGCAAGTTATTAGTGTCCGAAGAAAAAAAAGAAAAACAAAAACTACCTGTAAATGTTTTTTTTCTTTTTTTGGAAGGGGGGGGGGGGGGCAATCTCTAGAACAGAAATCACTGTGTTCACTGCGGGATTTCTTCCGCTTTCTCTTCCCTCTTTCTTTTGCTCTCAATATGTCATTTTTCAAGGTTGATTTCCTTTGTTTGAGTTCATTCTCGCACAATTAGTTCAGCCGGGGTGCGTCGCCACTTTCATTTCCTTGGTTTCTACGAGAGTGCTAATGACTTCTGCGAGCGGATTTTTCAGTTTGCTTGTTTCGCTGAACCAGGCGCAATGGGTGCTGGAAAGTCCTTTCGTTTAATTGTTTGTTCACTCTTGTTGATAACCCAGTAATTACACGGCGTGGCCAATTAACATCGATGGTCTCTAATTCGTGATGAAGGCGGGTCCTCCCGACGAAACTGCTGAAAAACAAGCGCTGCCCCTTTGGAAAGATTTTCCTTCTGGCGCCGTTTTGGTTGAATCAATGTTCTCACGCGTTCGAGGACTCGCTGGCTCGTCATATAATTAAACAGTGTGTTTAACGAACGACATAGAATAACCACAAAAAAATACTCGAAAAAAAAAAATAGTCCTTTGAGATAACGCTAACGACCGCGGTAAACACAAGTTGTAAAGGGATAATTACATTTTATTAACACAAAACTCATCAATTAACTTTTGAAATCTTTGCCTTAGCTGACACGCCCTTTTTTCAAAAAAAAAAAAAGTTGTTTGTCGCTTGCGGACTTTAATTTTTCTTGATTTTTATTTCTAATGAATAATTTATTTTTGTCAGTGTTTTGTAGTTTTATCCTACTCATCTGTTCATGATGGATGGGAGGTTTAGGGGGATCGATGCCGAGTGTGTTAGTACACCGCAGCTCGAACAACTTGGAGCGAAAGCTATCGCGCTGCAGGAACCGGGAACCATCGGTTCAGTCCTCACCCTTGCCACTTCCAATCTGGATGTGCATCGTTCCGGCGTGCGGTCGTGCATCACTACTGCGTGGTGCACGTGAAAAACCCGAGGCTGGCGGTCGCACTACACTGGGTAAATTCCTGGTCTACAACGTAAATCAGTGTACCTGCACCTCAAGGGAAGACCGGCTTTACGATGTATAAACACGAACGACAAATTCGGATTTTGGTTTGGTTTAGTGTAGATGTTTAAATGTAATCCTGAATGATATGACATACCTCGTAACAAGGATTTCCTCTGAAGGTACTGAGATAATAAATTGTAATAATTTAAACAAATATCACATTTGTTACTTGTTATAGTCGCCTGTATTAGCTAGCAAATGAATAAATTGCGGGACGGTTTGTCACGCTTGCTTCCAACTGAGCTCGGTGTTTATTCAACACAAGGCCCGTAGGCTATATTCTTTAGGTCATCTACCTAAATCGAGGTTTGGCGCGCTCATTGGACACGAGCTCGGCGTCAGCGTTCGGCCGTGACACGCGACCAAGAGAGGTGACCAACTGAACGCGAGCACGAGCCGAGTGCTGACAAAATATTCGGCTACGTTAGTCGTCGCAGCGTCAGGAACAGAAACAAATGATTCGCTCTGTTGATGTCCCCAAGGGTTTACTTCTCAACTTAGACGCTAGAGGGGCGACGGGTTGTATGTGTCTGATAAGATGGCGCAGGCTGCCGCCCGATTAAAAAGGGTTCAGTTTGTCCTTCCCAATTACAAACGGCATTTTGTAGAGAGGGAAAAGACGACGCACTGTCGCGAATGAAGAAAGGTCTACCTTTTCAGCAAAATACTTATTATCTAAGCTTCACAGCCCAAAATTATATGAAAAAGAGATGAAAAAAAAGTTTCAACACAAAAAGAAATAGCACTATACTTCGTTGCAAATTAAGTCCTGTCGCAGTCGACGCCACGAACTAATGGGCCAATCAAGCAGCCTCAAAAGCGCAAGTCACTGTGTTTTTCCTGTTTATGATTGGGTCAACGATAATAAAACACGTACAGAAACACGACGAACACCATGATGGTGCGCTTTTTACGATCCTTGATTGGACCTATCAGCTCGCAGCATTGGCTGCGTCTGGCCTTGAGGTGCAACCCCACCCTGCATGGTGTTTTGGTCCTTTTTGACGGCTTATAACTTTCTTTCTATGGATTATACAGTCCTAAAGTTAATGTCTCTTTAAAGATCTGTTTTTCAACGATACTTTAATGTCTCGATATTACGAATATTTTTATGTGTTCATTTATTATTCGACTTCTAATAGACCACAATCTCTAATTAAGAAAAAAAGATTTCTTCGGTTATAACGCCCCACCGAACACAATAATTTACGTGAACGGTCGGTTGGACGAAAGGATTAAAAAGTATGCAACGAACTGTACAGATAATGTATATATTAGAATAAAAAAAGAAAGTTTAAAAGGTATTATTTCATCGCGTTATAAAAAAAATCGCGTCAACTAATCAAAATTACGAGACATAAAATTACGAAGCATATCCCTCGATATTACATTTTCCAGAAATTCTATATCTATATATTACACGTCAAGAATGTTATTAATGCGAAAGCATTAACTGTCCCATGGAGCGAACCGGAGCTATCAGTTTTTGAAGCCGCACAAAACGGCACCTAAATTCTCCTCTTGGATGGAGCGAAGCCTGCAGTCTGTAGCAACGAATTGATGGAAAGGCTCCCATTGGCTGGCGCGCGGCCTAGTTCCAAGGAATGCCACCTCACTGCCATGGCGCAGCGGCCCGGTCGCCGGTAAGAGGAAAAGGGGGGATGACCTCTGCAGAGTTACAGCAGAGCGGCCAGCCACAGAGCCCGTCCGGGCAGCATCCGCACAGGTCGCCCGGCCAGGCTCAGGGCGGCGCGCAGCTTGGATTAATACGCTATGTATACGACACGTACACTGCGCTCCACTGTTAATCCAAATTCGATAAAACTCGCTTTCATTTGCAGTTGATTTCTTTGACAGCTATTGATAGCGCTGACATTTTGTGGCTCACATTAGTGTCCCAAATGAGCGCTTTATTCCACACCAATAGGTTGATGTCAGCCCCTTGAATTTAAGGTGAAAAGAAAACAGGATTGATTGTTAGCACTAACGGTGTCGCGCAGTGTACATAAACACTAAGGTACCCTATCACAAACCGAAGCGTACAAAGAAAGAAAACTAATTTCACTGGGAAAACAGAAAAGAGATGTAAATGAAGCAGTTACTTTCGCTAATGTTCACTGTCTTGGTGCCTAAAGTAACCTAACAAATCATCCGTCCATTTGCCGACTGCTTGCATAGAAAAATCGAACCCGGTGGCTTAGACAAGGCCGCACCTGTTCCCACGGTTCAGAGGCCGTGAAAGGATTGCGAACAGCGATTTCCCGAAGCAGCCAGAGCTTCTCGACCACCGTGAAACGCTTTCTGGAGGACGCCGTTTCAAAGAAACTCTCCGCAGCCATCTTAGTGCAGCGAGGTCCATAACTGTCAAGCGCGCTCCCAGGCATGCTTTATTGGCGATGTGAGCGATTGAAAGCGTCGCTGTGATCGGTCTTCTACGATGGGCCGAATGCTGACTATGACGTCAGCAAAGGATTTTCCATCGACAGAAATAACAGTAATGCAAGAACTTCAATTTCGACGGTGTTGGCAGTGGTGGTTTGAAAGTGCTATGATTTAAACCATGTTGGAACTTAACCCGAGACTGGGGTAGAAACAGAAACTTAAAAGTAGAAGGGACAGAGGCAAGTGAAGAAGAGAACGTCTCAAACGCAGCTAAAATATTTATTTAGTCCAGTGGTTCTCAACCATTGATGTTTTGCGGACCCCTTGTGGATCGGCAGGATGATGGGGGACCCCGTCCGTGATGAGAGGAGAGAAAATGTACACGTAAATGTCAATAAATATTTAATAAATAAATATAACTAGGGGCTAGTTTAAAGTAGACTTCTCTCATTGACATACACACCAGAAAACTAACCCGAAAATTGGAATATTTCTTCTCAATCTGAAAAGAGTTCGACTTTTACTGCCGAGCTTGACTGATGAGGCGATGCTTCGCGGACCCCTAGAATGCCTTCGCGGATCCCAGAGGGTCCGCGAACCCCTATTTGAGAACCACTGATTTAGCTCCATATCCTTATATACTCACAACCACAAGGTCACCCAAACACTCAACATGCCCGGTTCAAAGACACAACACAAGACAAAAAAAAAAAAAAGACAACAAGGCAAAGGGACGCCGCCTCAAGCACTACTACGAACAGGGGCAAACCCTCCACTTCTCCGGAAAGAAAAAATTTTTCTTTTTCCCTTCCCTTCTTTTTCTCTTTTTCTGTCACTGACACTACATCCACGAACAACAAGACCCAAAACAAAGTACAAAGACCCACGATCTCCGTGAACACAAAGAGAACTGGGAAGAATATCTCCAAACCGGAACAACCACAACAGACAGATACAGATGGACTTACTCTAAAAAGCGCAAAACCACTTCACCCTTAAAAAAAAAAAAAGAAAACTGTTGAGTTTCAAAAATGCGTTAGCATTGTTTCCCAACTGCAACGATGCCTGACTTATACCATTACCGATTGATTTAATCCGAATGGTTTCCCTTACCAGTATTTTACTGTCATTCACTTCTTTATGTATTATTTCCGTCTCTGACCACAAAGCAGTGCAGTTGTTACATTCATTTATGTGCTTAGCTATTTCAGAATTAGTTGCGTTAATCCTTACATTTCTCTTGTGTTCTGTTAGTTTGTCATTAACACACCTGGAAGTTTGCCCTACATAAGCAAAGCCACACGCCATCGGAATTTCATACACTACACTGATTTTGCAAGCGATCGATTTTTCACGTTGACGTTTCCTGCACTCTTGCATTTCAGTTTCAAAAGGAGTTAATCTATCTAACCTAAAATCAGAACTAAAAGCTGTTTCTACTCCAAACTGCTTAGCACGCGCCTTCAGGTAATGTGAAATTCCATGGAAATACGGGATCACAGCCATCCGTCTTTTCGACGTGTCTTCTCTTTCCTTTTTCTCCTTAGTGTGTACATCTAAATTCCTTCTGATGAACTCTTCCTACCCTGCCCCTCTTAGTCTCTTCCATTGACCTTCTACCGAATTTGTGATAAAATGTATGCATGATCGGTCTAGAGCATTTCTGATCAAGACTTTACCACTCCTGCTTTCACCGTTTTCGAATGGCAGCTCCTTTTTGACAGAACAGGTTTCGGGTTTTCTTTGCCGTACTCCCAGCAGAGACCTTTATCAGTGTGAATCCGCAGATCTAAGAATTGTAATACTCCATTCTCCGGTTTCTCTACAATGAAGCGTAGTTCAGGGGCTGCTGATCTTATCAAATGCTCGAGACCGTTCAACAGGTCATCCCGGAAGGTGCACACAAAAATATCATCCACATAACGCCTCACGAAACACATGTCCTCTCCAAAACCTTGAATTCGATCAAACACAACAGAGTCCAACGAGTTCAGATACACCTCCGATAAAGCCGGTGCAACCGAGGACCCAATGCACACGCCTTCCTTCTGCACAAACTTTTTTCCTTCATACTCCACAACCGTAGACTGAACATAATGATCAAGAATGACAAGAAAACTGTCTAGCGAAATACCTGTTTGGGATTGAAACTGAACCAGACTCGATTCTAGCGCATCCTTCACCCTTGTCAAGCTTCCACCGTGCTCTTTACAAACACCTTCAAACTTATTGTTCACAAGGTAATGACGTCACGAGGGGTAACCATAGGAGGCCGCCACCAAAACGTTTTGCCACCAATAGTGGCGAGCACCCATTTCAAATTCCCTTCCAAAAAACACGACCTACTGAAGCTTTACTGAGATTGGAACGCGCTTCCTAAAATGGCGACAAAAGCGGACCTGACGCTTCACGCTCAAATACCAAGCGGGTCGCGCATGCGCGAATGTGCTTTCCATAGAGCGAAGCGAAAAAGGAAAGACGGTCTACTAAAACTACTGCAAGCGAGCGAGTCGGTTTTCGTTATCAAATACGCGGGAAAAGTCGCGTTAAAGTCCTTTGTGCCCATAATATAGTTCCGTGTCTGTCTCGTCTCATGATCGTGCTAGGCGATCTTCATCGGCGAGACCGAAAGAGACAGGTAATTCGATTCAGAGTTTGACAATGACCTACCTCGCAAAATCTCCCTCGGAGGCACTCGAAACGTTTCCGACCGATCCGGTGGAGCCATTGTCTTCGCCGTTGAAGATTTTCCTTTCCCGTCGGGACCGCAAAAAAGCTTCTTTCATTTCGAAATGTTGTTTGTGCAATCTACAGCGCAGCATGATGGCATCGCGTTGCCGCCGAGGTTCTGGTAAAATATAAAAAAAAAAACTACGGCCGGGCCGCGAACAACGGAGCCACCGCTACGCTTCGCCCAGTGATGGCGTGAGCAGACGACCGAATCGCGCGGGATCATGGCAAGACAACGGTCACGCGTCGCGCCAGATCCAATTGAAGCGAGGGGAAAGAGAACTTTTGTGAAGGAAAGGGCTTTGGGAAGGAGAAATTTCTCTTCCCCATTTCAGACAATGGCTTGTGCTACCTTTCAGTATACACCAACTCATGTTTACAAACAAACCGGAGTGCCCGGAGCGCCCCTAGCGGACGCCACCGGCGCCGCGCATGCGCGATGGGGGTGTGGGCAAGAAGCTCGCCGTCGCCCATAAACAAACCATTGAAATGCAATGTTTTCGGCCTCGGTCTGAGTCCCCGCGCTCTCCTTCCCGTTGGAATTGTTGATTCTACGTCCTCCTAACGATATCTGACTACTTGAGCGGCGCCAGCGAATTTAACGAGGCTCGTTACACCCCAAACTTCGCGTGAATGATCTGACATGTGGCGATTCATTCCGCGTGGACGCCGCAGAATGTACGCTAAAGCCTGATTCACATGATGAGATTCCGCTCGCAATTTTCAGTAGAGACGTCGCTCGGACTGCAAAAGCGTGAACCGTAGCTGAGATGGTCGACGTCGATACTAAAAATTGCAAGCAGAATCTAACGAAGTGAATCAGGCATAACAAGTCGGTGATGGCCACTGGTAACAATGATCAACATCTCCTTGTGTCTACTGTTTACGTCGAGCCTGTTTACCAACCTTCAAACTCAAGTCTTTTCAGGCCTGCACTCACTTCTTATCGCAAGTACCGGGCCCACGTATGGTCTGGGGGCCGGTGTCCTCCAAAAGAGCAGACGACAAGCAGAAAGAAACGTTTGAAAGAGCAGACGACAGTTCGAACGATCAGGCAACCATTTGAACTTGAAGACGCACTGAACGTAGTCCGCAGGTGGTCCGTACAACTTGACGGTTTTCCGGCGTTCATTTTGGAACAAAACAAATAAATGTGATGGCCAGAAGTATCCGTGAATTCAACCCAAAATGCTTCCCGCTCAAGCTATCGTGGTCCCACGGCGTCTGGTTTTCCCTTTTCACGGCACCTATCCACGTTCTCGGACAAACCGAGAGCATGAAAACTGACCTTCAAACCTTTCTTGACCCTTTTTATACAGCCCCCGTCGCAGCATTTTGACAAGAAGGCAGGTTTTCGTCTGGTTCCTTTCAAAACAACGCAGGAATACACGTCTCAGATGGGCACTTCCGCCCACAGCCCCGGACCGGAAGTGCGTCCGAAGCGCCACCACCGCGCCGTGACGTAAGAGAGATGAGTTTGTGTATACCGGTCCTTAGTTCCCCATAAAGCCCCTCTATCTTGGGAAAAGTGACGCCTTTCATTGTTGTGAAAATGCTCGAGACACGTGCCGCGCGCCACTTCTGGGAAGAACATGGCGTCTGAAATCTAGCTCAGTGCTGCGCTGTGCCACCATGATCTTCCCAATAGCAGCACGTTGCACGTGCCTCGTGCATCGACGCACCTTGCGCTACTTCTGAAACATGAAGGGGCTTTAGTTTCCCATAGAGTTCCTGTATAGAACAACACGCGGACCTGACGTCACGCAGCTGCGGTGGCGCTGTCGACGGCACTGCGCATGCGCAGACGCTTCATTTCACGCGAATTCGGTTTCTGCGTGCGCGCAGTGCCCACGCCTGGTGTTGGCAAACGCCGGCTTGTTTGTAAACAGCGTGTTGGTCTATAGGCTTCCTGTGAGAGTCAGAGAGTTGCCCGTTCATACCCCTAGCGCCGGATTTCCTGCATGGCATTAGGAGACTGCTCCTCACGTTACTGAATTCGACTAATAGCGGCGCCGCGCGTTCGAGGCGCGCGCCGCGCTCTAAAGCGAAGGAACATACGCCGGGCAGCTTGCAGCGTCTACTTTCCTGCACGGCATATGAGTCTGCTCCTCACGTGATCGGATCTCAGCGAATAGCGGCGCGGCGGTACGTGGCAAACAGACGCGCTACTCTGGCTCCCGTAGGAAACCCGCTGTTCACCAGCGCGCTTGTCTCGACGACAACAACGCGGACAGTCCGCTGACTCTTTCGTGTGTGCGTGTGTGTTCGGGACCCTCAAACTCTGTTGACGTGTGCTTCTATGAAGTTCTTTGCACCCAAACACGCCCAAAATGGGTCACAAGTGCTTTTGAGCCAAACTGCAACAGCGGACACCGTTTATGCACGGAGAAGGTAAACGCGTTTCGGGCGCCTTCCGATCCGGAACAGAAGTGACCGGCAGCTCATACCAAAAGACTACCTGCGTGAAAAACACTTCGCCGACGGTGTGATAGAAGCTGGGAGGTACTACGCAGAGCTAGGTGGTGAAGTGCTCCTTGACCAGCCAAAGAGGCCTGTTCTAGCGCCGGACGCCGCGCCGTCTATTTTCCCGGAATGTCCGCCTTACCTATCGTCGACAGCGAAAAAACGAAAATTGCCACAAAAATAGACAGCGTGTTCCCGCAAGTGATGTGAAGCGAAGGAAGACGGAGCTGCAGGATGCACGAAATGAATGCACCCTATTTAATGGAACGACGCCAAACGTGGTGACCGAAGACCCGTCAGCTGATCGCGGGGAGCCCAGGATCGCCGCGTGCACCGCTGGAGACGCCAAAGCAGATACAGTCGGGGACCCCTCGACGCACATAATACGGGAGAAAGACTCAACGAATGACATCCCAGCATGGGTTCCAGCAAAGCCAAGTGAGGACAGTGTGTCCTTCCGCAGCGTGCTGCCCAAGAAGAGCGCAAGTGCAATGTCAAGGAAGTCATGGGCGTGTCACGAGCTTGACGTGGAAGGCCTCCAGAATCTCTGTTGCGTTGAGATGAACAGCACGTCAACAATTGAACCGCCATTTACCAGCTAGAACCTCACTCTGGAGTAGTGCTAAAAATCTTTAAAGGTTCGCCAGCACGTCTTGGTTCGCGAAGTGAACTCTGTGCTCCTTCAGGCAGAGTGCCCATCGCGAACTGCGCATGACATCAACGAAATGGTACATGCGTTCGACCAAAAGCCCGTTTGCGCGGGGGATCCAGCGTACGAGATGTTTCCTGGTATACGTCCGGAGTGTGCATCCACTGACAAAACGGGGATGCGGAGAAACAACCGATGTCCTTTACTTCTGAATGAAACAAAGCTGCGGAGCACTTTTTGAGCAAGCCTCAGTAACACCCCTCCGTATTCACAAGGCGCGCTTGGACAAAAGAGGGACAGAACAAAGGATGAGGATGCCCCTGTCTCTTTCCAAAAAGAAGGAGATTGATATATTGAGAAGGCAACGTATTGGATGCTCCAGGTCTAAAGTCAGGTTGCTAAAAAGGAAGAGGAAGCTTGAAGCTGAAATATCTATGAGCAAAAAAGATTGGGAACACCTGAGCTGCGAGAAGTTAAATAATGTTTTGAAAAAGTGGGCACTGCCTGAAGCTCAACAAATGCTGCTGCGCGAGTGCATATCAGCGACTAAGTGCACTTCAAGTAAAAGAAGGCGCTACACAGACGATTGACTACTTTCCTGACTACTTTCGCACATTCGCAGCCCGGCCGGAAGCAGACTGCTCAGGGAGAATGATGTGCTGCCCTTGCCGTGTGTGAAAATCATCCGCCGCTACTTTGCCATTGTTGGAATCAAGTGCGGATTTGATGTAAACTTCTTTGCAGTACTCAAATGGAAGCTTCAAGGTAAATCCGAATTCCAAAGACATGGCATGCTGCCGCTTGATGAAATCCATGTCAGGGAAAGAAAAGCTCAACTCGAAGACATTGAGTTACACCGGACTTGTCGATCACGGAGACACCAACCAGAAAAGCTCGGAGCTAGCCAATCACGGCCTAGTCTTTATGTTTTGACCCTTCGGTAAGAGCTATGCGCAACTTGTTGCTGTGTTTGTTTCAAGATCTGCAGCCAAAGGAACGGTACTGCGTCAACTACTGCTTCAGGCAATGGCCATGTTGGAAGGTACAGGTGCTCTTATTGGCGGCATAGTTTGTGATGTAGCGAGCCATAACCGGACGATTTGGACACAGCTGGGTGTCAGTGGGAAGATAAACAAGCCCAACATATTTCTGCGCGTTCAATTGACGAGAATAGGAAAGTGTACATATATTCAGACGTCACACACCTTTTAAAATGTGTAAGGAATCGGCTCCTCAGAAACCGACCTCGTCAAAGTAAACGGTCAGTGGGTCAACTGGTCGGACTATGCGGTAGTACACAAAGAAGACTACATAAATGCTGGTGAGCTGAAAGTGTGCCCCAAAATAACACACCATCACATTGACCCCTGGAACATGGACCTTATGAGGGTAAACCTTGCTACCAAAGTCTTCAGCAGGGCAATGAAGTCGGGAATGAAGTACTACAGTGACCGAAAAGTCCCAAGTTTGTACAACTGCACTGGTACAATGGCGTGTACACTTCGGTGTAATGATCTGTTCGATGCTGTGAACAGGCAACACCCAGGTGTTGACATTCGGAAGGGAGGCAAGGACCTGATTGTCATCAAGGAAGCCATGGAATGATTTGATGAATGAGAGCGTGAGGTACAGTCTGGGAAGATCTCTATGGACATGTTTCTGACGAAAACGACGACTGGATGCCTCAGAGTAACAGTGAGGTAAACAATTGATCTAACGAAACAACTTCTAAACAACTGTTGCTACGATTACGTTCTTACCGCAAAATTCAATCAAGATTCCTTGGAGAGGTTTTTCAGATAACTGCGGCAAGCGGCGTGCTAAAACGATCATCTTGGCATGCCTACCTTGTTTCAATTATATTGAATCGTGTACAGCCTCCTTAAGCCTCTTGAGTTTGGGAAGTGTCAAGCACTGACTGGAGAGGCACCACAGCTGGACCTCTCTTTTTCTAAAAATACATTCAAGAACCAAGACGGAGAGGATCGTGTGTCGAGCCTGGAAGAGCTAAAGAAAAAAGTCGACGGTCGGATTACAACCGAAGCGTGGGAGTGTGATGAGGTTGTGGCCAGTGGTGAGAGTCAACTTGATGTGATTGATTGCATTGTGTACTGTGTAACTGGTTTCCTGTGCAGAAAACTAGGCAAAATGTTTTCGTGTGAAATTTGCAAGGAGCCATTGTCTGTGTCTTCGGCAACACAGAGGAAAGTATCCCTCACCACTGGCAAGACACGTGGAGGGCTCATCTACCCGAATGTGCACCTCTACGGACTTCTTCATGGTGCAGAGAAGTACTTTTAGGAGCACATGAACGACCCAAATGTGTTTCGGGACACCGTCGATTATGTTCTTTAATCTTGTGACCTAACTTTTTCTTGCAGCCAGCACAAAAATGAGGCAGTGTCAAACGTGCTGCACGTTTACGTTAGTATGCGCATGAGAGAGCACTATAAGCAGACTCTAGGAACGCAGACAAAAAGGCCAAAGAAAAAACAAAAAAAAAAAAGCAGACCAGGCTTTGCAACGTCCGATCTGTGAAGTCTTTATTTCACCTTACGAATTGCAAAGCCTTTGATAAAGTGTCTGAAGTGAGAAGCCTTTGACAGTCATGTGGAATGGAAAGAAACTGTGTTGAAGGTTACTTAACCAATCTTATGATTTATCATTCAAGGGAAGGTAAGGAGGCTTTTGCGAAAAACGAGCTATAGGTGCATCCTAGAATTTGTTTTTCCAGGTGAGAAAGGCATTGGAAGCGGAACTAGCACGACTAGAAGACCTCAACATCATGGAACGGGTGAAGGGACCAACACCGTGGGTCTCGCCGATCGTCATCGTCCCAAAACGCCATGACAAACAAGCGGTGCGAATGTGTGTCGACATGAGAAAAGTAAACAAGACCATTGCCCGAGAGCGGCACATTATGCCTACTGTGGAGGACATCATCAGCATCCTAAAGCGTGCAGCTTAATTCTCAATGCTGGACTTGAACGAGGGGTATCACCAGCTTGAGTTGGATGAGACCTCACGAGTGATCACGACTTTCTCCATCCACTGTGACCTGAGAAGGTACAAGAGGCTCCTTTTGGGGGTCAATGCTGCAGCCGAAATCTTCCAGGACGCAATACGACAAGTGCTTCCCGACGAGGACGGTATCGTCAACGTCAGCGACGACATCCTGGTACCAGGACGGACGCTTGAAGAAAACGATCGTCGTCTGCGCCTTGTTCTGAAACACCTGGAAGATGCTGGGCACACCTTGAACGCCAAGAAGTGCGTATTAGGAACCAAGAGCCTGAAGTTCTTCGGTCACTTGTTTTCTGGAAGTGGAGTCAGCGTGGACCCCAAAAAGGTAGAAGCAGTGGCGAAGATGTCACCCCCCAGAAATGCAAAAGAAGTCAGAAGCCTTCTCGGAATGGCAAACTACAGCAGCAGGTTCATTCCCCGCCTCGCCCAGATGGTTGAACCATTGAGGAACCTGACACATGCTGACACAAAGTTTTGCTGGACAAAACAACACGAAGAGACCCTAAAGCGCATGAGATAGGAGCTGTCAAGTGCACCCACTCTGGGCTACTTCGATGAAAGAAAGGAGACCTACGTCATCACTGATGCAGGACCTGACGAAATTGTTGGCATGCTTATTCAAGAAGAGCCAGAAGGAAGAAAGCCCAGCATCCTGGCCTACTACAGCAGAGCTCTGACACCTACAAAAAGAAGGTACCCACACATCGATAAAGAAATGCTGGCGATCGTGTCCACCATAGAACACTTCCGCCTGTACCTGGCTGGAGGCAAGTTCACAGTAAAAAACGGACCACCTACCACTAGTGTCCCTAATCAAAAACCCGAGCGCGAAACTTTCAGCTAGACTGGAACGCCTCAGCCTCCGACTGCAGCACTATCTCTTCGACGTCCAACACATATCGGGGAAGGACAACCCCGCTGACAACCTGTCAAGGCACCCACCCGCAGTAAAGAGTGACCACCCCACTAGAGAAATGGTTGCAACGGAGAAATACATTTCTTTCATTCTGGAGTCCTCTGCACCTAGAGCGTTGACCATTCAAGCCATTGGAAAAGCCTAGAAGGAAGACACTCAAATTGAGATGCTAGTCCTTGCTTTCCGGGCAAATGACCACAAGACGTCTGAACGTCTATGGAAAAGCGATATACTGATGCCTTTCGCCCAGATTCGAGATGAACTGACGGTCGCCGAGAATAACGTCGTGCTGAGAGGGGCCAGACTTGTGATCTCGGACAAGGCACAGGCACAGTTTATACGACTGGCTCACCGGGACACCAAGGCACGGTGAAGACCGAACAGCTCCTCATGGAGAAATTCTGTTTCCCAGGAATCGGCGCAATGGTGGAAGCTACAGTAAAGAACTGCGAAGCACGCCAGAGCACAGTCGTGGAGAAGAAATGCTCGCCACTGAGGATGATGCCACTGCCCGATGAACCCTGGCAGTCGCTTGCACCAGATTTTGCCGGACCCCTGCCAGGCAACCAGCACCTACTGGTGGTGGTCGATGAGTACTCGATGTTTCCCCTCGTAGCAACCCTTTCTTCGTTAAACGCGAAAGCTGTGACACCCAAGCTGAGCGACATGTTTACTGTCCATGGAATCCCCTATGATCTGAAGACTGACAATGGTCCTCCGTTCTATGGAAATGAGTTTGCAGCATTCCTGCAGCGCAACGGCATTCGCCATCATCGGACAACGCCTCTGTGGCCACAAGCAATTGGCGAAGTCGACAGCTTTATGAAAAATGTCAATAAGACGGTGAAGACTGCTGGTGTAGAGGGAAGCAACTGGAAAGAGGCACTAAACGAGTACCTTCTGAACTCTCCAGCAATTCCACACTCGATGACAGGTCACCAGCGGAACTTCTCTTCGGAAGGAAAATTCGCACGAAACTTCTCCAGACTCCGCAGAAGTACCACCATGAAAAGCTCGAAACGACTGACCAACGGAAGAAACCACAAATGAAGACCTATGCTGATGAAAAACGTCATGCAGTGCCGCATGGACTTCAACCAGGAGACATCGTACTACTGAAGCGAGCAGTGCCACTGTCTCACGAGTCCGCCTAAGAACCCCGGAGTGGTTAAGGGTGACGAGAGTACAAGGGACAGCGATCACCGCCGAACGGGGAAAAAAAGGATCATCAGGAACGCTTTTTTTTTTTTTAAGCGAATTCCACGGCGGAATTACCAGACCCAAGGCGTGGAAGACTGGGATGGCTCCAACACCTTGACGGAGCTGCCCTAGAACTGTGTCGAAGACCCTTCTGGGATCGACCCTCCAGAAGTCAGACCAAATGGGGACACCACAAATGACGACACCCAGGCGACGCCACAAGCAGAAAGCAGGCGTTATCCAGAGCGTCACTCTCGTGGGAATCGTCCCGAAAGGCTGGCAGACTATGTGCTCTACTGAAGTGACTTTCGCTTTTAAAAGTCCAGGGGCAAATGTAGTGGCGTCGGACTATATGACGGCGCACAGCTAGCGCCACCTAGCCTCAAGAAAATAGGAGCTCTAAGGCCAGGCCTAGGACGGGGTCAGAAAACGACGATGAAGCCAGGGCACGAAGACGGTGATGAGCTCGCTGATTAAAAAAATGACCACATCTCTATGCCGGTGAATGATGTTGATTGGGGCGAAGTTCTGGTGCTGCTTGTCTGCGTAGACGCTGAGCCGCAGCATACCGAGCATTTCGTTCGTTTCATCCATATCAGAAAGAGAATGTGCGGTATGGAACGTGATTATCAACGTTACTAAACACTCAGTTGGGAAACTCCCATAGAGACAGTCCTAAAAATATGGCCCCAATCTGTCTCCGAGCATCGAGCTAATGACGAACACAACGCTACCATTTCTCCCGCAGCGGCCACTCGAGGAACAGCACGTGATTTCTATTTTGGGTGAACCCCCGTCTCCCCAGCGGACGCACCGCGTCGAACTTCCGAAGTTAAAATGCACCTAGGTCGGGACGCGCTACCTGAAAGGCCCGCTGAGACATGGTTTTATAAAAACAATATTAAATGTTCCGCAAAACCTTGGGAACTAAAGATGAAAAAAACATCACGCGCCCATCATTTGGTACTAAACTCCAATAAATTTAATACAAAAAGAGTCTTTTCCGTTTGTTTTTACGCAAAAACAGGCTTTCAAAAAGCTCAAGGTGTTTACAGTACAGACAAACGAAAAAGAGTGGCGCTGTTGTCGCATTTAGCTCGGTCTCGGTGGACGCCAGCGGCCCAGGTTTCGACGGCGAGTTTCCCAACTGAGTGTTTTACTAACGTTGGTGATTATATACGCATTTGAGCATTTGACCGCAGCGCCCTCTTGTCTATAAACGTTGAGCCAATGCATCCAAAGTTTAACGCGATTATATACGCATTTGACCGCAGCGCCCTCTTCTGTGTAGACGTTGAGCGGCTACATGCAACGTTTCATCCATTACAGAAACCCCAGCTCTTGAGTTACTACCACATCTCAGAGCCCCCTACTCGTCCCGCAGTCGTGGCGGAGTGGTTAAGGCGATGAACTGAAGTCCATTGGGGTCTCCCCGCACAGGTTCGAATCCTGTCGATTGCTGAAACATTTCTTAAATAATTTTTTTGATATTTTTTTTATCCTACACGAGCACGAGCACGAGCACCAGCAAGATCGATGTGAGCAGGGACGCCGGACGGACAAGGCTAGACCCTAAGGAGCTTCGCCCCTAAAAGTTTGGTTATCGTTTGCTATTCGGTTTTGCGTTCATGCGTCACAACGCCTCCACCGAGGCCAAGACACCAACCATACTGCAGACAACAAATGAGAGAAGAGCAACGTGACTGGCACCCCCCTGCGGCGAGACGCCGAAACACACTTCTTCCGAGCGAACAAGCGTGTTTCGGTTCCTCGCCACTGCAAAAGCTGTGCGCTGACGTCCAGGTTCCCCGAGAAATGGCTCTTTGATGCTATGTGCAACCAGATCCTCGCGCTCCAAATCTGCGACCCTGGGCACTCTATGGCTCCATCGTCGAACTGCCAGGCTTTGTGAGTATAGAGGAGGTTATGTGTCTACGCGTTTTCTACGCTCCCATTTGATTGGCTGGCTCGTTAGCAAATCTCAACTTGTTTCGCTGCAGTACAAAAACGACCGGTTGAATGGAGTACGAAGAGCAAGCAGATCAGAGGGCACGAGACCTTTCTCGCTATCCGTATGTGAGAGAGGCGTTCTTGGCAAAATGTTGCCCGGTCGTGAACTCACGAACGGGTACAAAAATGTGTCAGGCGTTGATTACTCGCAAACTGTGACACCACGTCCAATCAACAGCCGAGAACGCCCTCGCTTTCTTGGTGGGGTTCCAACAAGTCGGTATATTGATTGGTTGTAGGACATTCCGTTGTGGGATTGAGGTGTTCGTTTAGAGGGGTCTTCTTTCCCACTCCGCACACATTAAAATATTTCCTGGACCTTCGGCAGGCTTAAAGGAGCCTTTCATTGATCGTGCAAAGTGTCCCCCCAAAAAACGTTAGATTTTGTTTTGTTCTCGTTACGCCGAAAAAATGAACTACGCTGCCGAACGCTCATTTTCCGCCCAAATGTAGCGCTGGAGGTACGAAACAGATGGCAAAGTTCCAGCAAGAACCGTCATCTTAATAAAAAAAAAATTAAAAACGAAGTTTTCGAGGACAAAAAAGTGGTCGAGAGACCTCGTAAAATGGCTCGAGTTACCGAAAACGGACAAAAATGGGCCCCGTTTTCCCTCTGAAAATTTCAGGGAATTACTTACAACTACCGTGTTTTCGGAGTTTATTTTTTCGTAAAATTTGGAGGGTGGTTTTATTTTTTGCCGATGGTTCGTAGTTTAGCGTAGTTTTTATTTGTTTGATTCCCTATTCTCTGAAATTCGGAGTTTAATTTTGCGGTGTTTTCTACCAGAAAAACAAATTTATAATAACCGCATGTGAACGCATGCTAGATAAAATAAAATAAAACGCGCTTGTATCAATTAAAATTTCTTCAGTTCAATTTGGCGATGGTACTTTGGCATTGGTAGTACTAATTTGTCCCACGACAAAAGTCGCACACAAGTGTTGCTTCGGTAAACGTCGATACTTTAAAATCAATAAACCTCCTGAGGTAGTCGCTATGGGAAGCCCGTAGTCATCCCATCCTATCCCATCAATCTAGCCCACGGCCGCGCGAGGTGGGGTGGTTAAGGATGTTATAGAGAAGTTTCAACTGCCCCTCTTCCCTATTTTATACAATCTCTATGGTCCATAGCTCTCATTGTTGCAAAAACATACCTTCTCCTTTCTCTAAATCACAAAGAGCATGGCCCAAACTGGAAACCAAAAAAGTGGCTTTTGTCGTGACCGGAATGTACAATGACCTGTTGCCCTGAATCAACCTTGACGGGACAAGGTGTAAGACCCCTATTGACAGCAGTTTGAAATTTGAAAGATAATTATGGTCACATTTTCCAGCACCATTGACCCTGCGCTTATCAATTTGCAACAAGTCGTCTTATACTTTTTCTTTTTTTTCCGGCCCCCGTGGGGGGGGGGGGGGGGGGGGGGGGGCAATTCAACGAGTTGAGTTCCCTTAAAGAAACCTGAAAACTCCGTTTTCCATGTTCTGATAGTGCGACTTAGGACGAAGGAGCGACTGGTTAGGGAACATTTTTTTTTATTTGTAGATATCAAAAAGGAAGCTTTAATTAAAAGTTACAGCAAAAAATAAAACATTTCTTTTATGGCCCAGTATACTGTTAAACCGTTTTGGTTCGAATGTAAAAGTAAAAAAAAAAAAAAGATATTGATTACATTTGAGACGTTTGATTCAACAAAGGCAAAACAGACAGTGAACAAAATAAATCTATCCGTTCTTGCTGCTTGTTTTTTTTTTCCAATAAAACGCTCAAATAAGCCACAGGAATGCTTTTTTTTCGTTTTAAGCCAAAAATGCATCACGTCACAGTACTGGGCCACTAGGAGATTTCTGTTTCCTTATTGTAACTTTTGATTAAACCAATATATCTCTTGAATATTAGAAAAGAAAAACATTTACCGTTTTGCTCCATGTATGTATGTACCAAATAGACCCTTTAAAATATCGAAGCAATCCCAGCGGAATGATGCCGTGCAAAACATATTGGAAACTCATTGGTTACGGTTTCGGTTTTGATTTTGCCAACCGTAATGCAAGACGTCCAGTTAAAAATCAAATACAGTGAAATAATTATTGAATATCTGACTTTTCCCAAATTTATAAGACTCTAGGTGGTGCTTCCAATAGGAATATAATGCTGGGGCAGGTCTATATATAGTGCTCACAACGTACCAGAGTTTGTGCGAAGGTAAACACAGAAAAAATAAGAGGCGTACTGGGCCGATCGCTTTGTTCCATCGTCTCAATGTCCTAGGCTTCTTAAATGATCCGTGACCCGGAAGGGTCGTGCCGCACTCTAATGTTGTAGCCAGGCCACCAGACAGCTATGGGACGCGGCCGGCCATACTCCTACTCCTCGCTAAGTCTAGGCAGGTCCTTACGGCCGCGTGAGGTTCGTGTTTCAACACGGACTTCTCACGAAGATGAATGGGTGTAAAGCGAGCGAGCGCTGACTTTATTTTCACACAGTACTAAGATGCACTACATCGTCAACGGGGCATTCGAAATCGAAACCATGCCACTCCTGTCCATGGCCAAAGCTGTCCCATAATGCAACGCGCGCAGTGTTGCATGCAGGGATTTTTGGAAGTAGTCTATCGATGCTGACAGCAACCAGTCTGAACTTGCGTTCAAAAACATTTCAATATGCATCAACCAACACGCTCCCCTATTACTTTCAAAGTCTGACATTCACTTCCCGTAATACATTTTTTTATGGTAAAATGTGAGTGCACCTTTTTTCTATGCTTGACTGATTATGAGACCAAATATCGCGAATAATTCGTCGTACGTACTACACATCTTAGAACATTTTTAGTCACCCGGACGAAAATATTGGTCAGGCACGGCAATTTTGTTTTCTATTCTTATGTCGCTAAAAAGAGTGCTAAAATGGCTTCGTACATTTATTTATGTACACTGTCCGACAGTGCTAGCGCGAAGAGGGCATCGGCGTTTTTCAGCTGGTTTACGTGCCGAAGCAATAAAGAGCATCTCGAAAATCAAGGGAGAAAAAGAATTACCCACGAACACTGGGTCAGCATTTACCGGGGTATGTAAACGACCAAAATAAGACCGAGTAAGAGTGCAATTTGCACTTAATAACAGTTTTTTTTTGCACTTTGCTGTTCAAAGGTGTTTGTTCTAGCGTTCAAAACTGACATTTGCATGCTCGAAGACTTTTAAAATGGGGAAATACCAGAAACCTCTTACCGCACGAGGAATTCAGCGCGATAATTTAAAGAAAAACGTTCAGCCTTTTTACTCTCGTGAATAATTAAGACCAGCCGAGCTGTACCCGATACACTGTGTGCTTCTTCGTCGTCGTCGCCTGTTTTTTGCGCTGTTTCCTACGATGAATTCCCACCAACGCGCCCAACTATCCGTTCTTCTATTATAGCTGGAAAGGTTGCCGCCATCTACGAGCGACGGCGGAAACCATACTGGTTGTGTGCTTGCCGCCGTCGCTTTAGCTGTCCAGGTAGGTTTGCGTCAACATACACGGACACGATCGTGGGGAACTTATGTCTTAACAGCTCCGCTGTAGAAACATATTTTCTAGAGCACTTACTTTTGCTAATTTACAGGTTTAAACATTTTAACCCAATTATTTGCCTGTCTTAAGTCGATTAATTAATCGACTAATCGGTCTCATTCATTCTCACGCATAATAATTGTTAAAAGTAAAAGTTACTTTTTTTTTTCTTCCGCGTAATATGTGAGAAACGGTGCAATACACAATTTCGACTTCGATAAGAAACTGAGAACAGTTCAAAGACACTCACACTCGTAGATTAGTACTTCAACTGCACGAGGAAAAGAGGTTTATTGATATTCCCTGGAAATTGCGAAATCTTTGGATTGATCACAACAGTTTCTGCCGCGTTAAACGGAGCCTCGCACGGCGTTGGAGTGGCCATGACTCATGGAACTTTCTGCGCCTGTCTGGAGTTACAAATTTCGCCCTTACACTTTACTCTCAGTTGAAAGTTCACCCAAAGTTTACACTTTGTATATCGATGTATTCTTCCTTGTCTGCGCGGTGAAAGCATTTAATTTTCTCTTTCTGTTGGTTAGCCAGAACTTTACCAATTAACTGTTTGAAACATAAATATCGGTTAAAGCTTTAGTCGATAAATCGGTAGGTTCATCGATCAACTGCCCACCCTCAGTTTTTAACCGCTCTTAAATGGGGGTCATTTTAGTGGCATATGAACTTCGCAGGTGATCAATATTAGCGTCATCGGGATGTTGGAGCTCCTTGAACAAGTCCAACATGCTTTCGACTGTTATTCTTGTTTCGATGCACCGCCTGTTTTTACACACTTGCCCTGGGACCATATAGTAAAGTGGTTAGTTGGGCGAGTTAGTAATGATTGAACATGGCTCAAATATTACCAATTCGCCCAACTAATAACTTTACTATGGTCCACAGCAGTGAACCATACACTCAAAAAATGTTTGTGTGTCTACTTTCCCGCGCAACGCTCCGAGAGCTAACCAGCGCAACTTACGGAGGCATCTCAGCTAATGACGATGCCGAAACATATGTTTAGACCAAAAACCGCAGTCTGAGTTGTGACGTTAAGCAATGCAAAACGTCACGCTTGCATTGCTTAAGGTCACAACTCAGACTGCGTTTTTTGGTCTAAACATATGTTTCGGCATCGTCGTTCGCTGAGCTGCCTCCACAAGTTGCGGGGATTGGCTCTCCGAGTGTTGTGCGGGAAAGTGGACGCACGGGCATTTTTTAGAGTGTAGATTCGCGAAGGGCAATTCATGAGTCACGGTTGTTGGGGTGTTTTGGTCGTCACGGTCGTCTTGGCTGCATGCGAACGCAACCGTTGCAAATGCGTGAACGAGCCTTGAGTGTTTTTGAATTGTTATCAACTCTACATCGAGCTTGATTCATAAACGAAATTCTATATTGCGCCGCTTATCACATATTCAGCAAAAAAAAAAAAATCATTTTGGCAAAAAATGTATGACGAATTTAAATGAACGAGACCGATTATCTATCAATTATTCGATTAAAGGGTGGCGATTAATTGGGCCAAAAGTTTGAATCGACGCCCACCACTTATAATTAGCATGCTTTCTGTTGCGTCATTGGTTCCTTGAAGGTCTTGTCGGCAAATGACGCAACCCAATTGGTTGCACAGCGAAAATAAGATGTTCGGGACACGGCACGCCTTTTTTTTTTTTTTTTTTGTTTCTTCAGTTGTTGGTGACAATCTAAATAATTTATGCGCGCTTGTGTTCCAAACGTAGGTACTTTTGGTTGTTTCCGTTAACTCTATAATCATATCGAAGGCACACTTTTAGAGCACTATAAGAAAATGAAAAAACGTAAAAAAAAAAAGAGCTTGACAGGGGCAAAAAAAATTATTATGGGCTAATTCTTTGTCCTATAATGCATGCCGTGCTGTATTTAAAGGGTCACTCCGACGATTTTTCGAGCTACCCCAACTAGTTATATTTTCGGAATCGCCCTTTCCGGTATGCTATTAAGTATCGCGAAATTCAAAAATAGTTGTGAAATTGGCGAAATTGGTACGCACTCCTTCACATTCGCACCTTCTTCGAAGGACTTCACAACTTTGACGCCGTCCTCGACGTCGTTCTAGAAGTCGTCATATACGTCGTCCTAGACATCGTCCTTGAGGTCATCCTAGAGGTCATTCTAGAGGCCATCCTAGAGGTTGTCCTTGAGATCACCCTAAAGGTCGTCCTAGAGGTTGTCTTTGACGTTTTCGACGTCGCTCTTGAGGTCTTCCTAGAAATCGCCCTAGAGGTCGTTCTTGATATCGCCCTAGAATTTGTCTTAGAGGTCGCAGTAGATGTCTTGACGTCCTCCTCTAGGACGTCGTTCTTTAGGACGTCGTCTTAGACGTCGTCCTTGAGGAAGAACTTAGAGGACGTCAGGTCACGTTACCTGACATTCTACGCACATTACATACGCACGTGACTGTACATGAGCACGTAGCCGGTGTGCAACATGTGTCACATAGGTGGTGTGCAAAGATAATCAATCACCCCTGTGGTTTCTACAAATTTGCCTCGACCATCAATTTGCTGCCCCGTAATATTTTTAAACGAAGAATTGCCTCATTATACTGGCAATTTGGGCGTAATAATAGCCCTATCCCCGGCTGCACAAGCCCCGTGCAATAGCGCCCCCCCCCCCCCCTTTTACCTCTCCCCCGTTATAATCTTAAAACGAAAAAAAAAACATAAGAACACTTTAACGTGCAAGTGGCACTGTCGCCGATAAGAATGCTTCCTTAGCATCTGTCAGAGCAAGTGACGGATGACTTATGCAGCCATCACCCAAAGTTTTGATAATGGAAGCCTTCAAGGCCTCCCACGCTCTCTGCTCTTTAAATTGCCCTAAGATATTTATGGACGCTGCTCTAGTATCGTCAGAGCGGCGGCATTCTCGAAAGCCGGGGAGGCCAATTTTCATCTATTTATCAATTCGCCTATATTTAGCAAGGTTAATTTCCTCACCATAAGTGCATCTGTTCGTTGTTGCGAGTAGGGGCTTTCACCTAAAGAAAAAAAAACACGGTGAAAACCAAATTTGTAAATTCAATACCTACGCAAAAAGAAAAAAAAAATTATTTTGGTCCAATTGTTTGGGCAACTATTTAAGCGATATTTGTTTATGTTCGCCAAGGTTTTTATTTGTACTTGGCAAATGAGAGCCCAACTGCCCAGAACACAATTTTATGCTCGAAATCTGTTTTCTTTGAGCGCGAAAATCGCCGATTGAAAACTGACCGGTTTGAATCGCGTTCATTCTCATCTCCGTGGGGAGATTGGTGGCCTAGTGGGCTAGCGCACACCAGCTCGGAGCACTTGGAGCGAAAGCTCGCGCTACAGAACCCAGGGGTACTGAATGCAATCCCCACCCTGCACGTTTCGATCTGGATGAGCATCATACCGGCGTGCGGTCGTATTTCACTACTGCGTGATGCACGTTAAAGACCCCAGGCTAGAGGTTGTACCGCACTGGCTAAATTGCTCATCTACAGCTGAGACACCAGACGCACACTGAGGCGAACTAACTTCCGGCTGTATAAACATATACACAACTATTTGTTTGTTTTGTCTTCTCCATAGTCACGTGCCGTTTTCTATGGTTTAGAAGACAACTGCAAAATGTAATCGAAGTCGTGGGTCATCGTAGGCACACACTCAATGTTAAAAAAAAAAAAAAAATAGACATGACGCCCATTTTTTCGCGGCTTCTAAAAAGTTGCAAACACGTCGAATGAAAAAAAGAAATGTTGCACAGTTACGTGATTTCTGGTAACCACTCTACTTCGCTATATCTCTTCTTCCTCCCCAGACCAGTTTCTGTTTCAAGCAGTTGCATTTTTTTCTTACTTTATTCGAAATATACGTGACGCCGAAGCAAAGCATTAATTGGGTAATTTTCTGATACCATGTCAAAATGCCTGGAAAAAAATTGGGGTGGCGTGAGTGTCCTTCTAAGAGCTATCGTTAAGGTGTGCTTAGAAGACATTAAATGGTCGTTTGGGAGAGCTAAGAACATGAAGTTTAACAGGGTAATTGACTTCATATCACCGGACGTCGCAGTGACTTTGCTCACTATATTTAGCGCAAAAATTGACGTCACGTCACGTGACGTCACGGAGTCAAGTCGCGGTGTTATGGAATACTATAACGCCACGTGACGTCAGACAACGTGAAGCCAATATTTCCGCTAATTTTCGCGGGAAAAAACTTGTTGCGTGACGTTAGGTCACGGGGCGTCAATTGTCCCGGTAAATTTAAAGGAAAAAGTTTTATCGTGAAGCCAGGTCACGTGTCTTAACCTGACGGTTTCATGTGACCTCAGGTCACGTGGCATGAATTTCTCCACTAAGTTTAGCGGTGAAATGCACGGATGATCAAACGAACGCGCGGGAGGTCGACATTCTGCATTCCACGGTTTAAAAGCCCAGTGAACCTATCAGGCACGTAGCCAGGGGGGGGGGGGGGGGGGGGGGGGTCTATGGGTCCCGCCCCCCCGAAATCTTCCATTTTGATGGAACCTCCTCTTCCCCCCCCCCCCCCCTCTCATACAGCATTTTGTCATATGCGCCCCCTCCCCCCAATCAAAATCCTGGCTACGTGCCTGGAGCCTATAGAGACTGAGAGCACTCACCTATTTATAGCTGCAGGTCTCCGGCACAGCACACCCACCAGCTGTCATGCTGCACGAAAACACATATCACAAAACATTACTTCAATTCATTCGTATCACAGGCATTGTATCATACATATAAAACAGTCACGCCTCAAAACAACCCCTCGACGTAAAAAGAAAAGAAGAGAAAAGAAGTGTTTTTAATGCTTCCATCGAGTGGCTGCGTGTGCTAGGCTATTTTACCTCCACTATAGTATTAGGTAAAAAAAAAGAGAAAGAAATACAATATACAACATACCGAGTAGGAACCAGGAAGGATTGGCCGCGCCAGGAAGGAACACGCACCGAACGGCTCGCAGCGGTCAATAACAGTGCCGCAAACTCCTCATTGCTCTATACGGCGCGCTTTTCCTCCCGTTTACACAATGTGCGGACTACTTTTAAACTACAGTGGCATTCGTGTAGCTGCCTGTAAACTTCGCGAACACGAAAATGCACCGCTCATGGTTCGCCGTCAAGCCACCAATATAAAAAAGACAGTCCGCAAGCACTGTCATGGACATGTGTCTTCCCTGTACATGACGTGTCTTTGTAACATTGGTCATGCAAAAACTGTGTGCAGAAATGTTCGAGGCATGTACGAAGCAAGCCCTAGGCTTGTCCGCAGGTAATCCTCTCATACATCTGTGCGGAGAACTCCGTGTCTCGTGTATGATGGTGTGAGCGATGTGAATGCTGCTTAATAGGATGTGATACGCTCCGTCACTATATACGGCCCGTGCAATAAAGCTGCCTTGAGCAGGCGGCGATAGCTAGAGCGGAGATCTTCGCCAAGTTGCATTCATTGCTCGGACGCCGTCCAGAGCTGCAGCCCTGTATATATATATATATATATATATAGGTCCTAGCCCTAGCCTATATATATATATAGGCTAGGGCTAGATAAGAGACGGAAAAATCGCGCGGGCGCCT
Organism: Ixodes scapularis; assembly: GCF_016920785.2. Classification (NCBI taxonomy): domain Eukaryota; kingdom Metazoa; phylum Arthropoda; class Arachnida; order Ixodida; family Ixodidae; genus Ixodes; species Ixodes scapularis. Next base: position 107,775,855 of record NW_024609879.1, on the reverse strand, counting down.
TATCGCAACCGCTAGCTTTGTACCTGCTCCACGAGTGGTAATTTTAGCGCAGTACTACGCTTTTCACCCGCTCAAAGTCTTTCTGAAAATGACTGATTTAGTGGTTTTCGATGACGCTGAGCAAGTTTCTAATTGGAAGTATATGTCTATTTTCATTAATTAACAAGTTATTTAACAAATTTTAGTTAATTACTCGACTGATTGTTACGATTAGCCCCCTATAATATGTCCCCCTGGCCGCATAACTCACCTCCACAAGCAGCATAAGTGTAGCTTTCACGACTTTTTTTAAACAAATCAGTTAAGCTTAAAAAACACCCCGTATATATATATATATATGGGTGGTTTCATTTGAAATCGAACACGCTTGTCGGGGTGGGTCTTTCAATTTTTTTTTTTAATTTATGTAATTGCCCCACTTCTGAAAAGAACAGAACCGCTTTTCAAAATTTTTTAAAATAATATTTCGCTTCACAAAAACTTTTTGAGTGGAGCAGGGTGAAAATCTGTTTTTTACTCCGTGATTTTTCTACCCAATTCTGTACGCAGGTACGAGTACGGGAAGCATACAAAACTCACAGTAATGTTTTGTGCTCTTGTATGTTATTTGGACTATTTTTAGTTAAAAAAATACTTTTCTATTTTTGTTTATTGAGGTACAAACTGCCAAACATAGTCTATTTCACAATCCAGTGGCGTCTTCAGAGCCTTGTAACTCATGAGTTATTATATTTGTCACTTATTAAATACTATGCGAGTGTAGCCCTACACATGAGCTATCGACGGGCATAAGTTTAGTTTACTTTATATAAAATTTGCAATATCGTCGAAAAGGAAATTAACCAATATTTTGAACCCACTTTATCGAAAAAGGCCATTTTTTATTTCGTTCAATTTTTTTATTATAGCTGTCGATCATATCAACTTTCAATTGGCTTGATGCGATTTCCCCCTTTTTTGTTGTGTCTTCTCTAGAAGTGATCGAAATCGCTCCCACGTGACAATGCGTTGACAACTTCAGAGCGTTGTAACTCATGAGTTATATTTGTCGCCTACCAAATACTATACGGGTGTAGCCCTATACATGGAATATTGACGGGCATAAGCTTACCTTATTTTATTTTCACTGAATGTTTCATATAAAATTTGCAATATCGTCGAAAAGGAAATTAACCAATATTTTGAACCCACTTTATCGAAAAGGGCCATTTATTGTTTTGTTTAATTTTTTTATTATTGCTGCCGATCATATGAAATTTCAATTTGCTTGATGCGATTTCCCCCTTTTTTGTTGTATCTTCTCTAGAAATGATCGAAATCGCTCCCACGATCTCAGAACAGCGAAACGCAGTTTCCGCAGGTCGGCTTCGCTGCAAAGACTATACTGATTATTTGTGTGTTCAAATGCTGCGGTTAAATTAATTTTGATTGAGAACACTCGTGCTTGGCTACATATTGTATTTCATTAAATTTTAATGATGGCAACTGACATTCTTTATTCTGATATTTAGCGGTGCAGCGGATGTTCCATTATCCGATGTCTAAAGCCAGGGCACTAAGGGCGGAGCAAACGGAACTAGCTCTTCATGTAGCAAGACCGGGGTCTGGCTACATGAAGCATATAGCCAGACATGGCAAAAATATTTCCAAGTTTGTGAAGACGCGCAATTCGCAAGTCCATTTCGAGCCGTAAAAACACGTTTTTGTACGATATTGATGCTTAAATATAGAACATACAAACAAAATAACACTTTCTCGGCTTGATTTTTGTGGAGACAACTATCATATCTACATTTTAACGAAAAATAAAAAAAATAAAAAAATGGGTTTTTTGAGAAAATCAATTTCAAAAATTTTACTTTTTGGTTTTCGCATAATATTAACGTAAACGTACCGCAAAGGATATTTCATACAGCCGAGTTATTTTATAATACCGTATTTTCCGGACTATAGTCCGCACCCAGTGTATAGTCCGCAGGGGGAAATTTGGGGTCAAAAATAAAAGACTTTGCTTAGATAGCCCGCACCCGGTGCATAGCCCGCACCCAGTGCATAGCCCGCACCCGGTGCATAGTCCGCACCTGGTGCTTAGTCGACACGAAAATCTTCTCATAGACGGCACACATTTCCAAATGTCTGCTTTTTAGCTCACAATAAAACCTATAATGTGCATAAATTATTATTAACATACACTTTGGTGCACAAAATTCGTCACGTCTCGTCATAATCAACGATCTTGAAAAACATAATTCCTGTATAGTATCACACGTAGATAGTGCGCACAGCCAGAAATTTCAACTTTTAAACATGTATAGTCCGCGGACTATAGCCCGGAATTTACGGTATATATAAAGAGCGTGTTTTGGGCTCTCCGTGGATATAAAAGATATTGATGTAAGCTAAGTAGATCGCCAGTAATTAATTGTCAAAATTCGTCAACAATTGACCAAGGGGGCGTTTTTGACATTTTTACTGGAAAAAAGCAAAACGCATAAAATTATTTTATGGTATTGGAGAATTTTAAATTTGTCCACAGAGTGCTTGAAGAAGAAATAATAAAATGTGGACTGAAAATCCACGGCGGGAGATCAAGCGAAACATCCGACCCACGACGGGTGTGAAAAACACTGCTTTTCGCCGCGGCCTCTTTAAAGATTCATAAGTCGAGAACAAAAAATCCGCCGAACTTGCGGTTTGTGGCGACTGCGGTTTTAGAAACGGCGCCATAACATACATCTTTTTCATCGAAATGAAAAATTCGACTATGTATATATATATATATATATATATATATATATATATATATATATTTTTTTTTTTTTTTTTTTTTTGTGGAGAAAAGAAGCAGGCGAAAGGTTAGGCGTATTCGTTTCACCGCGACGAGCTGAAGTGTCCCGAGCTCTTCTCGACTTTATTTAGTTTGTGGGGTAATGTGGCTACGGAAACGGCTACAGGTGTGGGGTCGGGGAAGTGTAGGAGCGAGAATCTGCTACCACGCCCCCAGAGGCCGCTGCCGACCGCCCAAAGTAGACAACGTCTGAGGCGCACAACGGCGCACGAAGAATAGGCGCGAGAGCCTATAAAAGAGGGGACACGCCCACAGAAGAGGTGAGACGGACCGAGGATCACGGAAACGTGTAGATCGAACACTACGGCTATGTTATACTTCAAGACTAACAACCCTTTGCTATTACTTTAATAAATGTAGTTTCTTGTTCGGAAAACCCCGGCTACGTGTTGTTCTTCCCGGATGGACATGCCCGGCTTTGTGTTGTTCTTCCCGGATGGGCATGCAGCAAGGCAACCCTACCACGAGTTTAATACAATGCGCGATTCCGGCGCTTCCCTGCAAAGTAAACTAGATAAGGACAAGGTACAGACCTTACAGGTGATGTTTTGTTGCTTCACTGTGCCTAGTAAAGTGGCGCGCCAGGGTTGCGGGCCCATCGGAACCGCCCAACACCATGCGACCGCGACGACATCCGCGTCTATATACACGGCCCGCCATTCCCAAGCGGCCCTTATACATGCGACCTTACCCTTCAGAACATTTTATAAACTCCACGTTCGTGACGGAGGCCCCCGAGACGTCGAAGCGTTATCGAAGCTGACACGCTCGCTGCTGGAGGTGGAACAATACGAATAAGGTTGTTCATTGTTTGTATTTTGCCCTATTAACGAATTAATTAATAGAAAAAGCAGGCTATATTTTGTTTTGCGCTATTAAACAATTAATTAAGATTAATAAACTTTGGAAATATTCAATTTAGGGCTAAAGTCCCAAAGACAAAGTTGTAGAGCCTCCTCAGAAACATCCAATTAAGGGGTTTCTATCAAGAAACCTCTAACACGGTTCGTTCTACTGGGTTTCAAAAAATATGCCAAAACTATTTAAAAAAAAAAAGCGAATTTGTTAGCAGCGCCCAGTCAACAGTGCTCTATTCAGCATGCAGGCCTAGCTTATTCAAGCCACGGCTTAGAGCGCTGCAATACGAGGTGCACATGTGCAAAGTCATAAATTTGTTTCATAATTCGCTTTTTTTTTTCGAAGCCCATAAAAAAGTGTTAAAGTTTTTTTTATAAAAAAAAACAAAAAAAAAACTGAATTATATGTTTCTGAGGACGCTCTATTAAAGACCCCAGGCTAGCAGTCGTACTGCACTGGCTAAATTGCTCATCTACAGCGAGTGTCTCGTCGCAACTTTAAAAGCAGACCAACTATGCGCTGTATAAATATCCCCACAACCCAATTATTATTGAGGACGCTCTGCAACTTGGTCGTTGGCACTTGTGCTCTAGAGTGAATATTTTAAAAGTTCATTAATTAATCTTAATTAGTTCACTGGGAAAAATACAGAAAATAGCCTGACTTGCTCCAAAACAATGAAGATACATATTCGTTTTTTGTTTTCGTCTTCCTAAAATGCTTTAAAATATTTTTAAACGTTAACCCAAGTTACGTGGAATACCCGTTATATATATCTCTCTCTCTCTCTCTCTCTCTCTATATATATATATATATAAAAAAAGTTGTAATCAGTGAAGATTGAGACGTGCAGCCATAGTAATATTGTAAACGAATAGGGGAGAATATGACTATTCAATTTATTGTATTAAAGTTAGGCAAAGGGAAAGAGAGCTAGCGAAAAATAGGATATATATGTATATATCCTGACGAAGCCCAGCCTCTCGGCGAAACTGTCGTAATACATACAATAAAATAAACTCCTATCATAGCAACTCCGCAAGTACGGATCTCAGAATTTTTACATTTTCCCGGTCCATTGTTCTCAAACTACTATGCCTTACACACACACACACACACACACACACACACACACATATATATATATATATATATATATATATATATATATATATATATATATAATGGTACGTCTTCACACTCGCTCTAATGTCAAATTTGAAAACCTTATGTGATATGTGATATTGCGTGTAGAGAGAAAAACATTCCAATTGAATATCGTTGCACAGTTTTTCTCTCTACACGAGCTTACTGGCACACCTGGGACTCAAGGATACTCACACGCAACGCCATTGGCCAAGAAACTCCTTTGTTGCGGTGTAATTTCAAGGACAGAAGCGATCATTTTCATTCAATCTCTCTTTTGCAAAATTTGATGACGTAACGTGGGGATCGCAGTACACCCAAGTGACGATATTTGAATGCGGTTCATAGATTGGACCCGAGCATTGCGTGGGCACTCGACTTGGGCTCGTGACAATTGATAGCTCGAGAAACATTCGGGTTGTGACCCGTGTCCAATCGCTGCAACGACGACAACAGCCGAGCCATAACAATGTCTGGAACTCAGCGCGTATCCTGTGCTTTGCCAACCCCAGCGCATGGCTATGATCAACACTGGCGGCATATAATCGTCTCCAGATCACGTGGCCGCTTGTTCTGGCTGCGAGTTGAGGGGGTGAACGCTGCTCGTTTTTCTTAAATTTTTTTCTGGGACTTCTATTGCTTGGGGTGAAAAACGAACGCGTGTTTCATAGGTCATTAACGTTAGGGATCCGTTTTAAGCGGTATTAGCGCAAAGTACAAAAATTGTTGCATCGCTCCTTTAAGATCAGTTGTTAAGAATTTAATTACGCAAAATTAATTAATTACCCAATTATATCTAAGGCTAATCATTTTATTTAATGGGCCCTTTGACACAAACCACTACGGCATCACTTGTTTTCTGTGCGAAGTTTTCGGAGGGTCGAGTTTGCCCGTGTTCCCGGAAACACCGTGTTTTGGGATGTGTGTGTGTGTGCGTGTGTAGGGGGGGAGGGGGTGCGGGGTACTCCGCCGTCTCACCCCCTCCAAGCCACCGTTAGGAGGTGAAGAGGGGGTGACAATTACCAAAGATATGGTGGCGATTCTGGAAGACTTCGTCCCACGTGTCGCGAATGGTTCTAGGATCTCATGTTTTCGTTAATTCTCAGTTTGCTGGCCGACTGAAATAAATTTGTTTTGTGTGCTTTTTCCGCAGCCTCTTTCGTCTTCGACTTATGTCTTAAAGAATAATGCGTTCAGAACCCCAGAAATAAGAAGAAGAAAAAAAACGCAGTTTCTTGTTGTTGTTTTTGTGTTGTTTTTTTGGCGATTCCGTTGAAACATTTGTCCGACACACTCTCACAACGTTTTTGTATTGGCTGATAAAACCCATTTGCTCTACTGACGTCTAGCTCTATGGAAACGTTTCTTGTACTATACACTGAATGTTTGCTATCCCCACACTGGCGAAGCAAAGCGTACATTTTCATACCGCCAGATACATTCGGTCATGGGGCTTGGAGGCAGTGAATTATGATTTTTCGTGTTTTGAAACACACTAGAAGAGCAATATCATTTTAAGAAATACGTGGAGATAAGCACGATTGATAAGTTTACTGCATACACAGTGCCAAAGACGCTTACTTTGGGCAGAAACGCTTCCAGTACGATGACGCTCCATGGGGATCTTGGCACGACTGGCTTAGGACGGCCCTTTTGGAGGCATCGAAAATTTGAAAGGAACAAAAATGACGACCGCCATGGTAACAGAGAACGATCAGTCGATCGCCTTGCGAGGTTTTGGTCGTCTGTATGTTAGTGTCCGCTTGTTTCCTGCCAGGAGGCAGGGATGGCAATGGCGAAACTTTCCCATCATCCTGTGACTTTAGTGGAAGCGCGACGCAGCGCTCCTGTTCAATCATTCGGTCGGACGTTAATTGTTTCTTTATGCCGTATGTTTCAGGGCGTAGACACTAAAAAAAAATTCCAACCAATAAGTTGCTTGAGAAAAAAAAAAAAAATTCGGTAACAAACAGCCAGCCATGGCGTGCGTCAGGGATTGCTGAAACCGGTTCCCGGACAATTCATCAAACGCCGTTTTTTTATCGAACGCCGTTCCGTCGAATCGCTGACGGCCGTTTCATCGAATGTCTTTTAAATAAAAAGTGTGAAAGATGCTCTTTTATGCACGGATCAAGTGCATTTCCCTGTCATTCACCCATTTCATCATTAGGTTTTTTAATGTCCAAACTTGTAGCTGTTAAAACTTATTTTGATGCAAGTAACCCATGAGGATATTTGTACCGATTTTTATGTTTGTTTCGAACATTGTGCTTATCTGTTCACCTCCTCTGTATTACCCGATTGGCCTTGAGGGTATTGTAACAAATAATTAAAAAGTCGCACTCCCGGTAAGAACGCACTCCAACTCATAGAGGCCAAAGGCGACTTAGGTTTTGCGCAGGCGCAGCAACTTTAGCCATGTGAGCCTCCTAGCCTCTCATGTCTTTCTATAGGAAGTATTCACTGGCGGCCATAGCTGTGTGCGCGAATGCTAAGCGCGTGCTGATGGCGAGCTTCCGCAGCTCTTTTGCAACGTGCATTCCGCACCATCAAGATTGCCGGTCTTAGCAGCCTATTAATGTGGGCTCGTTCTGAGCATGCGCCCTAAACGGGCGGCGGAGAAAAGCTCACCGGAGAAAAGCTCACCGGAGAAAAGCTCACCGGAGATAAGCTCACCGGAGAAAAGCTCACCGCAAAACCGGCAGATGCGGAGAAAAGCTCACCGATTTTTTAAACTTAACTTAACGGATTCGGCGTCAAACGTGGCAATTTAGCACAATTCGCATTCGTCACTTCATTAAAAATATCTTCTCTTTTTTTTGTAATATTCTTGAAGTTCATGGGGCATATTTACTAGTAAACGTGCATGTCCGTGGAAGAAAGAAGGCTCGATATCCTACTGTCTTATTATACTGCAATTAAATGCAAAGGTGCAAGCGAGCTGGACAAAGGTGCAAGCCAGCTGAACTGGTGAGCGACCGAAAAAATCCGCCTGGTCCCGGGTTCGATACCCGGACCAGGCGGATTTTTTCGGTCGCTCACCAGTCACCTAGCTGTTGTTTGGAGATTTATGTTTGTCCTTTGTCCCCCTTGTTCCCCTTCTCCAGGGATTAATTTCGTCATCCTACTGTCTGTTCATAGCCTCCTCTAATGGTCTGTTTTATCCTTTTTTCAAAGGTTAACAAAAGCTTCAAAGAGAATTTAAGGCACCGCGTTGTTGGGCGTGCACTTTCGGATTCCCGGCATTCACAGTTTTTATTTTTAGGTTTTAGGCAGACATTATTAAATTTTGGAACTTTTTCCTCTTCGTCAAGTTCATAAAGTTTTCAGTTAGGCTTTCGTTGCCCTAGTGAATAAGCCGCAGAAAACATTCGCCCGCAATTATTAATTTGGGAGCAATATACCCAATAAGCTTACCAATACTACAAAAATTGACTTTTTCGTTATTACAAAGCTGAGAAATTTTAATGAAAATAAATGTATATATGTTACGTATGATCCAACAGCCTCCATATAAAAAGAAGAAAAAATCGGTGAGCTTTTCTCCGCATCCGCCGGTTTCGCGGTGAGCTTTTCTCCGGTGAGCTTATCTCCGGTGAGCTTTTCTCCGGTGAGCTTTTCTCCGGTGAGCTTTTCTCCGGGATTCGCCCTAAACAGCACCCACGAATATGGCGCCCAGTCAATACTCCTTATTGATACTTTTTATTGCCCGAAGCTTTCAGTAGCTAAAGGTGAGGTGCTATTTATAAAACTACAACAAAACATCATTTTTTTTTTTGTTTGTTTTAAGACGCAATGAAGTCCAAAGTATATACGTCACTTCAAATTGTATTTGAAAACTTTCGGGGGATTATGTGTTCGTGCGACAGCCATTCACCGTTTCAAATGACAAGCAAGTGCTCTCAAAAAGTCCCCCACAGCGATGGTCCGTCGGTTCTCATAACAAAGGCGGACCTTCCCATTCCTTGCCGCTATATGGCCATCTTCTGGCGAGGAGGCTCTTGGGGACTCAGCATCGGCTCCAGCTTGTCTTCCGTCAGTTGATGTTCTGTGGCGACGCAAGTCAAAAACTTCCAGGACCTGGGATGGGCACCTCCGACCAGCTTCAGGAAGCGGGAATGCCACCCTGGCGTTCGATAAGACGGCGTACGATAAAACGGCGTTCGATGAAACGGCTTCGATGAAACGGTGTTCGATAAAACGGCGTTCGATAAAACGTTATTCGATGAAACGGCTTCGATGAAACGGCGTTCGACGAAACGGCGTTCGATGAAATGTCCGGTCCCAGCTGAAACCATACTAATTAGATAAATAATAATACTAAAACTTACCCAGGAATTTTTAATTTGTGGAAATTAACTTATGAGGGTTTCTATAATTGATTAATATAGGGGTTTTCGATGACACTGAACAAGTTTTTAACTTGGACCATATTTTTATTGATAGTAATTACAAAGTTAATCACTGAAGGTTAGTAAAATATTTAGCTAATTAGATTATATATATATATCAGGGTGTCGAACCGGAACCGAACCGAACCGAAAACCGGAACCGAACCGGTATTTTTTCCGGAACTGAACCCGAACCCGAACCGTTATATTGTTATCGCGATGAACCCGCACCGGAACTGAACCGGAAAAAAAATAACGGTTACCGGCTCATGTCAAAACGGTTCGGCCACGCGTTCTTGACAATGAATGTGCTATCAATGACATTTGTTTTTTAAGTGCCGTCAACTGACACACACCTCGCTTACATATTTTTCTTCTTTACTCAGTCTTAGGAATATAAACGCTGCATCCATGAATCTTGACATAGGAACCAGTATTGCGCTGGTCGCGGCCTGCACGAAAAAAAAAAAAAAAAAACTGTGCAAAAAAAAAAAAAAAAATCGCGTCGCGGGATTTTATTTTTTTACAATCTCGTAAATCCTAAATGCTGCTGTGTGCTCATTTCATAACACGTTTCTAGGACGCGCGAGTTCTTGAAGCTTGCTTCCATCGGATTGAGAAAAGAAAAGGCTGTGAAGTTTGATAATAATGCATCCGGTTTCGTATAGGCACTTAGAAGCTAACATATTTGTGAGACAGCGAACTCTTCTATTTTAATATTTATCCTATTACGTCCGTCTGGCGTTGCGTTCGGTGAAGTGTTTTTCATATTCCGTATCTTGTTTAATGAAAACTTCTTTAAAGGTCTAATTTGAGTTACCGAAGGCTAGTTCAAATAAAGAAAGCTGTATTTTCTCCCCACTGTTCCTTCAATTGCTTACACGCCGAGGTGGCGGGATAGTTAGCGAGTTCTACTTGTAAGTGGGTTTGTAAGGAGGTCGCGGATTTTACAGCTACTGCGTCGGACCCAATTGAATGAAGTCCGAATGCGTAAACGTCGGTGAGGTAACCTTTGAGTGCACATAAAGAAACCATTCCTGGTAGAAATCCCCGAGCCTTACACTACGATGTATACCGTTTCGTATGTGCTGATTTCAGATGTTTTATTCGTAATTTATTTTGATGTTGCAATTTGTCATTTATAATTTCCGAACCGGTTCGCGAACCGGTTCAGCGCCCCGAACCGGTTCGCGGACCGAAATAATCGAACCGGAACTGAACCGGAACAAAATAAATTTACTTGAACCTGAACCGTAACCGAACCCGTATTTTTTTCGGTTCGACACACTGATATATATATATATATATATATTTTTTTTTTTTTTTTTTTTTTTTTTTTGCAATCTTTTATGTCCACTGTGGTCCGTAGTTTGTTTCCGAAAAGTTTTTTTTTTCTTGAACACCCTATTCGTAGGAAGGTTTGAAAGAATTTGCTGAAACACTCGGTATGTAGATAGGTACCATGTAGACACAAAAAGGATGAGAACGTCAGGGCGCCTGTTTCCGGCGCTCGGCCTCTAGCACGTGCTTTTTGCCGTCCGTCGTGCTTTTGGCTGCGCGAGCATGCTGAAAGCTCGCGATAGGCCGAAGCGGTATCAAAGGTAGGAAACTCGAACCGAAAATGGGATAACTGCGAGGCCTCCCTGCCGTTCTAACCCTGTCTGTAACTATAATTGTTAGAATAGAAAACAAAAACCGCTAAATGGCGGAAGCTGCCGTCCAATTCCATGGGGTCAGCCATATTCATTTCTCTCTTCCTCCCCTTACAGAAATATTTCAGGCAGTCTACTGATATCATATCCACACTTTAACGACTCTTTAAACTTCCTATCCAGTCACTTAGGCTTTCTTTTCACCGAAGTACAAGCAATGCTATAAAATTTCTTCCACAACGTCTCAATAGAATTTCTGTCACCATATCTCTATAGTATTTCTATAGACTAGAATCGATGGAAATAAGATGTAGTGCGGAAAAGCGATATCACACCCAGTTGAAGCTTCCTTGCGGAGGCTGTTTTTTTTGTTTTTTTTTACTGTTAGATAATTATCATAATTATCACCACTTGCAATACTTTATATTTGGAGATGCAGTTCACAAAACCTTATAAACCACACTTCCTATAAATTATGTGCGAAAAAAATCAACATACTTGTAATATTTTTATTTTCTGGAATAAACATGGTTTAAGTGATTGCCTCTCAAATGTGGGGTATATGCAGAGCTGGCAGTAATGCAATTACTGTAATGAAATTAAAGTAATTTAATTACTTGTTCCAGTAATTAGTAATGTAATTCATTACTTTTTGTAGCAGGTAATTTTGTAATGTAATGAATTACTCCAGCGACGGTAATTGTAATTAAATTACCTAATTACTTTTTCGCACCAGGCATATTTTTTGTGTCCACAATGCACAAGAGCGCTTTTCTTTTTATTTCACTTTTTCTTTTTCCTCTACACCTTTCCAAAAAACGCTCTTTGGCCGCCGCTATGTTGCTGATGCTAATGCGGCTGGTGCGACTCTCGCGCCCGCTATCAGCTAGACATTTTCTGCCACTCTCTTGAACTGTGAAAACCCGCTCAAAGCGATTCTCTACCTATGTTTTGCGGTTTTGCATTCGACGTTTTCTGAGCCCTCTTGAAAGTTTCCGCTTACTTTTTCTGATGCATACTGCGTACCCTCTCTGTGTTATCCTCCACTGTGAGAAATAGGGCTGGCAAGTGCCTTCCATTCGAGCTTTTCTGCTCGACATTCTCGGGAAACGAAGGAGGGGAAGTAGGTCGAACTAAGGCCCCTGGTGGAACGACCCTCGACGCGATTTTGCGAACAATGACAATTGTTCTCCCCCCTCCCAAAGATAATCCGCGTAGGGTCCTCAGTCATCTCCAAAAATAGTTGTCCGGGTTGGGGTGGGAAACGGATCAGTCACGTGCGTTCCTCTGTCCATCGGTAAACATACAACAGAGAGTTCTAGCTGTGTGCCATGAACTGTATAAATAATGTAAATAAAGTTATCTGTAAAAGGAAGTTATCAATAGCTCCTTTATATTTAAAAGTATACAAAAGTAATGCGAAAGTAATGTCATTACTTTTAAAAGTAATTTGTAATGGTAATTAATTACTTTCTGGCTGTGGTAATTTGTAATGTAATTTAATAACATTTCAGCAATTTTCAGCAAAGTAATTAGTAATGTAATTTAATTACAAAATATGAGTAATTTGGCCAGCTCTGGGTATATGTAGCGGTGGAGAAGTCAACAAATTACTTGTGGTACGAGTGCTCCATGGCGTGCGTATTTGTGATGTCTGCGTATGTGCACACGGCAAGTGGCGAGTGCATCTTTCCATGGGTGTATCATGACAAACGTAAAATGAATATTCAAACTTTTTTTTCGCGAAAAACAGATCTGTTGTTATTAGAAAGGGGATCGAAACGGTGTTAAAATCTCTTTCTGTTTTTATACAAGTTCAATACAATTTCTATCCAATATCCATACGCACGAGGACACAGCGCACCCGTAACAAACACTAGGACAACGTTCACAGTCACACCAAAAGAAAGGGACACTTACACAGCGCTGACTTCAACTCTTTGTATATTCCCGCCTTTTCTCTTCTTTCGCGTCTAATGCATAACCTAGGCCTCATCTTTTTCTTTCTTTGCTAAAGGTTAACTGTAAAAGTTTTAAGCCAGAAATTGAAAATTAAAAATTAAATGGAAAAATTAAATGAAAAATTAAAATTGAAATTACTGTAGATCAATGATGCAAAGCTAAGTAATCCAGCTCTTTTTGTGACAGCGCTATAGATGGATTACTAATACACCTGCCGTTTTGCCTGGCAATGTTCTCCGCTTCTATTATTTCCCTTGTGAGCTGGTCTCGACTCCTTGCCAACACCACACACTTGTCAAGTTCCGCTGTGCACCCAAAGTCCCGAATGTGTATGCCAACATGTCCAGAGTTTTTGTTGATGGTGGACAGGTTGTGTTCTCTAAGGCGGTGGTTTAAACACCTACCCGTCTGTCCGATATATGTTCTTCCACAGGACAGGGGGAAGGAGTAGACCACATTTTCAGTGCATTGAACGAACTTATTTCTGTGGTTCGTTGTGCAGGACGTCGGTGTTCTTGAAGGAGTGTTTACCCTCTTGCACAGGCTGTAGAGCTTGTTCGGAGCGGAGAAAATAACGTCCGTGCCTACTTTGTTTGCTATTTTCTTGAGGCCATGAGAAAAATGATGGAGATATGGCACAATCACTGGTCTTTTTGTCCTGTCCCGATGACTTTTCTTAAATCGCTCATCATGCTTAAATTCTCTGAAAAGTCCTTCCGCCACTGATGTTAACAAGGATGGTGGATATCCAGCGCGTTTTAATCTCGACACTTGCCCATCAAAGCTCCTTTGGATGGAATGGAAGCATGACTTCGTAAGAGAGTTCTTAAGGCGCAACCGCGCTATGCCTCTCTTTACGAGTTTTGAATGCGCTGAGTTGAATGGCAGAAGTGGCTTCTTTCCCCTTGGCTCGTAAGTCCAGCACGTATGGTACGGTGACGTACAAAGACGAAGATCTAAGAATCTCAAACTTCTTTCACTTGGAAGTTCGTGGGTAATCTCCAATGGGTTCATGCACCTTTTGAAACTGTTGAGAATGTCTGGTACCAAGGCTGTCAGATTTTGGTCATCGGTAGCGAGGACAATTAAATAATCGTCGACATATCTGAATACTTTTTTAACTTTTGACCCGTCGAGAGTTTGGTTTAAATTCCTGTCAAGGTGTGCAAGATACAGGTCACTGAGGATAGGTGCAATGCACGAACCAATACACACCCCTCTCTTCTGTAGATACGTATGTCCATCCCAGGTGGCGAAGGTAGATTTTAGATAGATGTCAAGTAAGTTTAAGAATTTGCTTTGGGATAGGCCTGCCGCATTCTGAAAGGCGGTAATGCCATATGTGTCTATGCAGTCCTCGATACACCTTAGGAGATGGGGTTGGGGCAAGGAATAGTAGAGATCCTTAATATCGATGGAGAATGCTCTTAGATCTAGGTCGCTATTTTGATCGAAGAAGCTGATGACGTCATAAGAGCTATGAATCAAGTAAGGATCATCGATGACTAGCAGCTTCAGTCTTAGACGTGAAAGAAGAGAAAAGGCGGGAATATACAAGGAGTTGAAGTCAGCGCTGTGTAAGTGTCCCTTTCTTTTGGTGTGACTGTGAACGTTGTCCTAGTGTTTGTTACGGGTGCGCTGTGTCCTCGTGCGTCATGAACTACCAACTCGCCCGAACTTCTGTTTTAACAAGCTTCATTTCTAGTACATCGGGCCCTTTTAGCCATCATTCCTTGGACCGTAACGGCCTTGTCACCTTAATCGCCATATGTGTCTGCCAAGCAAGATCCTTTGGGTACTGCATACGAGTAAAGATGTTGCCCCCTGAGGTCATGGCCCTCTTCGGAGGCTTCCTACCATCCGTAGGGCACGGGAAGAGAATTTGTAAAATACTCCAGGCCGAGTGGCATAGGCAGGCACGGCACTATCGAAATAGCCTGTTCTCACTACTGCATGAGGATACCACTCTTTCTTCCAGCAGAAGAATATGGCAAACTTACGCCTCTTTAACGGAATGTACGACTGAGCATCTTTGGACACTCACGTTAAGGCATCTCCGGACCACCCGACCCAAGAAAGAAACGGCTTCAAGTAACCCAGTACACACGTTAGGGGACATTGATATACCAAGTTCTGTGAGGCACGTTCTAAGCTTGGGCCCCAAGTTTGCAGTGGAACCCAAGAAGACGGCACCGGAGCTACTCTCCATCATTAGGCAAGTGTCGCGACGAGCTCCAGAGACCGAGATAAATCGATGCACCTCCGAGGGAGTGGACATGCTCGTTCGTTACAAGCCTTCAGCTACACCTCTGCCTATCAAGAGAGTAGAAGCATACCTCAAAGAACACTCACTGACACTTATGCCAGGTGACAAAGAAGGCGGTTTTGTGCTCATGCACAAGGAGACGTTCGGAGAAAAAGCTTTAACAGCGGTTGAATCTGTCTTCAGCAGCCACGACGAGATCTCCCTGGAAAAAGTGAAACGGGTAGCAAAAACGTTTTGTCAGTCACAGAATTTGAATCAACTTTGCTCCAGAATTGAACGCAGCAAAAACTTGAGCCTTCAATTATTCTTCAGCGCCAAAACTCATAAACCGGAATGCCCTCTTAGAGTAATAATTTCAGAAAGGGAAACTTGGCAGAAGTCGGTAGGTGTATATTTGCAAGAAAGACTGAAGCTGCTAGTCATCGATGATCCTTACTTGATTCATAGCTCTTATGACGTCATCAGCTTCTTCGATCAAAATAGCGACCTAGATCTAAGAGCATTCTCCATCGATATTAAGGATTTCTACTATTCCTTGCCCCAACCCCATCTCCTAAGGTGTATCGAGGACTGCATAGACACATATGGCATTACCGCCTTTCAGAATGCGGCAGGCCTATGCCAAAGCAAATTCTTAAACTTACTTGACATCTATCTAAAATCTACCTTCGCCACCTGGGATGGACATACGTATCTACAGAAGAGAGGGGTGTGTATTGGTTCGTGCATTGCACCTATCCTCAGTGACCTGTATCTTGCACACCTTGACAGGAATTTAAACCAAACTCTCGACGGGTCAAAAGTTAAAAAAGTATTCAGATATGTCGACGATTATTTAATTGTCCTCGCTACCGATGACCAAAATCTGACAGCCTTGGTACCAGACATTCTCAACAGTTTCAAAAGGTGCATGAACCCATTGGAGATTACCCACGAACTTCCAAGTGAAAGAAGTTTGAGATTCTTAGATCTTCGTCTTTGTACGTCACCGTACCATACGTGCTGGACTTACGAGCCAAGGGGAAAGAAGCCACTTCTGCCATTCAACTCAGCGCATTCAAAACTCGTAAAGAGAGGCATAGCGCGGTTGTGCCTTAAGAACTCTCTTACGAAGTCATGCTTCCATTCCATCCAAAGGAGCTTTGATGGGCAAGTGTCGAGATTAAAACGCGCTGGATATCCACCATCCTTGTTAACATCAGTGGCGGAAGGACTTTTCAGAGAATTTAAGCATGATGAGCGATTTAAGAAAAGTCATCGGGACAGGACAAAAAGACCAGTGATTGTGCCATATCTCCATCATTTTTCTCATGGCCTCAAGAAAATAGCAAACAAAGTAGGCACGGACGTTATTTTCTCCGCTCCGAACAAGCTCTACAGCCTGTGCAAGAGGGTAAACACTCCTTCAAGAATACCGACGTCCTGCACAACGAACCACAGAAATAAGTTCGTTCAATGCACTGAAAATGTGGTCTACTCCTTCCCCCTGTCCTGTGGAAGAACATATATCGGACAGACGGGTAGGTGTTTAAACCACCGCCTTAGAGAACACAACCTGTCCACCATCAACAAAAACTCTGGACATGTTGGCATACACATTCGGGACTGTGGGTGCACAGCGGAACTTGACAAGTGTGTGGTGTTGGCAAGGAGTCGAGACCAGCTCACAAGGGAAATAATAGAAGCGGAGAACATTGCCAGGCAAAACGGCAGGTGTATTAGTAATCCATCTATAGCGCTGTCACAAAAAGAGCTGGATTACTTAGCTTTGCATCATTGATCTACAGTAATTTCAATTTTAATTTTTCATTTAATTTTTCCATTTAATTTTTAATTTTCAATTTCTGGCTTAAAACTTTTACAGTTAACCTTTAGCAAAGAAAGAAAAAGATGAGGCCTAGGTTATGCATTAGACGTGAAAGAAGAGAAAAGGCGGGAATATACAAAGAGTTGAAGTCAGCGCTGTGTAAGTGTCCCTTTCTTTTGGTGTGACTGTGAACGTTGTCCTAGTGTTTGTTACGGGTGCGCTGTGTCCTCGTGCGTATGGATATTGGATAGAAATTGTATTGAACTTCTGTTTTAACAATATCCATACACTAAGTTTTATAAAAAGTCTACAAAAAAAAAAAAAAAACCGGCCAAAAAGCTACAGAGAGTGGACAGAAAAGTGGAAACATTTCCTTCAGAATATCGATAGCCTGCATAAACTATTTTTATAGTAATGCAGTAGAAGGTGGATAAACATTTTTGTAAGGGTATCCACTAACCGGCAGTAGAAACTGCTCAAAGTTGACATTTTTTGGCCACCTGGAGCGCTCGCTGCGACCGTTATGCCCCTTTCAAGCTGGATGGTAGATGGAAGTGTAATCAATATGAAATTCACAACAAAATATTCCTCCTTTCGTGAGATCTAGAAGGATAGATACATAAGTATATATATAGGTGAAGTAATGTAAATATAAAAACAATAGACCGGGATAAGTTAATAAGTCAAAGATGCGTACTGTCGGAGTTACTAATTCGAAGTTTATTACGACGTTTCGAGCGGGGACCGCTCTTCATCAGGTAGTGAGTGTACAGCCCGTGAATGTTTATATACTCCTAAAAAGTAGGAGATGGAAACAACGTTGTCAAAACAGATAGTAGTTCACACAGAAAGGAAAGGGAACCAAAACTTGCAAACGCAAATGCAAATGCAAATGCAAAACAAAAAAAGAAAAAAAGCACGGTTGCCGGAAACATTATTTACGCAAGCAAAAAAAAAAAAAAGCCCGGTTAGCGAAAAGATTATTCACGCTCGCACAAAAAAAAAAAAAAAAAAAGAAAAGCGCAAAAAAAGCGCAAAAAAAAAGTATTTGAAAGTTTCTGGTTGACCACCGACGCGCCCGAATCCCAAGACATTCCTTTGTGCTAGAAGATCGAAGTTTGAGGTGGATTAAAACTTTGGGGGATTTTTTCTTGAATAAGGAGGGGTAGGATGTAACAGTCTATGGCTGCCTGAGATTAACCGCTTGAGCCGCATTTATTCGTTTTGGAGGTTCTCTTCGTACTTAAACGTATTAGGAAGTGGTTTGAATATCGATTGTTAAGTTTGAAGACCTCCTAGTATAGCAGCCGGCCTGTTGGAGAGCTGATCCTCTCCGTCCTTGAGCTTCCAGAGATGCACACGCTGAAGATACTATATCTTCAAACTTAACAATCGATATTCCGAAGAGAACCTCCAAAACGAATATATGCGGGTCAAGCGGTTGATCTCAGGCAGGCATAGACTGTTAAATCCTACCCCTCCTTATTCAAAAAAAAAAAAAAAAAAATCCCCCAAAGTTTTAATCCACCTCAAACTTCGATCTTCTAGCACAAAGGAATGTCTCGGGGTTTGGGCGCGTCGGTGGCCACATGTGTCCTATATCTGGTTTGAAGACAAGCCACCCCCTTCCCAACCAAAAACTTTCAAACAATTTTTTTTCCGATTTTTTTTTGTGCGAGCGTAAATAATCGCTCTGCTAACCGTTTTTTTTTTTTTTTTTTTTTTTTTTTGTGCGGGCGTAAATAATCTCTCCGCCAACCGTTCTTTCTTTTCTTTTCTTTTTTTTTTTGCATTTGCATTTGCGTTTGCAGGTTTTGGTTCCCTTTCCTTTCTGTGTGAACTACTATCTGTTTTGACATCGTTGTTTCCATTTCCTACTTTTTCAGGGGTATATAAACATGCACCGTCTGTACACTCGCTACCTGATGAAGAGCGCCCCCCCCCCCCCCCCCCCCCCCCCTCGAAACGTCGTAATAAACTTCGAAATAGTAACTCCGACAGTACGCACTTTTGACTATATATATATATATATATATAGCGGGGATCTCGGACCTCTACAACCTTATAGATTGTGTTCCCCGGACCGTCACCACCTTGGTTGTTCACGTGGGGACGAACGATCTGGACATCGTTGGAGCCGACGTAGCATTCGGTAAATGCCAAGAGTTTCTGCATTTCGTGGGGGCCGAGCGCCCAGAGATCCGGACCGTGCACTCCACTCTCGTGCTCCCGCGGACCGTGAGCCGTCGCCGGGGACGGCCCAACTGGCTTCCTGTGCGGCGCTTTAACGCGGAGGCCTGTAGCTTTAATGGCATGCTCCGGCAACACTGTCGACGAACACGCAACATCTTCTTCGTTGACCATGCCTTCGAGCATCTGCCCGCTCGTCGGGTTCTGGCTGCCGATGGCCTTCATCCGTGCTTCGGGGGCGTGGCACTCATCGCCGGGAAGCTACAACTTGTGCTTCTCCGGGGACGAAGGGGGTCCCGTCCGTGGTGGCTTGACCACGCGGCTGCCGAGACGAACCCTACCGGGCCCTCGCCTGTGGAACGCCGGGGGGACGGGGATGCCGAGGCCTCATCACTCGAGCATCGCGGGGATGAGAGCATCACTTCGGCCGGAGCGACCAGCCAGGCATCTGCTCGTGGACCCAGCACCGTCTCCGCAGCTTCGGCGACCCCCAGCTCGATGTCGACAACACCGGTGCGCCCGCCACGACGCGAGACCTTCACGGCCGACCGGCAGACCGGGCGCGCGTACAACTTGCGCAGCAGTTACGCTGCTGCGGCCGCTTCCCAACATTGACCTGACAGGTGAGACCCGTTCGACTGCCCCAAGCGCTTTGTTTCTAAAATTACGCAAAATTTCTGATAGGCGCATTAGGCATAAACTTCACATCGAAACGCTAAAAAAGTGGGACCGGACATTTCATCGAACGCCGTTTCGTCGAACGACGTTTCGTCGAACGCCGTTTCATCGAAGCCGTTTCATCGAATGCCGTTTCATCGAACGCCGTTTCATCGAACACCGTTTCATCGAAGCCATTTCATCGAACGCCGTTTTATCGAACGCCGTCTTATCGAACGCCAGGGTGGCATTCCCGCTTCCTGAAGCCGATCGGAGGTGCCCATCCCGGGTTCTGGAAGTTTTTGACTTGCATCGCCGCAGAACATCAACTGACGGAAGACAAGCTGGAGCCGATGCTGAGTGCTGAAGAGCCTCCTCGCCAGAAGAAGGCCATAGCGGCAAGAAATGAGAAGGTCCGCCTTTTTTATGAGAACCGACGAGCCATGGCTATGGGGGACTTTTTGAAAGCAATTGCTCATCATTTGAAACGGTGATTGGCTGTCGCACGAACACATGGGTCCCCGAAAGTTTTCAAATACAATTTGAAGTGACGTACTTACTTTTGACTTCATTAAATCGCAAAAAAAAAACAAAAAGAAAACAATGTTTCATTGTAGTTTCATAAATAGCACCTCAGCTTTAGCTACTGCGAGCTTCGGGCAGTAAAAAAGTATCAATAGAAATGCATGAGAGACTAGGAGGCTCACATGGCTAAAGTTGTTGCGCCTGCGCGAAACCTAAGTCGCCTTCAGGACTCCATGAGTTGGAGCGCGCTCTTACCGGGAGTGCGACGTTTTATTTATTTGTTACAATACCATCAAGGCCCATCAAGTAAAACAGAGGGGGTGAACAGATAAGCACAATGTGCGAAGCAAACATAAAAATCGCTACAGATATCCTCATGGGTTACTTGCATCAAAATAAATGGTAACAGCTACAAGTTTGGTCATTAAAAAACCTGACGATGAAATGGGTGAATGACACGAAAATGCACTCGATCCGTGCATAAAAGAATATCTTTCACACTTTTTATTTAAAAGACATTCGATGAAACGGCCGTCAGCGATTCGATGAAACGGCGTTCGATGAAACGCCCATTTTTTCGATGAAACGGCATTCGACAAAACGGCGTTCGATGAAATGTCCGGGAACCCTAAAAAAGTATCTAGAAGTAGGCATTGCCCCAAAAGGCCTAAGTGTATCGCTCAGGCCCGCAATGATTGATCTGGATTCCAAGGATAGTTCACGATGGCATAGTGTTCTTTCTAGGGCATCGCTGGAGCTTGTAAACATTGTTATAGAACACAGCCAAAAGATAACGATTCAACTTAACCAGGCAGCGAAGGATTTGCTTGCTTCTGCGCGTTTGGCAGATGGGGAGACGAGAGATCTTCATGGAGTTTGAAAAAAAGAAACGCGAGGAACTGTTCATTAGCAAGGCAAAAAAACTTAACAGAGGTCAAATTCTTAACGCACCGTCTCCGAGTACAGAGGCACGATCGAACATCCTTCAATCGGCATCACCCGGCGTACATTCACTGGATAACAGGAACAAAAGCATTAAAATTTAAAACCCATTATGGCACTAACATTGTGAACCTCTCGACTGCTGAGCTCTCGTCGGAGGAAAAAAAACGCTGCGCTCTAGGGGTCTGAGCTTTTGCCCGACAACAGGCTACTGCGATGAATTCAGCCTTCTGCGAGAGTTGGACAATTTCGCACGCAATTTGAGATTACGTGAATTTTTTCATGACAAACTGGACTCTTCGAACAACCAAATGCCTTGGCGCTCAACAACCGGTTGGACACCTAAACGGCAAAGAGACAAGCACCTCGATATGTATATCGAGGCAGTTCAGCGCGATATCTTGAAGGCCTACAGTGAAAGCAACTCCAGATCACGCCACAATTTAACATTAGCTGAGAAAAACGGCTTACGACCGTTGAGCGCGCGTAAGGAGATAACTATCAAGCCGGCAGACAAGGGAGGTGCGATTGTGGTTTTAAACACGACGGACTACATCGCGGAGGGGAACCGACAACTTGGTGACACGCGTTTCTACTCTGCCCTCGATGGCAATCCTACTGCGGATCACACTGAGATTGTCACCAACACCCTAGCGAATTTGGTTGGACGCGGAAAAATTACGCTAAAGCTTTTCAGATCACTTAAACAGCTCCAAGCTTCGCCCTGGCGATTTTACATGTTACCAAAAATCCATAAACCCGGCAATCCAGGACGCCCCATCATATCAGGTAATTGCACACTTACAGAACCCCTCTCTAGTTTTGTCGACGTAATGATAAAAGACATTCCGCCTAGCTTACCCTCGTACATAAACGACACTAATCACTTTTTAAGGGAGATTTCGTCCCTCTCCATCCCGAAGGAGAGCTTTCTTGTAACGCCTTGACGTTTCCTCGCTCTACACAAACGTACCCCACGACGACGGTATCGCCGCCCTTATCGAGGCCTACGAATCTCATAGAAGCCCTGACACACCTGATGGCTACACGGTCTCAATTCTCACGCGACTGGTGTTGGAGCTCAACAGCTTCGAATTTGATGACAAATTCTTTTTACAGATCAGCGGTACGGATATGGGGACGAAAATGGCTCCAAATTATGCAATCATCTTTGTGGGTAGCATTGAATCTAAATTCCTCTCTCATCAGCAGCTTACGCCTTTGTTCTACCGACGCTATATTGACGATATTTTTTATATGGACACATTCGGAAGAAGAACTCCTCATATTCATTAAAGATTTCAACACTGTGCATCCTAGTATTACGTTCACCCACGAATATTCGAAATCTAGCATCAACTTTCTAGATGTCACGGTCGCAATATCTGGTACCACATTAGAGACAAAGGTCTATAGAAAACCTTCAGACAGACAGGAGTATTTGCATTACCACAGCTCTCACCCGCGGCGCTCTAAGAATAACATCCCATACGGACAAGCTCACCGATTTAAACGCATCTGCTCAAACGAAAGCGACTTTAATTCCAGTGCCGATCAGCTGAGAGATGTCCTGGACAAGCAGAAGTATCCGAAGGGCATTGTTGATGATGCCATCAGCGGGGCAGCGGTACTGGAACGTAACAAACTTTTATCCGATCGCGCGAAGATCAGGATAGACCGCCCGCCCACCAATCTGGTCCTCACGTACGACGCGAACCTTCCGAACCCGAATTTGAAGAGACATTTTAACATAATTGAACAAAGCCCCCGACTAAGTCAGGCTATTACCTCGCCTCCCCGCGTCACCTACAGGCGCTCAAAAAACTTAAAAGACACACTAGTGAACTCCCGAGTATCTGCTCCCGCAAATTCCTTCTGCGGGCCATGTCTAAAATCAGGCTGCAAGTTGTGCGACCATATTGTTTCCTCCACTGATATGGCAACAAGCTTCAAATCAAACTTCAGTTTGAAGATACGCGGGCGCCTTACTTCAATCAATCAAATCTTTATTCAACATCGCACAGATGTTGGGGGCGCAGACAAAAAGCCTATAAAAGGCTTGACTAAGGGTCTGCGCCCCCTACAAAAAACTTAGCATTGCAACAGGGGCACGTCATAACAAAAATAGATAATCACATTGGAAGTGCGTCTCAATTTTGCGAACAAAACACTGTAAGAGCGGTACAGCAACAGAAAAAATAGAACATACTGTGACTTGCAAGTACTAATCAACATTTAGATTATTTAATAAAGAAGGTAAGTTAAAACGAAGCATCTGACGACCGTAATTTGTACGTGTTTGTGGAATAATCCAGTGACAAGTGAAACGTATATCGTGTATGTATACCTTACGTTGTAGATGTGATAAGTTTAAAATTGCCATGTTATGTTGTCTGATGCTCATATTTTTTTGCGTTTTAGTAAAATATCATTATATAATTGTGGTACAGGGAGTATTTTGTGTGTTTCAAAGACGGACTTAGTATGGGAATCGTATGGTATGTTTGCTATGATTCTAATGGCTCGTTTTTGGATTACATGCAGTTTGTTGATGTTGGAGAAAATCGTTGTACCCCAAACCAAAAAGCAATAAGAAATTACAGAGAAAAATAATGAGTTGTACAAAAGTTTCTTAATACATTGAGGCATAAAATAACGTAATTTAGACAGTACACCTACAATTTTGGAAATTTTTTCGGCAGTCATATCAATATGCTGATTCCATGTGAGATGCTCTTCAAATAACACTTCTAGGTTTTTTACCACCGAAACAATTTGAATGGATTCTGAGCCAAGCTTAAGGTCAAGAGTGGGAACATGAGGATATTTATTTCGGGGTCTGAAAAGTACTGCATGAGATTTGCTTGTGTTTACGGTTAACGAATTTGAAATGGTCCAGTTATGAAGCAAGCGCAAACAATGGGAAGCTTGTTCTTCGAGGTCCGACACTTGTGCGCCTCTAAAGAATAAACTGGTGTCGTCGGCGTAAATAACGTATGTGGGGTTAGAATCAATAAGAACAATGTCGTTGATGTAAAGATTAAAGAGTAAAGGTCCTAATATGCTCCCTTGAGGAACACCGGCAAAAATGGGTTTGAGGTCTGATAATTCGTTATTTATTACAACTTGCTGACAACGAAAATCTAGATATGATTTGAATATTTGTAAAAATGTACCACGAAAACCGTAGGAATCAAGTTTTAAAAGGAGTGTTTTATGGTTTATGGAGCCAAACGCTTTTGAAAAATCTATAAACACACCAAGTGTAATTTCTCTGTTTTCAAAAGATTCCAAAATGAGCTCTTTTTGAGTGAGAAGGGCGGTCTCTGTTGAGCGAAGCTTTCGAAAACCGTGTTGGCAGGGTGTTAATAGGCTATATTTATCACAAAAACCGCAAATTCGCTTGTAAATTATCTTCTCTAGGCATTTTGAAAAAATTGGAAGAATTGATATTGGACGATAGTTAGATATATCATTTTTATCTCCTCCTTTATGAATTACAGTTACTTTGGCCATTGGCATGCTCTTAGGGAATACTCCTTGCGCGAGGCAGCTGTTAAATATATGCTCCAAAACAGGACTGACTAGATCTATTACATGTTTTATGGGGTAAATTTGTAGATTATGCGGATCACGGGATTTACTGTTGCGGAGAGTCAAAAAAGAACTTATAATTTCATTTGCGTCCGTTGGAAACAAATAAGGACTGTGGGAATTACGCGGGCCCAAGTACGTCGTACAATTTGGATCATGGTCGCTCCTAATTAAGGACACATAATAGTCATTAAAGCAGTCGGCTAATTTTTTTCCGGATAGTTTTTCATTATTTGATGTAATTTCAATAGTATGATTTGTGGCTTTTCTGACATTCAAAATCTGGTTTATTTGTTTCCAGACGAGATCGCTTCTTTTGAATATGTCTGTGTTAAATAATCTGTGCATGTAATCTTTTTTGGCCTGACGAAGATAAGACGTGACTTTATTTCTGTAAGTTTTAAATTTTGCAAGGTCATCTAAGCGTCTACTGCGAATAAAGCGATTGTAACGGAAGTTTTTTCGTTGAATCATGTTTAAACATTCGTTAGTAATCCATGGCTTGAACGCTTTTCTTGGTATTTTGTATGTTTTAAATGGGAAACACTGAAGATATAATGATGTAAATGTAGTAATAAAAGCATTATACGCGTTCTCTGGATCGGTTTCCTGATAAACATGATCCCAGTTCATATCATCGAGACTGGTTCTAAAAAGTTGAAGCGTTCTATCGTTTATGCTTTGATATGTTTCATAGCAAGGTTTGTGTCGTGATAAATCGGTGTGACAGTCAGCAAAAAGAAATGTTGGCAAATGATCGCTTATTTGAGTAGATATTACTCCTGACAGAAGGAATGAGATATGCAGGTTTGTAATGAATGCGTCAATTGACGTTGATGTCCTCTGTATGCGTGTTGCTTCTTTTATGACGTTTGCAAAACCATTGCACTCTGGTATTCTATTTATTTCACACTCTGCTAGAGACGGGGATAAAAAGTCGATGTTTAGGTCGCCTCCAAGGATTAAATTAAGCTTGTTTTCGTTAATCCAAAATAAATATTTATCAAGAAAAGATAAAAACCTAGAGAGGTTTCCGTTGGGAGGGCGATAGACAACAGAGAACACATTTTGACCACAATTCAAGGATAATATTTCGCAATCACTATCAACTTTTGAAAAAGCGGGGACAGCAGAACATTCAAAAGACTTTTTTAAAGCTATCATAACCCCTCCCCCTCTTTTATCTGGGCGATTTTGAAGGAAAGTGTTATGCTGCGGCAGTTCAATTACTTTGCTATCATTTTGGTACCACGTTTCAGTTATCATAATGATGTCGAAAGTGAAATCTAGCATGCTAAGGAAGGCTGTTATGTCATCGTCTTTATTTCGCAGGGATTGAGTGTTTAGGTGGAAAAAAGAAGTGTGATTCTTGTTTCTGGCAAACAAAGCGCTCACGTCAGCGGGCGTCAAAGGGGAAGATTGCATGACAATTTTGCGCTGAGGTTACACCTGGTACAGTTCGGGTCTCAGATTATTTTATCTAAGTCACCCACGCAAGCCACCCGAACCACCTGCGAAGTCTCGTCCTTCCTAGCAAAGATGCGGCCGTTCTTTGTCCACACAAATTTCCATAGCTTTTCCTTTCTTCTTGCCACTGCCATACCCAGTAGTTTTCTGAGAGTGGGGCACAAGTTTTCGTTTATGTAAATGGGGACATTTTTTGTGTGCCCCAGATGCCTAGTGGTGACCTTTGTCTTTCTGACTTTCGCAAACACGGCATCACGTTTTGTGCGATTGTGAAATTGGACAAGCACTGTCGGGCACGTCAAGTTCCTCGTGGGAACACGGTGGCAGACGTCAACATCTTCTTGAGTGATAGGCTCATTAATTATCTCACCTATTTTTGTAGCATGTCAGGAAGATGCTCGTTCTGCTCTACTGGAAGTCCCTTAATGTGAATGTTTTTGTTCCGGGAGTACTGCTCAAGATGTTACTGTTCGACTCAGCGAACGTAATTTACTTGCTCCGTTGCACCGTATGCGGAATGCAGTACGTGGGACAGACGGAAAAAGCATTTAGACTTCGATTTAACAATCACAAGTCGCACATCAACTCTCTCCCTGGTTTGCCACTATCCAAACACATGAGGCTGGAACATCACTCGTTCGAGAAAGTAACAGTGACCATTCTCGGACCGGCTTTAAAGGGATACTTCAACGAAATTTGAAATATTCCCGTCGTGTTCAAAAATAGGTTGAATATGATCCACAATATCCGTAAATGACAATCGCACGTTTGTATTTTGAGCCTGGTGGCTGTATTTTTCGTTAGAAACGGCCCACTCTGGCAAGCGCTCGGAGAAGGCCCAGCGGAGACCACGTGACATCCAACGCAATCGTGACGTAGGTCGTCTCAAGACGAGCAAAGCTACGGCGAGGCTGACGTCGAGAGGATGGCCGAGTCGTTCCAGCCACCGAAGCGGCTGCTTTTGTATAAATTTTGAGTGACGGGTTAATCTCCTATAATCTTCTAGGGGAACAATAGCGACTTCCGCGACTCACAAAAGGGATTCTCGGGAAGAGGGGAGTTCCTCCTGCCCCTCTTCTCTCGACGTGGCCGGAGGCGAGACAACCTCCGTCACTAGCTGTCAAGGTTCCTAGACGGGCATTACAAGCGAGGCGTTAGCGACATCCACCAGGTGCTCTTTGCTAATCGTTTAATTCGTCTTAAACTTCATTTTCGTGACTTTTTTTAACAATATATTGGTATGTTCGATGTGACGCTGCTCCTTTGAACACATATGGACCAAAAAATGAGCGCCGAAATGTCGTTGTAGTATCCCTTTAAATCAAACTACGAACGCGACCAAAGGGAGTCGTACCTCATCCAGAAATTTGACACACGGAGGAATGGTATCGCTAGAAGCCGGGTCACACTTACCGTGATTGATGTCTTTGATCCTGCTGTCCTCTAAAGTAATTCCACCTCTCTCTTTTTTTTTTTTGTTGCCGTTTGGTTCTCGTGTTTGGGGCCTTATCCGCAAACCTGATTTTAACGACTCTGTGCAGTTGTGCCCGGGGGAACTGGCGCCTCCGGGGACTCACCTGGTTTAGTCCCGAGACAATTTGTTGTGTTCGTCAGTTTTTTTATCGTTCCCCATCTCAGGGTTTACAAGATGACAATTTGGACACCTCTCTTTCCCTCCCTCCCCCCCCCCCCCCCCCCCCCAACCCGACCTTTTTCATTTTGTGTGCGTGTATACATTGCCTCCTTCCTCCCCTGTTTCTTTTTTAGAGCGCAGCTCTTAGGGCCCGTTTCCGGCTTGAGCGGCGTCGGCGTCGGCGTCGGCGTCGGCGTAACCGCGCGGTGCATTGTGGGTAAATTTCCCCGCTAAATCTAGGGGAAAAATTTCTCCGCTAAATCTAGCGGAAAAACTTCCCCACTAATAGCGAAAAATATTCCCCGCTAGATTTAGCGGAAAAAATTCTCCGCTAAATCTAGCGCAAAAATTTTCCCGCTAAATCTAGCGGAAAAATTTCCCCGCTAAATCTAGCGGAAAAATTTCCCCGCTAAATTTAGCGTTAAAAATTTCACCGCTAAATCTAGCGGAAAAATTTCCCCGCCAAATCTAGCGGAAAAATTTCCCCGCTAAATCTAGCGGGAAAAAATCTTCGCTAAACCTAGCGGAAAATTTTCCCCGCTAAATCTAGCGGAAAAATTTCTCTGCCAAATCTAGCGGAAAACATTTCCCGCTAAATGTAGCGGAAACATTTTTCCGCTACATTTAGCGAAAAATGTTTTCCGCTTTTCCCGCTAAATCTAGCGGGAAAAATCCCCCGCTAAATCTAGCGGTAAAATTTCCCCGCTAAATCTAGCGGAAAAATTTCCCCGCTAAATCTAGCGGAAAAATTTTCCCCCTAAATCAAGCGGAAAAAATTCCGCGCTAGATATAGCGGAAAAAATTCCCCGCTAAACCTAGCGGAAAAATTTTTCTGGGGGGTCACGCGACACCCCCCCCCCCCCCCCCCCCCGCCCCGAGAACACGTGATCCTCAGTACCCTTCCCTCCTCCTCCTCAAGAGCTGCGCTCCAATTCGGTGTTAAGGCCCGTTCACACTCTTGCAACCGAGCGCGACCGAGAGAGACCAAACCGGTTTTTAAGCCTCTTGCGATCTCTTAGGACCAGCTCCACTCAGTGCATCCGGTCCCAATAAAGGCCCGTTCACACTCTTGCGACCGAGTGCGACCGAGTACGACTGAGAGAGACGAGTTCTCTTAAAACTTGCTAAATGTTTTTAAAATGAGGGAACAAACTGGCATTGTGGCGCCATCTATGCGGTGACCCTGGAACTGCATTTCACAAGAGCGAAGGTTTTGCGGGATTTCCGAGGTCAAATGTGCGTAATACCCATAGAAAGGCTCGTTTATAACATTGACAAAAGTTTTTCGAGCCAAAAAAGAAAGGATAATGCGCGAGAAATAAAAAAAAAAATATGCCGGACCGCCGAGTTTACACTGCTTCCCAATAGATGGCACCAGTGGGTTTTCTGGTTTAAGAAGTTGTAAGGAACCTAGGTTTAAGAGGTCGCAAGAGTGTGAACGGGCCTTAAAGGCCCGTTCACACTCTTGCGACCGAGTACGACTGAGAGAGGCGAGATCTCTTACAACTTCTTAAATGTTTCTAGAATGAGGGAACACACTGACATTGTGGCGCCATCTATGCGGTGACCCTAGAACTGCATTTCACAAAAGCGAAGGTTTTGCGGGATTTCCGAGGTCAAATGTGCGTAATATCCATAGAAAGGCTCGTTTATAACATTGACAAAAGCTTTTCGAGCCAAAAAAGAAAGGATATTGCGCGAGAAATAAAAAACAAATATGCCGGACCGCCGAGTTTACACTGCTTCCCAATAGATGGCGCCAGTGTGTTCTCTGGTTTAAGAAGTTTTAAGGAACCCAGGTTTAAGAGGTCGCAAGCAGTCGCAAGAGTGTGAACGGGCCTTTAGTCTTTCTTGGTCGTACTCGGTTGCAAGAGTGTGAACGCGCCTTTACAGGGAGTTGTAAACGGCTTTCATTTCTTTTTTTTTTTTTTGCAACGATCGGGGGTTACCAGAGTGCTTTCCTGAATTGGCGTCATCCCGTCTCGGGTCGAACGAAACGTCTAAGTAAAGGAGTTAAGTTTTTGAAGTGGCTCTTTATTTTATACAAACTCTCGGCAGCCAAGCCCCGGACTTCGTAATATATATATATATATATATATATATATATATATATATATATATATATATATATATATATATACATATTTATGGTTGTAAACGGACTCAATTTTCGCGAATCGGACCAAAGGTGAAAATTTTAAATTATTCGGGGGTTCTAATTTTCGCGAATCGAGCGTAGCTTTCGTAGCGTTCACATATTGCCCGAATTGTTCGCGGGACGTATTTTTCGCGAAACTTTTGTCGTTTATATATATATATATATCCGAACGGATATTAAGTCCCGGTGCCGCCAAAGTTTGTCTGTCGGCGGCTTTCCATGACTCGTTTCACTCCATCATGTACTTTTATTCATCTGAATATTTTTTAAATATTTTCTCTTGGGAACCGGGCAGGAAAAATAAATGGCCCCGTCATATATATACATATAAAAGTAAATACGAGAATAAAGAAAATAATGTCTGCTCGGGTTTAGCAGAGGGTTGCGATTGTTTTTCCAGTTTTCCCTGGTTCCGCGAATATTCCTCGCATCTCGTGTGCTCGTTTGTCTTCCTGGCGAGACCGTTCTGAGCTAAACTTATTTTTAAAAGTAAACATTTGACAGAGATCTGTCTGGTTGGGAGTAATAGACCCTTTCCGGAATTCAGTCTGGCCACTTTGATCACTATCATCATCATCTGAAAACGGCATATGTGCTATACTAATGGCGGCCTTCTGTTTACAGATGAAGGAACAAGTTGAAGATGCTCCTAAGCAGATGATTCGATGCCTTTACATTCTCGACGTTAGCGTGACGCGAAGCAGGAATTGGACGCAAGAGCTGCGTAAGCGTTCATTCCTAACTCGGTCCCAGTCAATCTGTTAGTAGCACTCACTCGGCTTCAAAGCACCTTCATGTATAGGACTCTATCAAGGCGCCTATATGGGTTGGCGTTTCGTTCCGACTGGCTGCATTTGTTTTGCCATCGACACTAAAAGAGATTGAAAAATAATTGTAGTGAAGTGCACATTTTCGTTTACCGTTGACCTTTAGGTGACGGTGCCCCATTAAATACTGCAGACCACAGGTTCATTGCCGCCATTAGTATAGTAAAAGATAAACTGGCATTTGAGACACCAGATGGCACTGAATTCCGGAAAGGGTCTATTAATATTAAAAAATTCGAACACCAACCAAGCCCTTCTGAAGGAACTTAACGTTTCAAAGCCAATTTGGCCTCTTCTTTAGGGGCGACTGCGGCTATGGCCGTTGAGGAGCAGTGTCCTTTTCATTTTATTCTGCGGCGTGCGTCTGGTCTTCTTCTTCTACGGTTCTGCCTTTTTCAATAATGTGACGAAGCCCCTTCGCATAGGCGGATGGTAAAGCCCCTAGAGATCTGTTGATGTTCTGTGGCGTTGTTTGAATATGCCATGAACAGTCTTTTTCGAGGATTTGTCTCAACGTGAACGATGCATGCGTTGTCGAAGTCAATGCGATGGTCCTTGACGTCGCAGTGCTCAGCGACCGCCCTACGCTCGTGATTGAACTTGCGCACGTCGTTTTTATGTTGACGGATTCTCTCTCTAAAGTTATTCGTTTCGCCGATGTATGAGGCCGCGCAAACCCCGCACGGAACCTTATATATAACGCCTTGGGCCCTTTCTTTACCAGGGCGATCTTTTGGGCGTGGCATGAGTCGTCCAAGGGTAGACACAGGTTTGTGCGCTAGTTGGATACCCTCTTTCGCAAGCACACGTGCCAGTGCCTCGCTTGTTCCATTGATGTAGGGAATGCTGATGCGGGAGGTTGGGTGGAAATTCGTACTTAACTGTTGCTGCACGTGTCGTTAGTTTCGGCCTACACGGCGGGCAACTTGATGGATGAAGCTGCTCGTGTAGCCGTTTTTTTAAGGTCAGCAATGACGGTTTGTTCCTCATTTCTTTTGTCCTCTTCTGATGAGCAGATGGTCTTGCCCTGGTTAAGAGTGTCCTGATCACCGACGCCTTATGATTGGCTGGGTGGCTGGATTGAAACTGGAGGTAGCGTCCAGTGTGCGTTGGTTTACGGTATACAGAGAATTTTAGCTCTTCCTTTTACCGTTTTTCTAGCACGTCCAGGAAAGGTAAGGTGCCGTCCTTTTCGCGCTCCACAGTGAACTGGATGGCCGGCTCGATGGTGTTGAGATGCGCCAGGAATTTGTCCACTTCAGATTTTTCCAGGACGCAGAAGCAGTCATCTGCGTACCGCAAGAAAATCTTGGGTGGTGTGGATAATGACTGCGGTGCCTTCTGTTCAATAGCTTCCATGCAGAGGTTTGCCGTGGTGACGGGGATTGAAGCACCCATCGCGGTTCCACTGGTCTGCTTGAAGAACTCCCCCCTAAAGCTGAAATATGTACTGTCGAGGCAGAGCTCAAGGAGGCGGCACAGTTCATCCACGCTGAGGTTCGTTCTGTCGCTGAGGTTTTTGTCTTTTTCTAAAGCGTTCCTAGCCGTGGCGACTGCCAGTCGAACAGGAACACTTGTAAAAAGCGAGATGACGTCGAACGATACCATGGTGTCCTCAGCGCTCAACTTTAATAGTGCAACCTTCTCTACGAAATCACTGGAATTGCGCACATAGGTCGTCGTATTTCCCACAAGAGGAGAAAAGGTACGATGAAGATAGTTGGAAAGAGCACGAAGCGCAGTCACTGAGCACTGCGACGTCAAGGACCATCGCATTGACTTCGACAACGCATGCATCGTTGACGTTGAGACAAATCCTCGAAAAAGACTGTTTCTAGAATCATGGCATATT
Source organism: Ixodes scapularis (assembly GCF_016920785.2). NCBI lineage: Eukaryota > Metazoa > Arthropoda > Arachnida > Ixodida > Ixodidae > Ixodes > Ixodes scapularis. Next base: position 107,743,080 of record NW_024609879.1, on the reverse strand, counting down.
CAAACAACGCCACAGAACATCAACAGATCTCTAGGGGCTTTACCATCCACCTATGTGAACGGGCTTCGTCACATTATTGAAAAAGGTAGAGCCGTAGAAGAAACGCCGTAGAAGAACACGCCGTAGAAGAAAAAGAAAAGGACACTGCTCCTCAACGGCCATAGCCGTAGTCGCCCCTGAAGAAGAGGCCGAATTGGCCTTGAAACGTTGGGTCCCTTCAGAAGGGCTTGGTTGGTGTTCGAATTTTTTAATATTAATTACTCGAAACCAGACAGATCTCTGTCAAATGTTTACTTTTAAATCTTTGCGCTTTGACTTCGGAGAGGAGACAGCGCAGCTCGCTAAACTGTATGTGAATATTGCTCGAAGCATCTCTATTTTCAAGACTCACCTGGACTTTACGGTTACCTGCCGGGTATTTCAACGTATAAGATACAGCAATGATGTATATATCATTCCAAAGCACGTTTTAAAAAGAACACATGACATAAATACTAATTTTGTAGCTATTCAGTATTTTTATATAACGGCTTAAAAATGTAGTGACAAAACGTCAAAGGAGGTCATGTTTGCTCGATTTCGACGCGAAATATAAAAATTTCAACAGGCTGCACATATGTAACTTTATAGCTCCCATGATCTACTATAAGCGAAAAATATTTGATATTGCTGATATTTGTAGTTTGCGTAGCAGGTGTCACCAAAAATGCCATTCTGCAAACTACATAATTTTTGCTAGGACTTAATTTTAGCGGACTTCGCAACTTGTACAATACTGCGAAAAACAGGACCTTCGATTACGTTTTTCTATGGCACGAAATGCATAGCATACCACCCTTATTCGCAAAATTTTGTGCCGCGAAATATTCCAGAAAACCACACTTCGCCGAATTCGCGAAATATTGAGCCCGCGAAATTAAATTCGTTTACAGTGAACGAAAACATCAAAAATCTAATGTGCCGTTCTGGCGCAGTCAAATTAGTCATTCTCCCTAAATATTATGTTTTTCGCAAAATCGCTTTTGATTACGTTAACTGCACATGTTGAGGAGTAACATACAAAAAAAAAAAAATAAACAAAACCAAAATATCCGTCCGGACACGCGCGCATGATCTTTTCTAAACATGGCCTGCAGTTATTTTCTTTCACCTCCACGCGCCACGTGGGAAATCGTGGACGCGCATAAATTGCCGAGATCTTCGGACCGCTTCTCTAAAATTGAGTGCGCCTGCCACGCTCCACTCGTTTCCCACTTGGGATTCCTTGGTGGGAAAGTCACATGTCAACGCGCGAGATTGTACGACGCCGGGAAGAACTTCGCGAAACCGAGGATTTCCATACGTCGTTTCATCTTCCCGGCGGACCGCAGCCGACGCTGCGAGTCATGTCCCAGCCAGTCCGACCCCGTGCGAGAAGACTTGCACGTAACCCGCGTTACGAGCAACTCGTTGCTATTTTCGCTGAGCGTTACTAGTTTCCTTCTTCGAGTGTCGAATTACGATATAAGTAGGTGCATCTTAAGCAATTTTTATGTTCCTTCACCAAGACGTACGAGTTTCAAACGCCAAATGAGCATCGTTTCTTCCTTCAACAACCAAATTTTGTAAGAGCTAGTTCTGGCACGAACGAATGATGCGCAAAACTCCGTTTCTTTTCCTCTGTGTGATGCCGAGTATAGCTACGATTTGCGTTAACCAAGTAACGACCCGGTTTCAATCTAGGAGAAGGAATCGGTAAACATGTTTTTGTTACTTTTTGATGATGTAAGGGTGATGGTATTATCTTACTTCTGGAGGGGAACGTGTACAAGTTCTGTCTAGCGGCTAGACAGCCTAATCCCCACCCGTGCTCACAGCATGCAATTTTCACAACATAAACGCTATGAACGAATGAACGCACTAAAATTGCGAGGAGTTGGTAACGACAACCAAATACTGGAAGCGACTATACCACTCCATGTTATACCACATGTTATACTGTATACTGCTACATTCGAAGTAAAGATTAAAAAAACACACACACACCTTACTTTCATGGTTAGGTTAATTGTTGAGTGAGTAGTTTATGAGTAACGACATTCAGTCACTTAGTTTCAATAACGCGTACACGTCCGTGTGTGAGTGACACGTGACCATCGAGAGGGACGCAGCAACGACCTGGGAAGCCTAGTCACGTGGTACTTTCACAGCGCTGGATTGGCCGAAAAGGCTCGTAGCGTTCATAGCGCTTCATCGCAGCGTGGACAGGAGTTGCTCTAAACGACTCGCTTGGCTTTCCCCGTCGTAATGACATTCCAAGCGAATCATCGCGGTGAATGCGGGCGTTATTAATGTGCACGGTGACCCATACCGAGAGAGCGGGCTCGAGGCAGACGTCTTCGGGTTTGGACAGCAGAGGACGCCCGCTGACTTCATATTGGCTCATTATGGTTCCACGGAATGCGACTCAAGGTTGGGGCGCGCCGCTGTCGCCTGAACTAAAGCCGCTCGATAAAGGGTTTTTTTGACAAGTACAGCCAAACATTGTTGTGGAAACGCGGAGGACACCCGCGACGAGGCAGTGCTCCGCCACCATTCGCTTCCAATGCGGAGGGGAATTTCGTCTGCTTCTTGTTCATTGGTTGTGGGGACGTCAAAAAGACGCCTACCTCAGATTGGCTCTGACAAAAGGATGGTCGGTCGACCTCGAATCAAGCTGTCTTGAGGTCTACCCAGTATCCTTTCAATCAGAGCCATTCAGAGCTAGGTGTTTTGACGTTTACCACTACCCCGCTCCATATTGTGCTGTGTTTGTGTGTATGTTTATACAGCCTGAAATTAGTCCGCCTCAACTGGCAACTTGTCTCTCAGTTTTAGATGAGCAACTTTACCCACCTTGGAATGACCGCCAGCCTGGGGTTTTTAACGTGCACCACGCAGTAGTGATACACGACCGCACGCCGGTACATTCGCTACCAAAGGCCACTGATGCAAGTGCTGCGCCGCCATTTGCTTCCAAGGGCCGCTCGCGAGACGCGGAACTCGAGCACTGGCGCATTTGACGCTACTCAAGACAAACGCAAACACCTCGAGGTGCTTTAGTCTGACCATGCATGTACTTACACGTTACTGAAGAAGAAATTAACTGAATACCAGTGTTGGCGATAACGCGTTAGGCCGGGGGGACACTGCTCGTACATCATACAAAAGACAGTCTGCGAACACAAGTCACGCACCGCAATATCCGCGGTTCGAATGCCGCGCGCCAAGTTTCCTCCTCGAACTCATTGCCATGCGGAATTCTAAGCACGGATCTCGCGGTGACTCGCTTTCGAATCTGCATGCAGGCTGTCTTTTGTATGGCGTATAAACAATGTGCCCCCGACTTTACGAGTAGCAGAGTCACTGGTAACTTAGTAGTGTGCTCGTTACATTTTTTTTTTTAAACTGTAACAAATAACATACTTATCTTACTTATTTTGAGTAAGCTGGGGTCAAATCCAGACTTGGGAGTAATCCGTTACAAGTAACGGGATGACTTGTAATGAATTACTTTTCTTGTAATTTAGTAATTAATCCGTTACTTTTTGAATATGTAATTTGTAATGTAATCTGATTACTTTTCAGTAACGAGTTACTGATATTACTCGTTACAATTCTTCCGCCCGGCCAAAGGGAGAAATAGGTTGGAAGAAAGGCGATGCGACGGCCTTCGCGCTTTTAGCATGGTAATTCACAAGACCGGGGTTCACTTACGAAGAGAGTGCTGGTAAGGGCAAAGAAAAGAATTCGTGAAAAGCACGACAGCCCAGCCAGAGCCCGTTTCTGGACTCCTTCGTACGGTCAGCCAAGCTGGGAGAATTCGATTTTCTACATAGTGGGCAACAGGCTTTGACTTCTTGGAAAACGAATGGACTGCTTCGAGCGTATAAAAGAGCAGAAAACTAATGGCCCATCAAACCGTTGCGTGGTGTTCGTGTCGAGTGGGACCGTGGACGCAGTGACCGGGGTGCGTATGCCGGCTCTCTTCCTCCACCCCCTCTCCCTCCTCTACCCTCCTTCACCCTCCTTCTTCCCTTCCCACCCCTTCGCGTCTTGTCCCCCCAAAACAAATCTTTTTTTTTCTTTATTCTTTTTCTGCTTACACAGGCTCACCCCGCAAACAGACAGGAAGCTCTAATGAGACCTCGATCCTGCTCATCCTTGACAGCACTGTCAAAGCTGGTCACTGGCTGGACCAACCAGCTATGCGGCTTCTGTCACTTGACTTTGCACTAGCGGATGCGTAGGGCAAAAGATAAGGGGTGAGGTGGCAGCAGTTTATTAGAACGGAAAAAAATGGCGTCGACCCTGCTGTAATATTGAACAGTGTACTTTCGACAGCAAGCAATAAGCTGGACAGGAAAAACAGCCCAAACGGTTTGGGACTTCGAAGCTGAACCCGTCTTAGAAACAAGAATGCCAGGGTTCTCGTTAGCGGATTACGCCTGCGGCGACTTAGACCGAAATTTTAGGGTAAGTGACAGCCCGAGTTTTCTGAGAATAAACAGTGACTCACTTGGAAACTGGAGTTGAGATGCCGCCTGTAAACCAGTGGAATACATGGAAGCGTGCTGTGCACTAAAGATCGCGCTTGTTTTCATAATTTCTAAATGGCAAAATCAGTTCAGCTGAGAGATTGTATCTTAATATTTTGTGTGATGTCTTACTTCTGATAAGTTCGGTGATCAAGAAAGAAGATCAAGTGGGTCATTCGGTCAGATAACTTTCATCAAGCAGGAGTCTTTGAAAGGTACCCAGACGCAAGTACCCCACCTTGGCTATCAGCCTGTTCATTTTAGTCGGTAAACCAGCCCCTATTTAAGCAAGATGCAGCAAACATAGAAAAAACATATCTTCAGAGGAATCGTGTTTTGAAGCTCACCAATGCCAAACTTGGATTAATTTTAATTGTGTGCGTGCCTCCACCGCCCAAGTGCATTCATTGCATGTTCATGGGATTTAGTTTTGTCCCAGCTCGGCAGCGTAAGGCTCGCTTATCGCTTATTTTGAGTACCTGTCTAAGTCTTCTAAAAGTTTGCAGATTCGTTCTTCTAAAATCATTAACCTTAAATGATGCGTAGATAATACTGAATGTGTTGTATTCTTGTTTTAATTTTGATGGGGCCCAAAATTTTCCCTCTCAAACACGCAGTATATATAGTGTGCCTTTTTCGTTTTTCTTTGAAGTAACGCAAAAGTAATCGAGTAAAGTAACGAAGTAATTAATTTATTGTTTTTAACGGGGAGTACTTTGTAATGGTAATTTATTACTTTTAGGCTAAGTATAATTGTAACTTTAATTAATTACTTTTTTGAAGTAACGGGTTCGAGTCTGGTCAAAAATAGGTAAATTGTGCTGTGAACATTCTGCTTCAGAAGTAACCAAATACGTTTACTCGCTACTCTATAATAAGGTAACGAAAATTAGCTACATCTTCGTTTCTTCAAAAAATAACAAAGTCGTTTTTTCGTTACAGAAAAATGTAACTCTATAAAAGTAACGCGCTGCGTTCAAGACTTCTCTCTACAGCGCCGATCTCTGTAGCTACCTAAACAGTACTTTTTTGCTGATGCTATCCCATGAACTTTATCTAAACGCCTTCATGATTTGTAAAAATGTTAACATTCCCACTTTGTTTTCCCTTTCTGAATAGATGAAAGATTTTTGGAACTAAGTCAGTTTTTCTAAAATCTGCATTTTTTTCTCTTGCCGCAAAAACATGGGCACAAGGCAAGGATTAGGAGGTAGTTTGACAGCTGACCTTATTTGACATCTTTCTTACGTGTGTGTCCAGTACAATGCATGAAATCAAATAAACGTACCGCTGCACTTGCGTGGAAACGCGGGAGTTTACATAAAACCATCATTACCATCAGAAGCGCCAGAAAAAAACACTTGCCCTGAGCACTACACCACTAGGTATGACTCCGCCTGTGTGCGTGCGTTTTTATTTTCTCTAGAGTTAGCAAACGGCTGCCGGTATGCGGTTCGGAGTACGCAGTTATAGGTTCGTGTTTAAGACTGAAAACAATGGGAGGTTCTGCCATTATTGAATATTGTGATATTCTCCCAGTGGTGTTCTCGAGTGTTATCTTGAATATACGCGTACTTCCCTGCGGTGAGGGACCGACGTTCCTCACCTCTTTTTTATTGTTTGACCTAAATAAAATGACACAATGTCGTTTGTCCATTTATTCCATTTTATGTTTAAAAATACGCGTTTATTTAAAATAAATCTAAAAAAAATTAAATAAAATTTTATTTTTATTTAAAAACACTTAGAAGTAACTGTGTGGTGTGTATTCGTTTATACAGCCGGAAGTTAGTCTGCCTCAACGCGCGACGTGTCTCCCAGCTGTAAATGAGAAATTTAGCCACTGCAGTACAGCCGCTAACCTGGGGTCCAGCAGTGACACACGACCGCACACCGGTACGATGCTCATCCCGGTGTAAACGGGATAGGGTGGGGATTGAACCCAGCACCCCTGGGCTCTGCAGCGTGAGTTTTCGCCCCACGTGCTCCGAGCAGGTGTGCTCTCGCCCACTCGGCCGCCGATCGATGATTCATGAACGCATCTTGGCAAAGTGTCGCAGACTCGCAGGACGATATCATTACTGTGATCACGTTTCGAGAGACACGGAGTGCCTCTGATGGGACGATCGCTTATGATTAGGGGTATGCGAATAACGGTTTTAATTGAATAGTGCAGCGAATTCTCCAGCTTTAAAACCTAAGAAAACCGGTTGTCGTGACTTTTTCTTCCACTGCGAAGGTTGTGAATAACGCAGCGCTGTTCGACCCGAACCGGTATTCGCACACCCCTGGTTATTATATAAATGCGCTAAAACAGAGTACTACAAAATAACGTTCACCAGCTTCTGATACGAAGATCACCCATGACAAAGATGAGCAAACGGCTTATAAAGTACCACACATACGCTTTTTTTTCTATTTTTTTTGTGTGAATCATGATTTAGCTTATTATCTAACATAAATGCGGTGATTTCTGGTCGAATGGGATTCTGAATTTGCGGACGCGGCTCGGGTGCGGGTACGAAATCTGCGGATGCGGATCGGATGCTGATGGTCAAACTGTTGTCCGCACAGGGCTCTAGACTCTGTTACGACTGAATACCCTTGTACAGTTCTTGCTTTGAAGCAGATTAGTCGCGACTCAAATCTCGTGTATTCAACACCACGTAGGTTTGTTTCAGATTTCGGCCGCCAGGCCACGCCAATGTCGGCTGTTGACTTGGATGGGCGGAAGCTCCCCGTCTCTCTTACACGTTTTTGTTAGTTTGTTCTTTCTGCTGGGTGATGTCGGCCGGCTCCCTAGGAGGTGTGAATAGATGGCCTAAAGCTCGACAACGCAGAGCTAATACATCATACAAAAGACAGCCTGCCGGCACCCTCCGATGCGCACGGCCAACTATCTGGGACATTCGATGAGATAAAACGAACTTTTCGATCAAATATAAAAAATTTAATTAATTTCCGTCCTACGATGGCACGGCAATTATACCATAGTCCTCGAGAACATTACGATATTTTGTCCAGAAAGGCAAAAATGAACAATTTTGTGAATGCGACCTGTAAGGATTCACCGAAAGGTTTGCGTTAGGATAAAAAAAAAAAAAAAAAAAAAATGTGGAACCATACAAGAAATACTTTAAGCGTTCATAACTTTAATTACTGTGTATTAATATAGTTTATCACTGTCGTCTAAAATATTCCCGGGGAACGTTGCGATATTTGTTGTTCAGTTGAAATTCTCATTTTAGTGCAGGCGCCATGAGGCGTTCATATCCAAGAAAGTTGAGGATGTTACTTCCTTGTAATGACTGTCCTGTGAGATTGGTCGTACAAAAACTGTCTGCAAACACGTTTGAAGCATACATATGTACGAAGCAAATATACTTCAAAGTTCAAACACAGAGTTCTCTACATAGAACTCTGTCCCTTTTGTATGTTGGACGAGCGGAGAGACTGCGATCTCAAGGAGCTACTGAACAGCGCGAAGCGAAACCTTTCAAGTTTCTATAAAAGCTACCGCTTGAAATGCTCCTGTTTGACGACGGACAGAGAATTCCAATTAGAGCAATCGGTCCGAGACGCTATATTGAACAGTTAATTAGTAAATTTGAGGCAATCAGTTCGCTCAATTATCATTCTTCCATTCCCGTGTAGGCTCTCCACGATCGATAATGCTATACCATTGCTCAGGTCTAAAACAATCTGGCCCGTGGATGAGCGGATACGCAATTTACGCGGTCTGTTTACGTTAGGCTCGGATGTCGGTGTTTACCTTAGCGATAATTTTGGCAGGGTCAATATTTGAGGAACGCGGTGAGGGATGAATTTCTTTATAGTCAAGTTAGGGGCCCTTCATGTGAGCCCAAGCATGAGGTATCCTCGGACTATATGAAATCAGGCGCAGCCTTCCCTAACCTTCCCTAGCCTTGGCAATAACGGCCTTCCCTACCCCTCCCTAGCATTTCCTGGCCTTGGGAATGCTAGGAAACGCTATTATCCCGACTTATTTCTCACCATAAAAAGGCAAATCGCAGGAGGCAGACAGACTCTTTCAGAAATTAAAGGTCATCTGATAGCTCCTATAGAAGTTTAACTTTTGAGATACTACTGGCGGTAATGAACATATGGTGCCTTATCGAACATCTACACTTTCACCAGTTAACGTCAGACAATATTCTGTTCTTCACTGCGAAGTAATTTCTCGCTATTCTTCACTTTTAATGCTGGCGAAGATCTACAGGACGAAGCGCCGACCTACCGACCACCCGCAAATGGATGTTAACATCCGTTTGCTCTAAATTCCCTCTGAATAAGGTACAGGGTACTGCATTAACGTGACATCAGCGGCCATTGTTGTGGCATTGCTGCTGAGCGCGTACCGTTTGCAGCAGACATATGGCACCCCCGAATTCGTTTTTTTCCCGGTGGAAGGCGTGTATAGACCCTTTTTGGAAGTCGTCGCCGTCTTGAATTGTGGAACTTCCGCTTCGGGGGAAACATATTGCTTTGCCCTCGACACGCAACTACAAGGCGTTCACATTATTATCACGACTATCAGTACTGCAGGCTGTAATGTCTTGCTTTTTTTTTACCGCCGCCCATGCCGGACGAGTGAACTAAGTGGCTCGGGGACGAGGGTAAACAGAAGACGTCGATAAAGTGTATTAGAGCTACTAAATAAGCTACGCTTCAGAGTAACGACACTTACCCATCTTAGCGCTTAATATCCTAGTCGCCAGATATCTGAAGCTTTATCGAAAATCGCACAAAACGCTTTTCCGTCCTCCAGAAACGTTAAAACAGTTCGCGACAGTGAAAACCGATATCACCCGAGCTTCCTAATACCCAGTGCTTGAAGTCTTAAGTTGCGGGAGGCCTCCACAAACTGTGGTAAAGGGCGGGGGGGGGGGGGGGGGGGGGTTATATTAGTTGCACACAAAACCGAAAATGAATGCATAACCCGCCATGTTTCTCAGGAAAAAAAAACGACCACCAACTTGGATTCAGTCCTTGAAACATACGCCATTTGTTCCACACAAAATCGACATGGCCACTCACAACATTCTAGTTTTTCTTTCGCTGGAGATGGCTACTCAACAAGACTTGAATACGTAAAATCCTAGATGTTATGATTGTGTTTTCACAATCATAACCGCTATGACGGAGGGTCTCAGACCACACTTCAAAGTCGGCGGGGGGGCTCCGAGACCCCCCGAGGTCCCCGTGAATTTAAGCTCCACTCATACCGTATCTAAAACTGAAGAAGTCGCATTTTTGACATGTGACGATCAACAGTTGCGTCTGTTCTGCGCTAAGCACCAAGATGGCGTCGCCCACTGACAGATCGAGGAACGAAATGGCGCTATTCTAAGCGTGCACGTTTAGTGGCTCTATTGTGTAATAACGGGGCGCCACGATTGAGTGTGCTGTTAACTGCGCACGCATAGAACGAGCTCGCCCCTATGCGGCCAGAAACTGAGGGAGAGGAGCAGACGAGAACGCGCAGGGACGTCAGAACGCCGAGCTCTGACTGGAACGATTAGAGGGTAGGCCAAGACCGGCAACCTTGATGGTGTGAAATGCGTGTTGCAAAAGCGTTGTGGAAGCTGTCTGTCTGTTCGTTGTCAGCTGCCACAAATGATGTCTTTGAATCCAGTGACTTTAGATACTCCCTATAGGAAGTATTCACTGGCGGCCATAGCTGTGTGCGCGACTGCTGAGCCCGTGCTGATGGCCAGCTTCCACGGTTTTTTTTTGCGACGTGCATTCCACACCATCAAGACTGCCGGTCTTAGCAACCTATTAATGTGGGCTCGGTCTGAGCATGCGCTCTAAAAAGCACCCCCAAATATGGCGCCCAGTGATTACTCCTTATCGGATGATGTGCAGGAACAAAAAGCTTCACTATGGTCGCACAAGTGACCAGCCATGTTTACAACGTCTTTGAGTAGGATTAATTCTGTTTTCGTCGACTGAACCAACAGTAATTTCAGACTGTCAACTTTGATGGTGTTTGTTTCGAGAACGTGATTACCCGAAGCTTTTGGTTTACTCTTTATGCTCATCCTCGAGCTTGTCGTCCGCAGCAGAAAATCCTGGTCGTGGCGACATGGGCAGGAGCCATAAAAGGGCCGCTGTACTCCGGAATAACTTTTTCTGGCACATCCGAAGAACTCAAAACCGCGCGAGAGCGCAAGCTATGATCGGCTTTATAGTGCGCGAGCGCACGGGTAGCCATAGCTTTGGCATCATTGCCAAGATAAAGCCGACAAAGAGAATATGGGAAAGGAATGACGATAGTAATTTAGTAACCCAATAGGACGTTTTCACCGGCGTCATTTCGTCCACCATTTTTTTGTTACGAACAGTCTCACTCGTGCAGAAAGCGAGCACTCCGAAGATTCACATCATACCCTCAAATGGGTAGTGCACAAAAGCTTATAAGTTTCATCACGCTGATACCCACCTACAGAGTGGCAGATGGACGGCATATGATAACACCCTTCTGGCAGCGTGAGCGATCGAAAGTGTCGCAGTGGTCGGCCTGCCACCATAGGCCTAATGCTGATTACGATCGTTAGCATAGGATTTATCATCGATGGAAATAAGAGTAATGTAAGAAATTTATTTTTGACGATGTTGGCAGCGCTGGTTTCAGAATGCAATGGTTTCAAGCTTCTAACCTGCTCCTTATGAACACTATCGAACTTGTTTGCATGGTGATGACGTCAGGAGAGAGATCCATTGGAGGGCGCCACAAAAACATCTCACCGCCAATAGATGCACGGGACACCAAGATATCTCGTCGCCAATATACCTGAGATCAAAGTTATTCATAAGATATATCTAAAAACAAAATGCTTGCCAGAATATGAGATTTGATATTACCTTGCTGTTATCCCGCTCTAGATGTCAAATCGATAGATTCCACGATCTTTTAACCTCACTGGTAGGTCATGGCCTCTGAGATTTTTCTCGCCCTGGCTAAACTCCTCAGGCCATTGCATTCAAGCGGTACAGACCCTTACTGCGGGGCGCTTAGTGGCGTTCGCAACCGAACCATATACAATGCAAATAAATAACCAAGAATCGTCATCACCACCATTATCATCGGTGTACGGAACTTGGGAGCAGTGCGAAATGTGCTTCCTGCCTCTCGCCTTTGGAAAGGAAGAAGTTGATCGAAATTTAACGGCTCAATTTTTAAAGAGCGAAAGGTGTAGAACAAATGTCCAAGCACGTAAGTTCAGAAAGCTGCTCTCATGCATGACAACAAAGACGCTTCGCTGCCTGTACCGCCGGCCCAGAGAGTATCAACAAAAGGACAAATATAGACTCGCACTAAATCTTGCGTTTTGAGGTATCGTCCAGCGAAATCGCGCAAAGACCGGAGCAGCGAGTTAAAATTGCGAATCAACAGAGAAAGATTTACCTTTATCTATTCTGATGATGAGAACAATGAAGATGCAAGCTTCAAATTGTTCAGTGTATGTTTATACAGCCGGAAGTTATTCTGCTTCAGTGGTCTTGGGTGTCGCAGCTGTATAGATGACCAATTTAGCCAGTACGGTACAACCGCAGCCTGGAGTCTTTAACATGCACCATGCAGTAATGATAGAGGACCGTACACTGGTACAATGCTCATCCAAATAGAAATGGACAGCGGTGGGGATTTACCACCCCTGCCCGTTTCGATTTGGATTCAAAACACACTTAACAGCGGGCTTTGAGGCGATTCTGTTTCTCGCTTGGTTATAAGCGCCGCATGCAGAGGTCTAGAGAACTAGCTCGGCTCGCTTTTTCTGCTGGGCAGCAGAGCGCGTGAAGATATCGGAGGAAATTGGCAGGTCCAATTGCCACTCCTCTTTTGGGGTACGGCTCTCGAGCCGCCTAAGGATTATAATGGTTGGGCTGAGCACTCTAGCGGAAGACTAATTACGGCCCCCCGCAATGGACGACGATCAAATGTCTCATTCTGCGGCAAGAGCAAGATAATTAGAAAACAAAATATATACATCTTTTCTCTGGCTGCTGCCAGAAAAAATGTAATGAGATGGCATTTGGAAACTTTCGCAGTCTTCCGATGTCCGTCCAGGGGTCCAATTTCGATCACCAAGAGAAAGAGAGAGAGCGAATTCACATTTTGCGGAGCGAGCAAAGATAGCATTCCAGACGGTTCGTCTAACACGAAGTGCCATTTGCAGACGGATATAAAACAAGAAAACTCCGTAGGTCGTCTGCTAACAAACCGAAAAAAAGTGTATCGTCAGCTACGAACTGAGCGGCGCGGCGAAGTGAGATGGAACGCGGGCTGAAACTGTGATCGTCTGCAATTTCACGTTGGAAGCTCCTTGAGAACTCGCGCTTCGTTTACAAATCTCAAGTTGTTCTGCTGCCGTACACAAGCTGGCATTGACCGGTGGATGAAGGACTACTAAGAACAAGCACATCAGAAGCTGCGAAACCTTTCTCGCTATTTCTGTCTTGGTGAGATATTCTCACCAAAATTTGGCCGGATTGTGGACTTGTGAAAAGGTAAAAAATGTCTGATTGGTTGGTTACACAAAAACTGCGGCACCACGACCAATCAGCAGCCGAGAACGCTCTCGTCCTCCTTGACCAAAATCTAACCCCAGCAGCTATTGGCGATGTGCGCGATCAAAAGCGTCGCGGTGGTCGGCCCTCCACGACTGGCCGAGTGCTGACTATGACGTCAGCAAAGGAGTTCTCATGGACGGAAGTAAGAGGAACGCGAGGACTTCAATTTCGACGGTGTTGACAGCGTTGGTTCAAGAACGCTATGATGTCAAGCGTCCGCCATGCAAATTACAAACACCATCGAACTTGTTGTTCGCAAGGTAATGACGTCCCGAAAGGTAACCATACGAGGGCGCCACCGAAACGTCTTGCCGCTAATAAGTTGGAGCGAGAGACAGGACCGCAACCCTGGCGATGTCACAGCAATGGTCGTGGATCAGGCAGACGCCCGTTCTCTGCAGGTTACCCTCCAGGCTCAAATGGTTTCGTCAAACACAAAGATATTTTTGTGTTATGTCATAGTAAGGAGAGCAGCCGAAAGATTGCAGAGAAGATTTCTTTTTTCAGAAACCCCCAGATCAGTTAATCATCGTGACGTTTCATATTGCAGGGGCAAAAAACCCCTACCCCTCCCTGGACGACGAACAAAAGCTGTTCAAGAAAAAGCTCGGAGACGACCGCGGCTCATACGTGTGATATCAAGTCAAAAAGATCATCAACTGCGATCAACGCTGCTGGCTGCGATAACATGCTTGATGGTCTCTAGGAAGCACGGAGGAGGCTTGGAGTAATTGCGTTCCGAAATCAACACCGTCAAAGTTGACAGTCCGGTATTGTTCTTATTTCCGTCGGTAAAGCTAAATTTACTGAAAAACGTCCGTGCTGTCTCTATCCTGTATCTCCGCCTTTTGAATAAAATCAAAGTGTAGCCCAACGTTAAGCCACGGGATCCTTGGAAAGTAGCGCCATTGGCTTCCCTACCTGCAAGCCGGACGCAAACAAATACGAACATACAGACGACAAAACAACCCAATGGGATTGGCTAATAAGCCTTAGTTTCCCAATCGATCGCCATTTTCGTCCATTTAAAACTTAAGAGCTTCAAAAGGGTCGCTCAGAACTAGTCGCGCTAGATCGCAATAGAGAATCACGGTACTCAAAGCGTTCCTCGCAATATAAGTGTCTTTGGCACTGAGCATGCAATCCACTTATCAGTCATGCTTATCTCTAGAGATGTATTACAATGGTATTGTGGTTATTACGTATTTAAAGAGAGGAAAATGATTTTTTAATGCTGCCAAGCACTAACGCCGCATGTGGAGGCGCTACGAAGATTGCGCTTTTTTCGCGGGTGTGTAAATAACAAAAGCTCGGTATTAAAAAAAAAAAGTATTTATAAAGCAACCTGTCAACGGAGGTTTGAATTGGCTCACCAAGAATGGAGAGGAGAGGTCAAGGAGAAAATTCCCATTCCATAAACCAAAATGGCTACGACACCGGGAACTTGAAGCTACTTTCTTAGGACCCAATAACGTTAGCCTTTAGCCCGACGTGTCTATAGGTCAATGCCAGCCGAATAGCGCTGTCCACCTTCGGGAGGGTTTCGCTTCCAGGCAGTTGTCACCCCTTTTGGGGAATGAAATCGTTTTACTTTTTTTAGGATGAATAGTAGCTATTGAGAAACTACGAAAGGCATCGGTAAGATCGACCTTTCAAGATTCCAAACATCAAGGAGAATGCGGGGAAAGTCTACGCGCCCCACGCGCTTGCCTTCCCCGTATAAAAGATGCGAAGTAAATAATCAAAATAAGGTGCTGACAAACGTGCGTACAAGATTGTTTTAGGCTTTTGCTTTAGAACAGTTACTGTCGTAGACGCCAGCACGTGCAGCGTGTGTAACTACACTCGTAGCATGCTCCTTGGTGGCGGCCATATTCGTGTGCGCTGCTGCTGAGCGCGTGCTGACGGCGAGCTTCCGCAGTCCTTTTGGAGCGTGCATTTAACACCATCAAGAGTGCCGGTCTTAGCAGGCTATTAATGTGAGCTCGTTCTGAGCATGCGCTCTAAACAGCACCCACAAATATGGCGTCCAGTGAATACTTCCTATATTCTGCTACGGAATTAAAGGAGTTGTGCAACGATATTCAATTGGAATGTTTTTCTCTCTACACGAGCTTACTGGCACACCTGGCACTCAAGAATACTCACACGCAACGCCATTGGCCAAGAAACTCCTTTCTTGCGGTGTAATTTCAAGGACAAAAGCGATCATTTTCATTCAATCTCTCCTTTGCAAAATTTGATGACGTAACTCGGGGATCGCAGTACACCCAAGTGACGATATTTGAATGCGGTTCATAGATTGGACCCGAGCATTGCGTAGGCACTCGACTTGGGCTCGTGACAATTGCTAGCTCGAGAAGCATTCGGGTTGTGACCCGTGTCCAATCGCTGCAACGACGACAACGGCCGAGCCATAAGAATGTCTGGAACTCAGCGCGTGTCCTGCGCTTTGCCAACCCCAGCGCGTGGCTGTGATCAACACTGGCGGCATACAATCGGCTCCAGATCACATGGCCGCTTGTTCTGGCTGCGAGTTGAGGGAATGAACGCTGCTCGTTTTTCTTAAATTTTTTTCTGGGACTTCTATTGCGTGGGGTGAAAAACGAACGCGTGTTTCATAGGTCATTAACGTTAGGGATCAGTTTTAAGCGGTATTTGTGCACAGTACAAAAATTGTTGCACAGCTCCTTTAAGGGTGATGTCACGTTGTCAATTTTGACGGTGCTGTTTTAAGAACGCGATGACTTTGGAAGCTTCCATCGTACTATAAAACTTGTCATCGTCAATTCGAATATGCACCAACGAATTTGCCGTTTACAACTGATTAATCCTAACCCACGGTGTCCTAACCTAAGGAGTGGGAACTACAAGTACGCCAATGAACGCGCCTGCACAGTACGAGCCCTTGCACGTTGCGTATGGCTTGAAAGTCTCTCATTTACGCTCGAGAGTTCATGGAACGTGAGCCGTTTTATACTCCGTTCACCCTTAAGCTGATTCGCAACTTTCACGACCTATAGGGGGCGTACTGGTGCCTATCAAAATGGCTGTCATCTGGATGATCGTCGAAGAACAGCAGTACGCGGTTGGGTCTGCGACGTGTGAGTAATTCCAGTTTTGCTATATATGAGCTGTATTAAAGCCTTAGTTTATTCTTTTCACGTCAGGAAGATATTTCCAAGCACCTTTTTCGTGAAGCCGATCATCCAGGAGCTAGGGAGCGCGATTCTCACACCGCGGTACCACCATCGCTGAGAGTTGCGAATACTGCAGCCAGTGCCTCAGGCATGAGAGCTTGAGGTCGCTGCTTTGAAGAGTTCTTCCGTAGAACGACCACTCGCGCTAGAAATGCACGCCTCAATGCCAGGAGCGGGGTCTAGCTGGCGCTTGTAGCTTTGGCTGCAGTCTCAGCTCAGGAGTGAACAGAGTATAATAAACTACTTCTATGAATCCCCTCACGCAACACTGCGCACTTTGAACAATGAAGCCAATTGGACCGTGGAAAAGAGCGGCATTGTGTTGATTTTGATTGCCCCATTGACAAAGTAGTCCATCTCAGCACTGCAGAAAAGTTAATTCAACACTCGCTCGCAATGTCCTCGTTGATCTTTGTGGGAGCCCTCATTGACACACGGGCCTCCAGCAATCGTAAGGATCCTGCCCAGGCTTAGCGAGCAGTAGGAGTATGTCCTCCTGCGTCCCATGCCTGTCTGGCGACCTGGCTCCAACTCGAGAGCGGGGGTTATCCTCCGGGCTTATGGATAATTCGAGAGGCCTAGGAGACTGAAGAGACGATGGAGCAGGATGACCGGCACAGTAGACTTATTCTTCCAAGTGAGGTTGAGAGATCGAGATTGAAATGACTTTGAGAAATCAAAACCGAAATTGTGGAAGTGGGCTTCCCAAAATGTTTTGCACGGCACTTCGCCACAGGGATCGCCTCAACTTTTCAAGAGGTCCCATACCAGTACTTCTGGAATATATAATTTAAAAATTGCACGCTGTGCAGTTCCTTGTCTTCGCTGAGTTGGAACGTCTCTAAACAAAAACGCCGAAACAGGGAAACAAAAAGAAAAAACGCCCCCCCCCCCCTCCCCCCCGTGGCATTGAAAGAGCGGAGAAGCAGCTGGAGTGATCGCCCCAGCCCCAGGCATGTCAGAAATTTATATTAAAAT
This sequence comes from Ixodes scapularis, assembly GCF_016920785.2. Taxonomy (NCBI): domain Eukaryota; kingdom Metazoa; phylum Arthropoda; class Arachnida; order Ixodida; family Ixodidae; genus Ixodes; species Ixodes scapularis. The sequence goes on along the minus strand of NW_024609879.1, from coordinate 107,725,748 downwards.
TAAAATATGGGCTGGTTGGTGTTAGATCGTTGGACGGAAAGGCCGAGCAAAAACGAACGAAGAAATAGACAAAGTCGCAGACGCATTTTAGGCAAACGTAGTTGATACAAACGGAAAATAAGAACGACTTGCTATTCTAAAAGACCAGCCGTCACACGAAACTACGCGCTCGGTGACCGCGCTCGGGTGGATAGCTAGGAGCACCGGCTAAAAAGACATGTGAGCGACAGCTGGAACAACCCTACGGCGTCCAAAAAGGGCAAACCGCCCGCTGCGTCCATTAAGACAAGCCAGGATATTGAGACACCGCTTCGCGGACATCCCACTCTCTCTGTTTTCCTTCTTTGATAACTAGGAATAAACAATAAGGAGCTATTTTTGGCTCGTTTTATGATAATGTTATTATTCCAGGTGCAAGCGAGCTGGACAAGAATGGCGATAATAATTCCTGGAGAAGGGACCATGCGGGACACCAGTAGTTAGACGTCAGTAGACTAAATGGGTTTAAACATCTGTCACCAGTCTAACACCAAAAAGGGTGAACGGCCTGCATTTTAAGGTTCTGATGATAACGCAATTAATGCAAAGGTGCAAGCGACCTGGACAAGAATAACGATAATAATTGCTGAAGAAGGGAAACATGCGGGACACATAGAGTTAGATGTCAGTCGAGTTAATGGGTTTTAACATCTGTCACCAGTCGAAGACCAACAAGGGTGAAAGGCCTGCATTTTAAGGTTATGATGATAATGCAATTAATGCAAGGGCGCCAGCGAGCTGGACAAGAATAACCTTTGTAGAAGGGAAAAAACGGGGGCACCAGGAGTTAGAAGTCAGTAAAGCAAACGGATTTTAACATCTACCACCAGTCTAACAGCTACACCGGTGAACGACCCGCGTATTAAAGGGATACTTCAACGAAATTTGAAATATTCCCGTCGTGTTCAAACATAGGTTGAATATGATCCACAATATTCGTAAATGACAATCGCACGTTTGTATTTTGATCCGGGTGGCTGTATTTCCCGTTATAAATGGCCCATTCTGGCAAGCGCTCGGAGAAGGCCCAGCTTAGAGCACGTGACATCCAACGCAATCGTGACGTCGGTCGTCTCAAGACGAGCAAAGCTACGGCGAGGCTGACGTCGAGAGGATGGCCTAGTCGTTCCAGCCACCGAAGCGGCTGCTTTTGTACGAATTTTGAGTGACGGGTTAATCTTCTATAATCTTCTAGGGGGACAATAGCGACTTCTGCGACACACAAAAGGGCTTCTCGGGAAGAGGGGAATTCCTCCTGCCCCCCTTCTCTCGTCGTGGCCGGAGACGAGACAACCTGAGTCACTAGCTGTCAAGGTTCCTAGACGAGCATTACAAACGAGGCGTTGGCGACATCCACCAGGTGCTCTTTGCGAATCGTTTAATTCGTTTTAAAATTCCTTTTCGAGACTTTTTTAACAAGATATTGGTATGTTCCATGTGATACTGCTCTTTTGAACACATATAGACCAAGAAATGAGCGCCGAAATTTCGTTGTAGTATCCCTTTAAGGTTGTGATTATAATGCAATTAATGCAAAGCTGCAAGCGAGCTGTACAAGCATATCGATAATCCCTGGAGGAGGGGAACAAGGGAAACAAAGGACAAACACAAATCTACACTGGAAATGAAGAGGTCCCTGTTCGATACCAGGACCAGCCGGATTTTACAGCGCAGCAGTTAGGGGTTGTTTCTCGAGCTTCATGTCCGTGGACAAATAAATCTCGACACAACCCTCTGGACAGATACCGCCCTTTCTAAGCGACGCCGGACACCAAACAACGGGCTTGCCGGTTGTCTGGTTGCCGCCGTGGCTCATAGAGGGTGGTCCATGTTACGGCTCCGTTGCTCTTCCTTCTTCACCAGAGTGGAAAGTGTGAAAGTTTTTTTCAATCGCGCACCAGTCATCTGGTTGTTTTCGAAGTCTTGTGTTTGTCCTTTGTCCGCCTTGTTTTCCTCTCTTTAGAGAGTATTATTGGCGATCTTTACGTGTCGACAAAGCGGCTTCCTGGGTTTTAGACGACGACCGAGATAACGATATATACAGGGAGGCTCCAGCGGATCTGATGCCATTAAACCAGCTGGAAAAATCGGCGCCTACACATAGAAAGCTCAAAGTTCCACCTAACGTACATCGAGCAGGACAGTTACACGTTCTAAAATTTCAAGGAGTACTTCTTTTTTTTTTTTGTACAAAATGAGACTAAAAAAAAACTTGTTAAAGTTAACGTTTTGGTACATAGTCAGTTACCATATGTAGAACATCAGATGCTCGCTTCTCACTACAAACGTGCCTCTGTGGGAGCTACAGTCCCACTAAAAAAGAAGAAACAAAGAAATATGCACCCATATACGACCTAAATTCCGTAATACCATACGAAGAACCCACGTGAAAATAGAAAAACTAATCAGTTTCATCAGCGGGCTTCGCAATCTTTTGTGGTAAGAGACAACCTCCCTTATCTTAATTACCGTCAGTACGCAGACGAGCTGGTGGAAGTTTACCATGATGATTTTAACCCAAAATTTGGATAGAAGATTTTTTTTCAGTGTTATAGAAAGTAACAGGGACACTCTATGTCCATATGACGCTTGAAATCTCATCGCCAAGAGGAGGATCCACCCACAATCTCTCATAAGCGCTGAAGATGCCTTGAATCCGGCTACTTGAGGCCTTTCTGTTTGCTTTGACGATCTTATTCTTGGTGGTCTATAATAAAATTAGTGCGGTTGAGGTGGTGGTTGATGTGTGTATGAGAAGGGGATTAAGCCTGGTTCAGGTACGCTTAACGAAATTTCGGTCAGTGCGCAGGCGTGCTGGTGGAAGCTCCCTTATCTTATTCACTTATTATGCGCATAAAACACACAAAATGCTTTTGGTGCACTGGGCCACATAACCCCACCCCCCCCCCCCCCCCCACATATATAATTAAAGTAAAAAACACATATTAAAAAAACAAACAAGAAGTGGTTAAAAACAGGTGGAAGAAGATAGTACAAGTTTTGTGCCCTCTTGCAGGGAAAATTGGTAAATAACCATGGCCAAACTTCGAATTGACATGTCCGTGCTTCACTTAGGAAGATACATGTATGTCATATCTGGTTATTTCATGCTGCGATATAAAATATGTGTAGTATAAGTGCATATGGTTTCTTAAGAAAAAAAGGTATGATGGCACAAACCTGACAAAATGCAAGCTGTCTTTTTTTTTTTTCCTGTAATTTTCTTTTCATTTATTTCTTTTCTTTTTTTTTGGAGGGGGTGGGGTGCTAAGTTTACTAAGCGGTATTTGCGACTCCACCGAAAGCGACGGCACATATACTCCCTGTCACTACTTGCGTGTATTACAGGTGAAGGCAGCGCCAGGCGAGGGGAGAAAGGGCAAGCACTACGAAGGCTGGGGAGGAGGAGGGAAGCCTCCTCACCTCCCCAACGTTCTTAGTACTCTCCCTTACTCCCCTCGCCCTCCATTGGCCTCCTCTCCCGTCCTGCCTTCCTAGTGCTCGCCCTTTCTTCCTTCGCCTGCACTGCACACAACTAGTGACACGGACTGTAGTGTCTAGAACAGAAAGCTGTGGCGGCAGGTCCTCTCTCCAGCGTTCTCGAGCCAACCACACATTCTCAGCGCCTGGCGGCCGAACGACGAAGCCGTGAAAGTCAAGCATTGCCGAGGCTTACCCACGGCCTTGCTTCACTATCAGACAATCTACCCACACCGCCAGCAAGATGGTGGCGCCCAGAGACCGTTCTTGGAAACGTCTATAGACTGACATTGCGGTGGAAAGAATACGTCCTCGTTGAACCAGTCGTATACGCGTATCTTTCGCCACACGCGGTCATGGTTCACGTCCTTACCTATACATGCAGGAAGTGGGGTCAGGTGATGCAATGGAGACCGTGCATTGGTCCGTCCAGCACGTAGCTCGCACCGCACAGGAGCAACCCCCCATCAATAATGCAGCATGAGGGGACCCCCTCTACGCCTACAGAGGCGGTGTAGAGGGCTACCGCCGCCCTAGCCGCGGATGAGTGCCCACAAGAGGAGAGCCAACGCCGAGACGCGCTGTCAACGTGAGAAGACTCCCGAAGACGGCGTTTCACATTATGGCGAAGCGTCGCGGACGCTACGAGCAGTCGGAGCCGGTCCAGTGCAGGAAGAGCGTCACCTCACCCAATGGATTCTTTGCTCGAATGCCCGAGAAACGAAGCCTCGGGTAATTATTTCTAAGCATCGCAGAAATCTCAAACTTCGTGTGAATGTGACGCTAGTGGTTGGAATAGAACCCGGAAGTTTGAGAACCTGATGTAATCTATGTGGATCGAAAAATAATTGAGAAAAGCGAAAATTATCTATGAGCCGACATCCACCGTATAGCCTAACATCGTCAAAACAAGAAATCAAACCGTAGACGACTGTAGTATATCTATTTCAGGGAAAAACTTGTCACCAGGAAAGAAAACAATATTCACTTTCTTACTGAGAATTTTTTTTTTTTTTATTTTTTACTGAAATAGGTGCTACATGCTCCCACAGTGACATTTCTTGTTTTAAGGACATTACGCTTAGGTGGACGTCGGCTCATAGCGAAATTTTCTTTTTCTCAATTAACTTTTGATGAAGATAACGTCATATTCTCAATCTTTCGCGTTTTATCCTAACCGCCAGGGTCATATTCTCACGGAGTTTGAGCTTTCTACGATACATAGTTTCTTTTTCCAGGCCAAAAAACACGGTTCTCGTTTCTCGGAAACTCCCTGTATATCGGACATGCTGGTCTCCAGGAGCGCATACATATATAAGCCGCATCCGCTGGAAGCGTATATAGCCTAACCCCTTTACAAGAACCTACGTACGTACAATACAGCCGACCTTAACATTTAGCCTGCCTCAATGCTCGGGAGTAATACTATCATTGTATTTTTTATTTTCGACCTCCCCCCCCCCCCCCCCCCCCCCCCCCTTTTCCCCCCGTTACTCACAAAAATGTTCCAAACTGAGCGCCATCTATTAGGTGCTGGGTCAACTACCCGAGTCTGACAATTGTTTTTGGTCAAGAACTCTGAGCGTTCATTGGACACGAGAGTTGCGTCGTCGTTCGGCGGGAACTCGGCTCAGCTCGTGACGAGAACAAGTGTGACGTCAGCATTCGGCGAGGACTCGGATCCAATTACACGCTTCGAGCCCAAGAAATGGCGAACGTCAGCGTTGCTCGGTGGTGTTTCAGAGGGGGCACGGCGACGCGCGGGACGTGGAGTCACGTGATAATGGTTGCAGCGACGGACTGGCTGGGATCGTTCACATCATCCCCCGATATCCTCGATAGCGATGCGATGCGTGCGAGAAGGCGGCGGCGGAGTATCGGGCGTCGTTATCGGAGTCATCGGAACGATGTGCTTAACCTCTCTATCGGTGAAACGAAGTATAGATCGAAATCGGTGCCACCTCGATTATAACCCGCATGTTCGTCGTGCCGAATTGCTCCTAAGCCAGTGCGACGGCGTTTGCTATCGCTTAATAGCAACGAGCTACGTCACTCCGCATCTCGGAACTGGCACGGGCCTTAATTCAGCAAGTGGCTGCTGTTAAGCGATTTCTAAACTAACGGCACACGGTAGAGCTGGTCAAGAATCGAGTCCGCCGGAACCAGTGGCCGGGATGGTTTCACCCTGTGATGTGTCGCCCGGATAGGCAAAGGTTGCCGGTTTTTGCTCCGGGCCTAATCTTTCGCCAGCTCTGTCCCTTTCTCCTCCCCTGACTTTAAGGCAAGAAAGTCAATCCCCCCCATCACACTCTCCCCTCTTCGTTTACAATATTACTACGGCTCCACTTGTGAATGATATATATATATATAACATTTTATCAGCGAAAAAAAAACATAAGAGCGTGATGAAAACTGAGGATTGATTTATCGGGAGGCATGTTTTCAACGGTATTATAAAACGTAAAAAAGACGGGTACGAACAATAAACAACGCAGAATATGCCCGTTCGCGTTGCTTGTGTATTTTTAGTCCTTGTATTTTTTTTTTGCGTTTTTAATACCTTCGACACAAGTGAAAAAAAAATTGTTTACTGAGAAAATAAAGTGTACACTAAAGGTTTCTTAGCATTGAAGCGCGTGCTGCTTGTTCTGTGTAAAAAAAATAAACAAAAAAGGAACTAGTACCAGCAATCTCAACTGCTCCGAAGGCAATCGCTGTGCTCTCCCGTCATTTCGGGGCGGCCGATAGGTATGCATACGTTGGCGAACTCGAATTGTCTTCCTCGTTATTTGTGACATGGGCACCGTGGCACGAATATTTTCGCCCGGCCTGTGTCGCGTGTAATTTCTGCAGCTAAGCAGTAACATTTGTCGCTGGCCGTCGGAAAGATCAGTCGGCTGAGCCTTGTCAAGTTCGAGCAGCGGCCATTTTTAACGGCCGACCGTCTCGCGGGGGTCGATGGGTCGCTCGAAAAATGCGAGTTCATCTTCCGCTCGTCGATTTGGAGCGAGTCCCACGGAGCGGAATTTCGCCTCCCTCGCGGATTTTGGAAAGCACTCCCGATCTACCCGTGGAATTAGCCATAACAGCATGCGTATGCCAACCTGTTCAAGATAGAAATGAGATTAACGGGGGAGAGAGGCTTGGAATTTTAGTCTCTCCCGCCGTTTCTTTTTTCGCCCCCCCTCTTGAACGGGTTGGAATACGCTCTCTCCTTTGTAGCCTTGGATGTAGTGCACGGTATTAGCGAGGTGGGGTATAGTAATTTCTGGATTGCTGATGGGTTTCACGTTGCAACACGAATTGCCGAGATTAGGTCCGTATTGAAACGAGCGAGCAACTCGAACAACTCGGAAACCTTTGAAGTAGCAGCCAATCAAAACCCAATGCCCCAAACTTCCAAACTGAAAGAGGTTGAAGTCCTAGAGAGATTAAAAAAGAAAGAAAAAAAAGTTGGTTCTTAATAACTGTGAAATGAGGTTTGTTACCCAACATCTGTTTCTTTATAGACCTACTCAACTCGCTGACGTCACGCCCCTGCGGTGGCGCTGCTGTCGGTACTGCGCATGCGCAGATGCTTCATTCCTCCCGAATTTGGTTTCTGCGCAAGCGCAGTGCCCCCACCTGGTGTGGGCAAAGCGGACTTATTTGTGAACACTGTGTTGGTGTATAGAGGACATGTACTTTCTAAAAGAAATGCCGTTGACTTACTTTTCGACAAAGCGCTCGGGAAGCAATCGCTGCAATCCACAGCCTGTAAAAAAAGAAAAAAAGAATATATATATATATATATATATATCTACATACTGTGTTTCCTTATACAGCAAAATAAAACTGCGCATCGCCGAATGCTCATTCTCCGACCTGGTGTAAAGCTAGCGGTTAAAACTAGATGCCAAAGTTTTAGAACGAACCGTTATCTAAATCAAATAATATAGGTGATATTTTTTTTTTACTTTCAATGAGAAAATGGGGTTCCTCTTTGCCCCTTTTTCGGTAACTGGCGCTATTCCGCTGCCAGGTATTTTCCGCAATTTTCCCATTCAAATATTTCAGAATATTATTTATAACTTTTTATTAAAATAAGGCCTAGTTCTTAAAATCTGGAGTCTGGTTCGGACCGCCAGGGCTACATTTGAGCGGAGAACGAGCGTTCGGTAAAGCGAAACTCTTTTGCAAAAAAAAAAGAAATATATATATATATATATATATATATATATATATATATATATATATATATATATACAGGGTGTACATTTGTTTACAAAAAATTCGTGAAACTTCCACTTATGCAGTTTATGCAGGTGAGTTTTTCGGCCAGAAGTACATGGTATTTTTCGACACAAACACAGACAAAACAGCAATGGTGCTCTACTTGCAAAGCAGCCCTCTGTCCCAGCCAGACTACAGAGATGTTCTAACGAAGGAAATGTGTGTTCTCTGCTTTCGTAAGCTCACAGTTTGCAAATTTTAGCTTTCATTTGCATATACGACTAATTTTGGCCCACACCTGATGTTATTAGCAGATTTAAAACACCAACGTACTGGCACTTTTCAACAGAACGAGAGCAAGCGCACCGTTCTCACCCTTTCGCAGGAGTCGCTAGGTTTAACATGCATCGGAAAAAAGTACCAATCTTCATAAAGCTTCTTTTTTTTTATTTCTTGACGATTTTTACAACAGCATTATAAGAAACTACTTGCATTTTAAAGATATATTTTGACAGCTAGAGCCCCGACTCGTAGCTTTATTTTCGGCAGTTGCAGAGTTCGTGCAACCGAGGGGCCTCATTGAGCAAACAGGTCGCTCTTGTAACCTAGTAGTGGTACACCGTCCCGGTTGATTTACGTGAGAAAGAGAAGCAGATTTTTAGACGATGTAATACACAGTCCAAAACAAAAGAGAGTAGATTAAAATGTGTGACCACGTTATATGAGCAGAGATTGTTTTCGAGCGTAAGTGAGTCGACGATACGAACTATAATCTATGGCGATTGTAGCGCTCGAGGCATGGGAACGAGGGCTTGGAGCCGCGGGCCGCTTGCGGGCCGCATCCCAGACTGACGCGGGCCGCATGGGGCCCGTGCGCCGCGTGTTTGAGATCCTAATATAGAAGAAACAACACTGTAAACTTGAGAAGAAATGCTATAATACAAAATTCAACGTGATCTAAAAATACATATTTTTATTTTTCCCCATTTCGTATATGAAAAGCTTTACACATGCTCTCATATAGGCAATAAAATTTATTTGACATATTTGGTTTCGCCACATTAAGCAGTGCGTTTCAGAAGAATACTTACTGTACATTGATACTACGACGTAAAGCCCTGCAATTTCGTTTTTCACTTAAATATGAGTTGTTTTTTCAACAAGATCATAGTTTTTATTAATTTCTGAGTCCACACACAGTTCGGCAAAACTTATACATCGATAGTATTTATAGTATATGGTAAGCGGTTCTTCCGCGCGTTCAGTTTGCTTACTTAGTAAACTACAAAAATCTAGACTATCTCAAATAATGTTTAGGCTTTGTCATTAGAGCTCAACAATCATATATAGGACGTTTTAAAAGTTTTCCATGAGATGATAGAGCACTTCTGGGGAAAAGTAGTTCAAAGCGACAGTCCACCGAGAGCGTGCATAAGCGTGCGTCAATAAGCGACATCTGGGACAGACAAAAGAAATTCTAGGGGAGAGGGGAGTTCCTCCTTTGCCTCTTCTCTCGTGGTGGCCGAAGGAGAGACAGTTATCGTCACTACCTGTCAAGCATTACAAACGAGGCGTTAGCGAGATTCCACCAGGTGCTCTCTGATAATTGTTTATTTCATTTTAAGATCTCTTTTCGTGTCTTTTTCCTCAAAAGACTGGAATATCTGATGTGATACTGCTCTTTTGAAAACAAATGGACAAAGAAATAAGCGCCTAAATTTAATTGTAGTATACTTCGATTTGGTTGGAAATTGGCAGACCGCATCAATAACCCTTTCTCGACTGGTAGCTAAAATATTTTATAAAATTAATTTTTTCCGTGAAGTGCTTGAATTTTCAAGTTACGCCGGCCGCGAGGGTTCCAGGAGGCGAATTTCTACTGGCAACACAAAAAAGACCCTACTTTTCCCTACGCGCGTACGTCACGGATGTGCAGGCGGACGAGCGACTCGGGCAACCGCGGAGAGGCTTTCCGGACGCCAGCGATCGAGATTATTTTTTACAGCCTCAAGGTTGAAAGTTTCTTTGCAATGGGTAGCAAGGTGCGCCTCGCGGTATATTCCAGGAACAGTGCCGTTAGAAGCTTATTTTTTAACCCTTGTTTTCATGGGAGAAAACAAAATGCGCTCCTCGGCAGCAATGGAAGCCAGCTACGTCAAGGTGTTTTTGCGCGAGCTTTATGCCGCGAAAATTAGTGTCACGTGAAACATTCTCACGTATCATCGGAATGCTTCATAGCCGCGTGCTGCGAGTTGAGTATCTTTCTGCAGCTGTAAACGCTTCAAAAGCGGCAAGCGTAGATTCAAGCCGGCCTTTGACCACTGCGGCATCCGTTCAAGGAGGAGCTCTAATAATATCGAGAAGAATAGTGCACATTCTAGCACTATGGTCGACATTTGGCGCAGTCAGATTTGTGGTTTACAATTGCTTGAGTGAATTTTTTTTTTTTTCATAGATACTATGTTTTTTTTTGACATGGAATCTGCTCTACTCTCTGAGTTCTACGCAGCCGATCTGTTGAAGACGAAAAATGAAGCTCCTAAACAAAGTTCATGTCTAAAGTGAGGCACGACATTTGACACATTGCTATTCGTGTCTGGTAATACAGAGGTTTAGGAAGCAGGTGTTGAGCTCCGATGATGCACGATAGAGCCGTCCCCTGGTTTGTCAAAACGGTTAGTGATCAATGTTCCCTCGCAGGAGAGGTGGTGAAAACATTTTTATTTTATTATATTTCGGATGCTTAAAAGATTTTTAAAAGCATTAAAATGTTAATTTCGTTGAGGGGAGGCATGTATATTTATAGCTCACAAAAACTTTGCAAAAAGAAAATTAATTTTTAAAAAATGTATTTTCTTATATGGGATTTCACTCGTGGATGGGCGATTGAGCACGTTGCGTTTTACTCCGACAGCCAAAAAATAAAAAAAATAAAAAAAGTATGGGTGCATATTTTTTAAAAATAACTTTTGTTAACTTAATTTGATTGAAACATTTTCTGATGAATTTCTGTGCTTTACGTACCCACTATTACATCGTCAATCAAATATTGTATATTTGAAGATGACTAAAGCATTTGTATGATTTCATACGCCTTCGTTGCACCTTGATGTTTGGCTTGGTGGTTGCGGAGCTCTTTTAATTGTCATTTTAGCATAATCTAACCTGCCGTCTAAAACACAAGGATGCAGGTAATTCCATTCTGCACTCCGTTCATCTTTAAGCTGAGACAAGAAGCTTCGCCTTCAGCGCGATCTCGCTGGCTTCTGCAGTGCTTTAGTTGAGCGTGCCTGCGCGTGCACACTTGTGTTAGCAAGGGGAGAAAGCTCGCGCTGAAGGCGGAGCTTCTAATCCCAGCTTAAGGGTGAATGAAGTATATACATTTCATTGTATACGAGAATCACAGTCTACATATGTTAGGTCATTAGCCCATCAAGCGCATGTTCGCCGCTTTGAAAGGCAAGCAAAGTACGGGCCACACGCACGAACGCACCGACAAGAAATGCTTTCTGGAATGGTGTAATAACATTTTTGCGAAATTACTTAAACGTGAAGGAGCCTGTGCCTGCTGCAAGAGTAAATACACGTGCTGGCGTCTGCAACAGTAGTTTTTTTTAAAGACAATTTCAAACAAACGGCACGTTCTCTCCAGTAAAATGTAACACGCACATTCGGAGCATTCTCCGCGGGGCTTGGGTAATTTTCTAAATAAATGTATCGCGTGACTCTTAGACTTTTTTCTTTGCCAGCGTAACTGCCAGCTTCTGGCGAAAGGAGAACAGATTTGCTAGCAACTTCATGAAAATAGCGAGCCGCGGCTTGAGCGTACCGAGTTGCAAAAGCGGTTTGTTCAAAATCCCAATTAATTCCGCTTTTTTTTTTTTACTTTCCCGTGGTTCAGCACGTAGCAAGAGTTCATACTTTGTGCGACTAGCGATTATTATAAACATCAGATTGTACAAACGCCTCTGTTTTCTCGCTGTTTGACTCGAGAAAGGCGGGCGCGAGCGCACCCGATTGCCGGCACTGCCCCCCGGTGAAGTCCCGTTTGGATGGCGGAGAAAACTTTGTAAAACTGCGCAGAACGATATATTGGTTTCGGCAGCGTACAAAATATCACTTTTTTGAATTCACTGAAAAAAAAAAAAAATCTGGACGAACGAGATTGCGTTTCGGAATCAGGAAGCCATCTGCATTCAGATGGTGCCTATGGATTAGGTAGTTCGAAAAATCAGCGGAGTTTCCCTCTAAGGGTGAACCGAGTACAGATGGCACTACATTTGTCAAAAAGTCTATTACAGAGAGTTTTTAGGCTCTCAATAAGGGTCACGTGGTTTATGGACCGCGTTTTCAATACGAGCTGCGAAGAGGTAACGAAAGCGGTGGTCGTCCTCAAACGTCCCAGCCTTTCGGCTCGCTTCTCTTCTCGCCGTCCGACAACGGAACATATGCGCGCTGACGAGCGATCGCCGCCGGAGGCGTTTACCATTAAGTTTCAAACGCTCCCCATGGTCTGAGGTGAACCCTTTCTTCAATCTAGGGTGTCTACGCAACTCCACAGGAGACGACGCCACCAAGCGATGGGGTCCAACGCGAAGGAGCTACTGCCTGTTGAAGTGCGCAGCGAAAGCGTGTGCGGCCTGGCGGTCGAAATGTGCGGCACAGGAAAGGGGACCGAATAAAAAAAATGAAGTTGGGAATAAAATTAGAAGGAAACAAAAAAAAAACAGGGGGGGGGGGGGGGGGGGTGCGCTCGGCTATAGCAATGGGTGAAGCAGATTGTGACCGGACACCCAATTACCGCTGTCTGCGTAATTTGAACATCACCGCTTGAGGGCCGAATTGGGTCTGTCCTCTGTTTGTTTCGCCTCCCCCCTTTCCTTTTTCCGAGCCCTTACCAGCATCGATTTTGGCGTAATCTCATTTGGATGTCAATGCCTCTCAGGGACTCGTTATTCGACAAGTTACTCTCAAAGGACGCACTAATTAATCCTCGGTTAACTCTAATGGACCGTTCCCAGAGTTGAGAAACTTTGTCCACAGGCGCGTATACTTCGTTCCCCTCCCCCTTAAGCTGACAGTGTGGTAGGAACAATGTGGAGCCCCGTTGGGCCTAACTCGCATAACCCGTCCCTCGCCTAGCGATCTCCGTGTCTTGTATAGAGGACGAAATCATCCTGTATTCGCCACTTCAACCTCGCGCATCTAATCCCTTTCCATCTGTTTCCCAGTTCGGCAGCCAGGTCGTGCCAGTTTTCGTCGTTGCCCACTAGGATAGACGCGCCGCCCCTCCCCCTTAAGCTGACAGTGTGGTAGGAACAATGTGGAGCCCCGTTGGGGCTAACTCGCATAACCCGTCCCTCGCCTAGCGATCTCCGTGTCTTGTATTAAGGACGAAATCATCCTGTATTCGCCACTTCAACCTCGCGCATCTAATCCCTTTCCATCTGTTTCCCAGTTCGGCAGCCAGGTCGTGCCAGTTTTCGTCGTTGCTCACTAGGGTAGACGCGCCGACAAGTAATACTCGTACATTGTTACTTCTTTTAGAAACGAAATTACGACCGTGTTACTTCATGAGAGAAGAAGCGATTAGCGCATTTTGTTACATTTTGACGAGGTAACGACTGACGGTATTCATTTACTTCCCTGGAGGAACATGTAGGACACAAGTACCCAACCTACACTCCGTGTCACTACACTGTTAGCAAGTCCCGTGTATTTGGCGAATATTTGGGGTGAAAAACACGCTATTTACACAAATTACCATAAATTTACACGATGAGTAACGGATAATTCGTTCAGAAATCATGCGAGGTTGTAAAAAACGTGTTTTGGTTCGGTCATACACGCATAACCGTGTAGCCGACCTCGATAACACGCATCGCCCCCGGCGAAAAACGCGGCATTGCCGGCTATCGAAGCACCGGAATGCTTGGGGACACACTTAGAAAGGACCGTCGAGACAAATGCCGCGGAAAGAAGCATGTCTCGGAGACAGATATGCACCAAAAGCACTTGCGTCATGTCGCAGGGCGTTGGCGAAACCCGCGCTAAAGTGAACTCTTACCGTGCTCGCCGTCATCTTCTGGTCGATGGCAATGCGGCTTCCCTCATGTCGCCCATGTTTGTATTTAGTTTAGGGGTCCTGATAACAGTTTCTTAGACACCACAAATAAAGTCATGGGTCTAATTATTCGTACTAAACAGTTAAAATTGATATAAAAAGCGTGTCCTCGACGTGAACACGTGACATTGCAGTTGGTTTCGTTTTTGCTTCAACCTTCAACTGCAAGCGATCTGGCCACGGCGCGAGCGCAACGCCGATGTACGCTGGAAGCAAGTGCCAGTGGCTTTCGTTGTTTTTGTTTGACCGGAGAAAATCTGGCACGTACGCATGACGCCGCTACTGTTTTGGTTTGACGGGACGCGAGAAGCTTCCCATAGAGCTTCGGAGTTTGCGAGCACATAGTGAAGACGTGACCGGAGAAGTGCCCCTGTGATGTTCCTGGAAGACGGAAAGTAGCATTCGTAATCGTCGTGTGTGCTTTGAAAGCGAAGGGAGTCACAGAGTCCACGAGTTCGCAACCACAAGCCAAGGTTCACGACAGCGCGGCGTTGACTTCGGCGATCTCGTTCTGTTTGGTGCAACCCGGCGATGCGAAAAAGAGCTGAAACATTCGTCGTGTGTGGTGCGGTGCTTCGTATTCCGGGTCTGTTTGAACCACGCTTTTAACACGGAGCGCAAATTGTTTGTTGCGTGGTGGAGGTTCAACGGGTACAGTCCCGTCGTCGTCAGCTGATCCGGTCCAGCTGGTCCGGGAGGACGCAGCGAGCGTTTTTAAAAGTAAATCTTCCTTCGTTCCGTTTCAAACTGTTGAAGTATCCTCACACATACCGTGAGTAAGAAGCAGCGGGCGTTTTCAACAAAATTACGTTGTTTTAATTGAATAATGGACTCCGGATTGTTGTCTTCAATCTGCCGTTTTTTTATGCTTCGTGTTGGACTGCGTTTGCATAGCGACGCACACCGCTCGAGTAGATGATTCGGTCCTGCAACGAGTTTGTTGCGCCAATCATGCGGCGTGAATAAATTAGGGCAAGGTTTCCTACCTGCCCACAGATGCATGTACTGAGACCATTTTTTATGTTGTGAACGTAGTGCTCTTTCTTTATTTTGGAAGACGTGTTGGTGCATTTATTATGGTACAATCACTTGAGAGTTGAGAAATTGGAGAGCGAGCAAGCTTTCTCAACTTTGTCTCTTTCTCTCTGGCACTGCCCTGTTTCAGTTTCAGTAGGCATATCTACTAGCAGGTACAAACTGCTCTAAAGCAGGTAAAAAACGGGAAGCTTAGGACGGTGCACACTCCGTGTTTCGCGCTTTTCGCAAGGTGACAGGGTAAATGCTTTTGTGAGATATGCGGAATACGCAAGCGATTTTGTTATGCCCGTCGTTTGCGTCTCTCCAGCAAAACGAATAAGATGATCTACTACAAAGGCGCAATCACAAGCCAAAATTTAAGATAGCAGTCGCTTGCTTCGGTGATCCGTGTAGCTGTATTTTACCCTGCTCTCTGCAACACCGTGTCATGACGAAGAGCTGGAACGGTCACGGTTTGTGCTGGCCTCCCGGTTGACAGAAACCCGCGTCGCCCGCATCGGCACCGAGTGCGCTTGGGCTGTTGATGCTCAAGCCTTTCATCCGCGGCTTGTCGCCAGCTCATCCTGCTGCTCAACGGTGAGGAAGCGGCGAGAGTAACCTCGGAAGTGAATGTAAATCCTCGTTCATTCAGTTATCCGGTGTCAAAGTGTGGAAGATGTCCAACGTGTACTGAGGGCGGGAACTACGAGCGTTTTGCCTTGCTTTTATAACCGAAACCAGACCAACGAGATAACTGCCTTGCGTACTCTAAAATGACGGAAGCAATAAGTTTCAACAGGTCGAGTACGTCACCGGGGATGTAGGCGAGACAGTGCACACTGTTTAAACGCTTGCAGTATCCACGAGTGGTACCAGGAAAGCGACGTCAACAGAGAAGGAGCTCGCGACTCAGCATAATGCACTGCTACGGGCCCGTGTATCTTCAAAGTTCGGGGTGGTGGCAGTATAAAAAAAAGACGCATCAGCAGCCCACACCAGTGTTCACGAATAACACTGCTCACAAACTCCCAAGCCCCACCGCTCTTCTCGACACCGACACGACATACGACAACAAACTGCATCAAAACGCCCCAAAAGTGAAGGCGTCTGCTCCCGTACTGCAACTGCTGCAACTAGCGGAAGTGAAGTGTTGGGCGGATGTCCGGATGTCCTTCACAAAAATATATAAAAAATGCTTTGCGCAAGGATCATTTTCATTTATTATTGTATACGTAATGACAAAATCCCAATAATTTGTTTTCCTATCTGATTCAAGCTAGTCGGACTGCTCATAACACTGGTTAAGCAAGAAAATAACAAAAATTTGAACTTTTTCATAACCGGTTTAAGATTTATTGTTAATATATCGTTATTTATTGCAACGGACTAACATTATAGATTTTGCCTCCATACTTTTTAAATGCAAACAGTTCTAACACACGGCTGTCGATTGCGCCGTGTTTTGGGTATTCTTCTATAAATCTGTAATGGTCAGCGACCAAAGAGCTCACCCGCACATGTCAAGCTTATATGCGCTGCGGGGAGCAATGGATATCGAGTAGGAAGTGTCGGGCGTAGTGTCGGTTGTTGTGTTTGTGTACATGTTGGTGCTGTGTAGCTGTGTGCTGTGTTGACTGCGTTGTTTGTAGGGTTGCTGTGTAGTAGTGGTCGTTCGCTGTGTTAACAGACTCGTCTTTTTTTTTCAAACAGGCTGCTAGAAATCTCGATAGGTGGCGCAAGTTACCGCCCGATTCTAAATAGTTTGCTCAAGTTATTTATCCATGTGAGTTCGGCAGTCTTTTTTTTGTTTAGCGGCTTGTTGAAGCTACCGACGCCGCCGACCGCCGACAACGCACGTAGGTACCTTTGCAAGAAGCTACGTCCGCCGCTTGGAGACTTTACTGTGTATAAAAGACATCGAACAAGAACTAACGCGCCCTGTGTGCTTTCAATTCGGCTGAAAGGCGCGCGGCTCGCTGGGCTCGTCTCTCGCCTGTTCTCGGCCGCTGGCCGCCGTGTTTCATAAGGAACACGCTCGAAACGATTTTGCGGAAGGCAGACACGGCGTAGCGTGTTAAGTTTACACAGCACCTCATGTGTAGACGTAAAACACAGATGGCCTCGTGTAAAACGATTCGACGTGTCCGCTATGGGACAACGGTTTACACGTCTGGGCGTGTTATTTTTGCTAACAGTGTATAGTGAGATGCAGCGTAAGAAAAACAGTGGGACGGAAAAGGAGCGTGCACGATAAAAGCCGTTCTGGAAAGGAAGTCGCCCTTCTCCACTTCAGCCTTCCTACTCTCCGTCTTTTTCTGCCGCCCGCCCCCCCCCCCCCCCCCCCCCCCCCCCCGCCCCTGTGCGTGCGAAAGCAACGTTAGGCGAAGATAGAAAGGGCGAGCACTAAAACGCGGGACGTTAGAGGAGAGTAATGGAGGGTGAATCGAGAAAGGGAGAGAGCTAGAAACGGCAGAGCTCCTCTTCTCCTCACCAGCTCTCCTAGTGCTTGCCCTTTCGGCCCTTGCGTGGGGTTTCCTTTGTCAGTACTGCTCGCAACTAGCGACACGGACTATAGTTCTCACGCAAGCTCGCGCCTTTCATTTGCAGGAAGAGGAAACGTTAGATGGATAACTAAACTGATGTTCACAACGTATGTCAGTATAGCCACAGTTATTCCCGAGTGAACGCGTTTAAAGGCGACGAATTACTGACGACACCCTACATTGGATACTGCTAAACAAAAAAGCACGTTCAGAGTGACAAGAAAATAATGCATTACTAACTTTTCAGGTGCAGTAACGCGCAATTCTTGAATTGCATCAACGAGTAACGTACTTGCTTAACTTATTAAGTGAGTAACGTGTTACGGTATCTACGGCATGTAAACTAACGATTTTAAAGCACTTGAGACGGCCCACAAAAATTGGTTTCTAAACGTATCGAGCGGCTATTTACTACGGAGGTGCAAGCGGGTGGTGAAAGTTTACAGTGAAAGCACCGTCGAAAAGAAAAACGAAAACAAACCTGTTCTGGGCAATCTACGCCGCCGCTTCCAGACGATGCACGCGTAGTGAGAAATGCTGCCGACAGATGGCGTACGCCGCGTCGAGGGTGCGCCGGCCGATTTGTGCTACGATAGCGCACGATCCCGCAAAAAAGAAGCTGAAACGGCCGGCGATCCCTCAGGTCCCTATTAGCTCCGAGAGCGAACACAAGCGTCTCAGCGGTCGCTGAGTCTTCTTTGGTGAGGTGTACTGTGACGTCAGGTGGAGGACACCGGTTCTGGCATCTGGCTCGCTTCCCTGCGCTCATTTTCGTCACGACCGTAAGGTTTGTGATCGTACTGACCTACTGTGCAGTACCGCAACGCAAACACCCAAAAGAAGCCGGTATCATCTCTACCGTCCGAAGACGGCGAGGTTAAAGAAAGCATGGACAACCAAACTATGGATGGTAAAGGCACCATCGACGTCAGCTGTTGTGTGCAAACGCGAGCACTTCCAAGAGCGGGCGTTCGTTTACCCGGTGTACCAAACGCTGGGTGAGTCCGATACCGATGGGCTTCCTGTAACTTTTTATAAAGGTGTTCGTCACAAGCTATCAGCGGGGGCAATTCCGTCGATTAACCTCGCCGCCCGTCCACACGACACAAGGCGGTCGTGCGAGGTACACCTGGCGAAATGGCGGCAAGTTTGAGACGTTGAAATTTAGTTCCTTGCATATTCATGAGTTATATATAACATTATACCCCGCTTTGAATGCATCCAAATGGCATTTATATCAAAAGCTTTTGGGCGGCCTCTCTCGTGATTCTTTCTCCATGGTCAATTCTGACCCCTGCCCGTTTCGATCTGGATGAGCATCGTACCGGCGTGCGGTCGTGTATCACTACTGCGTGGTGCACGTTAGAGACCCCAGGCTAGTGGTTGTACTGCACTGGCTAAATTGCTCATCTACAGTTGAGACATCAGACGCCCCCTGAGGCAGATATACTACCGGCTGTATAAACATACACACAGCAATTTGCTTTGTTCCACAGCCCAGAATATATTTAACATGTTGCTCGAGCAGCATGCAGCTTTTCTGCTGAGGTGTTTTTGCAGAAAAGCAGGGATACAAAAAAAGAAAAGAAGTATCACAACCTGTTAATTTATTTACACCATCAGCAGCATTGATTGTGTGAGACGTAAATATATTCCCACGTTGCTTCCTTTTCATATACCAGCTATGATTCACGCGCTGCCTTCCCTGTCACAACCATGCCTAAAAGTTCGGATGAAGTTTCGCCTGCAGCTATAGGTCATACCTCAATAAAACCCCATATGAACATTCACACTTCCTGCAAAAGAACTCACGCACAAAAAAAGAAAAGGAAATAGCGTGGTCTCAGTTAACGTCGTCACAGTCTCATCAAGGCGAGCAGGGCGAGTAAGGGAAAAATTCTGTCCCCGACGTGACGTCTCCCCGACCCAACGTAATGGGGAGGGGGGGGGGGGGGGCACCAATATCTTTTGGGGCTAATTAAAAGGTAGAGCGATTCCCCCTCTCCGCGGGTTTTCATCCTTTTCATCGAACTTTAAGGCCGACGTCAAACGATAAATTCCGCTGGTAGATCTCGAGCGCTTTTGGAGTGAGCATCTTCCCCTGGCAGATCGGGCTAGTGTTGATCATCTTCCACTCGTAGATTTGCGGCAGCGCCCGCCCCGTGGAGCGCCTCCAACCCCGCCGATCTTGATTCGTGAGATTCCAGGGTGCTTGACGGAAGCTGACAGAAACGCGCTAGGTCATTTCCTTTATAACAGAGCCTTCAGTCGGCTGAGGCGTTGGTTGGCTCTTCAAGTTCGAGCAGGCGGTCATTTTGAACGGCCGACCGTCTCAGGTGGGTCGCTTGCGAGTTCATCTTCCGCACGTCGACTTGGAGCGGGTCCCACGGAGCGGAATTCTTCCTCCCTCGCGGATTTTGGAAACCGCTCCAGGTTTACCGGTGGAATTCACCATAAATAACGCCATTCCTGCCGAGGTCACTATTGGCCAACGCCCTGTAATTACTAGAGGCTATCTTTCGGTTTCTGACGAAAAAAAGGGGGGGGGGGGGAGCGGTTATCTTTCGGGGGTGGGGCATATCTCGGGATATTATGGCAGTAAAAGCCAAGGTCTCGTCTTCAACTTTAGGTAGCATGTGGAGTACGATATCGCGACAGTAAGAATGTAGCTACACCTCATGATCATATTTCGTATTTGGTCTCGGCATAAATAAAAGGGAAGCAAAAAAACTAAGAACGTGAGGAAAAATAAAATACGTGGGCAGATTTGCCGCTCTGCGGGTTAGTTAAAGAATGCTATCGCATTAAAAGGTCGCGCATGCGCACTGCGCGGTTCTCGGCAGCAGGGACCTCGCGCCGTCAGGGAGCGCGGCGATGCACATCGGTCTTACATCGGTCGGCGCTCCGGTGTTACTTGTGTGACGTCACTTCCGTGACCAAGTTTTTGTGACATTGATCTCTCAACTTTGTACCCCCTTCCAAGCGCAGAAGAAACATAGTTCTACGTTCAAAAAAAAACAAACAAAAAAAAAACAATGTGCGTCTTGACTTTTTTTTTTTTTTTTACATGCATACGTCATGCTTGGTGCCAGCACGCAAACTCTTTTTTACAGGGATAAGAGAAGGACCACGTAACAAAGCAACAACAAAAGAATAAGAACATGAGACGTTCCGTCCCGTCTTTGTCCTTTATGTTGCTTCCCCTTTCCTACAGGGCCGTCACTTACCATCGAGATCCCAATCCTCGTGTGTGTGTGTGTGTGTGTGTGTGTGTGTGTGTGTGTGTGTGTGTGTGTGTGTGTGTGTGTGTGTGTGTTTGTGTGCGTGTGTGTGTTTCAGTTTTACACATAATTCTAATCTTCGAAATACAGAGAGTTTTCTTCGTAGATTTCTGCGATTGGTCCTCCCAAGGTTCTTGCCGGAAACCAGACACATTACAATTTTTTAGAGTTCATAAAAAAAAAAGGAAAATTTTCAGTTTCGTGATTGCAAGTAATGCGCGGGTGCTTTTTGTTTTTGAAAATATGAAGCTATCGCTCGATATTTTCATATTTGCATAAATGCGAGAACAAAGTAATTTTGGAATGACTAGTTTCCTGGGCATCATTGAGCTCCATAGAGTCAGCTTCTTCCGGGCAAGACATTAATTATTTCATACTTCATTAGCAGATTAGTTTTATCTCTGAAGTTGTTTTGAGGGCCGCGTTAAAATGGCAAAGCAGCTTTAACCTTACTTGTCGCGCTTAACGAGTCCAAACGTAATGAAATATTCACCAAGAAAGGTACGAAGAGACGTTTCCATTTTTTTTTTCTTAAGGAAGATGGCATAGAATATTTATAATTTTCTTTTTCATTTTGATTTTCCAAAGAATTAAAGAACTGCCACAAAAAAGACAGGAAAATATCCAAATATTTTTTGAGGGCAATATGGCGTGATTGTTCTGCAAAGCTTTCTGTTTTTTTTTTTTTTTTTTTTGCTTTAGCTGAGGTTTTACCTGGATCTTTTAAATTATGCCGACGTTGAAGCAAACGAAGTGAAGACGTACGTTCTGTTTGTTTTTTTCTTTTTGTCTTATGCGCGGCGACGTCAGGACGGTGGCCTCTGGTTCGAATGATCAGTGGGTAGCAACGCTACTGGAATACTCAGTTGGGAAACTGCAATAGGAGCCTTCTTTGAAAAAGTTGCTCCGATCCGTATTCGAGAACCGAACTAATGGCGATTAAAACGCCGCCATTTCTCCCGTATGCGGAGGGCAAGTTCGTCTGCTTCTTGCGCAGGGGGTAGCGGTGACGTCAGAACGCCGAGCCCTGATTGGCTGATCGCGACCCCCTATCTGAGCGTCGTCTGCTCCTTTGCAACGTCGTCTGCTCGCAACGTCGTCTGCGTCTGTCTTACCTTTCCTGCGACTTTCGGAAGTGCAGAGGCCAGATTCACGAAATGATATTATGCCAAAAATGTGCGTAAGACATAACTTAAGAACAAATTCGTATTCACGAAACGAAATTTTCGTAAGTTTTGCGCAGGTTACGACGAAATCCTACGACAGCTCCGAAGCTGTCTTACGCACTTCTTACGATGAAATCAGCATGGCCGACAGCGTCCCGGTCGCGACGACCCACGGACGTTTATTTTTCTATGTGCGCTTCTCACGCGTCCCGACTTCAAGAAACAAAAAAAAAGTACTTGATACAGACCACGACGATCAAGAACGCTGGATACACAAACACCCGGGAAAAGCTCCAACGGCCACGATTTCACCGAACGCGACGAAGCGAGCACGGCAGTTAGGCCTAGCAGGCACTCCGCGACTCGGCGACCGTCTGCCCACGAACGGCTGGTGTGCTGAATGGAATATGCCCGCGCGACCCTTGTGAACCCTTCCCGTATTATACTTTGATCGCTGACCTCAGTTTTAGATTAAGAGGTCAATTTCTTCCTCTTGTTATCTCCTTGTTTCCCGAGGCAACGGTGACTCTCGCCGGTGAAAAAGCGGTGAATCTCGGACAGACGCAGGAAAGGTAAAGCAGCCATCGCTTTGACTAGCAGACGTAAAGCAGACGACGTTAACTGCGCCAACCCGCCGACACCGTTAAAAAATAAGGGGTCTCGCCGCACACGAAAGGAGGGAAAACGTATTTGGGAGGGAACTTGCGGACACTAACACGCTCACCTCTCGGTTCTTAGAACACTGTAGTTCTTAGCAAACAAACCTCGGCGCCTCGGGACACCTCGCCAGTGAGTCCTTTGACTTCCCTTCTTGATGCGCGACTGCTAGTTGTTAGACAAAAACAACGTACTGCTATAGTTATTTCGTCTGCCCTCTCTGAAAGGCGAAGTCGAGCTCGCTCGTAAAGACCTGCACTTCCGAAAGTCACAGGAAAGGTAAGACAGACGCAGACGATGTTGCGAGCAGACGACGTTCCAAAGGAGCAGACGACGGTGAGATAGGGGGTCGCGATCAGCCAATCAGGGCTCGGCGTTCTGACGTCGCCGCTACTTCCTTCCTCATGCGCAGAAGACGAAAATGAGCCCACTTGCGAGGCGTATAGGCAGCCACTCCCGGAACTACACGGCTGCACGTATTGGTTCAGGTCGAGTCGCGCAAGGGCCGGTGGCGCCATCTCGCTGTAGCTATATAAAGCAACTTTCGTGTTTTGACTCGTCGCTAAAAGGTGGCGCTGTTATCGTATTTAGTTTGGTCTCGGTGGACGCCAGAGGTCCAGGTTTCAAGGGTGAATTTCCCAAGGGTTTTAGTAACGGTGGTGGGTAGACTTTAAAGGGCATGAAACGCTTTTTCAACTTCCTCTTTCTTAGCTTTAATCCTCAACTCTCCAAGATGTAACTAAACGCGAAAAAACACACACACACACAAAAAAAAAAAAAAAAAAAAAGAAACTCCCTATCAGTCGTGATATTTAGAGCGACTCTTTATGGTAGCGTAGCTGCCAGAGTAGCCCCACGTTTTTCCCTGTGCCGCCTCTCACGGCGATTAGTCACAGGCAGTACTTTAGCAACGCTGCTGAGCTGGCTCGGTTTCCATAGCAACCGAGTGACCACTCGTCACGTGACCTCGTAAGAGCCGTGATGTCATCGGTAAGATGGCAGCGCCCAGAGCCTGGGGGAGGCTACACTCTAAAAAATGCCCGTGAGTCTCCTTTCCCGCACAACACTCGGAAAGCCAATCACCGCAACTTACGGAGGCAGCTCAGCGAATGACGATACCGAAACATCTGTTTAGACCAAAAAACGCAGACTGAGTTGTGACATTACGCAATGCAAGCATGACGTTTTGCATTGCTTAATGTCGCAACTCAGACTGCGTTTTTTGGTCTAAACATATGTTTCGGCTTCGTCATTGGCTGAGCTGCCTCAGTAAGTTGCGGTGATTGGCTCTCCGATTGTTGTGCGGGAAAGCAGACGCGCGGGCTTTTTTTAGAGTGTAGTTTCTTCTGTGCGCGGAGTCGTGATGTGCCGCTGCTTGCCGGTCAATTTCTGACTTCTTCGTGCTCTCTGACGTTGGTATAACGTGAAGGTCTGAAATAATGAGACTTTATACCCTTTCTGTGCAGGATCGCTCTGAATATTAGCCCATGTGCGACAGCGTCATTCACATCGCCGTAGCGGTGCTCGGACTGCCGGATGTGTTCGTGGATCGAGAAGACTTTTAGCATAAAATTTTCGCATGCTCTTAGTTTTGTTTCAACGTTGGAGTGTATGAGCATCGATGCGAAATTTATGCGTCGCATTTTGGGACGTGGGGAAGTTGATTCAGCCTCAAGTAGCCGCATAATCACAGAAACTTTTAGCGCGGAAGCTGCTGCGATTTTTACGTTTTGTACTTACCAACGATTTTACGATATAGCTTTCAGGATAATATTTTCGCATTTTTCTAGCTTCCTTTGAAAATTTGAACTTCTGATAATCGAAACAAAAGGTATACGTCGCGTGTAGGGCACAGGGGAAGTTGTTTGAGCCCTGGGTCACCGAATAATCACAGCAATTTTTAGGGAGGAAGCTCCTGCGATCTTTAAACTTTTGTACTTACCGACGATTTTACGAATTGGCAGTTCTAAAATTTTGATATAACGTGCTTTCGTTGCAATAACTTGCATTTGATCGCAGTGTGTTTTTTTTTTTGTCTTTTAAAGTGACAAGCTGGCGTTTGCTCAAGTGACCTATTGAAATGTCCTGCTATATAACAATGTATCAACACTTACTAGTAAACTTAGATGCTGAGAGGTTTGTTCGTCTTTGACATTAACAAGTTACAGACATAATTATTTCTTACGAGTGCAATATTTATTTTCTGTAGCTGGGCCCGTTTTGTGCTCATTAATATCAATGTGCTATGATGTTATTACCATGTGTATATGGTTTAAAATATTCTCTTTGCAATGCCTACGAAGGCCAAAATGACAATAGCCGACCCCAGCTCACGCATTGGACACGAGAACTGCGTCACTCGGACGTATGCGCTCGTCAACAATCATTCCGTCGATGAATATTTGGATTCGCATTCGTGGCCAATGAGTGCCTGACGGAACTTCTCATCACTTGCGAATGCCAAGTTCTAGGGTGTGCTTAAAAAGCGCGGTGGAAGCTTGGGGTCATCGGACAGGTGCCATAGCACGTCACGACCGCGTGATTTCACTGTTCGCTTTTGAGTTGAGGATTACAACTAAGGAAGAAGTTAAAAAAAAAAAAACTGAAAGACGTTTACAATCCCCTGTAACGCCGAATTAGAGCGCAGTTGTTTAGGAGGAGGAGGGGAAGGTACGGGGAGGAGGGTACAATACATCACAATACAATACAATACAATACGCCCGTTCTCCTCAACCGTACCCTCCCCTCCTCCTGTCCGTCTCGCCTCCCATTTAGCAGGATATTTTCGCTAAATTCCCCGCTAAATTTAGCGGGGAATTTTTTTCCGTCGCTATATTTAGCGGGAAAATTTTTCCGTTAAATTTAGCGGGGAATTGTTTTCGCTAAACATTGCGGGAACTTTTTTTTCTGCTAAACTTGGTGGTGAATTCTTTCTGCTAAGTTTAGCTTAACGGGGAAATTTTCTGTTAAATTTAATGGGGAAATTTTCCCGCAAACTTCAGCTGGGACCTTTTTCCACTAAATTTAGCGGGCAAATTTACCCATGATGCAGCGCGCGGTGACGTCACGAGTGACGTCACTGGTGACCCTCGTAACGTCACGTGTGACGACATCATGGGAAACGTACCATAATGCACCGCACGGTTACGCCGACAGCGCTCAAACCGGAAACGGGGTCCTACACTCTAAAAAAAGCCCGTGCGTCTGCTTTCCCGCACAACAATCGGAGAGCCAATCACCGCAACTTACGGAGGCGAATCAGCGAATGACGATGCCCAAACATATGTTTAGACCAAAAAACGCAGTCTGAGTTGTGACATTAAGCAATGCAAGCGTGACGTTTTGCATTGCTTAATGTCACAACTCAGACTGCGTTTTTTGGTCATGTTTCGGCATCATCATTCGCTGAGCTGCCTCCGTTAATTTGCCCTGATTGGCTCTCCGAGTGTTGTGCGGAAAAGCAGACGCGCAGTCATTTTTTAAAGTCTAAGAGCTGCGCTTTAAAAAATCATTGCAGGGCCCCTTTAAAGGGACCATGAAATGATTTTAAAATCGAGTTTCATCCACCGCACGTCGTAAAAGGTGTGAAAAGAAACACAAAAACGCAAAAATAGGGAGCCCCAAAAAATTATTTGCTATAGATCTTTTAAAAGAAAACTGGACTCTTTTGCGCATTCTTTCCTTCGCCTTCTCAATACGATGCATCCGCGGAAACGGAGCACGTCAGCCGAATCCAGGTCGCCTATTGGGTAAGAGCCTTCCTCACCAGCACCGCGATCGTAAACGATAAATAGCCGGCGAATGTTTCCTAAAAGTTTTGTTAAATAATATTCAGATCCACATTTTGTAGCATAATTAGAGATGTGTGGCGAAAATTGCCAAATTTGATAATGCTGAGAGCCAAGCGCCGTCTATCGTGTGGTAAACGAAGCAACTACTGCGCGTGCGCAGTAGGCCAGGGCCAACAGTTACTTATGTGGCGGCGACCGACAAACGTTTATTTTCTTTGTTTTCCTTCCTCTCAAAACTCTGACTGACTGAACGTTTATTTTTCTACGTATTCTTCTCGCGCGTGCCGACTTCAAGCAGCAAGAAAACAGTACTTAAAACGGACCACGACGAACAAGAACGCTGGATCCACCGACTCCGACGAAGCGAGCTGCTCAGAATGTAGGCCTAGCAGGCATTCCGACTCAGCGCTGCGTTGCTTCGTCGCAAGACCGTCTGCCTACGACCGGCTGGCGTGCTGAATGGAATATGCCCGCGCGACCCTTATGGACCCTCCCCGTACTATAGTTTGACCGCTGACCCCAATTTTAGATTAAGAGGTGAGGTCAATCTTTTTCCCTTGTTTTCCGTGGCAGTGTTGACGAACACTCATCGAAAAGGGACTCTCGTCGATTCTATCTTCTTGTTTTGTGTGATATAGAGCTGAAATAAACGCCGTATGGATTACCTTCGTAACACGGTATGTACACTTTGTTATTGGTATGCCATTTTTATTCTGACAGACTGCACGTCACTGTCGAGCCATAACAGTTCGTGGGAGGTATACGTGCAACCCCGGTCCAACCTTTCTTTGCCGAGTGTCGCGTCAGCATCGAGTTGCAATCGTAAAAGAACGGTCCCGAAGTGCTTACCAACAGCGCGGATACAGCTCTTCCATCAAGCGCGCGCGTCCGCTCCGAGTGTAAACAGGTATTTACGTGGCTTTTGCTGACGCTCGTAGTTCAAACGTATCTTTTTTAACGTCGGCTCGCTCCTGCATCTCCGAGGCCGCGAAAAATGCCATCTACGTCGCTTTGCAAACGATTGACACGGGCCGGCCCTTTTGCCAACAATGACAGTTGGGTTGACTTCTGGAGTCTTCACCGGAAGACTAGCTGCACTTCCCAACAGGCATACCGGCTTATGGGACTAGTCCCATGCTGTCGCTGTAGCGCAACATATCTCATTGAATTTCGCTCAGCTGCGATGCGGCGATCAGAGGCGCCGATTAAGAAAATACGTCGGTGACATCAGCGCAGTAAAACCTACCGGCGCACCCCAACTCGTTGCCGCTAACGCTCCCATTCTCCTAATGCCGTGAGAACTTCCTGTTCCGGAAACAGCGTACGTCACGGCTTGTTTTGCGGTCAGTTGGAGAGAAAGAAAAAGTCGATATTTCATTAATTTTTTGTGTAGAAGTTAATAAACCGAGACGAAAACGGATGCCTGTTCGGCATTCAGTGAACATTGACGGTTTAATGTAAAAGTTATCTGGAAAAAGTAAAAAGGTCATTTCATGGTCCCTTTAACACGGATATCTGTGCTACACCTGATAAAATATTGACTTTTTGCATGCCGGTAGACTCTCGGACGGCCACTTTGCCTGTCGGCAAGAACATCTCATATCCGGCGTCTGTTTCTTTTGAGAGCGTTAAAAATCCTCTGGAGACCACCATGCTGTTCTTTTTATTTGAACGCCTTCGGCTGTTCATCACCCAAACGAGGGCGGGACCGTCGTCGACGTCGCCAGTCGGTGATAAAATCTAATCTTGGATGGATGATTGGGTTTTGAAGAAGTATGATGCTAAGCATACATTCGCTTGCTATGGGGCAGTCGAGCAGCAGTCATGTCCCGAGGCAATCGTCCCGTCGCGGCCGGAGTAATCGAATTTTCTTCCATCGTAGCGAAGTCCGAAAGTAGAAGGGGCGTGCGCCATCCCGGCGGCGCGGAAAACCACTCGACTTGTCCGTGCAGCTGCGATACCGAGCAGCTCTCGTCGCCCGACAGTCCCCGGGCTGGAAATCGTCTCACTACACAGAAGAAACAGGCACCGTTCCTCCAGAGGCCCGTGCTGTACCGCCATGCCTTCTGACTTCTGATGTCGTGCCATCTAGATAATTTTGCGTCGTGTCGCTACTCTGCAACTACGCTGCCCTATACAGTGGCTATTGGCGACGTGCGCGACCGAAAGCGTCGCTGTGGTCGGCCTTCCACGATTGGCCCAAAAGCTGACTATGACGTCGGAAAGGGTATACCATCGACGGAAATAAGAGGAATGAAAGAACTTTAATTTCGACGGTGTTGGCCGTGTTGCTTTGAGAGCGCAATGATTTCAGGCTTCCACCATGCCATTTACAAACACCATCGAATTTGTTGTTCGCAAGGTAATGACGTCACAAAGGGGAACCATAGGAGGGCGCCACCGAAACATCTCGCCGCTAATAGTCACATCATAAGAGGATATTTCAGCCGGCAAGCGCGTGTCGCTCGTGTGGCATATTGCTCTGCAGTGTCATCAGACGTTACGTCTTTTTCTTACTTTTTTTTTTTCTTTTTTAGAGTTCGCGTGCATAACTTTGATAGGGGGCTGATAATGGGCGAGAGCGGAGATTCCGGAAACGCCTTTTAGGACGTCACGCGCAGGGACGGAAGATCTTTAGCGGTACTCTGGAACGAATTTTGTGCAGCGTCCATGCATCAAAATGAAAAAGCAATCTCGATATTCGAGATACTGGAGGCCGAATAAAGACGATTCAAGTGTGTCTTCTCGAATGCAGAACCGCTTCAGTTTGCCGGGACAGTGACACCGCCCCCAATATATATATATACCCGAAGGAAAAATCCATCAATGTAACCCTGTTTGGCAGTCAATGTTTTCTAGTGGACCGCTGACTGTGCCTGACTGTACGTCAAGCATGTCTGATTGACTAGCAAGTTACTCTGACCGACAGTCAAACTCCAGTCAGACTCCGCTTGTCGGCTTTCTGATGGTTTCCTGGTGGCAGTCGGCCGCCGCGAAATTCCATCAGGATGTCTTGGTGGCGATTCTGACTGCACATCGATTGTCTCTGACTGTACGTCAAAAAGCTTTGACGTGCAGACAGACGTACGGTCAAAGGACGTAAAGTTTGTTCGGACACCACTATTTCGTCAAATCTATGAATACAAAAAGTAATCTATGCACGAGAAAACGATTCTAGGACGTGAGCCCATAAAACCGCTGACGTTAGATATTTGACACGCAACCGACCGACAACCTTGATCAGAAGCCCGCCGAAGCGCCGAAAACGACACTTCGCTTCGCCCATAGATGCTTCGCCGCTTCGTCGAGCTTTCATGAACCATCGCTCTCGACTCGTTTTGTTTGCCCGCTTGCTCCAGCCTGTCGATCCTGCCAGGGTTCTACAATGTCTTATGTTTTAGTAGAATTTCTACCCGACAAGACCCAGCCTGTTGTGAGTTCCGACGATGTAAGGGACTTTAGAGGTGTAGTTGAAGACGACAAGGTGTACCAGGTCTACTGGGCCGGTGACGCGCGAACAAAAGGGTCGTTCTACGACGCGAAAGTACTCTACATGGCAGGTGAGTAGAACTGAAGTACGGCGAGTGATGTACAAGTGGATTGCATAACATGCTGACGGCTTAACTGCATTTGCAGCCGAAGCATCTCGTATAAAACGATTAGTTAAATCGTGTTTCAAAAACGGTGCCATGGCATAGCGGTTACGGTGTGCGATTTGTATGCAAGTGGTCGCGGGTTCAAATCCGCGGTTGTCCTGCTTTTTTTTTTTTTTTTTTTTTTTTTCTTCTCGAACATTTTGTTTTATTGAGGCATTTTGCGATATTTATGAGTGCGTATAGCTTTACTCTTATATAAATGCTGCGCTTGTTGATGAAAATCCCTTGGCAGTGGCAGTCAGGCGTCATCTGATGGTCCATCAGATGACGTCTGATGGTCCATCACGTTCCACCAAGGCTGCTGACTGGCAGTCAGTGTCCCAAATTACGTACCTTGATGGAATTTTCAATAGGGTATCTATAATTTTTCCAAGCGATTAAATATGGTGTCAGCCTCTACCCAATCAATATTTTGTTACAGAGTCACGTGTATTTTTAATAAAGCCGAAAAACTAAACTGCCCGAAACCAAAACATGAGCTCATGGCCGCGACATGTGAATAATGTGTACCGAGTCGGGAGAAATGTAGAAGAGAGAGTTGCCGGCAGTAACGTGGCTACACCCGACCGCGTTCTTGTTTTTTTCTTCTCCAGCTTCGAAGTTTAGTGCACCGTTTGTCGCGCGATTGTTTTGACAAGAGGCTCGATGTTCTACTCTTGAATATCAATTGGCCGGTACATGGCGGTACTACGAACGACAGTGCCGAAGTAGCGGCCCCCACGTCCGTCGCAACATTGGTCCGTCGTGCACCACCATTGCGTCATCCAGCCCGCGGTACGTCGCTATACTGATAATGACGTCGGTAAGTACCTCCTGTAACCGGTGTAACGTGTAAAGTTTTTTTTTTTCGTTTTTTTTCCCAATTGACGTATTTGCAGTTTTTTGGAGGCCACAAGAATGGGTCCGTTTTCTTTTTTTATATTTAGTATTGAATGTACTACTGAGGTTACCCACGATTTTTAATATATTTGGTAGAGTAGTTTGAATGCCACGTGACCACAGAAAAGAGTGAGCGCGAGTGATACCGGCCAAATCTCGATCGGCTGTTTTCAGACGTAAAGAACACTAATTGCGTGCCGCAAATTGTGCTGTCGGTAGTTGGGGCCTGATAGGTCATGTTCAAATAAAAACATCGCCCAGCATAAACACCATGTCAGTGTCCCTTTAAGAGTGCAGGAGCGGCACAGTAGGAAATAAACATAAACCCAATATATTCTATGTTCTTCAGAATTATTCTGCTCTGAATTACAAGCTCAAAATCGTCTTCTCGTTTCTCTTCCCACCTCCTCCCGCCCCCCCCCCCCCCCATTTTATTATTAAACTTTGCAAAACATTAAGTGTCTACAGGCAATCTGCATGGGCCGATTTGTGAAAAAAAAGTGCTGAAAACTCACAAAAGGTGTTATCACTTTCGTCGAAAGACCATCAGCAAGGTTGGTGAAGTCCTTTCATGTTAACACGTGTGTCTTAGCGTGTCTGTGTGTGTGTACACGCGGAGGGTGCATACCAAATATGATGTTGCGTAGCACTCACAGAGGTTGTTAAACTAAGCTTTCTTTGTAGAGGAATTTCAAACAATAGGATCGGATGTGTTAGCCTTTATTTTAATACTTTCCAATATTTGTAGAAATATATTTCTTTCTTAAATGACAATGGAATATAGCCGGCTACTTTTTAGAGTGGCCAGAATCTCAATTTATTATATTTTATCAGATATTAAAGAAGAAAAAATTTGAACGTACGATGACTCTAATGTGCCATCATTATACTGAAAAAAAAAAAAAAAAGTGGGAAGAGCAGGTAAGTTTGATTCATTCGGGAGACGCACTCGCTTTGCACCGGAGCGAAGCATGGGGCGAGAGAAATGCCTTTGCAATTTAACTTCCGAGCTTCCCGCCTCGTCGAACAGTTTTTCAGGTGTGCGACAGTGTGTCAAAGACATCCAGACCTCGGATTACATTCGTGTCTCCATAATACAAACCCCATCATTACGAATGAATGCCCCGCTATATCTCATTATTGCGTTCCGGAAAATGATTTTTTTTTCCATTGGCAACATTTTCGGTGATGAACTGGATAACTATGTCCAATTTGTCTCGTTATTTCGAAGGACTAACATTAGATAGCCTTAGTATAAGGAACTCCAACTCTTTAAATCCCCCAAAGCTGTTTGGCGGACTCAAAATCGTTCTGAACTCTCTATCGTTGACGATATCTTTGGTGTGTGCGAGGAAAGGGGACGGGGCGTAGGTGTTCACATTACTGTACGCATTAAAAAAAAAAAAAAATATATATATATATATATATAAAGGAATATGTGCAGATGAATGAACCGTACTTAATCCAATGAATCAAAGAATCCAAGTTTTCAGGAACCCGCCGAAAGTCAAAAAACGGCGGAGCCAGGATTTGAACTCTGGGCCTCCCAATGTCCGGTCGGGTGTGCTAACCACTACACAACTCCACCTTTTTTTATTATTTTTTTTTTTGCAGTTGTTTATTTACAGGTTAAAACATAAGTAGCAAGAATGAAGGAAATGAGGTATATACATATGTTAGAGCAGAAAAAGAACGTTACATAAGTTAGACATTGCATTAAATGACCCAGGTGCAAAGTAAATCAGTTAAAGGTTACAAAATTGTTAAAGAGTGCAGTAAACTCGGCTCTGGATGTATATTACACTCAAAGATGTTAAAAGTGTATTAGAGTGAGGCACGTGCGAAGGCGACGGATAGTCTTCCTGAAACATGAAAATTTAGTGCTACCTTCTGAGCTTTCACCAGAGTGTCTCTCAGATCTTTTTCTGTTTCCACTGGTTCTAAAATTCTAATAGTCCACTCCAATTTGCTAGCAAAGTGTCGCCACGCAGGTTTAGGGTTCAGTGTGCACTCTGTCATGTCTACTCTTGACCGCCATAGCGCATGTAGGCCTAAAACCATGATTATCTCAGTCAGGTCAGTCAGCGTCCTTTGGTCGTGCCGCCGTAGGAATTTCAAGGTACACCAACTAATCTGCAAGTCCAGATCAAAGAAAGACTGTAGTTCGGCCCAAAATATTTCTGCATTGGAACAACAAATAAACACATGCTCGAGTGTTTCTTCTTTACCACATAAATCACAATTGTGTGACCATGGCACGAAGAAACCCTTGGCCTGCTGCCACACTTTGACGGGAAGCACTTCCGTGTGGAACTTGAAAAAGAAGTCTTTCGATGATGTAGCGACGGGCAAACGTTTTAGACGATGAAATACGTCATTGTCGGTTGGCTGGTCTGTCAAGGGTCTGTAAAGGGGAGGAGGAATCAGCGCGGAGACTGCAGCCCAATACAGTTGCTTACGGTTGCTTTTCAGAAGAAAGTCCCGCGAAAAAAGTGTTTTGCAGCAGGCGGATTGACTGGGTGATTTCTTTGTAAAAGAAAAGCACTGGGTAAAAGGTGTAGGGGTAGCAGTGGTGACTTGCCATGCCAAAAGTTGCGACGCACCGAGGTGGTGAAATGCAGACAGTATGAAGGGGTCCTGCTGATCTCGGAAGAGGAGGAAACGATGAATGACGAGCTTTAGGCCGACATTGATGAGACCTAAGCCTCCTTTTGCAAGACTTAGAAAGAGGTTTTGACGTCGCATTCGCTCCATGGACGATTTCCATATAAATACAGCCCAGGAACGCTGAACTTTGTCTGCCGTGGTAGTAGAGAAGGGCATCACTTGCGCAGAATAGAGGATGGCTGGATATGATATGGCGTTGCACAGGTAGCTTCTTGTAAAAAAAGAAATGTGCCGGGATTTCCATGGAAATAGCTTCGCTCCTTGTGCTCCGATGCGCTTCTTCCATAAAGACGCCGCACCTCCACGAAGGTCTAAGTTGGTCCCCAAGTAGGTCGTCACTGATTCTGACCACTGAATACCCATAAACTTAGAAGGTTTGGTTCCCCAGTCTCCGAGCCAGGCACCGCAAGACTTTTTTCGATTCAAAGAAGAGCCGGAGTATTTGCTATAGCTCTCTACGAGTTCAAGAGCAATCAGCACTTCTTTCTTGGATGAACATACAAAGGTAATGTCATCGGCATATGCCAGAAACTTCAGGACGTGTTCGGAAAACTGGAATCCAGCGATCGAAGTATTGTGAAGTACAGTGCGACAGAGTGGTTCCAAATACAAAGAAAACAGAAGGGGCGAAAGCGGGCAGCCCTGCCGTACTGACCTGCGCACAAAAATAGAGGTTCCTACATTCCCATTGATGACGAGTTTCATTGTGATGTCCGTGTAAATTATTGAAATCCATTTCTCAATGTAATCTCCCAGTTCACAGTGTCGTATAAGGGAAAATAGAAACTTCCGGTCGACTCTGTCGAATGCTTCGCTTAGGTCTAGCTGAAGCGCAGCTAGGTGTGCATAACCTTGTTCTGCAGCTTCGCACATGATGCGCATCCGGTGAAGGTTGTGTGTGATGGAACGACCTTTGAAGCCGTAGCTCTGATGGTCTCCAACGATATGACGAAGTCCTATCTCGAGTCGTCGTGCCAGTTTTCTTGTAAGAATTTTATAATCCGTACAAAGTAAGCTGATGGGACGAAAATCGGATACTTCTGGTGCTCCCTCATTAGGGGCTTTCTTGGGTATTAATACTACGTGACTTTTCCTCATTGACGGTGGCAGGAGCTCTCGTTTCCTGATGTCTTCAAATACGTGCACGAGAAAAGCGCCAACAATATCCGCAAATGTTTTATAAAATTCAGCACCAATGCCATCAGGACCAGGACTCTTGTCTGTAGGGAGCTCTTTTATCACTCGCTGTATCTCTCTCGGTGTTATGGGAGAGTTTATTATTTCTCTCGCTTCTTCTGGAACCTTAGGGAGTAAGGAGAGCACCTTCTCTGGAATATCCGACAAGGTTTCCGTCCTTGCATAGAGGTCTCCATAAAAGCTTTCAAACGCAGCGCATATATCTGATTGTGTAGAGGCTATTGAATCTTTACGATGAACCACGGTGATAGCATTACGCTTGCGTCGTAGTCTTTCGAATGTGTGAAAAACTTTAGATGGCTGTTCCTCGTGTTCTAGTGTCAGCTCTCGACTTCGAATGAGCGCTCCCCAGTGTCGCTGTTCAATAAGTTGTTGCAATTGTTTTTTTATGTTCTTAATATCTTCAATAAATACGCCTGGGCGTCGTTCTTCTTCAGTGACGAGGGATCGTAAAGCATTTACGAGAGCTAGTTCTTTGGACTTTTTTCGTGCACTCTCTATAGAGCTTCGGATGACCGCTTGCACTTTCACATAAGATTTGAACGCTTCCCATTTGCAAGCGTCGATCGGCTCACTTTTGGCTAGAACGGTTAGCTCCTTACGAATTTGTTCGCGAAATACCTCATCTTCCAAAATTTTATTGTTCATCTTCCAAGATTCAATTCCTGAACTACGTATGGAGCGATCTGTCTCTCTTCTAAACGAGATGGACACTAGCGCATGGTCTGAGAGGTGAGTGGGATTCGCAGTATATTGAATCTTGTCACTGGGGATTTCACCTGAGATGTAAATTCTATCAAGCCGCGCATGAGAAGCACCTTGCCAATGGGTGAATTTGGGATCAAAAGATTTTATGTCTTCTGTCGCGTCCTTGAGGTCGAAGTCATGAAGAATGTTTTTCAACTCCACTATGCTTCCATCACTTTTCCATCCAGAAGTTGTGCAATCGTTCCGCGACAGCACGCAATTGAAGTCACCCGCTAAGATAACTTTACTTGGGGTGTCTAAAGTTACACGTAAGCTTTTGAAAAAAGTTAAACGATCAGAAGAATTGTTTGGTGCGTAGATGGAAACTATTTTGACTAATTCTTCGCCAACCAAAACGTCTATGGCAGCTGTGCGACCATCTGCTGCTAGCTCACTATCAACGAAACTGCAGCGACGTGAGGCTTTTCGCAGAAAGATAGCGGTCCCAGCACTTAGGCCAGAGGATGGAGCGTGATAACAATATGTATCCTGGAAGTAGGTGACAAGATCAATTTCTTGCTCTCTTGTTGAGATTTTGGTTTCCTGTAGACATATTATATCAATTTTGTGTTGATAAAGAATCTCTTTTAGCCATATCTTACGGCGTTGACTTATAAGGCTGGCTACGTTAAAAGTCCCGATTGTAAAAGCACCATAAGGATCGTCGTTCATTGAACGTATTAGGTGATGGAGCAAAGTAAAGCGTCTCTTACTGACTCTTCGGGTCCTCGTGGCCGGACAGGATGGGATCCTGCTCGGTGATGGGAGATTTGGGAGATAGAGATTTTGTTCTCCTCTCTCTTCTCCTCTTTGACTCTGCCCGCTCCCATTGAGCTGTTGAGCCAGGATCTACGGTGCACAGAATTTCTTCTCCCTTTCTTTTCCCGAGCATTTCTTTGTCGCTGGTATCGTCCATTTCGGATGCCTCTTCCTCTGGTTGCATTGACTCTTCAGCTTGGTCTTCAGGAACGAGAGCACTGAACGAGTTGGTGATGACAATATTGCTCACTGTCTCCTTCGTTGCAGAGCATGACGACGTCGACCTGTCTTCGCACTTCTCAGTCCGTGAGGCTGCCTCGACGCAGGCTGTCCTGTGAGCGGTGCTGACTTCTGCCGAAACCTCTGTTTCTGCTGTTTCTTCTGCGTCCATCAAGTAGTCCGCAGGAATCTGGAGAGATGCGGTAGTTCGGTTGGCGTACGTTGGGACACAGTCTTCGAGATCATGGCCGAATTTTCGACATGCGCTACACCAGGAAGCGCGGCACTGGCCTCGGACGTGTCCGACTTGCCTGCATCGCAGACATTGCGGTGCTCTGCCAGGCACGGAGACAAGGACGGTTGTTCCCAAAATCCTGAGCTGATGCGGCAAGCTGTCCGCAGTCACACCTTCGTTCAATTCAATTGATAGTATTCTTGTGGTCGTCTCCACATCCTCGAAGCCAGAGTAGTGCCACTTGTCTCGAACGATGCGTTTTATTTTTCCAAACGTAGAGAAAGCGCTGGCCACGTTTGCATCTGGGACGGTAGTTGGGACCCAGTGCACCTTCATGGACAGCGCAGTCTTGCTCCCGTCTATTATCAAACATGTTTTGTTCTTTACTTGGATCTCTCGGAGCTGCAGCAGTCTTTCTTTTTCCTTGGCAGAACGCACTGTGAGCAGCCACACATGATTGTACTGGTAGGCCCCAAGCGAAGCTAGCTCATTTGGGTTGATGATTTTCTTCAAAGCAGGACCGAAATCGTCGATGCGGTATGGCCGGGCTGATGGGTCCCCATGAAGAATCAGCGAATTTTCAAGCAGCTTACCGTTGGGAAGGGGTGGCAGTAAAATCTTGTATTCCGCTGTACTTGGTGCAGAGGGGGCAGGAGCAGAAATAGTTTCAGAATATTCCCGGCTAGGCTTAGCCGTTGAGATTTCCTTTACGGAGCCCATTTCCAACGCGGCCATTCAGCTCGTCGTCTTCTTCGAACTCCTACACAACTCCACCTTGGCTTTCTGGCGTTTCCTACTTGTCTTATTAATGCACAAGAAACGAAATGTGTCCAATCGGAGGTGTTCTGGAAGCACACGCCGCCGCGTGGAACGCGGTACGACGCTTAGTGTCACGTGGTACGTGCTCGTTTGTGCTCCAGAAATCCTCCCACTGTTTGTCTCGCCCCGTGTACATGTAGTATTCTTTGTTTATGAGCTTTTAGAGACGCGGTATCATCATCATCTGCGAGAATCAAGAGCCACGTTATTGAATATACAACACGGGCACTTCACGTCATCGTACGTGGTCTCCGAGGAGGATATAAAGGAATATGTGCAGATGAATGAACCGTACTTAATCCAATGAATCAAAGAATCCAAGTTTTCAGGAACCCGCCGAAAGCCAAAAAACGGCGGAGCCAGGATTTGAACTATGGGCCTCCCAATGTCCGGTCGGGTGTGCTAACCATATATATATATATATATATATATATGAGCGAAATAATATTTTTGGTTTTCAGGGTCTCAGGGTAAAGGCGCAACGAAAAACGTTCTTATTGTACAGTTGCTGTTGCTTCTAAAATCAAGCGCGCGCGTGGCATTTCTAAAAAAAAAAAAAAAAAAAACTTTAGATTTTTTTATTTTCTTTGAACATTATGCGAAGCGCTTACTTTTGAGTTCTGCGATGCGCGTTAAGCGCATGATGGAGCGCGAAATATACCGAAGTCTGCATAATAAACCATAAAAGAAAACAAAAAACAAAAAAAAAAAACAACGATGGATAGCTTTTTGCGCACTACCGAAGCTGTCGTCATCGGTGGTCCCAGATGGCAGACAGGGCTTTTAGTGCTCACAAATATATGGGAAACGTTTACTCGCAAAGCCGTTTCCAAGTTTTTTGCTTTATCTTTTCCTAGCCCTTTTTTGCGAGAAAACTCAGGGCGCCTGCGTTGTATAAAAGGAAAACTTGAAACTT
The DNA here is from genome assembly GCF_016920785.2 of Ixodes scapularis. Lineage (NCBI taxonomy): Eukaryota > Metazoa > Arthropoda > Arachnida > Ixodida > Ixodidae > Ixodes > Ixodes scapularis. The sequence goes on along the minus strand of NW_024609879.1, from coordinate 107,687,344 downwards.
GCGAGTCAATACAAGATCGTCGCGTCGCGTCAGCACTAACGCGCAAAAACCTTTTTCGCCCGCATATTTCATCCGCGCTTTTTGTGATGCCCTGATGCTAGCGCTTGCGAGAGTTTCACATTAAAGCCGCTGTCGCGCGGCTCGTATTCATTGCACAAAGGACACGGTGCTTGGTTGCAGACATGATGACAAAGACTCCTAAGAACGCGACTCAAGAGTATGTTCGAAGTATCAGCAGACGATTTTTTTTGTATGATTAATGTGACAGGCATACAAGGAAGAAAAGAGCCTCAGGCAGTCTCTGCGTACCGTCTTTAGGATTATGTACTATGCCCGAGTCCCACCAGAAAGACAAACAGAAACAAGCGACAGGGACAAACCTCAAACCATAGCCTCCTCTATACCCACAAAGCCTGGCAGTTCGACGACGGAGCCATAACGTGCCCGGCCGCAGATTTGGAGCGCGAGGATCTGGTAGCGCAGAGCATCAAAGAGCCATTTCTTGGGAAACCTGGACGTGAGCGAACAGCTTTCGTGGCGGCCAAGATCCGAAACACACTTGTTCGCTAGGGAGAAGTGTGTTTCGGCGTCTCGCCGTAGCGGGGCGCCAGTCACGTGGCTTTCGTCTCATCCGTTGTCTGCCGCTCCACCTTTTCCATTTCGGCGGCCGCTTCTCGTGGCGATCTGTCAGGCTTTGTCAGTATATAGGACGCTGTGCTCAGACACATGCAGCATGCTCGCGATGTTACCTTTGGCATGCATTTAGTCGTTCGGCGCTCGTGAAGTAAGCACGCGTGATTGCAAGCCATGCTAAAGGTACCCGCGCGTGCATGAAGGCCCGTTCACACTCTTGCAACCGAATACGACCGAGAGAAACGAGACCGGTTTTTAAGCCACTTGCGACGACTTAGAACCAGCTCCGCAGCAGCGCATCCGGTCTCAAGACGTCGCAAGTGGCTTAAAAACCGGTCGGGTCTCTCTCGGTCTTACTCGGTCGCAAGAGTGTGAACGGGCCTTGATGCTCGTGGTTGAGCATAGCCTCTTTTATTCTGCAAAAGCCTCTCTAATTGCAAAAGAATCTGGTTTGAGGCTTGTCGCTGTTGTTTGTTTCTGTTTGTCGCTCTAGTGGGACTCAGGCATCAGCAGCATGGCCGTGTGCGTTAAGTCCATGTCGCGTCCGAGCGCACCTGCCAACGCTGCGATCCGGTGTCAGCCAATCAAGCAGCACCAAAAGTGAATCGTCACGCAGCTCGTCCTCTTTTGTGCCATTTGCTATCACCGACAAAACCAATCACGCATAAAAAAAAAGAAAAAAAAGAAAAAGACATCGCAGGATCTTTCGCTTTTTTCCAACGTATATAGGCGCTTTAAACACCCACGAGATTGAGCCGCCATTGCCGACCTTATCTTGTCTTACCGAAATGCCGAGCCACTGAAGCGGGCGTTGACGAACCTCTACAAAGGCCTTGGTGGGGTAAAGGACCCGGTAGCACCTGAAGCGGCAATAACCTGTCCTGCTCAGGCAATGATGAAGTGAAGCGAACGGAATAAGACGAAACAAAGATTGAAGGTCGGTTACGGTAGCGCCACTGCACAGCTGCTGCAAAGCGTCTATACAGCGCCACACTGTCTACAAACAAGCCGGCGTTTGCCAACACCGGGTGTTGGCACTGCGCCAGTGCAGAAACCAGATTTGCGTCAACTGAACCGTCTGCGCATGCGCAGTGCAGACGGCAGCGCCACCGTAGTTGCGTGAAGTCCAACGAGGTAGAGGGGCTTAGAGCGATAAACCGGAAGTTCGGAAGTGGCACCCCCCCGGTTGCCGCCATGTTTTACGCAAATGTGACCACTCGTCACGTGACCTTCCAAGAGCCGTGACGTCACAGGTAAGATGGCAGCGCCCAGAGCTGGCAGATGCGAGTTTGTTCGGTGCGTGGTAGCCGTGATGTGCAGCTGCTTTCCGACGATTTCGGGCTTTTTCTTGCTCGCTGACGCAGTTATGATGTGAAAATATGAAGGAATGAGACTTTATGCCCTTTTTTCGCAAGATCGCTCTGGATCATCTGGATATTAACACCTGTGAGACAGCATCAGCCGTATCGCCGTCCGGTGCTCGGATTCCGGATCCGTTCGAGGATCGATAGAACTTTGAGTGCTTTTAGCATAAAATTTTCGCATTCTCTTAGCTTTGTTTGAAAGTTGGAACGTCTGAGAATCGACGCGAAAGGTATACGTCGCGTGAGAGCCTACAGGAAAAGTTGTTTCAGCCCTGCGTCCCCGAATAACCATAGCAACTTTTAGCGAGGAAGCTCCTGGGATCTTTAACCTTTTGTGCAAATCGACGATTCTACATTCGATCGCTTTTCGTCCTCTTTTTGTGAGTGCGAAGTGCACACTTATTTTCAGCTACGAGGATGACGTTTTATTGAGTGTGGGGATGAATAAATTGTTGCAGGCACCTGCTTCAAAGCTATTCGACTTGCAATAGCAACAACTGTTTTGGTGTATGCATAGATTAACTGCACCTTTTCCTATTTCGGAGGATTTTTTGCAGCAATACTCTTTTTCATCAAGAGTGCATTGTATTAGTCGGTCAATTATTTACTTGTTCTAATTACCTGGATAAGATGATTCATATTTGTGTTCATCCCTTGCCTGAAGAGCAGTCTTGTTGAAAAATGTTGACCATTACTTTCGGTCTCTTCAATAGACTTTTTTGAAAAGTGTGGGCCGCCTATACTTCGCATTGTAACTTGGAAAAGGGCAACCGCCACAGACCCCTCGAGCCAATCAGAAAGACGGAGCGAAGGTGTGTGACATATCTGGGCAGACGAGCACTCTGAATGACAAGTTGTCATGTGCCTCTCTCCAACGTGCATATTGGCTCACCGAGACTGTAGCCTTTGCCGTTTGCCAAATTGTGATGAAACGAATTACAGTAGCTACTACTCTAATTACCCCAGGCTTTCATACTTTGGGTATTTTTCGACAAGAATGCTATGTCCGCCATCACTGTGAACTCTGCTCAGCGCCTATTGGACTCGCATGCTGCATTAGCATTCGACGTGAACTGGGGCCCATTTGTGTGCTTTTCGCCGAAACAAAATTGTGACAGTTGTGTTTGCTGGATGGGGTTCTGCAAAGGGTCTATTGTGTTATACATATAGGAAGTGTCCTGCTATTTAACAATGCATCAACACATACTATTAAAGTATACGCTCAGAGGTGTGTTTGTTTTTGCAATTAACAAGTTAAATTAGTGTGCTTTAATGTTATCATCATTTGTAGTTTTAAGTATCCTCTCTGCAATGCCTACGAAGACCACAGGAGGGAATAAATTAATAAATAACATTTTCACATCACTGGAATTGGTTTTCGGATGCGCCACATGTTCAGAAGAAGTGGAACAAGTGCAGCCCAATGCACCAAGTCTGCCAGTCTGGTACGTCCCATCAATTAATATTGAGGGGTCAGAGATACGAGTGTCCTCAAAAGGACCTGCGCGTGCGGTGAACACAATTCTTGGTATATAGACTTCCAAGGCGTAAAGGCAATTGGAAATATGTTTATCTGGTTAGTATATCAAATATGTTTATTTCCACTGGATTACATAATTATTGATTCTTAGTTAATGGTTCCAAGACGAGTTCTTTCTGCGACAGTCTCCTGTCAGTCGTTCAGTCGTAGTACCTGTGCACCTTGTCGGATGACGTCACGGGCACGTCGGTGTTCAGTTTGGTCGAGTAGCAACCTTGACCGACTGATGCCGTCTTGTAATCATACGTCATGTGCGGCCACTGACATCTGATGCACTGAAGCTGCAGAGCTGGCTTCTAATCCGCAAAAATTTCCTGGTAGTTCTCTGCATAAATGCCGCAAGCTCGGGCTTGTGTTGGTTATGTGACTGTGCTTTTTGCTGTACCGTTAACCTGAAGGCTGACAACAATGTTTGTTTGCTATACAAGCCATTTGACTTCCATTTCGTAATGGCAATTCATTCTGCATCCCGCCACCACTGCAAATTGTGTAAGTCTCGTGTGGCAAAGTGAAGCCTGATGATTCTTGCAGTCCACTTTTGAGAGCAACCAACCATTCTATTTCTTCAAGTCACTCAGCGGCATTCTCCCTCAAAGTTAGAAATTCTGTGCTTCGTGGCGTGAACACAGATAATTAGTGTCAGCAAATTATTAGGTATTGTCCTTGGACGACAGCCGACACCAGATCAACTGTCCTTGCATTGCCGCTCACCTGCTTTGTTGTGCTTACCTCCCGTCCAGATGAAGTGGATCACGAGCTTCGGGGTAATGTCGGCACCAGGGACAAAGACCGCTGAAGATAATCCTCAATCTTCCGCGGACGCTCGTCGAGACGTGGTCGGGGGTCGTTCGGCACGAACCCTTGCAGGCCAATTCATTGGTACGGGCACCTCCAGTAGACATGGTCGGCCTCATACAGTGGTAGCAGAATGGTTTTCGTTCGGCCATTCGCAGTACCTCCGTTTTCCTCAATGTGCTTTGTTCAGCGCGGACCTACACTGGTTCTTCCCAATGTCGGGAATGCTTCGGCGTTGGGGTGTCTCGTCGAATTGGCATTGAATAGTTGTGACTTTGTGGCATAAGTCGCCCTCGGTTCGTCAGATGTCGCTTCGCTCGAAGAAGTCTCCGGTTGAAATGCCTGTCGAACCTCTTCTGAAACAATCTCGGCAACCAAAATAAAAGCCGGCCAACTGATGGCAGGAACTAGCTTCCTTATCTCCTCCCGGACACCGTTGTGAATGATGTCACGAATGCCTGGGGGGCTGGCGTCGAAGTTGCAGCTGGATGACTCGAGTGTCGGGACGCTGGGGAGTTGTTGATAGTGACAGGCTTGGGCCTGCAGTGTACATTCAATGTTGGAAGCCTCACTAATATAAAGCCGCCTCGGTGGCTCCGAGGCAAGAACGCCGGCCTACGGATCTTCAGGTGGCGGGTTCGAATCCCGATCGAGGTGCCCGCAATATGACGGAGGCTTATTGCGGAGAAGGCGCCGTGTAACCGAGCTTTCGGTTGCACTTCAAAAAATCCCCAGGTGGTCGAAATTAATCCTCAGTCCTCCGCTGGGGCGTGCCAAATGCCCGTCGTAGGTTTGTCACGTAAAACCCCCAAATTTGATTTGACTCACTAATATGAACCCTTCGACTGTTGTCGTGGGGTTGCGGACAAGGCTGCTGAAGGTGTTGTCCCTCACATGAGGGACATGGGATTCTTAGCTTCTTGTCTTCAGTAGCATCAGGGTTGGCGTGAGTGCTCGAACAGGCGCAAAACATCCTCCACGAAGGTGGTGAGGCTCTCACTGGGGCCGTATCCTGGACAGAATCCGGACTTCGGCTATCGCTCGTGAATGTTGGCTGATGAACGTGCACTTCAGCTTGATCTTGCAAATTAACTTCCCACGACGTTAAGGAGGATTCGTGGTTCTCAAACCAGTGCCTGGCAGTTTCTTCCACGAGAAGTATAGGTTCTGTAGGAGCTGGTGTCCATCTACTTACTGTGGCGGTTGACACGGTCATATTGTTCCATCCAGCCGTCGACGTCTTATGCACCTTGCTTGAAAGGGCATCAGAGTGCGAAGCGCGACGGGCATGCAAACGATGGTGGGAGCGGACGTGGTTTGCTGCTAGAGGTTTGTCATTGTGGGCTTAGTCAGCTTCGGTTTTTCTGGCAAAAGACCTAATTCCGGTAGTTCTTGCTGGCAGCAGCAACTGGCTTGGATTTCAAGTTCTTCGTGGTGTATTTCCGAGGTTCGTCCTTGTGGTACTCGCTCGTCTTGCGGTTTTTCTGCCGGGCTCGGGCTAGGACTTGGTTCACGGCTCGGCGGGGGTTTAAGACGCGGGATAATGTGCCACCGGTGTCTTTTCATCGGCCAACTCGGCTGAGGAGCCGCCAGGGTCCACACAGAGTGAAGGGCTGTGAGTAAAGTGCGCAGCACCTCCATAACAGCTGAGCATGGCCTGGAACTTTCCAGAATAGTAAATATTGATAGAAAATAGGACTGGAGCAAGCATCCGTGACAATATAAGAAAACAGACAGAAGAGAGTCTATCCTGACCACTACAGAAGCTACATTGCTTTTGTGGCATTCTGTCCGAATAAATCCTCTCCTTCGGGGTTTGGTGACTGCCGTGGACGAGCTGAACTGAAATGGATGTGGGACCACTTTTCTGGTAATGAGCCACTGCAGACTGCCATCGCAAAGCGGCGTGAACGGGTGAACTGGGTAGGTTAGGTTAGGTTAGGTTAGGTTAGGTTAGGTTAGGTTAGGTTAGGTAACACGCGCGATGAAATGTCCATACAGCTTGCAATTCGCGTAGCGAGTGTGGATGAAACTTTGGTGTTGACGAAACGTGCGACAGACCAGTGGAATCAATACCAACTGCAACATCTGTGCTCCGTGAAAGTGCACGTCTACGCCAGAACAATTTAGTAGGCAGCACAGCATCAAGCACGGCACAGGAACTACCAGCTTGAAGGCAGCTCTTCGGCGCGCCACACACCTGTGCTCCGTGAAAGTGCACGTCTACTCCGGAACAACTTGGGAAGCAGCACAGTATCATTTAGCACGGCACGGGAACTACAAGCGTCAAGGCAGCCCTCCGGTGCACCGCACAACCAAAGTGAGCCTTCGGTCATTTGAACGAAGCGGCACCACGATTGCACGCTGCCAAGCACGACTCACGCCATTTCTGCATACGCTTCACTGCAGATCTCGAAGGTTCCGATGGTCAACGAGAGCACAGAAACGTCGCCTTAAAATTTATCTGAGCGGTGTCCGAATCAATCCGATGTCCGAGGAACGTAGGGCCGATTTTCTCCTTCGTGGCAATATCCCCGTTGGTCACCAGCGAAATGCACACCGTTCCTCCGTATTTTCACGTTATACCTATGTCAGACACCACGCTGAACTCTGAAGTCGCTTTCGACCGGCCTCATACAACCTCATATGACGGTTTCCGCGTCTGAAATTAACTCGCCGAGACGAACGACAACGAACAAAGCATCCGACAAGCTCCGGCACAGCTGGGGCCATCCACTGCATGGGCGCTGCCATCTTTCCTGTGACGTCACGTATTTGGTTTGGTCATGTGACGAGTGGTCAAATTTGCGTACAATGGCAGCCGCCTTATGGGGGTCACTTTCGAGTGCAGACCGGAACCCCGGTTTATCGCTCTAAGCCCCTCTACCTCGTTGGTGAAGTCAGAGAGTCGAGTTGGTTCTGTATGCTGGAACGGAAGACGGCGGTTTTCAGAGGTCTTGATGCAAGTCGACGTGGTGTCGGCGCGCGCGGCCGGCGGTGAAAAAGTGAACTATGCACTCTGCTTCACCTGAGCTTCAAACCCAGCCTATTACGGGCATGTAGTCAGAAACCCGGAGGGCGCCGATTCCGTTCTATAGGGCGTATTCACTCGCGGCCATAGCTGTGTGCGCGATTGCTGAGCGCGTGCTGATGGCGAACTTCCACAGTTATTTTGGAACGTGCACTCCACACCGTCAAGGTTGTCGGTCTTAGCAGCCTATTGATGTGAGCTCATTCTGAGCATGCGCTCTAAACAGCACCCACAAATATGGCGTCCAGTGAATAGATCCTATATTCATAGATACTGACAGGGCTAGAACGGCAGCACGGTCCCTCAATTCACCAGCCTCTAGCGCAAGTATCCTCCTACCTTTCATAGCGCCTCGGAGTTTCGTGAGTATCGAGTGCGCACGCGCATCCAAAGCACCTCGGAAGGCAACGGGGAGTGCGTGCTGGGGTCAGGGCGTCGGAAAGAGACGTCCTGCATTTCTCATTCGGTCAGTTACTATAGTATTTGCCTTTGTTATAAAACGCTTCTGTGGATGCGGGCTATGGAAGCAGAAAACAATCGTCTCTTCGGTGGAGAGAAATTTGTATGAACGAAATTCGCTGGTCTAAACTATTCGTTTGCACTCGAATTGTATTCGCACCTCTTTTCGCCGAGCACAAACATTTTAGCGATTCCCTAATAATTGTGTTGTGTGTATGTTTATATAGCCGGAAGTTACTCCGCTTTAAAGGGTGTCCGGTGTCTCAGCTGTAGATTAGACATTTATACAGTGCGATACGACCGCTAGCCTGGGGTCTTTAACGTGCATCAATACACGATCGTACGCCGGTACGATGGGTACGATGTTCATCGAGATCGAGACGGCAAGAGTGAAGACGGAACCCGGGAACACTGGGTACTGCACGCTAGCTTTCGCCCCACGCGTTACGCGCTGCGCATTCCGCACTCGGCCACCGATCCCACCTATACTTCGGGACAAATTGTCTTTGGCAGTGAAGCCAAAGCTAGCGTAGGCCCGAGGACGAGTATGCTATGCTCATTGCCTAGTCCGGCAAAGTAGGCTGCGAGCAGACTTATGCGTAGTCCGGTACAAGTAACGAAATTACTTGTGATTCCTGACATTTTTCAGTAATTTTGTAACGGAATATTTACATATTGCTGCATTTTTCTGCAGTAATTCTATAGTAATTCTCTTACATATTTAGGTAACAGATTCCTTGTAAAGCCTTACATTTTTATTCACGAGGGCATACCCCCCCCCCCCCCCCCCCTCTGCCCTTTGTCGTATTTTTTTTTTATTATTTTGGTAAAGTTGAGTGTTGTCGCGCTGTCATGCGCATTGACCAGTGCAAAAGGAGGATTGGCACTCTTTGATTCCCCAAAGTCTTCCTTTACAGCACGAAAACCCTAATTCTATATGGATCTTTTTTTTTCTTTTGAGACCCTGGCAATGAAGTTAAGAAACCCCACAAAGTACACCCCTCCAAATAAAATAAAAACCGGAAAAATATGGGGGGGGGGGGGGGGGTGAAAGATATAGACCCACACGCGGCGCGGCTCTGTTTACGAACATGGCAGGAAGCGCATGTACAGAAGCTTTGTGGGCAAAAGCCGCCAGGCTCTCCGTGTTTTCGACATTGCGTTGTGTGGCGTGCGCTCGTTGTTGACGTTGTAGAGACATTTCTAGATTTATTTGTGCTTAGTATTTTTTGTCAACGCATGTCGTATGTCATGCCAGATTATTTGAGCTCGCCACCCGAGCCTGAACGGTAGTAGTATTGAGACAAACTGTGCGTGGACGGCGTTGCCTTAGCAATCCGTACGGCGTAAACAAGGACTGCTAGAGTTTCCACAAAAAAAACATTTGAAGTTTTTCATAAACAAATGCTGTGTTTCACCTCAGATGACAAGAATGGAATTGTGGCTCGCTGCACCTTAATGGGAAGGAAAGAAACCCCAAGAAAGTTTGCACCCTTGGTGAGGCAAAAAGTGTTGTTGAAGAAGTTGACGTCACACTGCTTTGTACAGAGGCAATGGATCGAGGCACATATCACGAGACTGCTTAAAAGCTGAATGACAAGATGAAAAACACCATGAGAGTGGTCAACAGCGACGTCTACAGCGAAGCCTGTCTTGGAGCAGACGAAGGGGAAGGTAAGCACTTTCTCTGGTCTAAATTGAGTAGGCATTCCTGATCTCAAAGTAGTGTATTACCTTTTGACTACTGTGAGATGCACACAAATGAAAACATCTAATTTTACATACTTCTGTTTTTGTGAACGTGAAGTGCTTGGCACAGTGATTATTCGTGGGTTAGGGGCTTGTTGCTAAGCAATGTAAACGAAGAGAAAGAAGACGGATGCTCACTGCTACGCGCCAGGATGCAAGACCATAGTTTTTGTCAGGGTGTCGAATCGAAATGCTTTTGTTCCGGTTTTCGTTCCTGTTCAGGCAAAACGGTTCAGCTCCGGTTCAACTCCGGAGTGAAAAAATAAAGGTTCAAACCGGTTCGAACCGGTTCGTACTCATATTCTACAAAAACAATTGACGACAGCAAAAGACAAACTATGTATATTTTATAAAACATATAAAAAACAAACGCTCACATACTGTGTGGAACGAACGTGCAAGTGCTGGGGCACCTCGGGAAGTGGGTGAAAACGCAGTTCAATGTCAGGCAGCTGACCGAAAAAGCTGGGCGTCGTCAAGCATATGCGGGGAAAGACGGCACCTCTGAGGCGATAAGATAAACTTCAGTACAGAACAGGCTCGCTCCATGCTGACCTGGGTCGCAATTACTTCCAGGGCTACTTGCGCCAATGCGTAGAGTTCTGGATGGCGTTCCCTTTTCTCCCAAAACTGCAACACGTTAGCGTCCCTTGAAAGCCTCGGCTCCTTGTCTAGGATTTCCAGGAGGCATGCTATATCGGTGGGCTACTGGAATCTCGAACGTACACGCCAGCCTCCACTTCTCTTTAATTGAGGAGCGCTTCCAGGGCGTCTTCCGGATCTTCTGAAGCCGCCGACGTTTCAAAAGAAAGGGTAGATAGAATCTTGCTCGCATTGTAGAGCTGTTATCTGGCTCTAAGTCTTTGTCAAATGGAACGTGGCCGGGTACTTCTGCTCAGGGGTGAGAAGAAGGCGGTAGCGTTGATTCACGTACACTGATGCACAGAAGGCATCCGTGTCAAGAAGTTGTCGCTCCCTCTTTTTCATTGACTGAACCAATGCCTTTGCTAACGGCGATAATATCTTGGAAGTGTCCATGGAACATCCCAGCCATGCTCCATAGAAATCTTCAACAGCTGTTCCTTCTGCAATGTCTTTGTCACCACTTCTGCCGGGAGAAGCGATACTGCGAGCATTTCGACTTCCGCCCATACATCTTCAGTCCACCTGGAGCTCTCTTCTTTTAAAAGGAACCGCCTAGTGAAGCCTCTTAGCTCAGGTAGCCTGGTGAGCATATGCAGCCTGGACATCCACCGCGTTGGACAATCAAGCACTGGTTTCTTCAACCCTAGCTTTCTGATCGAGAACAACAGATTGGACACGTAGTCTCTTAACAAGCGCACGGCTTTCTTAAATATTGTGCCCGCAGCCTGAGCCTTTCAAGGCCTCACTAATTGCCACATGCAGCGTATGAGCGGCGCACCTCATCCCTTATAGCAAGCCAGAATCATCAGAGAGTCCGCTCTCAGGATTCTTCAGTAGAGATTGCAGAGCGTGCGACCCAACTTCAGGGTAGCTGTGGTCGACCCCTTTTTCGGAGTCAGAACATTCCTTGTTCATTTCACCGAGGAGACGCACAGCTTTCACCATGTTGGCACCGTTGTCTGTGTGACGCTGTATACGTGGCTGATGTCCAGAATGAAGCGAGAGAGTGCATCTATCACCTCTGGCCTCATATGTTGCCCCGTGTGCCTTTCAAAGAGTTCTCTTATGGCCGGTTCTCACATGCAGCGAAGCGCTGATGTAGCGTTCCTCACGTGCCGTCAGCTACTTATCGTCTGCCATGAGCAACAGTTTTGACGATGGGATACAAAGCTGGTGAACGCTCCCGTCAGCACGCGCTTAGCGCGAGGTAAGCGCTATGCTTGCAGCGCTCCGCTGCATGTGTGAACAGGCCTTTATGGTGAGGCACGTAGCCAAGGGGGGAGGGGGGGCCATGGGGCCCGGCCCCCCCCCCCCCCCCCCCGAAATCTTCCATTTTGCTGGGGCCTCCTCTCCCTCCTCCCCCTCTTATAGCATTTTGTCATGGGCGCCCCCCCTCCCCCGAAAAAAAATCCTGTCTACGTGCCTGCTCGTGGTCAATGGCTGTTACACCGACCTTCCCTGTTCAGCATACTGCACGTTGATTCCAAGCAGGGAGCGGTACAGTGGCGAGGCGCAGTCGAGCTTCAACGAGAACATGCGGTTTTTCGATGACAAACCTGACCGTTATGAAAAAACCTGATAATAGAACTTTACAAAGCTTTCCGCTACCTACTTTGCTCACTTTTTTACTTCCCAAATGAACGAAACACCGCAAAAATAATTTATCAGTTTTGCCTATAAACGAAAAAATAATTATTTCGGTCCGGTTCAACTCCGGTTTGCGCGAAAATAATTCTCTTTTTTTGCGTTTTGCGTTTACATTTTAGGTTACTGTGTTTTTTACCACGCACTTTTCACACGACCTGACTACGCGTATGAGCCGAAAACCGCATGAAAAACACATCGGTTTCGCTCCGGAGCGAAAAAATTAATTTCGTTCTGGTTAAACTCCGGTTCGCACGAAAATAACGTTTTTTTTCCGGTTTTCAGTTCAAGGTTCGGGTTCGGTTCAATACCCTGGTTTTTGTCAACTGAATGGGCGCACATTGTCGCTTTTCGGCGTGCCGAAAGACGATGCTCGATGTAAGCAGTGGGAAATCTACACGGTAAGGATAAGCCCTTATCAAAACCATCAGCGGTGTGAGAGACATTTGGAGGCACAGTTTATTTTGCGTGGTTATGTGCATGTAATTGCTGGTCAGGAGGTCAGGATGCCTCGAGGCAAACCCGTATTTACCGCTGACGCGGTGCCGACTCTTCTGCACGACTTGCCAGCCTATCTTTCCAAAGAAGTTCGTCAGGAAAGGCCGGAGAGAAAATGCCCTGTTGAGTGCCCGACAGAAACCACCAAGAAAATGCGCTTGTCTCGTCGCGTTGTCGACGAGCAAAATTCGTGAGATGTCACTGATCGAGACGAGAAGTCCAAACTGAACGTAACAGAACCTAACGAGTTCGCGGGCCTGCAAGCCATTCAAAGTGCCGAAAGACATTGACGGAAAAAAGAAAACAACTCCTAGGTTCTTTATTTTGTTCTGGATTTTCGACGCGTGTAGTCCGTGGTAAGAGACCAGCTAGCCCAACTTACTATTATGGTGTCATGTAATCTGCTGCTGAAAAGCCACTTTGCTTGTTGCTAGACAATAATAAAAACTAGTTTTTTTTTTGTCATTATTTCGTACATAGTCATTGTCACATTTATATCCCTTGATCTTTTCTAGGTACCATCTGCGTGGCCTGCCGGTATCTGTGGAAAGTGCTACGGACGAGAGGATCCCGTCTTAAGGCCTGGAATCCGGTGAAACGGAATCTCCGAAAGTGTCTGAAGCTGTCACGGCAAAAAACAAGGCGTCTCTTCTTTCGTGTGTCTACACTTCAACAGCAGCTTCGCAAAATGCAAGAAGAGAACTCGCGTGTCAGTGATGAAGCTTTCAGAGCTAGAATTGAAAGCCTGTCACCAAAACAGAATGAAGCAGCCGTTCATATTTTTGCAGCAGCCAAGAGCAAAGGCATGCAGACCCCCGACTTATTAAAAAAACTGGATTCTCGAGTGAATAATCATGAAAATGAAAGGGCCTAGATTTTATGAAGATCTACGCAAGCGACAGATCCTTGTTTTGCCAACAAAAGCCACGCTACTAAACTACCTCAGGTTGTACAGATCAGGGTTTGGTTTCAACACGAAAGTGTTCAGTGTCCTAAAAGACAAGACTAGCACTATGGATGTGTTCAAAAGACATGATGGCCTCTTACTAGACGAAATGAAACTTTCAGAGAACCTGGGTGTGAGATCTGGTGCTCACATTGAAGGATTTCTTGATTTAGGTTCTTGTACTCCCAACAACGACAAGGATATCGTTTCTGACCACGGAATGACAGTTGTTTTTGTGTAATTTGCTGGTAGCTGGACCCAGATTCTTGCTGTATTTGCCACACATAAAAATGTGAAAGGGAGCTTGCTGGCAAAACTCATGACTGAGGCAGTGATCCTTGCAGAACGAGCGTGGTTATTTGTGGACTTCATCACCTGTGATGGGTCAGCGTGCAATAGGAACATGTGGTCGCTCATGGGCATCCGAGCCACTCCAACGTTTACCAAGTGCAAGGTACAGCACCGAGTTGACGCTTCCGCTCACTTCATTTCGTATCGGACTTTCTGCACTTGTTGAAATGCCTGAGGAATGGACTGCTGAAGCAGAGTTTTAACACTGCGCAGCATTTAATAAGCTAATAACGCAGCTTTTTTTACTTCATTAGTGTTCAGAGTGCTTGCAGCAAGCAATATTGGACTATATATACACAGCATCTTAAAGTGTCTGTAATAAAGTGGAACCTTTTTGTTTGTTGTACATTTAAGGTCTCGCTTCGTCCTGCGCGAGCGGCATTACAACTTGACGGTTCCAATATCACACTTCAAGCCATGCCTGGGATCACGCGTTGCCACATCAACCCGAACAATTTTGAGATGTGTTAGCTATGCTTTTCAGCTATTTGGGAACACAGTTTTGAACGGGCTTCGCTTTCACAGGACTGAACTGGAAGCCAGAAACGGGAGCATAGAACCTGTGGTGATTTTCTTTGGGTAAGTTGATTTCTTCACAAATTTTGCCGCTTGAATATTGCTGAGAATTAGCACACACAAGACACATGCAACGTTTGTCGTGCCTTATGTCTGCCTTTCCTTAGTCTTCGGTTTTTGAGGGATGTTTGAGTTCTGTCATGTTTTTTTTTTCTTGAAGAATTCCATCATGTAATCCAAAAAGAAGCTGGAAAAAAGCATACACCTAATCTTATTTAATTATTGCTGTCTACAAATTAAAAAGACATTAAGAGAGATCTATAGTGTTTTTTTATTGCAGGATTATTCGGGACTTCGTTCGAATCATGACGTCCCGGTTTCCTCGCAAAGCCCTCCGGCCTGGATCTGATGAAGAGGGGCAGCTGCTGTTCCTTCTGGCGTACCTAACAGAATGGGAGCTTCACGCGGGTGGACAGGGTGGCTTTCTGTCTACGTCTACTGCAGTTGGCTTAAGGGTCACTACTTCAAGTGTTATGTCCTTGCTCAACTACCTGACGCAGCAAGTAAACTATGAGTATGTTATGACTTCCAAACTTAGTCAGGACCCTGTTGAAAATCTCTTTGGTACAGCAAGGCAGTCCTCTGGGTGTAATAAGCATCAAACTCCCCGGCAGTTCCTGGTCACTATTTCCTGCTTAAGCTTTTATGGGCTTGCCAGGGCTGTATCAAATGGCAATACCGAGACAGGAGTTTTGACGGCGCTCATTGAACCAAGCACAGGGCACACCAAGCCAGGCAAAGATGATTTAATACAAAAGTTACTTGAAGATGGGGACCTATCTAGCGCAGAGCATCACATTCAGTAGCTGCATGACGTAGCTCCAGACCACGCTGCATGCGTCTCAGCCAAAAGTGACGAGCGGCTGATATACCACTTTTGCGGCTATGTGGCCAGGAAACTCGTCCTCAAGGCAAACTGCAACAACTGTCATGGAAGAGTCTGTTGAGTTGCCTAAGGGAGAGTTTGTTGAGTTGCCTAAGGCAGCTAATTACACGAGGCTACGGGATAAACGTGGTTTGCTGCGCCCCTCTGGATACCTGTTCAAATTCATTCAGAAGCTGGAAAATTCGTTTGCTAGCTGTTTTAGTACGCAAGAACTTCATCATGAGAGTGTAATGGACCTAGTCGCCCTCGTACTACAGCAACAGGTTGACACTGTTGGATGTGATCACCCTTCCCAGTCATTGACGGCTCAAATTATAGCTTTTTGTCACTACACGTTAACATTTTTTTTGTCAAGTCCCTAAACCGTGCGAGAGCTAACAGGCGTGGAGCTTCAAAGTATCTGAAAATGAGCCGCTGTACATTGGTTGTTTTGGAAGTTTACAGGTCAGTAGACAATAGTTCATGGCGTTGTGCATTCGTAATTTGTGTAAAAAAAATTGAATGGTATAGCTTTGGAAAGCTAGATTTGTCTTGCACCATATGCTTTGTGAAACAAACCGTGTTTGCAAAGGTTTCTGTTTAAAAAGATCTGCGCATATTGCACGCTCCCGAAATAGGGCCACAAAAAGTGCCGCAACGATTACGCGTATTTGACTTACTTTTCCTGCGTTCAGCACATTCCAAATCGAAGTGTAGCTTTTGAACAAATATTTTTCGCAATGAACCTTCTTTAATAAAGGCGAGCGGTACACGCATTTATTGTGACATATAACTGAAAATCGGAGCAGAATAATAATGTATTTATTAGCAAAAAGACGAGATACTCGGCGTGCCTCGCAAGGCTAGGCAGGTAGGCGGGCCCGTATGCAGAAGCGTCTGCTAGCCAGCCAGCCAGAGCAAACACTACATCGCACCGAAGACAGAAAATCGCTACATTGCGCGAGTAAACTTTAAACACTAATCATAGGCGTTGCAGCACCCATAAAGCACACATAGGCCACAGTAGTGAACCCCTAAGGTCAAAACCAGCTACGCTTGGAACGGGCTCGCCGCTGGCACAGGTGCTCGGGGATGGAGCGCCTGCGCCACCTGGTAGATTCTACACGAAGCGCTCACGCGGAGGCCGCCGCTTTTTCCACTACCCCCCTATTCTATAGTTCTCTGTAGCCATGGTTAAAGTGAACTAGAGGAGGGGTAGTGAGATCACGGGCCGAGGCGCGCCATGCATTGCTGTAAAGCGCGCGTGTGGGAAGGTCCCGGATGTACGCGGTGGCGCTGCGGACGTAGTTGCTGTAGGATCCTACCGCTTCCGAGCGTTCCAAAGGCCCTGGGCGAGCAGAGTTGGCTTGCGTTCTTGGCTGCTCGAAGTAGCCCCCACTCTGAACCGCTCTTTACCCCGTGTTACCCGTGTCCGCTGTCGTTTATGTCCATTGAAGTGCCATGCCGAATCGACGTCGACAACGCCACTGCTTCACTCCGGGGTGCCAGAGGGGCTATCAGTGGCGGAAAGGTTAGCAGCCGTCGCTGTTCTCAGTACCTTAAGAGGAAGAACAAAGAAAAGTTTGGGAACGGAACTTGCAGCGCCAGGATAACCTACTAGACAAAACGTGTTCGGTGTGTGAGCTTCATTTTGAGCCATCGTTTATAACGCGAGACTTCGTTCAGACTATAAACGATGAAGAGCGGACGCCGTCAGCGCTCGCTGAGCTCACTACTCCTCCTCCAGTTCACTTTACCATGGTCCTGGGGGCCGCCATTTTTTAACTGTGCTCGTCTTGGCTTTAGGCAACTTCTCTTCACGAATCCTCGGAGGAGGAGGGCAAAGACTCTTTGCGTACGCACGCAATTTCCGAAAAATAGCGTACGCTAAAATAGCGTGCGCAAAGCTTAGAGTCGTGGTTAGCGTTCGGCGCATGCGCGGTGGCGACGACGCTATTCTTTGCATACGTAAAGCTTTAGTGTGCGCTAGTCTAAAACTCTCTATCGTCGTATGTCGTACACACCAAAACGTTAAGAGTGAGGTACAGACGACACTTGCGCCTGGCACACGCCCGCCCCAATCCCGCCCGTTGTTGCGTAGAAGATCACGTGATATCTTGTATCAGGTAATAGCCTCGTCCTTGATGGCCCGAGGCCAATTTTTCTGGACGGAGCCGAAGTTTCGGTTTCGATTTCTGCTCATGTTTAAAATTAGTATTAAAAATATATATCCCATTTTTCGGGAAGCAAATGACGTAGTGTATTTTACTAGGGATTTTTAACGCGAAATCACTCATTATTCCAAAATCTTCGGAAATGAGCGGAGTTGCCCTTTAACTGGCAATGAAGGCAATTTCGGATATTTTTTTTTTGGAGATCGAACTGGGTTCCAGGCACACCCCAAGCAACGTTGCCCCAATTTCAGTCGAAACCGGCGCGCGTTTGTGTGCCCCGCAAATCAATTAAACAGTCGCGACAATAGTCGTACCGGGATCAATTGCGGCGACGTCCCGGGAGTTGGGGGACCAGCCGGAAGAGGCGCAGTTCGCGTGACGTTGATGGAACTAGAAGCGCGACGTCACGAGAGACGCGTCCGGGATCGGTCGAAACGAGAGACGTGCCCTCGGTCACGTTTTGGTTCGCGATTTTGATGAACACTTCCGATTTCCACTTGAATAACCATGAAAAGTATAAATCCGACCAGAAATGATAACTGTAAATAAAACGGGATCACTTTTTTCTTTGCTACGCTGGACGTGAAACGGGCAACAAGCAACTATGGGCAAAAACAAAATAAATTTAAAAAAAGAACACAGCGCGGAACACGCTGGAGACGTTTGGTCTTGCATTCAGATGTCGGTGTAGTGTTTACTTTGGGAACACGGCACTCGGAGGATTCTGCAAAGCGGTAGTCATGCCAAATGTGTGCGCTGTAGAAAGCTGTTCAAACGGTTGACTGGAGACCCGTGATGGTTTGGACGACGCTAGTTTTCACGTACTCCCAAGAGATGAAGCATTGCGAAGTCGTTGGCTGAACAGCATTGTCTTGGGTAGAGCTCTCGGCGGCGAATTTGTTCGCTACACTTTCGGTCAGAAGACTTTGAACAGCACCTTCAGGTTAGCCGGAGTCTGGGCTCAGGTGCGAAGCGACCCCGGTTGAGGAAGGACATTATTCCTTCCATTGCACCGCGCGATGAGATCCCACCGTCCCCACTAAAGCGGCGACGAATTACGGTAAGTGTATTTATGTGATAATTATTATTTGCTTAATTTCAATACATCTGCGGTCACGGCTGAAATGGTGTTTATCTTTCATAAACTTTAAGAAGAAAAAAAAAAAGGAGCGTGACTTGCTCTCTCAAGGGACCAAATACGCAGCCATAACCACTGGTCCCCTAGGGGAGCATTGAAACATTGAAACATTTCTTTATTTCCATCAACGATGGGGGAAAACCAAAGGAAAAAAGCTGCTATTTGCAGCTTGACCGGCCCTTTGGTACCCCTACAAGGCAAGCAACACTAACACAGAAAAAAAACAAAAAAAACAAAACAATAGAAGGTATGTTTTAAGTATTATACAATGCAAGAGATATCATTTCTGCCCACTGACATAACATCAATTCCTAATGATGCGATATGATTTAGTAGCTCGGGAAGTGCATGTTTAATTCTTTGACGTCCAAAGTTAGTTCGTGATTGTGGTATATGCCATGGATGTATCTGACGTGTTTGACGAATGGAATCGTGCAAATGAAGGTCCGCAATAGCGAGAAAAGTATCATATTTACCTTTCATGGCAGACTGGAATGTTAATATTAATCGTTGTGGATACATTTTTGAAACGTCAAGTATGGAGTACTTCTCAAACAGTGGCAAGGATGGAGAGGTTGAAGAGACATTAGCTATGGCTCGTAGAGCTTTTTTTTGCAATATTCGAAGCAAGTTTAAGTTCGTTGTGCCGGTAGACCCCCACACTAGGTGCGCGTAGCATAAGATGGGATAGAATAGTGATTTAAAAAGTTGAATTTTGACACTTGTGGGTAAAATGTTTCTATATTTATTTAACACACCCACTATTCTAGAAAGTTTAGTGCGAACGTGTCTAATATGGTCGTTCCAAGACATGTTATAAGAAAAAAATACACCAAGAGTTTTTACATTTTCAACATATTGAATAATATCAGTGCCATATTTCAGAAGAGAGGATGAGGTTGCTTGAGTTCTGGAATGTAGTTGGAATATTATAGCCTTGCTCTTGCTAGCATTTATATGAAGGGAATTGTTTATGCACCAGGTTTTTAATTTTGAAAGGACATTATTTGTTTTGCTGATAAGACGTTCACTATTTGAATCAGAAATGATCATACTTGTATCATCTGCATAAATAATAAAATCTACATCAGAGTCAATAGCAACTATATCGTTTATATAAAAAAGAAATAAAAGGGGACCTAGAATGCTTCCCTGGGGAACACCGCAATTAATGTTAAGCAAAGAGGACCTATGCTCGTTTATGGAAACATATTGGCAACGGTTCTCAAAATATGACCTTAACAATGAAAATGAAACTCCCCGAAAGCCATACGAAAATAGCTTGTCTAAAAGTATACCATGGTTGATGCAATCAAACGCTTTACTAAAGTCAAGGAAAACGCCAATCGTTGTTAACTTTTTTTCTAAAGTATCTAAAATAATTTCTTTTTGGTGCAAAAGGGCAGACTCGGTAGACCTAAATTTTCTAAACCCAAACTGAGATTCTATTAATACATTATGATGATCTGAGAAATTTGTGATCCTTGAGTGCATAAGCTTTTCTAAGGCTTTTGAAAAAATAGGAAGAATGGATATTGGACGATAGTTCCCCATACTATTTCTATCTCCTGCCTTAAACAGTACTGTTACTTTTGCTGTTTTCATGCCTGTGGGAAACACACCCGACGAAAGAGCAAGGTTATAAATATGTGTTAAACAAGGCACAATGAGGTCGACAACAAATTTCACGGGTTTAATGTTTATACTATCAGCATCGCAACTGTGATTGTTGCGTAAATGATTTATCGTCGAAAAAACTTCATATTCATCGGTAGGATAAAAAAATATAGTATCACAAACTCTAGGTATATTTTGTGCTGCATCACTGCAGTAGGTACTAGACCCAACGTTCACAAAATAACGATTAAAAGCATCTGATAGTTCAGAACCGCACTTTTCCATCCCATCAATAACTAATTTTTCTATTCTATCATTGTTAGTATTTTTGCCCAAGAGAGCATTAAGTCTTTTCCAAAGCAAGTCAGGATGCTTCATACATTCAAAATGAAAAAGTTGGTTATAATAGTTTCGCTTTGCACGCCTCAAATCTGCGTTCAGGTGGTTTCTCAGTAACTTAAATTCTGCTAGTTTGACCAAGTCTCGCGATTTTAAAAATGCTTTATATAAGCGATCTTTGGCACGCATTGATTTTAAGTGATCTTTAGTAACCCAGGGTTTCCGGGCACGTCTATCGGTTCTAACCAATCTTAATGGAAATGAGGACGTATAAATACTTTTAAAAACCTCAATAAATTTGTCGTAAGCTTTATTTATATCCTTTATGCCTATTATACTGCTCCAGTTCGCGCTCTCAACGTTTCTTCTAAACGCCTGCAACGTTTTATCGTTAATGCTTCTAATGTATCTGGTGGGTTGAAGTTTATTGACCTTCGTTTTAGCTGTAGCGTTATGTTTATGATTCAGCATGATTATGGGCAAATGATCACTCAAATCTAAACACATTACTCCAGCAGTAATATTTGAGCTATCGTGATTGGTAATAAACATGTCAAGCAAGGAGGAACATGACGCTGTTATACGCGTGGGAAGAGATATGACATTCTGAAGATTATGTGCAGACAGTAATAAAGATAACTCCGACTGATTACGTGATAGATCAAGAAAATCAATATTTAGGTCGCCTCCAAGGATGAAATTGCATTTAACTTCAGTCATAGAGCTAAGCAACTTTTCTAGAAATTCAAAGAACTGGGACACATTTCCATTTGGTGGGCGGTAAACAACACAATACACTTCAAGGTTTTTACGTATGCATAGTACTTCGTAATGATCTGTAATGGCTGAGTATTCGGATACAATCTCAAAACCTGTGTTTGATATCAAGATGGATACACCACCACCACGGTTTTGTTTGCGGTTCAGATAAAAGTGTTCATATCCCGGTAAAAGAAAAACATCGCTGTCATCGCTGTACCAGGTTTCAGTGAGCATGATGATATCGAACATTGGTTCAAACGTGTTAAAAAGTAAAAAGAGGTCATCGGTTTTAGATCGCGCTGACCTAACGTTAAGGTGAAAAAATTTGAGACATTTCTTATCAGTTTTTCCAAACAACGCATTCACTTCGTGAGGGTGGTAAAAGCAATTTTGCACCGCCATCGAGAATTATGAAGTTATACAAAAATACAGCAGTCATCGAAATATTCTACGCTAATTCCTAATTTTTTCAACATCAACCAGGCAAGTAATTTTAAGTACATCTGACGTCGTATCTTTACGCGCAAATATTTTGCCACCAGAGCACCACACAAACTTCCACCCAACCCTTCTTTTCTGCGCGATAGCCGTTCCCAGCAGTTTTTTGTTCAAGCCTGTCAAGTGTTCGTTTACATAAACCGGTGACTCGGCTCCGCCAAACTCGAGGGATGCAGTAGTGATCCGTTTTTTTTTGGCCTTTTCCAAAATTGTGTTCCTTTTTGAGCGCTGGACGAAGCGAACAATTATGTTCTTTTGATCTGGCATAAAAGTGGCGACGCGGTGGCAGATGTCAATGTCCGCATCCGCCACTGGTTCATCAAGAAGGGCGCCGATTCTCTTGATAACATCAGTCACATCGCCCTCGCTTGGTACCCCCTTGATTTCGAGATTGTTCGATCTTTGGTACTGCTCTAATTCTTCTACTCTGGCGCCTAGCCTGCAGTTTTCAGCATCGAGTTCCTGGTTCCGTTTCGTAAGGTCTAGTATTTCTTTACGCAGTTCTTTCATGTCGTCCCTTATGACCTTCACTCCATCGCACGTGTCACTACAGAACTTCACGCTTTCTTTCAAACTGCGCAAGTCTGCACGCAGCTCGCGGCGAAGATCCTCCAGCGCCTTAGCTAGTACTTTGGTTTCGTTGCCCATGTCGGACCGAGCAAAATAGCGGAAGCAACCCTTTCTCCCGTTACCGTTAGTTCCTCAGAGTTGAACCCTTAGGACTAACTTTGGAACCCTCACATTTAAGCCACTGGTACTACATGTTGCGCCCTTACCTTATTTATTACTAAATTGCACCCTTTCACACCCAGGCGGCGCTAGTCAACGCCAAATTAAAAATTGGTAAAAATATCTTATTGCTGGGGTACATCGTTTCCACTCTCATTATATTCACACATAAACAACGCTTATTTTACATTTGCACACGTATTTTACATTTTAACATACACAAGGAATTAGAACACCGATGACACACGCACTATACACGCGCGACGACACACTAATTCAATCTTTCTTTCTTCCTTATTGACGGTTATGACAAAATGAAAAAGTTCACAGTCATTGACGCGCGTATGAATTGTCTTAAAGAACGAATCAGCCAGTTAGCGGTAAGTGCCCGGCGCATTACAATCTTTTTAAACACATCAACTCATCTAGTATTGCCAACCAGTAAGGGGGTTCAAAGAGTGCATGGTGTGCCTCGCAAATATATGCTCCACTTTCAATGACATTTTCTCTTACTGTTTTGGTATTAACATCAGCATTATTAACACTCATTCTTGTTCTACACAGGCGTGTGGAGCCCGAGAAGCATGCAGATATCACAGGGGACTCCCCCCCTCATTTTCCATGGGCAAAAAGCGGATGCCGTGCGCAGTTAAAGGTAGAACATTCTTCAGCCTGCGCTGAAGAATGTTCCAATGAAACACGGCGTCCCAACACTCAATAAATACGTCCTCTATCGTCTCGGGTTTCTTGCAGAGAATACAATTCACTGACCACGGTAGAAAAATACCTCTCTGTTCTAGCCACGTTTTTACAGGGAGTACGCCGCAGTGAAATTTAAAGAAAAAATATTTCACCGACGATTTGATTGGCATTTTCTTCAGCCTATCAAGCACATCTAGCCCGGGACATTCGCAGTACATTGACCTATAGAGAGCTATTTGCAACAGTACATCTATTAAATCTTTGATCGTTTTCGGGTAACCGAACTGAGATGCTCTGAGAAAAAACGCACCTTGGGTATTCTGAAACAAAGCACAACTTCTCGCAAATAGCCTTGCACACTAGAACGCATTTAATTACTAGATGACACCACAAACTCAGAGAGTGTATACTGCAGTCGCACTTGCAAAACAGTGCGCAAAAATAAATCTTTCTGATCGCGTAATGACATGAACCTAGACATAATTTGTCGTAAAAATCAAAGGGACAATCTTAGACCACATTTACCACCAGATCGGAACAAATTAGTACGAGCAGAACGTTCCCAGTTCGGATTCCAGATGAAAACTGTTAAAGCTAGAAATAAATTAGAAACGTGGCGCGTGCAAACATGAAAAATCCATACCCCTCCAGCTCTCTGCTTCGGCCTTAACCCTCTACGTCTCTTCACTCCATAGTTGCTTGCTGTCCCGGTAGTGTTGGAGTGGCGCCGCGGGGTACTTTGCAGGTAAATCTGTCCACTAAACATTAACAAAATTATCGGGCGCGGTGGCCCAATTACTGCGCCAAATACCTACGCTTTTGCCCCAGTTGATTGCGCTACCCGTTTTCTTACAGAAGAAGGAAGCACTGCTGATTACCACACGAACGGCTGCCTTGGTCGTCGCGAAAAACAGTATCGTCGTCTTCATAAGAAAGGACTTTTACTTCGCAAGAGTGTAAACTAAAACAATGTATACAATCATTGTTAATCAGTTTTAAACAATATGGTTCCATGTAAATCGCAAACAGCAAAGGAGATAGCGGACATCCTCACAGAAGATCAGGCCTGTACACTTTTACTGACGTTCTGATTTACAATGATTGACATGGAACATTTTGCGTACACCACACGTCTAAGGCATCGCAATATTCTAGATTGCTCCTTACTAAATGTATATTGATAAAAATAGTGCGTCCTTTATTACCGCAAGTCTGATACGGTAACACAAGGTCTTTTATGACACTTCGCAAACGCCTAGCCAGGACTTTTGTGTAAATTTTGTAGTCGACAGTAGTCAGATTTATTGGCCTGCAAGAGGAAACAGACAATTGCTTACAGGGTCATCGGCCTTTGGAATGAGGACAACATGGCGTTTCAAAAAGGATGGCGGTAACTTATTTATGCAATACGCTTTTGAGAGCACTGCGTACAAAGCGTCCCCTTGTCTCCCGCTTAAACGTTTTATAAAATTCGGCACTGAGACCATCCGCTCCGGGCGTTTTGCCCGCAGTTAATTCGTCTATGGCAATTTCAAGCTCGCAAACGCTGATCGGCAATTCTAAATCTTCTCGAGCATCCTCTTAAAGCGTGGGCATAAGAGACAAAACTCGGCGTCAAAACTGTCATCGTTTGGTACGCTGTGACCCATCAGATCGTTAAATATTCAACAAACGCTCGCTTGATCGTTTTCTTATCGCGAGTTATCATATTTCCGTAGCGTATTTCTTTTATTTCGTTTCGATGTGCACTCCTTCTCCCGTCACTCAACGCTCGCTTCGAAGGTCTTTCGTCCATCCATAGCCTCTAGGACCGCGCACGCACAATAGCCCCTCTATATCCTTCACAGTCAATTACTTCAAGGTGCTTCTTGATACCTCTTATCTCTTGTAGAAACTCACCTGGTTTCGCGCTTTCTTCTATTAAAAAGAAACTCAATTGACGGCCGTAACTATTCCTTTCTTCTGCTTTCGATACTTAAGGGTGCTACTCCTTTCAGTTGCATTAATGTTTACTTCCTTGAAAAATTCCCATGCGGAACCCCAAATCGTCCTCTCGTCTTCGTAAAGCTTCTTAATTAAATCATCTACGTTAGATTTAAAAACTCTGTTAAGTAACGAAGGATTTTGTTAGAAATAAGTAAGATTTGTTTTAGAAAAGTCTATCTTTCTACTGTTGCGTCGGCATCGTTTTTTTATCTGCCTATGTTTTGGGTCCACATTTTGGGGCGTTTGCTCGCAGACCCGCGGCAGGGGTGAGAGCATGAACGGGGAGTCGTCTTGTTCTCTCAAGCGCGGGGGGCTTCGAGCAGCCGCGGGGCTCGGTAGAGATGAGTCGGACCCCGGTCGTTAACAAACGAATTGGATTTCAGTTTGGCGGTGCGGGGAGAACACGTGTCCGCACTTGTGGCTTTTAAGCAGGTGTGCTTGTGTCCGGCGTATTTCGCCGCTGAGTGTAGTAAACTTCGCATTTAGTCGACGCAATAACTTAACTTGGTGGCGCCAGCCAGTCGGCTGAGAAAGCATGTGGTTACTCTACAGAGAATTTGGGTTTGACCGTTGAAGTGTCGGAGGGGGGTCACGTTGACAGCTCGCTGGTCATTGGGTAAAAGTGTAGCACGTGAAAATGGGCACATTTGAAGTGATTGGCCCGTCCCTGAAGGAAAAGGAGGCCCCTACAAGTCTAGAAAAGGGCTGCCAAGAGGATTCTCGGGAATTGGACTCTTGAGACTGGGGACTAAAGTACGGGGTTTTAATTTTGGAAGTTTTGTATATTACGCGTTGACTTGTCGTTTTGTTTTGAAAATAAACGTGGCCACAAACCAACCACGTCATAATGTGTCCAGCGGGATCGAACAACTTTTAGTTTTTTTTTTTCTTATGCGACTTCCCGGGGGACTGCCATCGGGCGAACACCATCATCGGTCGTCACCATCCTGACCGGGTTCTTTCCCCCTCGGAAAGTTGACTAACTCCATCCTTCATGACGCTACTGTTTATTTTCCAAAACGACCATAACCATTTTGACTCTCTAAATTTTTTACCGAGGGTGAACATAACTAACGCATGATCGCTAAAAAAGAAACAGGTTGAACGGAGTAGTTGTCGCTCAGCGGGACAAGACTAAGCGAAACGTAGGCCCTGTCAAGTCGAGCAGGACTAAGGCCGTGAGAATGTATGAAATGAACACCACTTTTGGCGGTGACGTTTGCGACGTCCTCTAACGCATTTTAAGCGACACTGTCATTCAAATAAACAGCTTTTGAGTCGCGAACCCAAGTTTCATTAGCACGATCCTCTGATGCGCAAACGCAATTAAAATCTCCAAAAATATCGTTCAGCCTTTTCATTATCGTGAAGAAGGAAGACCAGCGGAGCTGCACTCGATCCACTGTGTGCTTCTTCTTCGTCGTCGTCTGTTTTTCGCGCTGCTTCCTACGATGAATTCCCACCAACGCGCCCAACTATCCATTTTTCTATTATAGCTGGAAAGGTGGCCGCCATCCACGAGCGAAGGCGGAAACCATACTGGTTGTGTGCTTGACGCCGTCGCTTATAGATTTGCGGTGGCTGTCCAGGTAGGTTTGTGTCGACATACCGGACACGATCGTGGGGAATCTAGCCCTTAACAGCTATGCTGTAATAACAATTCTTCCCCCCTTTAAGGAATTCACTCAGTCCCTCAAACGTTTTTCTACGTTCACGCTCGATAGTCGGGGCATAAACCCACATAACGCGCCAGTCTCTACCTGACAAAGAAAGAATCGCAGAATAGAAAACGGTCAGACGCACACAAATCCATGGCCGTTTCAACGACTCGTATACACCTTTTCCGCGTAGTCGTCGCCATCGTGCATGTTGCAGCGACAGCCGCGCCGTCTAGCGTACGGTTGTTGTGCGCCCATTTGGGTATGCGGAGAGCAGCGTTGTTCCTAGCTCCCGCGTTGTCCCCATTGACCCCGTGCATTGTATCTTCATTGTTTTCCCTTTAGTGAGTTCTTAATTTGTTTGTTATTGAAAGTGTGAATTATTCTTGTGTTCTGGCGTGTTTATTCGCCTTCATGGCGCCCGCTCTTGCGCCAACAGCGCCGAGAGGTTCGTCGCCAGCGTCGCCGGTAATCGAAATCGGAGGTATGTTCACTTTTCCTGAGCAAGTTTACCAGTGGTGTTTACTCTTCGCGTGTTGTTGTTGTTTGTGAAGAATGACAGACTTCTGCGAATGACTAACGGAGGGTTTCTATGCGCGAGCGAGGGCGAGACCCTGGGCATAGAAGTATCATCGTTTAATCGTAGAAATACAATGGGAGTTGGCGACGCGGGCCGAACGGTTTTTGTTATGGTGCACCGTCGAGGTACGATCGCTAGTTAACGGGACATCTCCACTTCGTATGACGCCCAGATGCGTCGGAACTATTCAGGAGATGGGGGTGAAAGGGGGTGGGGGGGGGGGGGGGGGGGGGCGGGGAGAACGACGACGATTTTGCGCCCTCTTTTCGTATTGTTTCCATTAACGTACTTTAACGGGCGTCGCTACCGAGCAACACACAAAATTATAGTGCACATCCTCGTAGGAATGAACGGAATGAAAAACAAAACTTGAGTAGCCAATAGCAATCCTTACACCCAGGGTCTTACATTTGCACCACAAGCTGCAAAATTCGTTCTACATTTGACTTGTCGAGGCCTATTACTGCACTTGTGGATGTCCGTTTCTATTCTGCCTATTTGCTTTTTTATGTGCTGATATTGCATCGCTTCCCCGCTGATATCAGCGGGGAAGCAATGCAAAGTGTATACGTTACAGCCGCATTCGCTTTGCGACTTCTTGTGTTCGGTGCACAATTTGTCGCGCGCTATCTTCCGTTTTCGGAAATTGCTGCTGCAGCCAACGACTGCGCAGTGGTAGCCCGATGACCAGATATGCGCGGACTTGATACATCGACGTATTAAACCACCTTATCACAACTCATTTCGCTGTCAAGGGCTTCAAAACCCATTTAACGCGCACCACTTCAGCACCTTGTCAGCCGGCTAGGCCTGCTTCCGCATACCGGAAGTGTTAGAACCGGAAGAACTATTCCCGCTGTGCGCCGAGTCGCCGAGTCGAGGCTACGCACGTTACGCGCTGGGTCGAGGTTAGACGGAAAGGTGTACATACAGACCGCGGCGGAAAAACAAATAGCAACCCCCGGAAGTTCCAACAGCGTGTCAGACACACACATTGAAAAGAGTTTTAAACGGTTGCACCATGCGGACTGTCTGCTCTAGGCTTTCAATTTTTATTTCCTGCATGGCCACGATGTCGATCTCTTTCTCGACTAATATTCGACTAAGTTGATATCGCCGGCGTCTCGCCGCAAGACCGCGGACGTTGATTGACAGACTACAGGTCTGTCGCCAGCGCTCATCCTCCACGGAAGGAAACCTGAGACGCGCCTCCATATCCTGGGTCTGTCACCTCGGGAATTTCTCCACAACCCAGTGAAGGAGATAAAATGTCTACGAGAACGAGTATGTCAACGGCAACAGCCTAGCAAAAAATTCACTGACCAGCGAAGAGGAGCCATACGACCGACATTTTTTGTTGGTAAGTTCGTTCGCTACCGGCTTCCAAAGAAAACGCGCTACGATAAGTCCAAATTAAGCGAGTCGTTGAAAATAATGGAACGAGTTAGACGTTGGACATTCCACCAAGAAAACGGGAGAGCCTGGAACGCGTCCGAGTGGATCGCTACCGTTCTACCCGAGAAACAGCCGAAGCCCTCAAACACGTTATAGCATTCGCCATCAGGAAGCCTGACTGTTTAGTGGGTTCCTGAATCGCCTCCTGTCACGGATGACCGTCAGGTTCCTGCCCAGTGTACGCCATAAGGCGTTGTTGCACGGGATCCGCCGGTCTAGCCTAATGGTAATCAGGACACTTCCGGTCGAAGATCCACCGGTACCAGGACGGTAAAGTAGAACGTAGGTGCAGCGGCTGCATCTAACACCGCCGCAACAGCGCAAGCAAACAAGACTGTTATGGCTGGTTCACGCTGCACCTTTTTCCTACGTAACATTACGTTACGAAATCTTACGTTCATGTCACCGGGACATCTCTGCTTCATATAATAATATAATAATAATATATTTATTCCGACTTTGCGTCTAGGCTGAGGGCACAAAAGGCGATCTAACGCCACCTGACGAGGCTTCCCGAGCCTTATACATCATCAGCAGAAAAAAAAAAGAAAAAAAAATGCATGAAATAATTAAGCAAGGGCGGACATATCAAAAGCGGTCGCGCATTGACCTTATAAAACACTTATAACTGCATATACAGAAATTATTACTTTATACAATACTAAATACATAACAAAGTTAAAATGACAGAATGACAGGCAGAAATCAGTACTAAGGAAAGTCTGATAAGAAGTAATTTTTTGCACTCGTTTTAAAGCTATAAAACGACATAGCAATTAGAGTCATATCTTCAATCTCCCGATATCTGTTTAAAACTTCAGGTACCTGATATTCCAGGCTTTGATTGTATTCCATAATTTTTTCTCGTCTTTGGAATGTCATATTTTTCTTTTCTGAAATATTGGGCTTTTTTTTTACAAGGATACCGCTTATAAAATGCGGCTTGGTCATTTGTAATATTTTTATATATTTCTATTTCAAATTTAACAATAAAATGTTGTTCAACACGCAATAAGGAATACTTTAAAAAATAAAGGGCGGAATGCTCTCTAGGAAGTACGTTTTCGATGCAGCAAACTGCTTTCTCTTGAAAAATAACGAGTTTAGTAAGATTGCTTTTTGTAGCGGAACCCCCAAACTAACAGACAACAATGAAAATGTGAGTGAACAAGACTGTACTACAGTTGACGCTTGAGCCAGCTGGGGAGGAGATGCTTAATTCTATTCAGAATACCAACTGATCTAGATATTTTACCACAAACATGGTTTATGTGACATGACCAGTTTAGCGTTTCCTCAAACCACACAACTAAAAATTTGTAAGAGGGCACTCACTCAATTATCTCGGTTTGTAATTTTATTGTAATATTATGGTCCTTTGCTTTATTTCTCGACTTGAAGATAATGTATTTTGTTGGGGTGGGCGAACATTCGAAGTTTCGAATACGAATCGAATATTAGATATTTAATATTCGTATTCGATTCGTAAACTAAGTCTGGTATTTTTCGAATATTCGTCGTAACACGAATATTCGAAATTAATCGAATATTCGAGAACGTATTCGCAAGCGTAAGTTTTACTTTCGGCTTCGGCTTCGGTAAGTAAGGCCCATGGGCAGCGACATAGCTGCATGGAGGCTTCAACCTAAGCTGGTGGCGTCGGTGGCGGCAGCGGTAATCTTCGAGTTTCTGTTCCCTTGTGACTTCTGACTTTTTAATCTGCCCACTTCCGCATTCGCCCACCCATGTTACGGCGGATGGAGGTGTTTGCGGGGAACCGTCTGTGAAGCGGAGAAACGAAAGAGAAACGGCACCAAAACGAAGAGAGAGGAACACTATTTGGAAATATATAATATAAGTCTCAAAGTACATCCTGCGTTGTTGAACGAGTATTGTGGGATTACCGCTGGTACGCCAGGAAAAGATCAACCGACGCTGACGGAACTTCGTGCGCCGCACTTAGCGCTCATTCACACTGAAAGCGGATCCGCGTTCGCAAAACGGTTGCGAACGCGGTTGTATAAAAATCCAGTTTAATTGCACGTGCACTCGATGACATCAAGTGCGCGTGCAATTGTACTGGACCTTTACACAACCGCGTTCGCAACCGCTTTGCGAACGCGGATACGCTTCCAGTGTGAATGAGCGGTTAGCCCCTGCCAGAAAAGAGGGCGCGAGCGCTAAGTAACAAGGTGGCCGCCATGGTGACGCTTGATTTACAGCCTTACAGCATTGTGTAAGACCGCGGCTTCAAAGAACTTCTGACAGAAGCCATTCCCAACTATCGCCTACCATCCCACACTCTCGCGCGTGCTTGTGCCACGGATGTATGACGACACCCGCAACAAGTGAAAGCAGAGCTCAACAGTGCCTTTGAAGGCGGCACTATACCGCTGTTGCCTTCACAAGCGACATGTGGACATCGCGCGCTAACAAAAGTGAAGTGAGCTTCACCTGCCGTCTTCTTTCTCCACAATTCATTATGAAGCGGTTCACATTGAACACTCGACAGATGGCCACCAGTCACAGTGCTGTGAACATTGCAACTATGCTGGACAAAATGTGCCGTAACTGGGAGATACCCAATGAATGTGCGAAGTTCTTCGTAACGGATAACGGGCGCAACATCAGTGCTGCCGTAAGGAGACTTCCGTGGACTGAAAACGCGTGCTTCGCGCATACGCTTTAACTGGCTATTAATGACGCGAGATCCCGTTCGCCGGCTATTGATCGCCTGTGAAAGAAAGTGAGGTATGTTGTGGGACATTACAAGCACAGTTCATCAGCTCAGAAGAGGCTTGAAAAGTTCCAAAAGAAGATGGGAAAGGACACACTACGTCTGGTGCAAAACGTGGAGACGAGGTAGAATAGCCAGTATCTAATGTTGTCTCGCCTTCTGGAACTCAAAGAAGCAGTCACTGTGGAGCTTGCTACCTCGAACTTTGACATCGGTGGATTTGTTTCATCAGCAGGGAAAAATGCTTCTCAATATGTACAAGCATTGATGCTACTGTTTGATGTCACTGCTTTTGCCAGTGCTGAAAAGTATCCGTCTTTGTCCTTCCAAGTTCCTGTGATTTTTGATATGCTCCACTGTCTAGGTAACTGTTCTGTGGCATCGGAATTTCTTGTAGAACTGATACGATCCATCAAGGAAAGGTTCACTCTGTGTAAAGAGGACAAGGAAGCATGGCTTGCTCTGTTTTGAACCCACCCTTCAAGTCCACTATTTTTAAAGCTGAAAAGGAAAAATTATCATGGCTAAAACAATGGTGCTGCAAGAGCTAGTCTCATGTCATGCTATACTGAAGAAACCCAGCCGGAAGCTGCAACACGGACAAAAGAGCAAGGCTCAACGCTATCAGCAGTGTTTGGCAAGCATTTGACCACTTAGCCAAAATTCTAATGTAAAGCAAAGTGGTTTCGCTTGAGAAGAAGAGAAGAGGCACTGCTAAAGAGAGAGAGAGAGGGATCCGAGTCTGGCGAAGCTTTGCATTAAATACCTGGCAATACTTGCTAGTTTAGTGCCGAGTGAGAGAGTTTTTTTTTTTTGTGACTAGAAGTGTAGTTTCCGCTCAAAGGGAGTACTTCCTACCTGACCATGTGCAGCAGTTGATTTTTGTGCATGACAACTGGTTATTCTCCTACAACTAGAATTTTCGTTTTTGTGTTTTTATTCTCGTTAAGACCAGTGCGTCACAGGTGTTAACGAGAATAAAAACATAAAACAAAGATTCTAGTTGTAGGAAAGATCACAAGTTGTCATGCAGTAAAATCAACCGCTGTTCAAAAGTAAAAAAAGAACTAAAATATTAAAAGAAAAATCAAATGCAGTTCCGACACGTGAAAATAAAAAGGCTGTGAAGAAATGCACCTGCCTTCGACTGTTCAATATTCGATCCGATATTCGAAGCTAACTATTCGTATTCGATTCGTATTCGAAAAATATTCATGCTCGCATACCCCTAGTATTTTGCTTTGCTGGTGTTCAAGTCTAGTTTATTTAGCTGTAGCCACAGTGATAATAGTTCGAGCCAAGCATTTGCCATGTTCTCAAGCTTATTAGGATTTTTGTCCGTAAAAAAAACGTTAGTGTTGTCGGCATATAATATAATATCTGGAGTTTGTGCTATGTTAACTAAGTCATTTATGTATAAAAGTAAAAGCAACGGACCTAATATTGACCCTTGGGGAACACCATACTTAATCTGCTTCAGCTCAGGTTGGAAGCCATTGATGACAATGTATTGTAAGCGAAGAGATAAGTAGTTTCGAATTAAGTCTAATGGGATACTTTTCATTCCGTGGAATTGTAGTTTTTGAAGAAGCACATCATGCTTGATAGAGTCGAAAGCTTTTCGAAAATCTAGAAGAACTCCGATTGTATATAACTGGTTCTCAAAATTATTGATTAATTTATTTTTTACGTTTAATAACTCCATTTCTGTAGACTTTTTCTTCTGAAACCCATATTGCTGTTGTGCAATTAAGTTATTATTAGCTATATAACAGACCAATTTGCTATTGATAACTTGTTATAGGATTTTTGAAAACAATAATAGTACCGATAGGGGTCTGTAGTTGTTCATATCATGCAATGACCCACCTTTATGGAAAACACACACTCTAGCCCCCTTCATTTTATCAGGAAAGATGCCTCGAAATAAATAAATATTGCAAATATGATTCAGAGGCGGAGTAATGAGGCGAGACACAGCTTTAGGCGGCGGCGGTTTTAGGTCATCATGACCTGCCGAGATATTATTGTTGAAGGCTTGTAACAAGGTGATAATTTCCCCCTCATCAGTCGGTGAAAGAAAAATGAAATTTGTTTTTGCAACCGAAAGATAAGAAGTAATATTAGTGTTCCCGTTCAGATGAGAAGAAGGCGACCAACCCGAGCTTAGAAGATGGGAGTTAAATTTGTTTGACAGTGCTGCACCTGCATATGTTACACCGCCAACAATGATATCTAGCGGTAATGTACTAACTGGCTAACAAATGAGGATGCCCACTTGTTTCTATATTTTCTTGGGATCATTAAAAATAGCCGCAAAGTGCTGTTCGTGATAACGTAGTTTTGCTTTCTTAATGTCTGCTGCCAATCTATTCCTTATTTTTTTTTAGGGGCGAAGCTCCTTAGGGGCTAGCCATGTCCGTATGTCCGTCCGCCGTCGGGTGCACGTGCTCCTGCTCGTGAACTCACGCGCTCACGTACTCGCGAGCACGTGAGCACGTGCTCCCGTGGTGAATGATGTTGATTGGGGCGAAGCTCTGGTGGTGCTTGTCTGCGTAGACGCTGAGCCGCAGCATGCCGAGCCTTTCGTTCGTTTTCATCCATGTCAGAAAGAGAACGTGTGGTATGGAACGTGGTTATATACGTATTTGAGCATTTGACCGCAGCGTGACATGGATGAAGACGAACGAAAAGCTCGGCATGCTGCGGCTCACCGTCTACGCAGACAAGCACCACCAGAGCTTCGCCCCAATCAACATCATTCACCACGTGGAGATGCGTTTTTTTTTTTTTGTACTGTACCAATAAACCTTCCTTCCTTAGTTTGATAAATTTATGGTATAGTTGGTTTCTTTCATTCATCCTTCTAAAAAGATTCGGCGTTATCCACGGCTTCCTAGACTTTTTGTGCTTATGGACAGGTTTCAATGGAAATGCCAAGCCATAGCAGCGTTTTAATTTAATTAAACATAAATCGTACGATATATTAGGATTACTTTCGTTGTAAATATCAGTCCACTTTAGATTTGATTCCATAGTATAAAAATAGTTTATGCTATCGGTGTTAATATATCTCTGTAGAACTGGAATTCCTTCAGCGGAAATATTTTTCTTCTTTTTCATGCACGGCATTAAGTGTGGCTACCAGTTCAAAAAGAAAACCTGGCACGCGACATTCGGGACACGAATGTTTCGGTGATTTGCACGTAACGTAAGAAAACGCAAGAAAAGGGTGCAGTATCACCGGCCTTTGGATGATCTAGACGAGAGCGGCAGAAAGAAACTTGTGAGATTCGGGGATGATGTGTAAATGTTAGGCATGTTAATGTTTTGTGTCACTGTATGCGATTGTTTACCGCTATTGGTCGCATCCGTATTTAGTAGATCCTTAGAACCGGGCTTGGAATTCATTTTTGATAGGATGATTTATAAATGCCTAATGTTTATGACGTTTCGTATTTTTTTCAGTGTGTATAGTTCAACTGTCAATTGCTGTACACAACTTGTAATCACTCCGTCTGTATTAGTATGTACAAACCGTGTTGATTTTAATTGAGGTTATAGTACATTTATTCATTCTTGCCTATCGTACTTTGTTATTGCATTAAGTCCTATGTAATTTCTATTGCGTTTGTTTTGTGTCTACTTTTGTCTTCTTTTCTCTTTCTCTAGTTTTCTTAACGGAAAAGGGGGGGGGGGGGGGGAGATGTATTCTCGCTTCTTCTTTCATAGTCACATCTATAATCCTCGGCCACTAGATGCCACCTCTTCTTTCCCTAATTCTCGAGCCGGGTCCCTGCGCCTTGACAATAAACGTCATCTGTCTGATGGCGGCTGTACAGTGACGACGTCCCTGCCGCTGTCTCGGACTGGGACACATGACACCCCACATTCTGTCAAGCTTGAACCGTCCCAGCCTTAGGGAACACAGTCCCCATCGCTCCCCAAAGCGGCAAATCAAGTTCTGCGAACGGAGAAGCAAATACGCCTCGCCGAATGGCGCGGGGGAACGCATGGCCCTCATTTCTTTTCTCGGATTCTGATTGCTCTGACGCAACGCGCTGCCGCTACTGCCGGGTCCAAAGTTGAGCCAGTCTCAACTCCCTTGCAGCACGTTGCGAGGCTTTGCGCGACGAAACGCATCGTATCGCAAGCAAACGCTTCTGGCCGCAAGGACGCCGCTCCGCACTCAAACGGGTTCAAGCGCGAACGTGCGTATGGGTAGTAGAGGTGAGGACGTCGGCGTTTTTAAATTGTGACGATCGACAGTTGACGATCGACAGACGATCGACACTCTAAGGGCCGTACAACCATCGCCCCTTCTTTATAATCGACCTCCAAAAGAATCAACACTCTCGATTCATGAAAGTCGGGTTTGTGTAGCGAAATTTGCCCATTCAATGACGAGCGGGTAATCCCCCTCAAGGGTCAACGGAATATATACTCCGCTCAACCTCAAGCTCAGACTGCAGCCAATGCAACAAGAACGATAGTATCGGGCACCGTGGTATCGGGTCACGGCTTTGAAACATTCTTCAGCAGAACGAGTGCTTGCGCTAGACATGCACGTCTGAGAGTCAGGAGTGCGTTCTAGCTCGCGCTTGTAGCTTTGTCAGCAGTCCCAGCTTAAAGAGGCGATGGAACAATTCTTCTACTTTTAATAAATAACAGCTTAGAATTATTCCTTGACATTTATTATCTATGAAACACGCGTTGCTTATTTTCCTACGCAATGACAGTCGCAGAAAAGATCCGAGAAAAACGACCACTGCACTCCCTGAACTCGCAGTCAGCAAAAGTAGCCCCGTGATGTGTAACCGATCATATGAAAGGAACCGACATAACTCAAGCCTCGACCAGGGGTGCTATGTTGCGCTTTTTGGACTCCCAGGAGACTAGGGAGAAGGAAGTGACGTCAAAAACGCAGAAAATGCAGATTGAATGTTGACAGAAGAGAACGAAATCAACACCCAATCTGTGTTTGCTGTGTCGTTGACGTCACTTCCTTCTTCCTAGTCTCCTGGGAGTCCAAAAAGCGCAACATAGCACCCCACATTTGCGGCGCACAGATAATTTTCACCAATACACGTTCTTTTTAGCCGCTGCACTCAAATTACGTTCACTCAAGTTTTGCTCCACAGAAAAAGCCTGCGGAATTTGTAAGAACCTTAAATCCGGTCGTAATAATGAAGGGCACACAATAGCCCGCGCAGTTTGTCACATTTGCTTCCCGAAGAGTAGGCGGCGACCACCGCCAGGTTGCAGCGTTAGTGGCAGCGAACAATGAGAAAGCATCTATTACAAAGAATTTCCAACTGCTCTTTCTAAGTCACGTGGTTTATGGGCCGCGTTTGGAATACGAGCTATCGGTGATGAACGTGTTGGTCGTCCTGGAGCGCTTCCGCCTTTCCGCATGCTTTACTTCTAGCCACGTGATAACGAAGAGCATCAGCACTTGCGACCAATCTCCCGATGGAGGCGTCCGCCATTAAACAGCAAACGCTCGACATGGTTTGAGTTGGACCTCCTCTACAATCTCGGCTCTGTACGAACAATAAACGATAGAGGCGACGCCGCCGGCGTGCTCCTTTTCTATAAGCCGCCAATGTTTTTAACGCAGAAACGCGTTAGGGTTGGCAGAGCACTGGGTACGTTATAACTCGAGAAATAATTTTTTTCAAAATTAGAGACTGCGGTCTATTAAAAGATAAATTAATAACTAACAACTAAAAGTAATCGTAATTTTGAGACATTAAAGGATTGTCGAAAAACAGCTTTTAATTTGACAATAACTTTATAATTGTAAGTTACATAGAACGAAAGTTATAAGCCGTCAAAAAAGCACCAAAACGTCCTGCACGGTGGGGTTGCACCTTAAGGTTCGCGGTGATTCCTGTCATCCCAGCGATTTGGCACGAACCACTACTTGAACGCATGTCGAGGCACTTATTGCCACGAGCCAAAATCGAATGCCTGCGGAGTCTTCGGGTCTACGGTATGAGCAGCATTTAAATATTTATATGCCGCCACAGGGGTGTCGCAAAGATTGATGATGCACTCCTGAAGCTCTCATTATTGGCATCGTTCCTGTCCGTCCGCAGCTTGGTTATCAATCTTTGCGAAGGAGAAACTAAAAGAAAAGGTGGGCTTTTATTCTTAAAATTCTTCGTCGTTCTGGCTTAGTGCCACCACAACGAAGACGCTACTTGGTCATTGGCGTTGCGTCCGAGTATTCTTGGGTCCCACTGGTGCCACTAAGCTGGTGTAAAGCGAGAAACGTTCCTACCCAATATCGCTGCAGAACCCCCTTGAGGATGAAAAGAATATACTTCCGTCCCGTATATGTGGATTGAATCGATGCAAGCAATGAGCACAGCTCCCCCTTCAGCCACCCTAGTAATTCCAAAATATTTCGTTTTGGTGTGTTCCCCTGCCAGCGGGTTTTGTCCCACACACGAGCGCTTCGTCTGATCGAAATGCGCCCAATCCCGACGACCGCGGCATCTGAGATGTCTATGTGGGATGCGTTCCTAAACACCGAAAGGACAGAAACAACAATAGCAACATTGGGACAATCGTACACCTCATGATTGCATGCTTATCACAGCTGCACTGTAGATTGGTTTTCCAGACAGAATAACGAAGCACGCTTGTTTCGGGAAACTTCGCAGTTGCTGCCGTTTTAGATGCTGTGATCGAACGAAACCGATAGAAACACTGGCAATTGTGGAAGAATCGTATATCTCATGATTGCATGCTTCTCACACTTGCACTCTAGATTGGTTTGCCAGACAGAAGCACGCTTGTTTCAGGCAATGACTAAAAAGCATAACGGGACAACGGAGAGAAAGGATGACACAGACACAGCGCTATCTTATGACTAAACTTTTTTTCTGTTGTCACTCAATATACATACCGGCGCTAACAAAAACAAGTTAAGAAAGATATACAAAAACACATTTCGGTGTGCACTGTCTACATCGTGGCAGCATTCCACTCTTTGCTGACTGGGTTGTACTGAACATAAGAAATTCACACTAAAAATACTTGAGGCCCGAGAAATTGGTAGATCGGGGCTGCAGTGTGGTCAGCGCACCCTCTGTATCTTTGTCGGACAAAGAATTGCTAAACAAAATGTAAGAGCGCAAACGAGCTGGTGTACATTGAACATGGTTGAAAAAACGCCAAGACTGTGGGTAAACGACATAACACTAAAAAGATACTTTTTAGAGTTGTGTCGTTTACCCGCAGTGTCGGAGTTTTTTCAACCATGCGCAAAGAATTACTCTTCCTCAACCAGGGATGACTACTCTGAGATGGCGTGATGAGTGATGTCACAATTATAGCCTTTTGACAACGCGTTTTTGTATATTTTAACTTGTCTTT
Source organism: Ixodes scapularis (assembly GCF_016920785.2). NCBI lineage: Eukaryota > Metazoa > Arthropoda > Arachnida > Ixodida > Ixodidae > Ixodes > Ixodes scapularis. Next base: position 107,648,487 of record NW_024609879.1, on the reverse strand, counting down.
GTTGGCGCCGCTATATACATTGAGTGACAACGAAGATGAAGATCATTGTTGTAAGTAGCGCTGTGGCTGAGTCTTCCTTTCTCTCCGTTGTCCTAGCTCGTACGCTTTTTAACCATTATGAATCACCAACTCGCCCAACTCTCCACCCTCGCTGTTTCGGGTAACTTTGCAGTTGCTTCCGTTTTAGATGCCGTGATCGAACCAAACCGATGCATAGACGTCAGCCTCAAACTTGCAAAACCACCAACGACGCAAGGAAGACACGCGCCCATAATCTCCGGGCTCTTCGATCTCTCTGCCACGGAAGGCGCGGGCCGAACCAATATACTTCCAATGTCCCCTAGGGGCAAGGGCCTGCACATGACGTCATTGTTAGTGGATCTCCGAAGCGCCCCAAGCGGCGAAAACGCTGAAGGTGGACGAGAGACGCCACAAAACGGCAGACGCGTCCGTCTTGGCGTCGCCGCGTTCTAGCGTTGCGCTCGTTGTGAGACACGCTGCACGACGCGCTTGCGGCGACGCTGTCGCAACCTAGGCGGCGCTGCGTCAATCCACTAATGTACAAATGTATATTTAAAAAAAGTAAACTGGCTAGGTGGCACAAGTTGCCGCCCGATTGAAAGGTTTTAGCCTCATCCATCCATCCATCTAACAATTGACGAGTTCTGGGGGGCTAGACAGGCCCCCCAGAACAAGCATGTCCAGGTTTGGAGAAAATGTTTTTACGTAGTAGCTTGTTTTATTTTATAAATAGTTACAATCAACGGAACATAATTCTAATAACTTAAGAATTAATAATATAATTTATTTTTGTTATATTATGAAAAGAACTAAACAGTGCTGCCCTTACTAAAAGTAGAATGTTAAACTTGATGATTTGTTCATCGCCCTCCATTCCGAAGGCAACTGAGCCAGCCCGTCGGCCATGCGCCTAACAGTCGAATCCTAGTCAAAGTTTCTCGAAATTTTCAATAAAAGTTCGAAAAAGTCGAACCTGGTCGAACTCAAAGCTCAGCCGATTCTTGACATCCCTAGTTGCAGCCAGACTTGTGCCTATCTCAAATACTCTACTCAAGATACTGTATCTTAAATACTTTTTAGAGTATCTTGGTATCTTGCAAATACCTTTGATGTAGAGTATTTAATACTGTATTTTAATTACAATTCCGAGTATCTTGTAGTCATTATCTTAAATACATTTTTGACATTCCACCATTTTCAAAGTTTTTCGGTATGAAGTGGTGTGGGTGTGGCACGGGCAGACGTGAACATTCTTTCGAGCAACCGAATCCTGTTGCTAGCTCCGATTAGCTACGGTAACTTTAACTGAGTTCGTGAAAATATCGCTTTTTTTTGCCGACTGAGACTCATATTTCAGCCCTAAGTTCGTACAATGAAGGTTCTCCCCTCGCCTTCCCAAAGGCGCCTTTTGTTTCTATAAAGTTTCCCCCCAAAAAATCCTCAAGCCAAAGGTGTGGTTTTACGGAAGTAAAGATGCCACCCTGAGGCGCAAGCAGACCGGGAAACGACCTACGAGAACAATGCAGACTTAAGTGCCAAGAAATAACAAATAGAAGAAAATGAGAAGTGGACATACACAAAAAAGTAGACATTTTGTTTTGACAAAAATAATCCCTGGAGAAGGGGAACAAGAAGGACAAGGACAAACACAAATCTCCAAACACAGCTGTTTGTTTTGCTTTTTGCATATTTGACCCCGCTAAAGCAAAACGTTTCTTTTTTTTTTTGTGTTGTCAGTTCGGCACTTATTGATTTCGCGAACACTGTCTGGAAAAAAAAATCGTAAGGATGCAGCTTCCGTCCGAGCGCAGCCAAAGCTACGTGTGGCCGGAGCCTATCATACTCCGGCAATAGGTCACGCGATCTCGCCTGCACTTTTGTATCACTCCGCTGCGCCGCTGGTCGCCCGCGCTGCCCGCGCTCGCTAGGTATTTCGTCTGCTACGGGTGTATCAACGATATCGCCTGCTCCAGGTTTAAAAAGTGCCCTTTCACGTTCTTAAATTTAGTCACAGGGGAAATCCCTACGTAGGCTGGCCGCTGGCATCTGTGTCCGAGCTTTCCACCTGTTGGGCATAGTTTCGAGATGTAAGTACACGTTGCAAGGTCCACGATGACCCAGCCGTTGATGTTTCCTTGAATCGTTTGGATATACCAGGGCTCGAGGCGCAGTCCTTTCCAGCAGCTTCTCGGCGTTCAATGTGATCGAATTGTAGTGGCCCGGACGCTTTGCTTGTTTACGACGCATTCGCGGTACGACGCGGCCGGCGGAGTCTCCTGCCGAATTTGAAAGTAGACATTCATCACGACCTCTCGCGCCTGACGCCCAAACGTGCCTTTGCGAAAGGGCGTTTTGAGGTGACTCGGTGAGGAAAGCAGCGAAGCACATGATTCGGCAATTACGGGAATGAAATCGCACAGAAAAACCGAGCGCTGCAGCCGTGTTGCCAGCGGATATACATGTTTTCACCAAACCACATACATTTACATATATTAATAGAAGCATAAACTTCAGAGATTTGATTACTTTAGTTGCAAATCATTCTCAGCAGTACACATCTGGAACATTGTGCAGTTTTTACCAACAAAACAGTTATTTTAAAAGAAATTACTTTTGTGAACTACTTTGTGGTGCGGAGCAATGCCCTTCTTGAAGTTGCGAACCGTTCCTCAGCCTTTGGCTGCGCTCGGACGGAAGCTGAAACGAAGTATAGTGAATATTAATCATGTTGAAATTAACCTGAGACTGGGGTAGAGAAGAAACATCAAAACGTAGAAGGGACAGCAAATAGACAGGACGACGTCTCAAACTCAGCTGACTCGTGTATTTAGTCAATCTCAAGGTCATCTCCACGAACACAAAAGGACGAAGTCTATACAGTTCAAGCGCCACAGTCTTCGTCACACAATGCAAGACGTTGACAACCTTTCCAGGTCGATGTTGCCTTATCGCGTCAACCTGTAAAGGTTGTCAACTTTCTTGCATTGTATGATGAAGACTGTGGCGTTTGAACTGTAAAGACTTCATCCTTTTGTGTTGGTGGAGATGACCTTGACATTGAGACTATATAAGTAGGTGGACTAAATAAACAATTTAGCTGAGTTTGAGACGTCGTCCTGTCTATGTTCTGTCCCTTCTACGTTTTGATGTTTCTTCTCTACCCCAGTCTCAGGTTAATTTCAGCATGGTTAACTGTCTGTAAGCGAATAGTGAGTATTCGCCGGGCCCTCGCCCCTTTAAATATCCGCTCAGCTTTCAAACCCCATCGTAAACTACGTGACCTCATTTCTATACCTAAAGCTCCCCCCCCCCCCCCCCCCCCCCCCAGAGTCCCAGTGCGGTGTTGTGTATAAAGTGAATTGTCTAGACTGTGACGCATCCTACATTTGGGGAAACAGCCCGGAGGCGCTGCACTCGCCCAAACGAACACAAAAGGGACGTGGCAAAGGCCACGCATGCGACAAGAGCGAAGACGGAACTCGTAGACCACTGTTGGAATACGGGTCGCAGTTTCGACTTTGAGAATGCGTCCACTCTGGCGCGTGAACAAAGTGGGGTCCACGCAGGTTCGTGGAATCATGGTTCATCTGAAGTGACTCATTGGCTTGCATCTCCAACCGCGGCCCCCTCCCCGATTTGTACGCGGATTTGCTTAAATAGGACTGTTGAAGTTTTTTTCGCTCATTCCTGCCTGTAGGTTTAACTGATGATGTTTCTCGCATGGGAGACGAAACGTCTGATTAAATTGTTAATATTGTTAAGTAAAGCCGGCGCCGTTTTTTTTATGAATATTGATAAGCAGAGAACAGGACAGGAAATGAACAAGAAGCTGAGTGACCTCTCAAAATGCCAACAAATGTCCCCAAACGTTGAGTGCTTTTCTGAATGCAACATACTTGAAGAAGGTACGATCACTGCCGTGGCTATTATGTGGGTTCTCTTTGTTATCCATTCACTCATATCCGTGTCCCAAGTTTCCTTATAGGCTCCTTGCACTGACGTCACATTGCCTACTTTTGAACACCAAGTAAAAGGAGGAGAGGGAAGCTAAGAATGTTGAGTGACAGGTTAATCTTCTGTAATCTTCTGGGAGGAGAATAGCGACGCCTGTGCAAATCCGGGAGGCACAAAGGAGGATCCTGATAAGAGGCGAGCCCTTCTTCCCCTTTTCTCTGGAGGGCATCGGAAATGATATCATGTGCAAGCCACGTATAGTGAACTCCCCGTATAGGGAATATGGATTGTATTTAAACGATACATCTAAAGTGCGCCGCAAGATGTGATATTGAGCGATGTCACTATTGGCGAAGCGCTCTGGCCAGTTTGTCACCCCCCAACCTCGGTGTCTACAGAACACAAGGCCTGTGCACATGACCATAGGCCTTGTGGGCATGTTCGTGTCATCTTTTTAATAGAGCGCGGGGCATAGTGTAATGAAAAAATACCAGACTTGGGCGTAGTTCAACTACTCTCGAACTACTGTAGTTTAACTACTTTTCCGAGTAACTCAGTAACTTTCAATTATAAATTTATTTGGGTAATTAGTAGTTTAATTTAACTACGTTTTTCAGGTAACTTCTACTCAAACTACTAACCACTTTCGAAATCTGGTGCTAATTCTGCTCATCAGAAAATTTTGAGCGCCGAAATAAATAAGACCCCGGCAGATGAAGTGGCGTTCCGCCGAACAAAAGGCCCCCCCACATTCAATTCCCATGCACTTATACTCAGCCGCCGTAGAAACTGCATCACAGGCGTCCTTGGACCATTGTGGCGACGAGCAGCCAAAACATAACACCGGCGCGCACGAACGCAGGAAGTTTTGGTCGGTTAGTGACCTAATCCGGTAATGCATGCAGGCACCTCGCCTCCAGTTGCAACCGTGAAAGACGGGGACACTCCGAGGGTTGTTGTTTTTATGTTGCCTGCCTTCAGTGATTTCTGAATCAAGCGGTGGGTTCCAAGGGAAGCGCCAAAGGAATGGCCTCGCAGCTGGGCGCCTGTTACCATGGTCGCGTCGTCGTCAGCGCATACTCCCTTGCAAAGCCGGACTCCCCCGCGTACAAACGCAGACACGGATAATCCGTTCATGGAAGCACGCTCCCGCTTCCAGCTGCAACTGTATACGAGCGACGATGCTTGTTCACGTAATCCTTCGCGTCCTTCCGACCTTCCACGCCAGGGAAACCTCCTCTTTGTTGAAAACGATTTACTTGTCAAGCGTCTCAGGCGCGTCAGGATGTTGTAGTCGGCTACGAGGATTGCGAGTCACCCTTGGGAGATCCTTTTTTTGAACCCGGCGTCAGTGGCGAAGTATATTTCGTTTCATCTTCTGATAAACCAAAACATTTTTCTTCAGTAGCATAGCACTCGGGTGCCTTGATGTTTCTCAGCGAACATGGAGGAACTTTATGTAGCGCTAGTCTTGCATCGAGATGCGCAGTCGTCCGGGCGATCTCATCGTCGTGGCGCGAGACTTGAACCCTTGAGGGTCAGGTGCACTTGCTGAGAGTACTCTTCGAACGTCGTGGGAATAAAGAGTGGACAATCATAACAATCTCAACTTGCCGAAGGAAAAGGAGAAGACTTTGTTATAGACGACCCTCTAGACGAGGTAAACCTCGCATGTTTCGTCATGGACACCTAAGATGCCAAGACTCGCTTACCCCACTCTGCACAGTCTGTTTCTGAAATTCAACACTGCCGTTCCATCCAGCGCATTGGTGGAACGTATTTTTAGCTTGGCTGGGGACGTCTTTAGGAGGAAAAAAGGAAAACTTTCCTATCAAGAACCTTGAAAGTGAATGGCTTCTGCGAGCGAATAAACTATTTCGGCGAAAACGCAAGCCATAAGCTGACTGCATTCATTTTAGGCTCGCAGGGTTGTTCACGGTTCAAAACTGCTGTTCATTTCACTACCACAAAAATATAAAAAGTAACTTCAAAAGTAACTTCAAAATAACTCGCTACTTTTTACAGTAGTTAGTAGTTTACTCAATTACTATTGCAAATGCATAATTTCTACTCTACTTTAATTACGTTTGGCGTCGATACTCAGTAACTTAACTTAACTACCTTTTTTTTTAGTAATTTGTAGATGTCTGAAAAATACCAAGAGTTAGTGAAGTGACGCTAAGTGCCGGATCTCCCCCGAAAGCAGTCGTCAGAGGATGCGAACTTGACACACTTGGGCCTTTGCACTGAGCTGGGCAGGGTGCATGCTGCATTGTTCATGCAGGCCGGAGTGGTAACAAAAGAGCCCCTCCTCCCCCTCACCGGAGAACACGAACTCCAGCCGAATGCTGACGCCGCGTTCGGTTAAGTCAGCCGAGCGCTGAGCCATTGTATTTGTTGTCTCCATCCATCCAGTTCTAAAGTTAAGCGCTTGGGGCGCCAAGGTATGATCTCCTCCCCAATAGCTAAAGCGACCTCTTTCTTGTTGTCCCAGAAATGTTTTGTAACATCTATCAGTGATATTGCCACGCGCGTTGCCCAGCGAGCACGTGGCCGAATGGTTCCCACGCTTGGCTCTCGTGCGGAGGCTCCGGGTTCGATACCAGAAAGCGGACTTCTCTTTTATTTATTTATTCAACTTGACAATCTGCTAAGTTCGAGAATTTTGTCGTCTGATCGAGTTACGAATGTTTTACGCGCCGAACTTTCTACGCCAAATGTTCCAGATACACAGGCGGGTACAAAAGGTGCTCCAAGTGGCGGTCCGGAGTCAGTCTCGCCCCAGCGGTCGATCCTGCTGTTTCGCCGACATCGATGCCTGCGACGCTAGCCTTTCTCTCTTTTGTTTTGGGAACAAGTTCGCCCAATGATACGTTTAGTTTCTTTAGTTATTCGCCACCTCATCATTTATTATTCGTGACAATAGTTTGCTCTTTATAGTCGGACTGCATAAAATAGCCCTACGATGTTGTTTTTTTCCGTTTTGTGTTGTTGCGTGCTAATAAACCGTTCTGGTAACCCAGATTTGCGTAGCTGCATAATTTTCGTCGCCGATGACGTCGATACAAATTAAGCAATGTGGAAGTATCTTAAGAAGTAACTGAAATACATTTTTAATTTTTGTACTCTACTCAAGATACTTTGCAGTGGAAGTAACTTGAGTAGTAGTTTAAATATTTTACGACGCGAGTATTCAGTAACTTAAAAATTTTTGTCGAGTATTTTGTCCAACACTGGGTGGCTGACAGTGACTCTGTCATATGGCCACGACATTTCAAAATCCCTCCTCGAGGTTATTGTTGAAAAATGCTAATGTATATATTTTTCGGTTAATATCTGTCAATATTGATTACCAGTAAATAATTTAGGGTTACAGTTACGGTTTCCATAAATTTCAAATACGGTTTTGTTCCGGTTCCGGTTACTGAAAAAAATTCGTTCCTAAATGGTTTTTGGTTTCGGTTACGGTTACGCTTTGAGTCCCTGGGCTAAACCCTTATATTTTTCCATGTTGAGTAACCCTGTCGTTGCTGTCGTTTTGGTGTCTGTGCGTGCAAGCGATGGAAACGTCCGCACGAGGATTGAAATGACAACGATAACGGAACCAAGCGGAAAAGCTGTGTTTGATGTGACAACCAATGTAACTTCGAGAAGACGTTGACTCAGGTCGAAACGACGTGCACCCGTATCAATCTCCTTTGTCTACCGCAAAAGCGTCTTGTCAGATCTACCACAGTATTTTTGTTATCAGTCTGGCGTCGCATAACAAAAATTAACTTTCTCTTCTTTTCGCTAACATTCGAAGCGTCTCATCTAAACGTGATGAACTAAGCTCTGTCATTGACTCATGCGATGCTGACGTAGTGGTGCTTACTGAAACGTAGCTTTCCGCAAAAGTTGGAAGCAACGAGTTTTTTTTAGTGTACCAGGCGATTCAACGTTTTTCGGCATGAGGGAGGAGAAAGGTGCGGTGGTGGTGTTTTGATTGCCGTCGCCGATTACATTATCTCGTCTACTGTAGATGTCGTAAGCAGCCTTGAGCTTGTTTGGGTTGAACTTCGTATGCGTTTCAAAACACTTATCTTGGGTGCTTGCTATCGTTCACCATCGTTTAGTGCGACTTTTGTTGGCAATTTACATTATTCAAATAATAAAATTATGGTACTTTTCCCAAATGCTTCAATAATGTCACTAGGCGACTTTAATTATCGAAATATTTTATGGTCGAACGAGTCTCGAGCTTTGTCCCTTTTCTACCGAGTGTAGCAATTTCTTGAACAAGAGTGCTGATTTCAATCTCTCTCAAGTTGTAACCCAGCCAACCCGAGTTACGCCCACATCATCAAGTGTCTTGGATCTTGTATAGAACACCTCCCCGGACCTTGTCAGTCCCATAACTTACTTAACAGGTTTAAGCGATCATTCTTTGCTTCACTTCACATTGAACATTCCTGTTCCTAATCAAGATAACCACTATAAATATATTAGAGATTATAAGAAGGCGGACTTTGTTGCTATTAAGCATGAGCTATGTCTGTTTCTGGATGAGTTCCGACAAGGGTTTGATGAGAGATCTATAAATATGAACTGGAATTTATATAAAAATAAAGTGGCTTCACTCACAAATATGTTCATACCATTGAGAACCATCAGAATGAACCAAAAATCACCGTGGTTTAACCAGTCACTGAAAAGGTTGTCAAACAAAAAAAAAAGACTTCTCTTTTTTCTGCGAAGTTATCCAATTCCCAGTCTCGTTGGGACACCTACCGATGTGCAGCTACTAATTACAAAGTAGCACTAAAAGAAGCGAAATACTCATTTTTAGTCAAACTTTACCTTCCATGCTCATACATAATCCTAAACAATTCTGAAATGTTGTAAACAAGACTGACAAGCATGTTGTAACACTTACATGTACAGATGGTACAGTAGTTCCTAGCGGTCAATGTGCTAGCATTCTCAACGCGGTGTCTGTTTCGGCATTTTCTAGTAATGTAAATGCTACTTACCCTGCCTGTCACACTTACGAATTTTTTTGAATGAACCCAGTTCTTATTGACACAGTTGGCATTGCGGGAATAGTAGAAAAACTGAAGATGTCGTCATCCTCTCGTGTCGATAATATCAACTTTAAATATTTGCTCAATACAAAGATGTATAGCTCTATAATCCTGAGTAAGCTGTTTCAGCAGTCTCTTGATACAGGTTGTATACCAGAGGATTGGAAGATCGGGTAGGTGATCCCTTTTGCACAAATCAGGTGAAAAGCATTGTCCAAATAACTTTCGACCCGTGCCACTTACCAGCATTCCCTATAAAATCAGGGAACATATCATTTACTCCCATCTCGCAAACAACTTAGAGTCCAATTCTTTTTTCAATTCATCCCAGCATGGGTTTCGTAAGTCATTTTCATGCGAGACCCAGCTTATGTGTTTCACTCATGATCTACATTCCACTCTTGATCGTGGATCTCTGGCGGACTACATATTCCTCGATTTTTCAAAGGCATTCGATAAAGTATCTCACGAACTTCTCTTTCTCAAGCTGACCAAACTAAACTTAGACACCAACGTTCTTGCATGGTTGCGCTCCTTCCTCACTAACCGGTACCAATTTGTGACGGCTAACAATATCAATTTTGATTTATCTCCAGTTGGCTCAGGTGTACCCCAAGGCTCGGTTCTGGGGCCTTTACTTTTTCTCATTTATATCAACGACCTGCCCACTGATATATGTTCATCCGTCAGTCTCTTTGCCGATGACTGCGTCATTTATCGCATAATTAACAGTGATTTTGACGTGTCACTTCTTCAGTCAGATATTAACAGTGTTTCTGAGTGGTGTGATTTGTGGAACATGAAACTAAACATTAATAAGTGTAAATCTATGCGTGTTTCCCGTCTTGATACTCCGTGTGCTTCTTATCGTCTAAATAATCTCTCTTTCGAAACCGTATCATCGTATGAATATCTGGTTGTGCATATATCTGCTAATCTGTCCTGGTCGTGTCATGTTGAATATATTGTAAATAACGCCAACCGCATGTTTAGATATCTCCGAAGAGATTTTTGTCTTGCTCCCAGCACATTAAACTTATTTTTATATAAAAAATTAGTTCGTACTAAATCGGAATATGCAGCTTCGGTTTGGGATCCTGGTCAAGAACCACTTATCTCCGAATTAGAAGCGATTCAGAACCGCGCATCTCGTTTCATCCTTTCAAATTATCATCGTACATGCAGTGTGAACGCAATGAAGTCTAGTCTAACATTACCTCTTCTTTCACAACGTAGAACAATGTTCCGTCTGTGCTTGTTTCATACGATATATCATAATAGTCCAATTCTAAAAGAAAGACTACTAACACCACCTCGTTACGTTTCAGCACGCATATCGATCACCGTCATAAAGTTGCCATTCCGTCTTGTCGTACTAAACATTTTTATGAGTCTTTTATTTCTAGTGCCTCAACAATGTGGAATCACCTTCCCGGAACCATTGCCGAAATCCCCGATATCGAGTGTTTTAAAACTGCCGTTTGCAATCTTTTTTTGTGCAGAGGAATTGAATTATCGAAAACTCAAATTCCCCGGAATGGAATTGGAGTGGAATGGGGGTGCCCATTCCGCAACACTGCTGTACAACCCAGTAAAAGACAAGGAGCGCGTGCGGGACGCGGAGTTTCTTTCGAATACACCGGCCTGAGGAAGCGTTTCACGCGTGTGTATGGTCGTTCCACTTCAACAATCTATATATTTTTTTGTTACTTGCCTTTCTATTTTTTAAATAATTTCTATACGACCAGAGTATCATATTCTGCATGGCCAGCAGCCCTCACCACTCATATTTCCACACCTCTAAATTGAGGGTACATGCCTGATTGAAGTTTATTATATTATTCATGCCTAAAAAAAGATCGTAATCAGTTCTGAAATCCAGCACATATCGCCCTTAAAAAGATAGAACACGAATAAAATGCAACGGAAATTATCCAGAACGTTTGGTAAATCTAAAACCGAGCACAGCGACTGCATATTTTCTCAAAAACTATTCTGTGTAAAGTGAGAACTTAAGTAACAGTAAGAAAGCACAAAACAAACAGAAGGACGAAGACAGACATGTACAAGCTTTCAGTTTACAACAACATATATTTGACTCCAGCGAAGTCTGCACCAACAACCGTCGGTGGGGAAGGGGGAAACGAGCAAGAGGGAGAAAAAAAGGGGGAGAAGGTTGAGAGGGAAGAAAAGGGGGAGGGAAGGGAAGATAGCGTTTCCGCATACGAAGCTGATTGACGGCCGAAGGCCGAAGGGGGGTATTGTTGTTCAAGGTTGTACAATTGGAGTCCTAGAAAACGACGGCCTTCGGGGTCTGTTTGGTCCAGAGTTAAAGAGCTGTGTTCCAAGCTCCCTCTCCCGAAACTCAAAAGTTCTGTCATGAAACCATCCAAGCAGTACTTATCCCTGTTCTTCTCAGCGAAGACTCACAAACCGGAATTACCCTTCCGCTCCATTGTTTCGGAAGGCGGAAGCTAGCAGAAGCCCCTTGCGCTTTTTCTCCAAAAACACCTCTCCCTTCTCACGCCTTCTCAGCTGTTCCGAATTCGTAATCCTAACGCGCTAATTACGGTTTTGACCCCCCTACATAACTCGCCCGTTCCACTGTCAGTGTTTTCTTTCGTCATCGAGGATATGTACTATAGTTTAGACATTCCTTTCCTAATTAAGTGCGTTGATGAGGCTATCAATGAGTTCGGCCTGTGCAGGTTCCAGAACGCTTCAGGCATTCCACTGCCCGGGTTTATCCAGTTGCTCAGCTTTACCTCCGCTCTACAATGATTGAGCAGAACGGAGAAGTGTTTATTCAAAAATCAGGTGTATGCATTGGGTCCTGCCTGGCACCAGTGCTGAGGGAAATCTATCTTTCCTTTGTGGATAGGATAATCGACGAGGAACTACGGAGCATCGTGCCCGGGTCTCAGGTGGTGCGCTATGTGGATGACTATCTTGTAATTCACCCCACAGGAACCCCGGTCCATTCTATTTCGCCTTGTTTTCTCAGCACGGCAGGCAGCCTCAACTTTAAGAGAGAGGACCCCACGGAGGAGGGACTGCAGTACATAGACATCAGGTT